>NC_136250.1:11032500-11681666 GCF_053564925.1 Oryzias latipes
GAAGCAGGAACCAGAAACGAAACCAGAAAAACTCCACAAAGAGCTGAAGTGAGGAGTTTAATCAGAACTCCCTTTTTGTTTCCTCCTGTCCAAACCTGCATTTATCTAATGATAGCCACAATGTTAATAACATACAACACCCCCCATTTTTAATTTTAGACCTTAATGTTTTTTTTTTTTATTTCCTTCCTTTGCAGCCCTTAGGGTTTAACAATGTTTTTTCACACCTGACTGGGCTGCATTAAATGAATCTGCACTCCACTGCACATAACTGTGAAAGCCGGCGGTTAACATTTGTTATTTTCCCTCCTACTATCTGTGTCCTTTTGTGCTGCGTTTGAAAGCAAATGGATTCCTGCTTAAGCCATATTTTATTTTCATTTCACCTGGTTCTCTTATCGGTGACGCACTGAAACAATCCCATGAAGCCTGTCGGAACTAAATGTTGTCCCGCTGGTTTGAAAAGTGATGATGAAAATCTCCCTGAACTCAGTCAGGCAGTTGTTCTGCAGGTAGAAGGATCGGGGGAAGGAGAACCCAGAACTCTTGGTCTGACCTTAACCTTCAGGAAGTCCTACTTAGCTAAGTGCTGCTTAGCGTATTTGTGCAAGCTAGTAGCTGCAACGTGTTGACAAGGACATTAAGATGTTGTCATGTAGAATAATTATTGACAGAGATTAAGAAATCACCAATAAAAGCTCCTTTAAGCATAACAGAAATAACAAAAGCAAAATGTTTAAATAAAATCTTTACCCTCTCAAATTATGTATTCTTATTATTGGTCCTTTCATTTTAATTGATCCTTCACTCTGCTGTTCTCATTTGCCATTCTTCCCAAAAAATAAAAATAAAAATAAATAAATACATAACAAATTAATAACAATAATAATAGTAATAAAATAGTCATAGATGTCACCCCCCTGCTCAGACTATGCAAGAAAAAAAAACTCATGCTGCAAAAACGACTGTATTTCTTCTGGACATTTCTACTTTAGTATTTTGCATACATGTAGTTTGTTCTCTCTGGGTGGGTGGAGTGCTCCTGCCCCAGGTGGAGGAGTTAAAGTATCTTGGGTTCTTGTTAACAAGTGAGGGTAGATCAGAGCGTGACAGGCGGATTGGAGTGGCGTCCATGGTTTTAAGGTTGCTGTGCCGGTCCGTTGTGGTGAAGAGAGAGCTGACTCAGAAAGTAAAACTCTCAATTTACCGGTTGATTTTTGTTCCAGTACTCACCTATGGTAATGAGCTCTGGGACATGACCAAAGAATGAGGTCCAGAATATAAGCAGCCAGGAGGAAGCTCACAGTAGAGCCGCTGCTCCTCCACATCAAGAAGAGCCAGTTGAAGTAGCTCAGGCATCTGGTCCGGATGCCTCCCGGACGTGTTGTTATGAGATTTGGTCATTCTATCATATCGAAAGCTTTTTGAGCATCCAGAGCCAGTAAAGCTGCCTTGTCTTCCTTCTCATAATTAACATTTAAGGATTCAAGGAGTTTTTATTGCCATTTTCAGTGAACAGAGCAGTTTCACAGACTAGGAATTTGCTGCGGTGCTGATGTGCCACATAAAACACTTAAGAATAAAAATAAACAACAGTAAGCAAAAAACTACACAAAGTTCAGAACAATAAATAGAAGTACAATAGTGCAAACAGAGGATGAAGAAGGTGCAGGTAATGGACTGGTAACTGGACATATAAGTGAAAAGTTTAAGGGGTGAGGAGTTCTGATGTCGTCAGGTTCTGGTCCGGATAGACCTTAGCCTCTTGCCCAAAGGGAGTGGTTCAAGTAATCCATGTCCAGGGTGAGAAGGGTCGGCTGCTATCCGACCTGCACGCCCCTGGGTTCTGGAGACGTATAGGTCCTGGAGAGATGGATGGCTGCAGCCAATCACCTTCTCAGCTGAGCGCACAATACGCTGCAGTCTGTTTAAGTCCCTGGTTGTGGCTCCAGCGTACCACACAGTGATGGAGGAGGTGATGATTGATTTTATGATGGCCGTGTTTAACTGCACCATCATCTGGGCCGGCAGCCTGGCTTTCTTCAACTGCTGCAGGAAGTACATCCTCTCCTGGGCCTTTTTGAGCAGAGAGCTGATGGACGTCTACCACTTGAGGTCCTGAGTGATGGTGGTGCCGAGGAAACGGACAGAGTCCACTATGGTGATGGGAGAGTCTGTCAGGATGAGAGGGGGTGAGGGGGCTGTGACTTTCCTGAAGTCTACGATCATGTCCAATGTCTTCTAAACATACATTATGTTTAGGATTTTATGGACATTGCAAAAGGAAAATCTACCTGGAAGAAAGCCAGTTTGGTCTGGGTGTATGATACTTTCTACATTCTTAGCAATATGATTTGCTAAAACCTTTGTTATGATTTTCAGGTTGTAGTTTAACAGTGCCATGAGCCTGTAGCTGCCTGGATTAGTCTAATCTTTGTCTCTTTTTTTATAGGACACAGGTAAGCATCATTTCGAGAGGGCGGAAGCTTTCTGTTCGTAAAACTATTTTTAACCATTTTAAGCAAAGGGGGTGCCAAAACATCCTGAAAAGCCTTGAAGAATTCTGGACCACACCCATCTGGACCCTGTGCCTTGCAGTTGGGGAAGGATTTATAACTTCTTGCAGCTCAGAAAGGGTGAAGTATAGTCCAAATGTTCTGTTATGGTTCCATAAAGTTCTGAAAAGTTGAATTTATCTGAAAAAGATCATAATCATCCTGTGTTGATACTGACTTCTTGGTTCTTTTGTAATCAGACACGGGTTATGTTTGACACATTCCTGAAATGTTTCGAAGAACACCTCCCGTCTTTGGCCGACTCGCCATCCAATGGTTGCGTGTGACGCATATGAAAACAGTTGATAGTGACTGAAGCGGAGTCACCTGTCAAACTTTGACGGGCAACTCGGCCCCAACCCGAATCCGCGTTCACTGTCTCGCAAAGGTGCTTTGGCAGAGATTTTTACACCTGATGCCCTTCCTGGCACAACCCTGTATTTTATCTGGGCCGGGGACTGGCACAGGGAAAACAAAACTTTGGCCCTCTTGTGGCTATATAGTTGGGGGGGTGGCGCGAAGGGTCTTGCCTAAGGACCCAAACTGGATGAAGCTCATTGTGGCCCCATAATCACTAGTAAAAAGGAAGTTTTCTGTTGCTTCACTCTTGCAGAATTATTTTGTATTTTCTGCTGATTTATTTTCAAAAGTGTACGAAACAGATCCATCCTGAGGTGGAGATCCTCCTGATGCTGCAGCAGCTAACAGGTGATGCTGAAGCTATGAGTGAATCCGGTCTTCTATTCTATTTTATAGTAGCCTCATGATTTCCTTTTTTTTTTTTTTTGTCTGTCACTGGTGATGCATCACGCTAATGAAATGGCCACAGCTCCATGCTATCTGTCAGGAGCAATCTACATCTGCTTCAGGCCAGAGCGGAAATGAGAGGGAGGGATGCAGCGACAGAGGAAGACTGAGAGACGTTTGCCCCGGCAGGGTGTCGGCTTTGTTTCTTTGTGTGTCTGTCTTCCTTCAGCGCATCATGAGCATTGACTTTATTTTGACATATCTGCTGGAGCAAAAAAGACAGGGTCTTTATGGAATGAAGTTTGTTTGCATCTATTATGTCAGGGAAAAATCTCCTCCACCTTTACACATTTAGCGATATTACATATGTCATGTATCATATTTTATTGACTTAGTTTAGTTTTTATATAATTTATTTAAAAACTCAATTGCATACCAACATAAATTCCATTTTCTATGCTATATTTAAATTTATTTTTATGATAAAGACAACAGTCTTATTGACATTTGCATTAAAAAATCCTAACGCTTAATACGTGAGGTCCCATTGATAAAAGTCCCAAATTTCATAAAAAAAAATTGTTTTAATCAATTTCTTTATTACTTTTATTTATACAAATCAACAAAAACAAACTATTTTGGACAAGTTCTAATACAGGGGAAATGAAAGAGAACAGAAAGACTATAGCTGATATGTATGTTTGTATTCTGTTTAGAATGGCCCAGAATATCCTTAAGTGGCATATTTTGTCTTATTTTTAAATTCAGTACCAGGAATTAAGCATCAAGGTTCATTTCTTGTGTTTTTGAAGCCGTTCTGTTTTAACTAAATTTCTTGAGGTGATTTGTGATTTGTTTTCTTTAATTGATTGTTTTAGATTGTTCCATGTTCCATTGAAACAAATATTTTCCCTGTTTTTGTTCTGAGTTTTTCTAAATAATTAATGCTGGAAAAGTTTTTTTTTCTGTATGTTGTTAATGCATTCAATAAATTGCAAAAATACACATTACACACACACCCACCCCTATAGATAATATATATGTATAACGCTTTTTATGGCTCACTGTTGTCGGAAAAGCATTATGAATGACGGTTGGCTGAAGGTTCAAGAAGCTGCTTGAAGGCAAAAAGCTGCAAATTGGGCTCCCAAATCCATAGCTGCTCCACTGGAGCCACTCTGCAGCAGCAGGAGACTGGCAAGTCTGCAGCATATCTGCCTGCACTTATCCACCTCAAGTATGGATGCAGCTCTTGCAATTCTAGTTAAGATGTTAATTATGTTTCCCCAGGCGTTTAAGCGTTTGCTTGCAGTCAAAACCTGATGGGAGTCTCTTTGATCTTGAGTAATTTTGGGCATTTCACTGTTTTGCACCATCTCCTTTTTCTCAGAGTGCAAAAGCTCACGAAAGATTTGTAACTTTACTTTTTATTTTAATTGGGTCACCAAACTGTGACGATAGTTATGACTAGTTTTCTTTTTTAGGGGTGTCTGTTCACAGTTGTTCAGGAGAAAGCCTGCCCCCTGGTGGACATTTAGAAACGTCAGGCTTCACCTGTTCCCCCGCAGTTTGCTTGAACTCTTTTTCAGCTTGTTTTAGTTTTTAGAGCCCTTCAATGCAATATAATTGTATATTAATTTTTTTGCAAACCCCTATGGTCTTTTTCTATTATAAGGAGGTTTTTGAGCTCATGGTTTCTGTTTAAACATTAGACGGTGGATGTATATTGTGCATAGCTGCCTTAATGGAATTCCAGTTTTGTGTCACAAAAAATATGAATACACTGATATAGTCAGAAAAAAATCATCATCAGTGGAAATAAAAGAAATTGAGATCATTTCTCAATGAATCAATTGAAAAGTTGTATAGTATTTTAAAAAAATAGATATTCAAACAACCATATGAGCGTGGGGCAAAAAAAATGCATCGAATGAAGAATGAAGAGAAAAACTATTCTTTGCATATTAGCAGTGCTATAGTACTTTAATCACAACCATTTTTAAGAACTGTAAGCGTGGGTTTTTTGTTGTTTGACTATTGATATTTACAATGTTCATTTTATGGCTAACTCAAAACAACTGAAATCAAAGGGAAAATTTAAGACAAAAAATGAGGCATGTTACATTTAACAGTTTAATATAACTCAAAATGTTGATTATATTAACACTTTTTTTAAATTTTGAATACCAGCATTTAATAATTATGAGCCGTAGAAAGTGCAATAATCAGAATCTTTGCTCTTTTATTCTATTACAAAGTCAGGCAGCATAAAAAAATAAAAACTTCCCTGTCAATATCAAGATCCTATTTTCATGTCAAACCGTTTAAGCCTGGAACGTAAGACCATCCCACTGCTAAAGGCATGACTGTCCATGACGGAAAAATACCAGCCCTTCATAACAAATGACAGCAAATTTGCTCATGTAGCATAATCTAAACCTGGTGAGTATTTAAAAACACAAAGGACTTGACAGAAAAAAAAGCTTAATGTATTGAGACATTCTTGTTCATCCACTGAAGCAGCAAAAGTAAACAGGTTAATTTTTAGTCTTTTTACGTGTTGTTTTGTGTGAAACTAATGAAACTATTTTAAAGTCGAAATTAAAAGAATAATACCTAATTTAATTATATTGATTAAATTAAATAAAAGAACAATTTCAATATTTAGGTAATTTAATTATGTAATTTAAAAAATAAAATAAAATTATTGATTAAAAAGAATTCAAGATATTTAAAAAAACGTAACATTAAACGTACTATTGTTTACTTTATTGCATGTTATTTATACTGTTCTGTATTGAGAGATTTTTATTGTATAATAAAACCGTGAGCTGTTGTCTGTGACAACTTCCGTTGTAGAGCGTAAACATCCATAACGGTTTATTGATAACAACAGCGAGTCAAGCTGGTTAGAGATCAGGTAGACTTAGAGAAAAAATCTTGCATTTATTTAGTAGAAAAAAAGAAAAGAAAAGAAAAGAAAAGGTAGCGAGAAGGTCTCTGTTCGTCTCATCCGGTGGTAAAAATAAGTCTTTGGTTGGGGGGGCAGAGGAGAGGAATGCCGGACTTTCCGGTGAATTTTTAACGTGATGACGGTAAGTTTAATTGGGACCACATGTAAATTAATTATCTGGGTCTTTTACTCTGAAAAATGTCTCTCCTATTTCTGTTGAGTTTTTGTTTCCCGCCCCCATATCTCCAATAAGCTTATCATTAAGTTGTATGCAGTGAACCTTTGTGTATTTCTGTAACCATGGCAACAGGCTTCTGATCGTTTTTGTGTCTGCTAATATCAATAAGGAAGTTTGAAGCCTATTTCAAACCTATTTTAGTGCGTATTTATTTTATGCATCCACATTTTTCTATGCTTTTATTTTTAAATTTGCACTTATTATCTAGTACTTCTAATTTATTCACCAATTAACAAATTAACAAAGCCTAATCAACTCTTTTTATAGTTTCACAACAGCATATTGTTTGTTATTGGAATTTTTAGATGGTTTGAAACTTTTTGTGTTGTTATAGACAGAAGTCTTTTTTTTAATTTTTTATCACCGATGTCTACTAAATGAAAACTTGAACAAATGCATTTGCAGTTTTTTCTCCATGGTTACAAATAGAGTTCTAAGAATTCATTTGAACAACGGTTTGATTCATATCATAATTTGTGGTTGCTGATACGCTTTGTAATGGATATTTGTTCATTTTGAACGATCTGATTCACTGTCCTATAATGGATCAAGGACGTCTTTATCCAAAGATTTAACCAGTGTGACTCAGAGATAAATACCTGGCACTGAACAGTGCAGGTAAAGCTTTCCAGATAACTTGTATTTCTTGCAAGATAATCAAGTATAAATTAAATGTGTGACCAAGAAAAACAAGAACCGTAAACAAGAAATAATGGCAAATCCATTCACACTTTAGTTTTATAAACTTCAGCCCATTGTTGTTTTTCCACATCAAAATAATCCAAAGGGAACATTATTAGAACGTTCCACCAAACTCTATGGTCACATGACTTTGCAAAATTCAAAGTGTTTCCACACATTGGACTGGAATGATGGTTTGATCATTTTTGCTGTCATGTGTGTTGTTTGCTGTGATGGAACTTGGTCGTTTTTAAACCTACCATGTCTCTATCCAAATGGCATTTTACATTACAGACTATGATCAATTTTTTTCATTTTGAAACCATTTTTTTTTACGGTAAATGTTGTTTCAATTAACATCTTGCCTCAGACAGATCAATCTGGTTGGAATATAAGGAAGATAAATCAATTCATTGATTAATGTTACAGTCCTTGTTGCAGTTTGTGCAGCTCTCTTGTTACTCCTCCTTCTGGTTTAAAGATGAACTTCAGCAGCGGTGCCCACTATGGAAGTCCTGCTCACAAAGAAAACCTCCCTCCTTCCACAAAGCGGAATTCATTCCAGCACCAGAGAAGCAAACCGCGCACAGTTCTTGGTGTTGTGTCAGAAAATGAGCTTCGTGGTCGATCCTTCGGTCAGGTGGGTGACACACAGACGGTGTTGCCGGCTGATGATTGAATTCAATCTTCCCTTTTTAAAATATCCACATGTTCCTTGACCGTCCTCTGCAGGGAAGCCAATATTCCAGACACAGTTCAGTCTCGGACAACTCCCAGTCCAATCTCCTTGGCTGTTTGTCCAGCTCCGGATGTGATGTGTACGTAGAAGAGGCCTGTGAAGTGGTTCTTGCAGCTTCTGGTCGGGAGCTGGTTTCAGAGGATTCTGATTCCGAGGACAATGCCCTGCAGAATCAGAATCAGTCCATGCGGCTGCTGCTTGAGCTTAATTCTAGTGAGTTTTTGTTAAACACCACACACATTTTTCTTTAGAAATGCCTCAGTGTTTGTTTCCTTTTGGTGCAGGTTCACGTCTGGATGCTTCATGTCAGTCTGAACATGAGGATTCCCAGTTGCCGGGGGAAACATTCTGTGCAGAGTATGCAGATGATATCTATCGCAACCTGAAGGAGAAAGAAGTGAGATTATTTTAATGCATAGCTTGCATTCTGGAGCTTCAACTTCATGTTTATGTTTTTGCTGCTCACTGTTTTGATTGGAATTTTAGAAAAAGTTCCTAGCAAGGAAAGGTTACTTGGAGAGACACACAGAGATCACCAGTGGGATGCGGGTCGTCCTGGTGGATTGGCTGGTGGAGGTTTCTCAGGAGTACATGCTGAGTTCAGAAACTCTGTACCTCGCTGTCAACTATGTGGACCGTTTTCTGTCCTGCACAACAAACGTGAAACGGAACAAGCTGCAGCTGGTTGGAACAGCCTCATTGCTGATTGCTGCGTAAGAAAACCCCCCTTCGAACAGTTAGATTAAAGTCCCACTCGGATCACCTTACCATCTGTTGTGAAAGCGTTCCCACTGGTCGTTTTTTAGCCAAAATCCAAAAACCTGTGTTTTCTTTTTTTTTGCTTTGGACATAGTTTCTGCAAAGAGGCAGTAGTTCATTAGAAATTGGCCTGAGTTGTGGATGGGACCCCGCCCCCACCTCTCCCACTAGCTTACAGCGCCCAACCAAACATTACTGGTGCAATAAAAAATGGCGAACAATATTGGGACCATCCAGCTGTACAGTTCTGAGCCAGACGTACATGGATCTAGTCATCTACAAGTGGATGCATCAGAATGGAGCGGAGCAGGAAGCTTGTGGCCCACACAGCGTATTTTCACAAATATGATCTTTTTCAAACAGAATTTTTTCTGTTCCTTAGTCATAACAATTCGAATCAAGAAATGCTGAGAAATTCAGTTTTAAGCTTAATTTTCTTAAAGGGTCCATACCATGCCAAGTACATTTTTTGAGCTTTTTAGTGTATTATAATGTTCATTCCTCATGAAAAGAAACCCCAAAGCATTTTTTTTGATCCGGTCACGCATTTCTGAGTATTCCTCTAAAAACCTGCGCTTTGAGCACCAGCCCCTCCCAACCCATCAAAACGAGCAGGTTCTCACATTGTGACATAGACCAATGAGAACTGCCCCTTCAGGGAAGAGTCTGCACTGCCATCACCGCTCCCAGGCAAACGCACACACCCACTTTCTCTGTGGAACTAGCAGTGTTTGGCCAAAAAAATTGATGTGCACTATATGCACACAAATCTTTTTCGAAAGTTAGGATGTCATTTGTTTTCGTGGGCGAGACACAGACACGCTGCTCTAGATTGACGTCATGAAATAGGCGGCACCCATAAGGAGCAAAAGCCGGTGCTTCAGAGATCAAGTGTTTTATTTTCATGTTGGAAAAGAGATCAGGAAAATGACTAATCAATTTCTTTTGTGTGCCAAAGGTAAAACATTGTCATATGCACGGCTATAGTTATAAAAGGCTTAATAATAGCATGGTATAGGCTCTTTAATATATGCGCTCCATCATCAGAAAAATGGCACCAGAACATGTTAAAAACAGCATTTTCATCAGAGTGGGTCTTTAAGGCTTTTTCTTTTGCCTTCCCATCTTGTACTTGAAGGTTTAAAAGTTTAAATGACTCTGCTTACTTGTCATTATGCAGAAAGTACGAAGAGATTACTCCGCCTGAGCTGAATGAGTTTGTGTACATCACAGACAGCACCTACTCTCAGAAACAGCTGCTTCACATGGAGGATCTTTTGCTCAGGGTTCTGGCTTTCAAGCTGGCAGCGCCCACTCCTCACCTGTTCCTTCGCCTTTTTCTCTCTGTTCATTCTTCATGTGCAAAGACGGAGAACCTTGCCTTGGTGAGCATTAGAAGACCATAAATTCTCCTGAGGACTTATTCGTGTTCATATTTTAAGGGGAAATGTTGTTTTTCTGCCTGTAGTATATAGCAGAGTTAAGCCTGTTGGAAATGAATCCCTTCCTGCAGTATACTCCATCACTGTTGGCAGCTGGAGCCTACAGTCTAGCCTGCTACACCATACACAAAGTTCTCTGGGTATGTTTGTCAGGATAAGATTTTTGAGGGCTAAACAACATTCTCCTCTATCAAAATACTAAATAAATTCCGTTTTCATCTACTTCTATCTCAGCCCGATGCTTTAGCTGTTTATACTGGATACACTGTGGCAGAAATAATGCCCTGCTTGACCCATCTACACAAGCTGCATGTCAGCGCGGAGAGCCGCCCGCATCAGGCCATCAGGGACAAGTTCAAAAGTCCAAAGTAAGTTTGAAGCATCAAGTTTTTTGTTGATTGATTTGACTCCAAACCTGATTGTTTGCAGAAATGAAATAGTTCTTTAAGTCTCCTGCTTCAACCCGTCTGACGGGATATCATCTGTGCGTGCATCAACAGGTTTCGTTGTGTTTCATGGATCGCTCCACTAGAGGGTTTGCCTATTTTAGGGACTTCACCATAAACCTGTTCCTCCACACAACCACGCAGCAAAACTACTTCATCCATGCAAAGTCTGTAGATAATTGATCGTCTCAATTTTTTTTCCCCTAATCTTGAATGTTATGAATAATAAAATGCACTACAGCTTATAAGCCTCAGTATTTTTTCAAAAAGTGTTCTGTGCACCATAAACTGTGTATGCTGGGCTTTATACTATTGTAAAAATAATGTTAGTTATGTTTACTTTTTTTGATTTAATGGCAAATACTTATCTTAGAAACGCACAGAAATGCCCCTTTTTAGAAAATGTGTGCTTGAAATTTAATGTGCTATTAGATATTATGACTTAAACTGTTTTTATATTTATTTTTATTCCTTTTAAAGGGGCGTGTTCAAAATAATGCACTGCACAAACTGAATCTCAAGAAAGTAAAAAGACTCTTGTTTTTAAGAAGAATTCTCTAATTTCATGTTTTGCAAGTAAAATAATTTAATCAAGAAATTGTTTTAATTACAAAGTATCGGTAATCTTAGTTTACGAAAACCCCTCAGCGATTAACATTTGTTTTCTTAAAATTCTTGGAAAAAACATTTCTCGTCCCCCACTAACATTTTTTTGTACTTATTTAAAGAAAAGAAAAAATCGAATTTTAAGAATTATCGTCTCATTTCAACAGGCCCTGTTTTTGCAAAGTACATGGGGTTTATGAACACAAATTATGGTTTTATCTCAAGATAACAACAAAAACAATCATGTTGACTATTGAAATTCCAAAACAACTCATTAAAACTCATCTTGAGTCTGATCTCTTAGGTTTTTTTTTTTATATCAGACATGGTTGTGTTTTTTCATATACTTGACGTGTTTCGACGGACGTCAGGTATGCGAAAAAACACAGCTGTGTCTGAAATAAAAGAAGTTTAGAAATCAATCAACAATACAGACACTAGGAACTTTATTGAACTCATCTTAAGTCTGCTTCAAGACAACTATGAAGAGTAAAGTAAATAGTTGTCTAACAGGAAACATAACAATTGTCGTCTACAGGAAAAAGTCTGATGAAATTCCTTGAGCATTTTCTGGGAACTCTGCAAGATCAGAAAATAGATTAAGATTCTCCTATGCCCTCCAATGACGTATGTAGTTCTTTAAATTGTCCTTTTGTGCAGTGTTCATCTCTCTGTCTGGTTCATCACCTTTACAGGTAAGTTGTGCTTCTCTCTCTGTCTCTGCTTGTTTTTCAAATTAACCTGCAAGTTCGAGTTTATTTCTTTTATTTATCTCTTTATATATATATATATATATATATATATATATATATATATATATATATATATATATATATATATATATATATATATATATATATATATATATATATATATATATATATATATATATATATATATTTGTACGAATTAGAGGCCTAAGTTTCAAAACGCAAAGGGGGGTCTAAGGGCAGGGATGTCCAGTTTGGCCTAGTCAGTTTGTTAGTTCAATTTAATATTTTCCTATTGAATTCTATGTATTCATGATCCTTTTGATTTTATGTTTACCTTTTTAATTACCTATACGAAAGCCCATTGAGACGACTGTTGTTGTGAATTTGGGCTATGCAAATAAAATTGAATTGAATTGAATTGAAAACTGTTTTTGCTGCTAACCCCACCTAACCCCTTCATGTCTTTTTTTTTAACTTGCCCTGTCCATCAGCTAAGCAAACAGATAAGAGCTGAAGGCTTCTTTTAGTGGACATATTTTACTGTTAAAACATGGAGTTATGAATCTTATGACACACGAGGTGTTTACCTGTATAAACCTTTTTTGTAATTTAGGCTACAATGTATTTACATTGATTACATTTGGACTGGACGGAAAAGAATAGGAGGGAAGAAAAGAGAAAAGGATGTTGGGGGGGTAGAAGGATAAGTATAGAGTGGGGGGGGGGGGTAAAACCATAAAGCATCATAAATCCTAAATAAATCTCCAAAGCAATCATTACTGTCAGGGGTAAAAATCTAAAGGATGGGGCCTATCCACACATGCACTCAAGTGTTACAAACATGCCTGTTGGCTCCAAAAATCTTACAAACATGTCAACATGAACTTTATACAACTACTGTTCCCACACGCATTCAGACTAACACATGTAAAACATGTATTTTTGCAAACTATTTTTGCAAAGTTGAGCTGACATCTGTGCTTGAGTGAGTGTTCATGTTCTGCTGGAGGTGGATGTTGGAATTACAAAAAAAAGAGGGACATGTCCGGTCATCCCCACACCAAGACCTCCACAGAAGAACCAGTGGCAGCCAGAACCCCCAACACCCTCACGGTATAGCAGAGAGATGAAAACCGCCCACCGGGCAATCACTTCAGGGGTGGGGCCCCTGGTCTGGGTGGGCCTGGCCCCCTTGCTGGGGGAGGGGGGGGGGGGGGGGATAGCTGTTTGACCACCGGGGGACAGTCTACCAGCTGTCCCCAACTTACCCCCTTCCTCATATAGCCTCATATTAGGGTGAGGGGGTGGGGGGCTTAGCCTGCGATGGGCCTTTGGGGGGGGGTTACTAGGCAGTGGCCCCCCTCCTATGGTTGCCGTATGGAGCGGGCCCCCCCTCTTTCGGTTTTATTTGCACCTTAGACATTTAGGGCCCTTGGTAGGGGGGGTGCTTGGACATCACTGCCAGCAAGCAGCAGATGTCCTCCTAGCACCCTACCCGCCAATTTTAACCGCACCTTAGACATTTAGGGCCCCTTGGTGGGGAGGGTGAGGGGACGTCACTGTGAGTAATCAGGAGATGTCCCCTTAGTGCCCTACCCGCCAATTTTAACTGCACCGCCCTTAGTACACAGACCCCTCCCCCCTCAATATATACATCCCAACATAAACACACACACATGCACACACACACCCTCTCAAACACACATACACGCACACACATTTGTTCCCCTACCTCTTCCCTGGTGGGGGGTACGGGCCCCTTTGCAACGGCGGCCGTGTCCCCGGGGTGCCGGCTTCCTGGGCCCGGCGGTGCTCTCTCCGCGCGGTGGGGGGGTTCACATTACATCTGAGCCGGGGGTGTTCGTGTCCCTGGGGGGTGGGTTCTAGTCCCTGCTCCTGAGCGCTGGGCCCCGCCAAATTTCCAACTGTGGCCGAGCCTGGTCGGGCCATATTTACAACACCCCTTGTGGGCCCTCTTTTTTTTCCCCGGGGTTCCCCCTCCTGGGCGGGGGCGGCGGGCCCCTGCCTTGCTCCTACCTGGACCAACCGTGGGCCGGGTGGATGGCTGCCTGGAGTGAGGAGCGGGTCTCCCTTGGGGGGTCCTGGCTCGTACCTGGGGTTGGGGCGGGGGGATGCCCGGAACTCCTGGGTGGTGGTGGGGTGCTCGTCCGGGGCTGTGGGCGTCCTTCTCCGGTGGGGCCCTGCGTTGGGCGCTCCCGGCGCGACGGGGGGGCTGCTCTCCTGGTTGGGCTGGGGCGGCGCTCTTTTTCCCTCCGTGCCTCCCTGCTCTCTGGCTCCGGGGGCCTTGCGGCGGTCCTGCTGGCCCTGGCCTGGGTGGCGGGCTTGGACGCCCGGGCGGCGGTTGTTCCCTGCCGGTTCCCATGTGGCGTTGGGGGGATTCCGGCTGCCGCTGCTGCTGCGGTGGGGGTCTTGGGGTGGGGATGGTTGGGCACTCTCCCTCCTTCTTTTCACGTTCCACCATCCATTTTAGAAGAACATAAACACTCACCTGAGCACAGGTGTTAGCTCACCTTTGCACTAACAGTTTGCATGATTGAATGACTGAAATATTTCACACTAGTTGGTTTTAAGGCTTAAGAATGCGTGTGAACACTATCTGTTTTGTGTACATGTCGACACATGTACCCCCTCTCTCTAACGTCCCTCTCTCTTCTTCCCCTCTTTCCTTTTCCGTCCGGTCCAACACCAAAGATTTTCAAACATGATTGAAATTAATAAAGTTTGGCCTCAATTACAAAAGGGGTTTATTCAGACATACCTTTGGTTTGTCTGAAGATTAATAACCCCTCTTGTTAAAGTAAAATATGTCCGACACAAGAGGCCCTCAGCTCTCATCTGTGAAGAGAGAGAAGAGCCAAGAAAGAGCAGGTCCTAGGAGCATGCCCAATTTTTCATTTTATTTCCGGTTGCATAAAAAAGTTATTCTTCAATGTTTTTTTCCGTTCAAGGTGATGATAAATTAGGCAGAGGGCTGATTTAATAGTACGTTACAAATTTGCACCGGACGGCATGAAGGGGTTATAGTATTTTGGTAAACATATTTGTAAATGCATTACGTTATAATATTGATAAATGTTTTTCATTTCTTTATATACTTTTTGGACCAACACAAGTAAGTGTGTCTTCTCTCCATTGTGGTTAGATGCTGAAGAACCTGACAAAAGACCTGAGGTTCTGGTGTTCTCCAGGAGGAATATATCAAACCTTTTAGTCACATTGAGATCCCATCTGAAGTCAGGTAGCAGCCATGTCCAGGCTGCTGCAGGAAGGGTTGAAAGGCGTAATCAACACTGTGAACGACCAATTTTCTGCCCCTTTTGCCCCCCAGATGATGACAGGAATGCAGAATTGTTCCCCGGTAAAAAATGTTCCAGTGTTTAATACCAACTGTCAACCTTACCAGAACTCCTGCAACATGTATCAACCTTACCCTACTACCACCTACATCCAGGTGCCAGTTCCAAATGCAGCACCTCCTTATCCACATCCTTATCCTTATCCAGTTCCAAATGCAGCACCTCCTTATCCCTATCCTCCTCCTGCTTGTCCTCCTCCGTATTCATACCCTGTTGTACAATATACATACAAACCTCCTGCACCTGTAGCTGTTTTTGGAACTAAGGCTGTGAGTCCTCCTGCAGTTCAGCCCACAGTACTCGAACCAGTGCCTAAAAGCAGGCATTGCAGCCAGGCTTGTGTTCCTGCTGCAAAGGCTCCTGGGGCCGGAGAGCAGACCAAAGGAGAAGCAGCAGAAGAGGAAAATGGAAACGTGCTGCTTTCCATTTCCTCAGGCGTGCAGCTTTTCATTGTGGATGCTAAAGGCCAGGTCAGCTCTCCGTCTTCTCCAGGATACCTTCGCATCATCATCATCAGCAATCAGCAGCAAGACTCCACTGATACAAACCCTTTGGTTTTGTTAGATGTGAGTATTTGGAAATGCATGTTTGATGAAGATGAAGACTGTTTGGCTATGTTTTTGGGAATGACTTTCACAGTAAAACTACTGTCAGATTGCTTTTCTGTTGGATTAAAAACATGCAAACTGTAACCGTCATAATAGTGATTAAATATGGTTTTATCAAAAAAAAAATGCTGTAAAAATTAAATTTTACAGTTTGAATATTAGTTAAATTGGTTTTATCATTAGGTCTTTTGAATTTTTCAAAAAGATTTTGAAAGAAAAATTCAAATTTGGGGTAACCTCTCTCTAAATGTTACTCAATTTTGTGAAATAAGTCATCTTAAATAAAGGTGTCACGCTGTGTTACTTAAAGCAGCGCTATGTTACTAAGGCAGACCAAACAAAACCACTGCAATAAAAATCAAATCAAACTTTATTTATACCGCACCATTCATGTGCAGCATTTTACATAATAAAGCATTTTTTAACTTTAAAACCAAAAGCAAAACAAATTGACTCATTTTTTCATAAAAAACGTTTTCATCTCTGTGTGTTTCTCAGGTGTGTGACCTGTTGTACCCACTGACAAAAGACACTCCGGTGCTGCTGGCGACCTCTGGGATCTTCATGTTTCCTGACTCAGAGATCCCAGAGTCTTTTGTAGGTATTGTGCTGTCCTCTCAACTGCCTGCTGCTGAGCACGAGTTATTCAAGGAGCTCCTGTCACAGCTGGCCAACCTCAAGATCCAGGTCAGTCTTTCCTCATAAGGTTCAAAAAACTTTTTTTTACAAACCTGAATTGCATAAAAGTATTCTTCACTTTATGAAAGCATTCTGTTTTAAACCGTTTCATTTTTTAATAAAATTTCCGAATCAGTCTAAACAAAGCAGCTTACTTTCATTCATTCCTTTTGGAACCAGAGAAAAACATATATTACTTTCTTTATTTGCCAGAAGTGTTTTTTATTTTTTTATTTTATGAGCTGCTCATTCTGTATTGTTACCTGCAGTCCTGGAATGCACCAGTTGCACAAGTGCACAGAGCTCTTCCTATTTTTAAACTTTCAGTATCTGCAGTTACGTGTTTCACACAAAATAATATGGAACATGTTTGTGCATTTATGCTTAAAAGAAAGTAGCAGATTCAGTGAAACGTGTCCCACAAAGTCAATATATTCAGTTTTCCACTAATCTTTGAATTCGACATACATTCATTTATTTTAAAAAAAGATTTTATTTAATTTATTATTTAATTAGTATTCAGGAATTCATTTTTGTTTTACATCCTTTTGTTTACAGTACTTTAAAAATAGGCAGAACAGCATCGATTTTAGAGGCAATGTCAATACTTTATTGGCCCAATTCATCTTATTTTGTGCTTTTAAAACTGTATTTTTAAAATAAACACACATGTACACACCCACAACTCATCCTACAGTGAAACCATATAGAGACATGTTTACACTCCTCTCACCAAACAGGATTATTGGGCGTCTTCTGGTTAAGCTAAAGAATGAATGTGCAGAATGAAGTTGTTCTGAGAAATGGCATGTAGAGCAAAGGAACAGAGCCCCAGAGTTCCTTTCTTCACTTTAAACTGTTACAGTAATGTCCTGAAGCAATTTAAAGAGGAAAACGTTGGAATCTTGAGATTCGGGTTCTGACAAAAGGCCTCCTTGACAGTGATAGTGAAACTTAGTGCTATCTTCCATCTTACTGCATATAATTTAACTAACTATTGAACATTGACAGAGCCCAGACGACCATGGAGAAGAAAGCATCAACCTGAATGAAAAAGTTTCCCTCCCCTCCTGTAATGAGGACCTTAAGGAAAAACCACTGCGTCCCGAATGGAGCGAGAAGATGGGCAATGCAATTTTGTCAGGTAAGTCGAGGTAGAGGGAATAAAGATTTGTATGGATACAACATGTACACAAGCATACACAAGTTTCTGTAGTCACGGAAACAAGATGGATTTAGTGGAAATGAGAACACCAGCCTCAGGACAGGGGCATTACTTTCTGTATGAAAGCTGATGACAGCTGTTATTTAGGGAATCTTTTAGTTCTGTGCAGACAATACAGGAAGAAAAAGAAAATCAAACTCAGATTTTGCCTGTTTTGATTACAAATTTGCTTTGATGTTTGGGGAAAAAAGACTGGATCATCAGCATATTTCTTTAACTAAGATCTGTGTGTGAGAGTGCCTTACACATATTTACACTAGAGGGGTAAAAAAAACGTTTTTCGGAAGTGATACTGACATAACCAGGGTTTTGCAAAGTGAGGCTCTGGAGTGGCTCTTTTACCCCTGCATTGTGTCACTCTGGTTGAAGAAAAGTTCAGTGGTTTTTCATTTTAAAAAGTAAAATATGTTTCTGAACATAAGCCAAATTGAGCAGAACAAAACAAAAACATGAGTCAAACATTTTTAAACTCATTCACAAACAGTTGAAACATAGAATGGATCACTCCATGAGGCGTCTGACTATGGCAGCCATAATGCAACGACAGTCCATCAAGCAGTGCGGCTTTGTAGTTTACCAAAGTCGTATTGAAACATTTTGGTGGGTTTTTGAGTGCCATGTGCCACATTAAATTGTTTAGAGTACAACCCGATTTGATACAAAGGTACACAAAAGTGGTCTGTCTATTTAAAAAAAAATTGAGTGCATTAAATTTGATTAGTCGGATTTACAAATCAATGGCTGAGTTTTTTTTTAAACTGCGGACATTACACTAACGTGGTGTTTTTATTCTAGGAAATCATTCAAAGTTCTTTTTAAAAATTCAGAACTATTTCATATTTGTTAAAAAATGATATTCTATCTTTGTTTTATTCATGACAAATGAACAATAGTTCCATATTTTTATCATCATACTGTTGCACACTTGAAAAGATGACCTGGACAAATGTGTTTGTGTGTGTTTTTAAGTTAGCCTTTAGTGAGCAGCTGGAACACAAACAGCAATCAGTCAACTTCTGTCTCCGTGTCTCATTAAACAGGCTCAGTAGACGCTGCTGTTCTGGCCTGCTCCATATAGAAAATATCCCCCTTGTGGTGAGACATAAGAATTGCTGTACTTTCTTCAGTAAGCTAAGTGCTGTTCTATAATCATGAGCATCAGTGATTTTACAGATAAAAGATAACATACCGAAAAATATGGGGGTATGGGGAAAATTTGGCAACATTTATAAATTTTGCAACATTTATTCCTTACCCTTAGAATACTAAATAAATACAAAGCAGTGTGGTAAATTTCTAAAGGGTGAAGTGAGACTTAGGGGCTCTTACTGGGCTGTGGTCTGTGAGAAATTGACCCAAATGGCTCTTCAAGTGTTAAAGGTTGGAGACTCCTTGGATGAACATTAAATTTCTCTGTAGGATCCACAAAATTCAGTAAGGGTTTTGCAAAAAAGGCAAAGTCCACAAGCACGTCCATTCATAAACAAGGAGCCAAGATCCGAGACAACATTGAACCTGCAAAGACTCCAACAAAGGTCAGTCCCCACATCACCCAAGGTCTCAATGCGGCTGAAACAACCTCCCGTGGAGCTTTGGAAGTCAGTCGCTTCTTGGGTAAGAGAGTGAAAATTTCTAAAAGTTTGAATTTTGCATTTAAGTGATATACCAATTGAGATTTGGCTCTGACCTTTTGTTTTTTGTTGTGTTTCTGTGTGTTTTTTTGATAGTGGGTGGTATGAATGCAGTCTCAGGACAAGCAGGAAAATTGTTGGCCCCACAAGTCCAAAAGCACGGAGCCAAACTTGTACCTAAGACAATGAAGGACAGCCGCGATGGCCGTGCTTCCAATGCTGATGGTGCTAAGTTTGTAGCGGTCAACAGTGCAAAAGGTACGTGCAGAAGATCGGGACATAAGCATTTCGACAATATACACCATTTTTAGTTTTTTTCTAAGAATTTTTTTTCCTTAAATTGCTTTTTATTGTAGGTTTCTCTGCTGTTTGGACCAATTTGAAGACAGGAGCAAAAGATGTTTGCAAAAGTGTTGCAACTGAGACTGTTGCAACTGTAGAATACAAGTAAGTCTCTGATGTGCCATGCTTTTTTTTGCTGATTTATGATTATGGCTTCTTATTCTTTTTGTTGTCTGTTTCTAAATGTCTTTGCTCATTTTAGAAAGCAATGAAAGATGGTTCTGTATAAAGTTGTATGTGTAGTAACTAGAAGTGGAGCTTGAGATATATTTAATTACCTTCATTAATATTTCTGTTATGCTATTTCTTTAATTTACATATTTATTGAGATTTATTACATACAAGTCACAAGATATCAATATGATCTTTGTCGTTCTCCAACATTTTATGTCTCTAGTCTTTAATTTTCCTTTGCTCTCATTTTCCTAAATGTCTAATTTTTAATCAAGGTATGGTGAAGATGCAGGACAAGCGACAGACACGGCTCTTAAAACAGTGGGAAATGCTGGCTTGGCTGCATACAACTTTGACCGTCTATCCATAGGAAGACTAATGTTATCTACCGCTATGAGCACAGCTGAGGAAATGGTTGACGAAAACGACAGACAGCCGACAGGAAGCTGAAGGAAGGGTGCTCCACAGACAGTATGCACATGTGCAATGGGCCAGGAGAAAGGTGGAGAAGGAGCAACACAACATCTATGAAATGAGAAGAAGCAGAAGCAAAATGTGGAGCATCAAGCTGTGGATGATGACACAAAAAAGCTCTGTTCTACAAATGTTTTTATCAATGAAATGAATGTCTAACATTAGTTATCTAATGGGGCATCTGTGTCCATCAAACACTCAGAATACCATGCCTGTCATCTGTTTTGTTATTTAAGGTTACTCATTTAACAAGATTTTTTTAACTGTACTATGTAAATTTAGTACCAATGTAGTATCCACAGTATTTCTGAAAAATTGGTCAATCAGTTGCTACTCTGGTGGCAAAAATGATGCATCTTGGTGATGCTTTTGAAAACTTCTCATGTGTTGCATCTTTTCAAAGATGTTATAAATGTTTCATATTTTACTGTCACTTATTTGTTCTGCTAGTGAAAAAATAAATAAAAGATCAGCCTTTTTAAATGTGTATATCACAACCAATCAAGTTTATGGCTCCTAGCTTGTTGTAATGGCTTCAAGTCAACTAATTTTTAAAACTTTTTTCTTTAGATACAGACTCAATTCAATGGGCCTTTTGTGAGAAACATTAGTGACATCAAAACAGTGATAAAATCATAAATCTGTACAATTGTAATTTGAAATGTTTTCCCAGCTTAAGCATCGAAAAATGGAAAAAGTCTGACATTTGACCACAGGGGTCCTGGAGCCCTGCCAGAGTTGCAGGGACTCTGGATATTTTGGGGATTTGTACAGATTTTTTTGTTTACCAAAGAAAAGAACAAAACCTTTGACTTCTAGATACAACTATGTCACAATTGTGGGTCATCATGATTAAACAAAGGGATAACAGAAAGCTGATTGAGGAAAGCCCAATGCCTGACTAAAACACAAAATCTGTAGGTCTGTAGCAGCAAAACCGAGGAAAAAAACAGTTGTGAAAAAAAACAACAACCTTGTTCTATCTTCAGTGAAGATCACAAATCATTGAAGAAAAAAGGTTCAGAGCACTGTCTAGTGGGTCTAGATGACCCAACTCCCAATGTTAAAGTGCCTAGGATAGCACAAGGGTTACTCCAAAGAAAATTCAGAGGTAAACCCTAAGACTTAAAGATAGACCAGATGTCTACCTGTCATATAACAAAGGAAAGAATTTCTGTAAAGGAGAGATACTATAGTTGAGAGCTCTCTTTTAGAAATTCAATGAAACTAAAGTAACCCTGAAAGAGTGAGGTTCCTGAGTTTATTCAAATGTTTCATGGTTTACTCCACCTGAGCTTTTGCCTCTTTTTATGAGTCATCTCAAAACTCACCTCACAATACAGACGGCACATTTTATCAACAATCTCATCTTTACAAAAAATGTAGAAAATATCCTATCTTTAGACATGTTCTTATAATAAAACATTACAAAGAAGATAAAGATTTTTGATAAGTAAATAGTTTAGTTGTCCTCTTGTGATTTTTTTTGTTGTTGTTGGGATTCAATTCAATTCAATTTAATTTATTTGTATAGCCCAAAATCACAACAACAGTTGTCTAGATGGGCTTCGAAATAAACATGAACTCAAAAGGATCATAAATACAAAGAGTGCAATAGGAAAGAATTTGTCTCAGATGAACACTTATTTTTCCTATATATATATATATATATATATATATATATATATATATATATATATATATATATATATATATATATATATATATAGGAAATATATATATATATATATGTAGCCAAGACTAACTGAGAGATAAGAATTCTTTAACACCGTCTCATGGTGTCTTGAGTTATTTTGATATCTTCTTTCCTACATTATTTATTGGGAAGGTTAATTGTGCCTTTTTACTCTGCTTACAAATCAACCTAAAACGTTTTAATGTATTTTATTTGTCAGACTAGACTTGCGTCTCAGAACTAGACACTTGAAAACTTGACAATAGATCAGAGATAATGGTGTTCCTCTAAAGGAACCATAGCATTTTTGTAACTTGAGGTTCCAACAGGAGGACAAACATTATCCTCTGCTGCAGAGGACGTTGAAAGGTGTGATATACACAGCAAAAGACCAACTTTCTCCCACAGAAGCCAGAAGTCATCCTGCAGTTCAGCTCCCTGTATATACAACAGAGCAAAGTTTATGGGATCTGCAGCAACTCTTCTCCAGCTGGAGAAGTCAGGAAAGCAGAGTGAGCATTCCCACATTCTAAATCAGTATAAAACAAAGTACTCATTATCCTGCAGTGCCATCTGGAGGCTGAGGCACGTGACGACATTAAAAATCCCAAGTCCTTGCTATGACCAAGCCCTTTAGGGCAAATTTTGAAGGTACAGGTCCAAAAAACTGTGACTTGGTGGTAGATTTGAAAAGCAACAGAAAAGGAAACCATTGGCTCAAGAACAAAAGTTACCCCTACTCTTAGTGACAAAGAGAACAGACAGAAAGTATCAAACAGGAAGTGAAAAACCAGTGTGTCCTTCATGGAGTACGACGATTCCTCAAGAATTGTTTGACGAGTTTGTAAAAGAGTTTAGATAACGGAAATGAGGGTCAAAATAAAGATGAGTCTAAAGCCTGATGGGTTGACTGATTGAGGTTTCTACGGTAAATACAAAATGAGCCACAAAGATCAGTCAAATCCTTGCAAAAGTTCACCAAAAAAAACAACAAGCAAGGACTCAAGACTGCCTCACAGGAAATGCCATTCTTTCAACCCCTGTCACACCCAAACTCACCCATCATTCAATACATGGGTTGAAACAGCTAGCCCTTTTGAATATTTAGGTTTCCTGTCATGGTTTGTGTAGAGATTTTAACCTGACCTTTTCCCTGTTGTATGTATTAAGTTTCTTTTTTCTATTAAACTGCATTTAAAAAAATCTTTTTTTTAAACTACAAAAAAGATCACCCTAAAAAAAAAAAAAAAAACATGGGTCTAAGCTGTTCCAAAACACGAGGAAGATTCAAAACCACCAAGCCTGGCTGCTGAGATGCAAATGTTTGATTTAACAGAGTGAAGTAAAGACCTGCAGAGCTGGAAGACTGGATTTTTCTGTACACATTTCTTAAACACTATATCACAGTCCATAACCGTCATTATAAAATAAAAGTGTGATTGATATGCAAGCAAAACCATGAAAAATGTTCTCCAATCAAAGGAAGATGTGGCTTTGACAAATAAATACATTGGACACTGTAAAGAATACTGTCATGAAAACTAACAAGTTGCTTAATAGGAAAAATGCAACAAAAACTTAAAAGACAAAGGTGCATAAAGGCAAACAAGGAAAGAATAAAGGGAAGAAAAGGCAACAGGGAACTGAAGGGAAGGAGATGCAGAATGCAGGAAACAAAGTGCAAAAAAGGGTAACTGCAGAAAATGAAGCAGAAAAGAAAGAACAGCATGTGCAGGATAAGGAAAAGAAAGTACAAAATGGGTACCCAAGGCAGCAGGAGGATAATGAGGTGAAAGAAAGACGGAGGTGTTGAAAAATGGTCTAAATGTTCAGGAAGGAAGGAAACAAGAGACAAAATGAAAGTTGATAGGGGACGAATGGAATGAGAACGAGGTGCAGAATGGAGAACAATTTCAGGTCAAAGAGATGGAAGTGCAGAAAGAGAACTATTGTGCATTTGTGAAAGGGAAAAGGGAGCAGAAAGAGAAAAAACATTCTTCCAGAGGGATAGGAAGTGCAAAAACAGGACAAATATTTACAAGATGTGGGTCAAAGTGTTCAGGTGGAAGTGTATAAGGTCCAGAAACAAACACAGAATGAAGAAAAAAGGCAGAATGTCTAGAAAGAGTTGCATGGACAGGATAAAAAGTGCAGAAACATGAACAGCAGAGGGAATACATGAATGTAAAGGCAATGTAAATAGAAGACCAACAGAATAAAACATAGGAGGCGTAAAAGATGAGTAAGAAAAATATCCACAAACAAACACATTTGAAACAGATTAGTTGTTTTCAGTACTTGTATTTGTTTTTTGTCATATATCAATTGTTTACAATGCATATTGTCAATTAAAGAAAAAGTTTCTATTTGTATACATTTTAAACTTTACTTCAGCCAGAAAATATGGTATGTAAATAGCCAAAGTAGCCAAATGTAAACTTGAAAATAGAAAAAAAAAACATACATTTGCACTAACACACTGGAGAACATTATGCTTGTAAGGAATGTAGCGACTGAGTTTTATTTTGAAAGTTTTTAAAGCGGAAGCCACTCCCTTTTTCTGACGTAGCATTTAAACTGATTCGGGAGAGACCGTCAATTCTCGGAACAGGTGTTCAGTTCGACACAAGAAAAACGTCCACCTGTTTTTAAGGACAGTACAAACTTTTTAACATGGACGGGTATATTTTAAAACTTTGTATTTGTATGTATAATGTTCAATACTTTTTAATTCATTATGTTGTGTAAGAATTAATACACTCTTAAGTTTCTGCATTGAACTAAATAATTATTATCAAGATAACTGAATATAATTTATATTTTCAGCTATCTTGATAATTATATATTTTATATTATAAACTAACTTTGAGACCAAACATTGAAGCACAACTGCTTTGAATTAAAAGTTCTGGCAGCCTCCAGACAAATCTTGATTTGCAAGAAAAACCTGATAGGATAGGTTCTTAGTTTTTCATGCGTAAAAGAACAATGACATCACCAGGGTTTTTCTGACAGCAGCTTTAGTTATGCTGCCTGACTCCATAGAGTTAACACTGTATTTGTTTTCGAGGTCTTCTTAAAAATAAAATACATATCTTTAGTCCCTTTATAAACAGGTGAGTTCAATTTTTTTCTCACTCTTTTAAATTTTAAATAGCTGCTGATTAACTTAATGTTTTAGTTTAATTGAAGCATTTCTCTTTATGCTTTCTAGGAAAAGATAAAAATCCTCATGTTATAGAATAAAATATTTACAATTATTTTCTTGTTATCTTGTAAATCTAAGTTGATTTGGATTCAATCAGTGGCATTTTTGTGTGAACTATTTGTGTTTTGTTCTTTCTTTCCTCAGAACCTTTTGCTCTTCAATATGGCAGAGCCTGCTGAACTTTTAATGATCAAGGGCCAGTACGAATTGGCCTTACATGCGCTCAATTGCGGTCTGGCTGCCGAGAACTCTAACCAAAGACCAGAGGCCTTGGATTACTTCAGAAAGGGCCACTTGCATCTAGTTCAGGGATTGGATGTTCCCACTGGCGGGGGGAGCCACCAGGGAGCGGCCTGGGACACAGCCAGACTGCTTCAGCACAAAATGAGGGACACTTTGAGAACTGTCAATGACCACCTTTCTGCTTTGGAAAACTCCCAAACAACCTCAGAAGACCAGAGGGCTTCACCGATGAACGCCTATCCTGACTTGGCCATCACCAGTTGGCCCTCTCAGAGCTCAGTCCACCATCTGTACCCTTCTATACCTGCTGCCACTCAGAGCACAGCCCCAGCCCCCTTCACAGCGCCTCTTTGTCCTGCTATTGAGCAGACGGGCACACTCCCCACAGCAGCTGTGAGAACTGAATCCATGGATGACCCTCCAGACCAGCCTCCTGCATACACACCAAAGCCCACAGACGGTCACTGCAGCCTCACCTATGGTCCCGCCGGACCCACCAGGCCCGTAAACCAGAATGGAAAAGGAGCACAAGCAGCAGGAGATGAACATGAGCTGCTGCGCATTTCATCCGGGGTTCAGCTTTTTTTTGTGGAACCTAACGGGGAGGTCAGCGCTCTGATGTGCCCTGGTTACCTTCGCATCATCACCTTTGAAAGTCAACACAAAGACTTGGCTTCTGGAAAGCATTCATCGTTTCTACATGTGAGTATTTGGAAGCACATTTCTGACCTTCAGCTCCTTTTTATGAAAACATTCTTTTGTAAGTGCGTGCCTTAATTTTACGCAGGTGCAAACATTCAGAAAACCCACTAACTTCATGGTTAAAAGATTTGACAGCTGACTCACCTGTCTAAAAGTTGGCTTCACAAGTGATCTTGTTTGGTTTTTTGTAAGTTTTACAAAAAGCTGTGACAAAAGCTGACTTGGTCAGAATCACAGCTTATACTTAATCAAAAAGTTGTTTAAATTACCCCATGAGGTTAGAATAAGCCATCCTCACCCCTTCCTGAAAAGTTATTTTGAAATAGAAAATATTTTAAATTATAAAGAACACATTTTATGTAACAAAACATGAAGATTACTCACAAGTTTTCACTTTTAATAATTTTTAACCTTTTAACTTGTTTATTTTTATTTCCTAATATGAAAACATAAACAAACATTCTAGCTTATCTTATTTAGCTATCAGTATCAGTAGTTATTGTTTCAAAATAAAAGTCAAATTTTAACAAAAATAAATTACCAGTTTTTACCCTGCAAATGCCTTCTTCCTCCACCTGATTTTTTTTTTTTTGTAAATAAAAAATGTAAAGCTACAATACAAAGCCTGAATTATCCTGGACTTTGTTTTGCATTGCAACACATCATGGCTTCCCACCAGTCCAAGCTAGTAGGCATCTGTCATGTTTTCTGATGTAGCTTTGTTTCCCCAACAAGACAATGGTCCTATTAACAGATGACTCTGTGCTTCTGTTGTTCTGCTTCTCCCTGCCCGTGTCCTCACAGGGGTCAGTCTGTCAGGCAGCATACCAGTGGTGCGATCTGCCACAAGTCTGTGTTTGTGTGGTTTCTTTAGAACAGTTGGATCTAAAAAAAATATATATGTATTTTTTGCATTTGTGAAAGATTTATCAAATCAAATCCTGCACTTCATTGGATGACCCTGCAAACATTCTATAAGCTTTCACATCACAACAGGTCACTATAAATATATATAAACCATAAGATTTAGTCTAAAAGGAGAAACTGATAGACAAATATTTATTTGCTACATGTGTATATTTTTGTGTCATTTCTCAGGTGTGTGACCAGATGTACCCACTGACAACAGATACTCCGGTGCTGCTGGCAAACTCTGGGATCTACATGTTTCCTGACACAATGACTGATGCACTGGGGTCCTATGTCGGCATTGTGCTGTCCTCTGAACTGCCTGCTGCAGACCATGAGATCTTTCAGGACCTCCTATCGCAGCTTGCTGATCTTAAAGTTCAGGTTGGTTTAATAACAATTAAAAAAAGATCATTAATGTGGTTTTATTCAATTGAATTTCATTTCATTTATTCTATTGATAAAGCACCAGTTTACAAATGGTGTTGTCTCAATGCACAATACCACAAGCAGACAACATCCTAAAGAGAATTATATATTATGATGACCTAATCAGTGCAGATAATTCCAATAAGGCAAAATTATTTTAACTCTATGCTATTAGCCAATATAATTGACTAACAGATTAAATCAAACAGTTTAATCCCTATTCCGAGCAAGTCAAAGGGGACATTTGAGAGGAAAACGGCCTCAAATTTGAAGATTAGGAAGAAAACTCCAGGAGGAATAGAGCTCAGAGAGGCCAACAATCCTCTGTAACTGGTTTTGGGTCTGAAAGTATGGAAAATAGATAGACATGAGCAAAAAAAAAGAAAATCTGTGGTATAACAAATGGCCAGGTTCGTAAATGCAGTTATAAGAGGAAACCGATAAATTGGCCAAATAAGGGTAATAATAATGATTTTTATTTTTTTTAAGTTGAGTTGATATGTTTTAAATGTAGATAGTTGGCTGAATGTTGTAATAAAAATGCCTTTAAAACTGATCAGTAGGACATTTAGAATTTCAAGCTTTTAGAGCTTTAATTCAGTCAACACCATGTTTAATTTGAGTCTTTTATGGACTTTTAATCACATCCAATTGATTTAGCTCCAACAATAAACAAACATCAGTTCAGTAGCAGGTAATTTGAATACCTGACAGGTGAGTCAGTGAAGGTTCTCATTCATCCAGGTGACGTAGTCTTGAGGTTTAGTCAAAGCAAGTAGACTTTAAAAAAATGTTTTCCTTTGAAAAGTTTCACCCATTGACTGCATATAGAGAAGTGGACACTCACATTCCTGCAATTGAATAGCTTGTTACAGCTATTCAATGGCAGGAATGTGGGTGTCTGACCAGGAGAATACACATGTGAACTGAATCCTGCGCAACTCACACTGGACAGGTGAATTATTTGCCAAAGTTGATTTCAACTTTTAGTTTTATATATAAAATATGAAACTCTTGTCTAGACAACAGTATAGTTTGTCCTTTTAAGGTGCAACATTTTTAGTAAATGCTCTGTATGCTTATTTTTTTCACATCTGTGCCTGAGAGTTCAGAAACATGGGGATAAATATTCCTAAATGGTCTTAATTTTGGCTTTTTTCCTGAACCACCCTGCTAAAAAAATACAAAAATACCATGAAAACAAATCCTATACCTGAGCTAAAGAAATGCTTTACTCTTTACATAGTTGCAGGTGCTGCCAATACAACCACACAGAAATCATGAATGGAAATTAAAGGTTTTATCTTATGGAGATCTGGATGTGGAATCATACTAAATTAAAGTGGAAAAACGCACCACTGGCTAATCCAACTTGGATGTAATGTCTTTGAAACAAGTCAAAATGAGGCTCAGAAGTGCGTGTGGTCTCCATACGCCTGTATGACTTCCCTGCAACACCTGGGGTTTCTTCTGATGAGGTGGTGGATTGCCTAATATTTCCACCTGCTGTCTATTAAACTTGCTCATATATGGAGGAATGTGTTTATTTGCCTGAAAAGGATGTTAAATTAGAGGCTGTAAAATATGTTGCAGAGCCAGAGACGTTGCGTTGCATGAATTTTTGACAGATCAAACAGTAAACAAGTTAAAATTCAGTGGTTTTTAAGCATTCATTATGCTTTGAGTAAACCGTGGGATCTTTCTGATTGTCACTGATTATTTAAGACAGCAAAGACACGTTCTTGTTATCAGTATCAGGAATTATATCCAAACGCTTCTCTTCCAGGATCAGGAGGAAACTGGAGTGGATATCATGAATTTGAGTACAAAAGTACCCGTCGGTCCCCTCAGCAAACAAACAGAATTAACGGTGTCAGCAGAAGAAGAGGAAAAACTACAGCTTCCAGGATGGAGTGAGAAGATGGCCCAAGGGATTTTGTCAGGTGTGCTTGTTAGCGTTCAAATATAGGCGGAAAGTGGATAAAATATTGATACAGGCTTTCTTATTTGCTGAAAATGTTGTGCAAAAAAAAAATGGAGTTTATGCCCTCATCAGTATAAAATGTAGAAGCAAAACTGTTCCTCCTGCAGGAGCCACACGATTAAGTCAGTCGCTAGCAAAGGGAGCAGAGGCCACTGGAAGTTTCATTCACAAAGGAGCTGCTAAGATTCGAGACCGCATCACACCCGAGGAGACTCCTTCAGATGTCAGCCCCCAGGTGGCGAAACGTTTGCAGACTGCAAAGCAAGCTACTGGTGGTGCTGTTCGAGTCAGTCAGTTCTTAGGTAAGGACAAAAGGCAGCTTGGCTAGTTTGCATGAATTTTGTTCTATTTTTTTACTCTGATTTGTAAATAATTTAAGACATAATTTAATGTTCCTGTTTAATCATCTGTCTTTCCAGTGAATGGATTAAGTCACATTGCAGGGCATGTAGTAGATAAGGTGTCACCTCATATGAAAAAGCACGGATCTAAGCTGGTGCCGGAGTCTCTGAAGAAGAGCCAAGATGGTCACGCATCCAACTGGGATGGTACTAAATATGTGGCAGCCAGGGGCGTTCAAGGTATGAAAATTCCTCCATTTCTGATCATATAATGTTTTGCTCCTGTGCCTTTATGGATTCTGACAACGAAATTATTCATTATTGTGTTCAATGTATGATGAATGATCCATGCCTACCGTAAAAAACTGTTTCAAAAAAGGTTTTTCCACGGTTTGGTCAAGTCTGGAAAGTGGAGCAAAGGAAGTTTGCAAAAGTGTTGCAACCGAGACTGTCACAACGGTGAAATACAAGTAAGTGCATATGTACACTCCTGTTTCCTGTACATTTTTGGGGGGTGGCATGTCTTATTTCCATTCTTTTTCTAAATATATTTAACAGTAACAATGGACTGCATGAAAAATCCTCCTGAAATGTTGCCTCTGTGATTTCTCTCTTGGGTTTTCTGCTCCTTTTCAGATTTAGGGGCTTGCAGAATCTTATCTAGCAACGTACGACTTTCAATGGGGAGTAAGGCCTTAAACTCACAACTTGTCCTGCTTAACCCTTAGTGTCCACTTTTTCACTAACACAAAACTGCTTTGAAACTTTTTAACTTTCAAATATGGCTTGCTTAACACTCACTTTACAGGTTTGTAAGACGTTGCATGCACTGGTTGTAAAATGGCTCATATTTAATTCTTCAAATATGTTTTTTTTTTTTAATTAAAAAGCTGCTGTCATTTTTATACGATTAATAAACTATTTGAAGTACTTTGAAAGCTAGCGCAATCAACTCTTGTTCCATTCCTGCACCTGATGGCCTCCAAATATTCACACTTACAGTCTTACAGAACTTTCTTACAGTTCTGTCTGGCTTTGTATACGCATTAGCCTTTTGTTTGCAAAATCTGTGAGGAAAAAAAATTAAAAAAAAAAATCTATACTTATTTTTATTTGAATGAAAATAGGATGAATCTTTGCATTGCTTCAACATTTCAGAATTGTACACATTGTTTTTTTTTTCTGCACCACATTTCCCTAACATGCCTCTTTCTCATGTTGTTTGTGGTGAAGGTATGGTCACAATGTAGGCCAAGCCACAGACACTGCTCTCCAATCAGTGGCAAATATTGGGCTGACCGCTTACAACATTGATAATTTGAGCTTAAAGGCGTTCATACAGAACATGAGCGAGAAATCTGCCAATAAAGTGCTCCACGTCAAAGACGCACAGTCATGCGAAACGGAAAAGGAAGAAATGCTGAAAGCTGAACTCCGTGGACAAAAGGAGAAGGAGAGAGGGCAACAACAGGCTGAAGGGAAGGATATGGAGAAGCCAGAGAGTCACACAGGAGCAGATCCAAAACATTTGCAGAGCAAAGAAAAGGAGGAAAAGAAGTAATTTCCAAAAGGAATATATATTCATTTGGATCTCTTAATAACTTAACGATGAACCCACCTTTTCTTTAAAAAAATTATAATATTTAAGTTCTAAGTTATTCAATAGTCTCCCGGTTGTCTTCTATTTTCTTTTGTAAATTCCCACCAACTTGTGTGATTTTAGTATGTTCTTTTGTTATGCAAAATGTGTAGCATCCTTTTGAAAAGTTGTGTAACTGTTATTACACTCAAAATACCAGTCTGTTTTTTGGGCATTATGAGCAGTGTTGAAAATGTGATTGGTACTGTACACACTGTCTTATGTGTATTCTGTACAACAATACATTTTGTGAGGTTTTAAATTGAAATTGTTAGGCATTTCTGAAAAGTTTGAAAGCATAAAATGTTACCCTCTTCCCAATTTTACATTCAATAAATTCTTATGCCTGATTTTGATATATTGTTTATATATTCTATTGGATCAAAGAACTGCTTTACATTTTAAATCAAATAAAGCGTTACCCAACCAAAGCTACTTTGATGCAGATTTCTGACCGGCATGTGCAAGGAGCACAAACTTACTTTGAAAGAGGGGGAAAGGGAAGTGGTTTCCACGGAAACGAGCAGCAATGAAAGTTTGTTTGGGAAACCTTGGGAAACATGGCTCAACGCACTGAATACAAGTGTGATTTGACACGACTGCTGGCAGAACTGAAAGAAGAGAACGACACTGTGTGAGTTTAACAAAAATAATTTATCAATTGCCTGATTTAATAAAGTAAAATAAAAACTTGCTTTTTCTTGTAGAAATTTACTTGAAGAATCTGTGTTTGATCTACAAAGCACGATGTGTGAAATGCAAAAGAGGCTGCAGAGTGTCGATGGGGAAGGTAAGTAAACTAAGTATTTTAAGGTGTGCTACTGCGCATGTGTCAATAATTAAAATCGAACTAATCAAATAACAGATTATTTGTCTGTGAGAGTTTGTAATAATTGTGTTTCAATAAAAAAAATCACAGATTTCTTTGATTACATTGCTGTCAGGAAATGAATGGAAGACAAGATATGAGACGCAGGTGGAGTTGAATGGACAGCTGGAAAGACAAATTGCACTGGCTCGTGAGAAGCTGGAGAACATGCGAGGAAACCCCGTAGGTACGTTCTTAAGTCTATTAACCGGTTTTCTATTGTCTTTACAAGCTAGCCTGCATATGCAACCTTCCTTTAGCCAAAAGTAGTAATTGAAGTTTATTTTTATTAAGTATACTGGTGTATAAGTATAGCAAGTATGCTTTAGATCATGTACATGTATTGTAGGAAATGTACTGAATACTTCTTCAGAATTAATTGGAACATTTCCAATATATACTTTATACAAAGTAAACTTCAAGTATACCTTAGACTACTTGTAGTACACTTAACTAGATTACTGATTGCTTAAGATGTTCAGCTGGAACTGCCACATACAACTAATATGATACTTTTCAGTTTTCTGTTAAATATATTTAAACCATTAGTATTTGGAGTGATGTTTATGTTTTTAGTGCATGTGGTGAAAATGACACACTCACAACTGTGACAGAAAACACTTTAACTAGGCTACAAAAATGGTAAATAAGAAAAAGTCAAATACATTGCTTTCAATTTTGGCCAACCAGTAAAATCCTTAAAATTTCCCCCCTGTGTGAAAGGTCTAGATTTCTACAACATTTCTAGCCTTGAATTGTTGTGGAAAAAAACATGTAGAATTTCTACATTGTTCTTTTCAAAATACGCACAGCAAAAAAAATAGTTACGAATTTAGATTGAATAATTGCTTGACAAAAATAACAAAAGTAAACTATAAAACTATTAAACTAAACTAAAAAACTATTAACTATCCAAAAAAAGTCAAAAACATAATAAGCAAACCATTTTTATTAATATTTTTACACATTACAAAAAGCATTGTGTCTGGAAAAGTAATTTATACAAACAATTTTTTTAAGTCGATCCATCTACATTGCGTGACATGACTTTACTGTTCAAAACTCAGAATGCAAAAAATGTTGTTTTGATACTTTTTCTTGCCTTTTCACAGATCGACTGGCCTCTGTCCGCTCGTATGATGACATGTCAATAGTGAGTGGACCAATATTGATTTATTTGGAGGTTGTCCTAGATTTTTTTCATGATTTTTCCGCTACTTTCCCCCGTACTGCTCCAGTGATTGCTACAGACAGTGGAGATAGAGAGTTTTACCAGCAGAGGGAGCTAGAGATACAGAATGAGTCCAGAGGATTGTGATGCCAGCTGCCATCCATCCTTCCGTGGATGCAGACTGAATAAACCAAGCTTTAATCACAGCACTGTAATCGTGGGATTAGAAACAGTGGGAGAGTAAAACACTAATTGCAGTGCTTTTAACAGAAAATTGCACTCAAGTAAACAACATTCTGAAAGCGTGTATGGGTTAGTTAAAATGTGTCTGTGAGAGCAGAAGCAGACATTCATGAAAGACTCACTTGGATCATCTTTTGATCTATCGTAAAAGCGTTCTCAGTGGTCTTTTAACTATGATTATAATGTTAGAAATTTGCCTCTGAAGTTGTGGGCAGGGAGCTTTTTCAAACAGGATTTTTCCTTGTGCTCCTGCTTCACAACAATTTGAATAAATACTCAGAAATTTTATTTTTCCACTTAATTTTCTTTATACATGTCCTCCATAATCAGAAAAAAGGCCACAAGAACTTTTTAAAACCACCAAAACACCATTTTTATTGGAGTGGGTTTTTAAGTGCTAAAAGTAGATGAGCAGATGGACAGTTAGTGAGATACATGTACTACAACTACAACATACAGCAAGTAAAAGTACCAGTTTTTGTTTGGCCTCTTGTTTTTATTCTACTGCCTCAGTCTGTCTTTGCACTAATGTTCTTTATTCATTAACGAAGAATAAATGACCTCTATTTATCTTTGGACTCCTGGCTTCAGCATCAACCTCCCTCTTGTTTCAACCTTGTAGACAGCAGGCTAATCTAATTGCTTTTAGATGAGCCTGCATCATCATCACTCTCTTCTGCAAACACATAGATGTTATTAATGGAAGCACTTGTCACAGGAAATGCTTAGACAGCGGCTAAAGCTCCTGACTGAGGAGAAGTCAGAACTCCAGCATCAGCTGACAGCCTGTCATCTTCAAATCCAGCAGGAAGGAAAGGTACGAGCCTGAACTGTTCACGCACTGCGAGGGATTTGTGCTGAGGATTTGTGAGGGGTCAAGATGTCTGCATCTCTATTGTGTCTGAGACAAGCAGCTTTAAGTTTTTCCTGGTAGTTTTTCTTTTAGTTACACATTACAAAGATTAGCCGTGGATTGAGGAAAAAAAAAAAAACACAAAAATGTCTGGCTGACAGTTTTGTTGGTACAGAAATGATCTAAAACTTTCACTTTGTCCAGCGTGCTGAGGTATGGGTTTTATTTTAGCAACTTAGCTCTTTGTTTATTGTTCTGTTTAGCAAATGTTCTGCAAAAAAGGTTACAACCCAACATGTGCAAACAGTAATTCCTAATCCCTTGCTTAGTAGTTGATTCTCGAGTTTGTAATCGCTAAACATACAAAGCCTTAATGCAAAAAGGGGATGGAGCGCAGACTGTGCAAAATATGACTGGAAAAATGTAATAATGTAGTATTGCTGTCTTTCACACAATTTAGGCATTTCATAAAACCAATGATGAAAGGAGGGCATATCTTTCAGAAATTGCTAATGTAAGTATTTTGAAAATATTTCCCCCATTTGGATTGGTTGTATTCTCTTTACGTCTTTTCTGAACAGATATTGATCAAAAAAGGAATTTTTTGATCATTCTAATTTCTGATCCTCTGTAGATCTGAATCTGTGCTGAGGTGTTTTAAAATCTGGCATATTTCAGTGGGGCTGTTGAAGATGAGCCCTTAAGAAACAAATGTACCTTAAATCCTGTTCAACCCTCTCCTGCAGCTTTCTGCTGCGTACGAGGCCCAAAGGAGGCAACGCTCCACTCAGCAGCGCAAGACGCCAGGGAGCAAACAGATGAGGTCAGTAACTCCTGCAGCATTTTTTTCAGTTTTCATACACCACCAGTTACTTGTAACTATTTCAAGGAGTAATTTATCTACTACTTTGTGTTCCTGTTTTTAGAGCGTGTTCACGAACAAAACACTGAATATCCATTAATGTATGACACTTGCTTCGTTTGTATGGTATTGCTTCTATTGGAAAACATAATGGTCATTTGTCACACACACACACACATACACACACTGAAGGCAGCAAAAGCTTCATGTGTTGTCTGCCTAAGCTGAGTATCTAACCAGCAACTATTCATATCTGTCTTCCTAACACGGTCATCTCAAAATTTTTAGATCCATCGTTTTTTTTTGTTTCATTCAGGTTGTCAGATTTGATGATTTCATCGTGTCTTCAGTTGTACATTTCAACCGTTATCTTCTGCCACAGAGGGAGGCATAGCAGCAGGAAAGCAGAGGCCGATTCTAAAAAAGGAAAGGAGAGAAAAGAAGGAGGACAATATCTGAAAGGAGGAGGTGTTGGTGATTCAGCTGCACAGAGGTGCCAGGAGACGAAACTTCTCAGAGAAAGCTGGTTACACTCTCTAAACCACTAAGTTAAACACAAACTAGGAAATACTGAACTTTTCAGCCCCTTGTTTTTGTAGGAATCGATATATTTGTACAAGGTGATTGGTATTCTTTTACGTTGTCTTTCTAAGTAAGTGATTTTAAGAGAAAATAATGTTTAGGTTTATACTGTTTTTGTGCCATAATCAGTAATGTTCATTATTTGCATCCATAGCAACAGTAAAAATATAACAATCTCATGGTTTACACTGAATTCTACCTTTCTGATAATTATGACTTTCTACAATAACAGAAGCTGCATGAAAGTGTTGTTTAAATCTACTAACAGAAACCACTTTTGTAAAAAAGTCATTTTTTCTAAGAACTCATTTCTCTAATCATTTAAGCAGTCACACATCCTCCACCCTCTAGTAGGTGTAGTTCATCCAGAGAGCAAGCTGTCACCCCATCCTACCTTCTAAATGCCTTCACACGCGTGGGAGTAAGAAAGCTAGCCATGCAAGATTAAACAGTTATTTAGAAAACTCAAAGTGTGCTAACTATTTTCCCAGCTTCAGTACAGTAAACGCTTTATATGATCAATGGTAATTTAGGTCCTTTAAAAGACCCACTCTGATGAAAATCATGTTTTGAGCAGGTTTTTGTGTCCTTTTTCTGAAACTGCCACTGCTGTGTTTGAAACAAAGCTAGTTTTTCCATTTAAGTCTAATTTTTGAACATGGATATTTGAACATGGGGGAAAAAAAGTTCTATGCATTCTGTTGTGACAGGGAACATTTTGACGTTTAGAGTTATCTGTTTTTCCTCCACAATGTTACTGGTCATGTATGATAGTAATGAATATCTTGTTGGTCTGATTTCCTTTTTCCCAATGTTTTCTCATGACTCTCTGTCTAAAAGAGTCTGTATTGTTTAATGACTATCAATCCAATTGTGAAACCATCTGACATGAGATATTGGTGTATTGCTTTCTAGTATGGTTTTCTGACTTGTTATGCTGATCAAAATGGACTGCAGTGGCAGGTCGGTTGTCTTTAGATTGACAGCGTCATTTTAAGGTTGCAAACCCAAGTTGTGTGATGACAAAGTGAGTGCATCAACCACACACAAGACCTTTTTCATTTTCTTTCACTGTAATGTGCAAGTTTCTTTTGGTGCAACTTATTTATTACTGTTCCTTAAAACATGTAGATGTGTTTACTGATTCAGTTCCAGCTTTTTTTGTGCTAAATTTCAGCTGCAAGCAGAGTATGCATGCAAAAAAATTACATCCAAAGCTTCTTGTATGCACTTTTGGGCCTCTACAGGCTGTCATAATAACAAACTGTTCTCTTTTTCATTTGATGCACTATAAAGTATAAAACTCTTATTTTGAAGTAATATAAATATGAAAAAGTGTGCATTAGCACATGAAAATAGTCACATGTTTCCTTGTATTTGAAAATGTTTTTTTATTTTGGAATGGCATCAATACAAATTTGATTTATATTTCACCAAAAAAAAAAATCGCTTTTGAAACAAGGAACTACTAGGCCAGTTTATGTTCCATGTAAAGTGTTCTGTACAATGCCAGTACAGTAAATTTGAAAAACAGTTCTAGCCTTTAAAGTTTAAGCTGTATTGCACAGTATAAGCAGATCTATGGATGGAAGAAAATATACTGTATTAAAAATATTACCCACATAGTAATGAACAATTTCAATCCTTTAAACTGTGGTGTGTCGGCGCTGCCGTTTCACAGCTAGGTCAGGGCTTTTATTTGTGACATTAGCACATTTTAGCATTTCCTGCATACATTTTCTTTCTACAGTCCACTAAAACACGGATGACCGGTTGAACTGCAGCTCTGGAACCAAAGCAGAAATACATGTGGTTGGATTAATATTCCAATTTTGCAATCGTCCAACGACACAACCAGACAACAATGAGCCGAATGAATCTTTCGTAGAAAATAGCCTTTCAAATTTTTTAGATAAGGTCTCAACAGTGACCTTGTCTTGCTCTTCAATTCTCAGGCAGTCCTTAAAAGATCGTCTCCCTCATGTGTCCTGGTTGCTCTGGATTCATTTAGAAAGCTTCACCTAGTCTGCCTGTGACGCACACACGGTCGCCTTGAGTGTATCCTTAAATAGAACAACCGAGACTGGGAAGGGGCGGTGTCAATAAGACTGATACATTTATAAATCAACTTCTTAAAGAAAAATGTCTTTAGTTGGAACATAATGAACAGAAATCAGAATTAAGTTGTTCAGACATGTATAAATAAGTAATATTTAACATGCAGCACAATAACACGTGCTGCCTTATAGGTCACTGGAGGGGTTGATGACCTCATGAATAGGAGGGTCTCCTTAGGCTGTTATTTGAGTGTGTTGCCTTTTTCTGCTCTAAAAGACTAATACTTGCTTTTAATCTTGTAAAGCACATCAAAGAATTGGCAGAAAATGCTACAATTTTCATTTTTTAAATCAAGACATTTTTTTAAACGTTTTAATTAAATCCACAAAAAATTTCAAAATCAATTACATTAATTAGATCTAGATAGTATAAATTATAAGTTTGGTGATTTGGTAAGTTTTTGCTCACAACAATGTTAGTTTAAGATGTAGAAATATTGACCTGAGTGTTTAGAAAAAAGCACTTTATTTCCCCACTGTCTCAAATTCTATCCACACATTTTTAACATGGTGTACCTTTATTTTAAAGAATGTCAATGTTTTTTTGCTTTCTTTCAATTTAGCAATTCAAAAAAAGAAACAACAGATGAGTTAGTCTCACCGTAAAGTTTTTAAAATAGTTAACCTTTTTTCTGCCAAAAGTGTTCCTAACATTTCACAGAAGCAGCCACTTTGAAATGAGCAGAAAAAGTCCTACTGCCCCTAGTGGACTGATAATGAATTACACCGTAGAACACGAAACATGAACCAAACCTGGCTTATTGTGTTTTTATCCCTTGTGCTATCTTAGATTACCCCACCCTTACATTGACGTGTTCTCCCTACATGACAAAGGTGGATAAAGGTGGAAAGATTTCATGTAATCCATGGACACCAGTGAAGATCACAAATCATTGAAGAAAAAAGGTTCAGAGCACTGTCTGGGTCTAGATGACCCAACTCCCAACATTAAAGTGCCTAGGATAGCACAAGGGTTACGGAAAGTAGGAGTCTCAGAAATGCATACTTCAAATATGATACAAATGGTGATATAGGGTTAGGTCAAGAAATGGTAGCTTATAAGAAATTACCAATAGATACGCTTATAGGCTTTAGATGTGTCCTCTCCAAGCTTTTGGGTTTTATGTGAAATGATACAATTTAAAAGTACAAATGCATGTAGCTGACTAATCAAAATTAAGTAAGGTTAAAAAAGGCTAAAATATAAGGCAATTAAATTTGATTTAGTTTCTTTTGTATCAACAGATGTTACATAACTCCTGCAGTATTGTCTCTTAAATTGTTGCTAAATGTGTTAAAAAAAAAGCCCACATTAGATCCCCCAGCTGATGCTGTGAGGAGGGTAAGGGGCCAGCAGCATCCCGAGCTCGGGTGTGAGGCGTGGGCTTGCATCGTAATCGAGGGTGGGGGGGCGCTGAATGGAAATCACGACAGAATGACGTGAGGGAGGAGGTGGTGGTGGAGGAGGAGAAGGACGGAGGCAGCTGCTGCCACCCAGTCGGTTTCCAGTCTTCATCACACAAACTCTGGTGTTTGCTGCTGAAAAGACTCAGCCGAACGATAAAGGGGCTCGGGGGTCCCAAATTCTTCACATCTGCCGGGTTTAAACGCATCATTCAGGCTGGAGTTGACAACCACAGAGGCGCTAATCACGCGCGTGGGTAAGCTGCTGATCTGCCTATTTTAAAATTAGTATTGTTTTATCTAAGTAAACAAGGAGAATCAGAAAAGTGTATTTGCCAAACTTCCGCGTGGTTAAAGGTGTGATGGTGGTTGGGAGGGGGGAGGATGCTGATGTGGTTCGTGACTGTCACTTTCCTCCACCTGCGCTTACGCGCAGCCTCAGTGGACCCCACGGAGCGCCGTCCACGCTCAGCTTAAGAGCACTTAATCTGTAATTAGGGTTATTTCCAGACCACGGCGGGTGACTGCACCAGCCTCCCGGCTTCATCTCCGCTTTGTTTTTGTTTTTTTGTTTTTTTATTCTGCGACTTTCCCCCACCCCGAAAAACTTTTCATCCATCCATTCATCCCCCCTCTTTGTTCGTCACAGACAGCACCGCCGTTCTCGTGAGCCTCGGTACCGAGATGGAGCATTTCGACGAGCGAGACAAAGGTCAGAGGCACGGCCGCTCCACGGCCAAGATCAACGGGGTACCGAGCCCCACGCACAGCGCCCACTGCAGCCTGTACCGGACCCGAACCCTGAAGACTCTGAGCGCGGAGAAGAGAGCCAAGAAGGTTCGCTTCTACCGCAACGGCGACCGGTACTTTAACGGGATCGTGTACGCCATCTCGGCGGACAGGTTCCGGACCTTCGATGCCCTGCTGGCGGACCTGACGCGCTCCCTGTCTGACAACGTCAACCTGCCCCAGGGGGTTCGAACCATCTATGCACTGGATGGATCCAAGAAGATCAGCAGCGTTGACCAGCTGGTGGAAGGTGAGTGTAACCAGCTGATTCCAGACCAGATCAGAAGCCTAACTAAGACCATATTCGAACCAATAACATCTATCAGCTCCATGATGCCCATAGGGCCAGACAATGTGACCATTTAACCTGGAATTGGTAGTGCCTTGATCTGTTTTATCAGTCATCTGAGGGATGACAACCTCCAGGTTATGAAATGCGAACACAAGAACCCAGAAAACAGTTTGTAAGTCTATGTTCTTATTCTCATACCTCAACAGGTGGCAGCTATGTGTGCAGCTCCACCGAGGCCTACAAGAAGCTCGACTACACCAAGAACGTCAACCCCAACTGGTCAGTCAATGTCAAGGCCTCGTCGACCTCGGTCCGCGGCCCTGCCTCCCTGAGCAGCTCCAAGGCCAGCGCCCTGGACGGGCGCGAAAACAAGGACTTCATCCGCCCCAAGCTGGTCACGGTGGTGCGGAGCGGAGTTAAGCCTCGCAAAGCTGTGAGGATCTTACTGAACAAGAAGACCGCACATTCCTACGAGCAGGTCCTGACGGACATTACAGATGCCATCAAGTTGGACTCAGGGGTGGTGAAGAAGATCTACACATTGGAAGGCAAACTGGTGAGAATTCATTTGACTTATTCAAATGACTTAATGGGTGATTTGGTTTGTTATTCAAGGACCAGCTTAGTTTTTTAAGGAAGCCAGAAGATCAATTATGTCCAGCAAGTCCAGACTTTTTGAGGGGGCTGCATTCTTTTAACCCTTTAATAACATCAACGAAAATAATTTTGCAATAAGACACTCTCCCTCTCTCCACATAGAACTGAAATAAATTTAAATAGATTTTTTAACAAAATTACTGTGAAATTTCACATTTGAAGACAAAAATAAATAAAGAAAAATTCTGTGTAGAAAAGAAAATCTTTGGTCAACATTAACCCTTGTGCTATCTTAGATGACCCCACCCTTACATTGACGTGTTCTCCCTACCATGTCAAAGGTGGATAAAGGTGGAAAGATTTCATGTAATCCATGGACACCAGTGAAGATCACAAATCATTGAAGAAAAAAGGTTCAGCGCACTGTCCAGTGGGTCTAGATGACCCAACTCCCAACGTTAAAGTGCCTAGGATAGCACAAGGGTTAAATCTGGGTTCTTATAACATGTTACACAATTAAATGCTCACTGTAATCTTTGATATTGAAATCATGTGAACAGGAAAATAAATCAAATCGTTATCTTATTCAGAAGTACAAACCTCACAGGAACAAATTACCCTAACCCTAAAGGTCTTTGCCACGGGTTTAAAGTGGCTTATAATGTAATTTAGCAAATCACAATCAAGAAGTTATAGGTCTTAGACAATGCTGGGGCCACATATTATTGATTTTATGACAGGAGCCTAAAGGCTGAAGGAAATCTGATGGACTTTGGACACGCTTGAATTAGGTCCTGGGGCCTTGAGTGAGGTCTAAGGCGCAGCTTTTACTAACAAATTAAAAGTTATCTGATGGACGCAGAATCCCTCTCAGAAAATCCAAAAACTGATGCCACCATAGTAAAGTTTTTGCTTGAATTTGAGGATACCATGTCAAAAACATTTGTGCAATTTCTTTATGGCAGCTGCTGTTGTTGTTGATGATTTCCTTCCAGAGCTTTTTCCAAAGCATCTGTGACATTCCATCTGATGGCCTGAATGATTCACTCTCCACAGACTGGTCCGATCTTAGTTTCTCTGCAAAAATAACGAGAAAGGTGCAAAGAAGGTATGAGTTAAACACCCACTCCGATGAACAGCGTTTTTGGTATTTTTAACACGCTCTTGAGGCATTTTTCTGATGGTGGAGGATATTTGTGTAGAAGATTAAGTGGACAAATGGATTTTTGAGTATTTCTTTATTCAAACAATAGTGAATCAGGAAAAAAAGCCGGTTTGATAAAGATTGACAGAAACTACAATTGGTGTGCTACAAGCTCCCTGCTACTGATGCATCCATGAACGTCTTTGTTTTCCTCGTCTGAGCTGGCATCTGGCTTAAAAACGGCTGAATAGCCCCAATATTGCTTTCAATTTCTATTGCAATGTTAGGTTGGGGGTGTGAGGGGCTGTAAGCTAGTGGAAGAGCATGTAAACAGAGAGCTCTCGGTTATGGGTGACGGGAAGGGGTGGGCGGGGTTGCTTTGTGCCAAAGGTCCTTCCCAAAACTAAGAGGCAAAATTCTAATGAACTACTGCAGAAACTTTATCCTTGAAATGACACAGGTTTTTTGATTTTGCCTAAAAACTGCATAATCATAATTTAAAAAAATTAAAACGCTTTTAAATTAGTTCAAAAGACAATCGGAGTGGGACTTTAAACAAACAAAAAGGCTGCGGTGACACTGCAGCAGCAGTGAAGGGTGTATCATGGCCTCGATTAGCTACATTTTTAATGATGGCTCTTCCTCGATCTGTTCATAAATAAACAATGTTTATGCGCTCTTTCATTCATAACTGAAGAGACCGACAGAGGTAAAAGGGTGAAAGAAATCTATGAATGAAGTCGTTGTCTCCAAACACAGATTTACATCACCCCACGGTTCCACCCACTCATCCAGCTTCTACTCTCACAGAGCCATGTGCATTTTCCTCTGTGTATGGCTAAAAAAAGAACGCTGTGAATGAGTGTGTTTGGCTCTAACCTGGATTCACACGGCAGCTGAGTCATTCCGAACAAGCTTTTTTTTTTCTCAAACCCACATTGATCCCTGCATGTATTTGGAAAAATGACAGAAAAACAAAAGGGTTGCATCCTGAAAAACCCTGATGTCTTTCATTAATTTTGTCTCTGCCTCGATGAATTATTGAGCACAGAGAGCAGCTCTGCCCCCAATGACAGCAGGATTTTTCAATTCTCATGGATGTCATTGGCGGCCTGCCACTTTGTGTCATAGAGCAGTAATAAAGGATTTGTTGACTTATGGATGTGTTATTAGCTCTAGGGTTTTTCATGCTCGATGATCATTTTATAGTGATTCATGTCAGCTTTTATCTCCTTTCAAGTGGTTCTAGAAGCTGTTTTAGTATCTATTTAATCAAATCCCAGAGTTGGGTTTTCTTTAGGAAACATCTTGTTTCACTTTTGCATAATGTTGGTGCTTTCTTGGAAACATCTCGACAAAATAAATCTCCTGCCTTTTTCACCCCTCTGTGATTGTAAGCAAGACTGTTATTTCTATGCTATTTTTAGACCCTGTATTGATCGGGCTTGTAGGCATGGTAACGGTCCGCAGACGGATTGACTGAGAGAAGAAAAAAACTCTTTTTAATTTTTTATTTTGTTGTTTTCGACTGTGCAGTGCTGCAGCTTCATGCCAGAGCTGGAGGTAATATGATAGAATGAACAGCAATGAGAAGAGAGTGATATTATAATGCAAAAGTATTGCAAAACAATAAGACATCATTTGTGTTGGGATTTGGATGAGTTTGATTGAAGTGAAGTGATTGAAATGAATATAGCTGTACTTACTACTTTTCCTAAAGTGCCTTGTTGTATTGTGGGGCTACAGAGATGAAGAGATTTATAATTAATTTTGTTGTTGTAATGTACAAAATAATAATTGTGCACTAATGGCCTTAGATGATTTATGAGGATTTATTATTGAAAGTTTGGTTGTGCACACAGGGATTATATAGCGGAAAGGGTAAGTAAGGTGCAGGAGTCTGTATGTGTGCTGCTGTGTGCATGTTTGCTCACACACTTTTGTGTGTGTGTGTGGGTGTATGTGTGTGTGTGTGTGTGTGAGAGAGAGTCAGCTGATCCCTGTCAGTCACTGAACCTTTTGAAGAAATGGGTTTCTAGGCCCTGCTGTCAGGATCACCGAGTCCCAGCATGGCTAAAAAGGAAGATGGGCTTCTTTTTTTTTTTTTCATTAATTCTCTCATCCCTCTTGCTTTAATCAGGCCAGAAACAAGTGGTGGGTCCAAATGTATCTATTTATTCCTCTTTTTTTAAGTTTTAAAAAGTTCAAATCAGATAAATCCGCTGCTGAATTTATATGTTTACTGAAAACCTTTACATTTGATCATTTTTACCCCCTTACTATGTGTTTCTTTCGGAAGCGATGACATTTTTTATGTAGTGCAAAACCTGTACATTAAGCTTTACTCATCTACTTCATAAAATTCAGTTTTTCCAAGGATTTAGTTTTGAATGCTTTTCCTTTTTTTTGTCCAAACCATAAATTGAGATAACATAAGACGTTGGGAGTTTCTGTAATTATTTAATGCTCTACTTTCCCATAGATGCACTCTCATTACCCAATCCTGCCTGTAACATGAGAATCAGAGTGAGGAAGACAGGATCAAGTTTCACTCACACAAGTGGGCCGATTGTCTTTCTATCCCCCCTCCTGCCTTCCTCACATTTCTCTGTTCTCCTCAGCAGTCCACGAGCTAATTGTAATCTGCTGTGAACTGGTTCACCCACTGTGATGTCACACAGTGGCATCGCAGGACTGATCAAGAAGCTAGACAATCCATAAGGGGCTTAGGGCGCCGACGGAGCTGGCCTATTAATACATCTAAGCTCTGTTTACACACACAGAAGACCATGTCAAACCCTAGCTGCTGGCCTGGAGTCCTGCAAGGTCCATGCACACAGAAAGTGAGATTCACCACCAGTAATCTAGATTTGTGTTCATGCATCACTAGGTTTTCACTGTAGGCAGATGCTAACATGCAAAAACTGACAGGGAGGGTTTCAATGTCAGCAGATGAATGATGAATGTAGACGAAGCTTTTAGGATTTCTGATAAGTTCTGTCATGCCGCCTTTGTGAATTGAAAATAAATTATTGATTGATTTTTTTGCATGATGATAAGGTTCTAATCAAGATATATATTTACCAGAGTATCTATTTTTTATTTGAAATTAAATGATTTTTTAAATTAGTTGTTTTGACTTTTAAAGCTCTATCTTTACTTTTATCCACCCGATTGGCCAATTCTGGCCCTTGCTGAGGTGGGTGGAGGAATATCAGATCAAACTTCTGATTTTGACGCAAATTAGAAAACACCAAAATGTTGCAGTTCCTCCAAAGACCACTGGAGGCTGGTTTCAGAAGGGAGCAATTCTCGCAATCCTCTAATGTTGTTAAATGTACCAAATTTTCCAAATGTACATTTTAATTAACCTATGCACATTATTTCAGTTTATTGTGATATAGTCAGGGCTTAAATTTGAATAACTTCCAAAATATGATGCATATGTACTTTTCTTTATTTGGAAAATTGGATTAAGCCATATTTAAATTCCCATAAAGGGCAGATGTCAATCCTAGTTTTTCATTTATCAGAGTTTTAGATAAAACATGCATTAAACTGTAAACATGTAGTTAAAAAAATAACAGAGCATTTTTGACAAACAGTACATTTTCTTTGATTATTCATCCTGATGCCATTGGCACCTTCAAACCTGTGCAATGTCTTCCGCTCATGACATGAAGAGCTGATATGTGGAAGAGCAGTGACGAACAGCCACTTGTTCCCAACCTGCAGTGCAGCTCTCACTTTCCTGACTGCAATGTTGGCTCATTGCTCTTCTTTGCAGGATATTCCCTCCTATTCCCTCCCTTATGCATCTTTTTTAGTTTCTCTCCACATATGAGGCTTTGTGTCACTCTAACCATCTTTACTAGCCGTCCACATTTCTCTTCTGACCCTCAACTTCCTCTAACTCCTTTTTTTTACTCGAACTCCTTTTACTTTTTACGACTGTTTAGCCTTCGTTTAATTAGCACACTCATGCTGCCCCGAAGCCAAGAGCTGCAACGTCTGTCCTTGCTTTAAGTCTTATCCTTTCCTTCATCCTCGCTATTCATCATCGTGCCTGTTGTGCACTTTCACACTTCTTTTTCTTTTTTTTCTGGCTTTCTTAGTTTGTGTCTCACTTTCCCTCGTCTGGCTTCTTCCATCTTTGGTCTGCCTCCAATTCTGCAGACACTGCAGAGGAGATGCCTCTGAAAAGCACATTTTTAAAAAATGAATCTTTTATGAAGTCTTTGGGTTAATAAGTCACATTTAAATGCAGTCATCTCATCTTTACATGTTTAGCAAGCTTATTTCACATTATGTTCTGCGCTGAATGGTGTGTTTGGGAGGGAGAGAGGGGTATCTGGTCCTGCTGATTTGCTGAGTCACAGTTACCCGAGCTGGAAGTGTATAAGAGTATGTGTTTGGGGATTGTATACAGTTTGTGTATTCAGCACCCAAATGACACTATTGAAGATTGGTTTGTCAATTGCACAACAAAATATTTAATTTATATTCTTGGATTTTTAAGAGAGGTCGTTTAGAGCAGATTTGTCTTTTGTCCTTCCCTTGTTTTTACTGATTGGAATAGGCATCTAGTGAACATCTCTGACTTGCAGTGAGGACAGACTTTGGCTTTGGAAGGCCGGGTCTGCTCATAGGATCTGCTGCCAAATTAGGATCGATGGCAGACGTTCACAGCATTGGCAGACTGTTCAGAACACAGCTATAACACACTGTCTGACTCACTCTGTCATATCTGTCTGCTACAAATGTTTTAAAACGAGACCTTTTGGCCCCTGACTGATGCATTGGTGACATTTGTCAGCTGTCATGCCGACAGGAAAAAAAAAAAAAGCTGACTGGTCAAAATGTTATGCTGAGCAAAGACTTCTCTTGGAATTATTTCCAAAATTAAAAATGCATCATTATGCACCACTTTTCAGTGTCACTGCAGTTTTTTTTTTCCTGGATGGAAGTCTCGCAAAACTTTTTTAAAATTATGATATTTATTTTAAGAATAGGAAAAACATCCCATCAGTCTTCTTAAAAGCATACAGTTTTTTTTTGGTTTTTAAATTTATATTAATATTTTTACTTACATAAGTATAAAAAGCTATTGGCACTCTCAATTTACTTATTTTTCTGACCTTCTACAGAAAAGAATATTGTTTATGTTGTTTACTTGTTTGTAAACAGGACGCTGTAATTACTGACAGATCAACTCATTAATGACAGAGTAAGTACATCAAGAGTTAAACTATTGTGAACTTAAATATGAAAAAAAAAGTGCTTAACTACTATTGTGTTGATATACTGAATAAAAATATGTTTTTTAATTAGGTTTTTGCAGTCATTTATTAATTATGTATGCCTACACCCCCATTCAGCCTTTCATAAAAAGAAAACATGTCCTTCCTGTTTATCTTGTGATTTTTTTTTTATATCATTTTATAGAAACATTTTATACAGAATAAAGAAATTTCTCTTTATAACAGAGTTTTTCTGATGCAGAGCACAGAGAGACAGCACTTGTGTGTTCACCCTTTGAAAAATGACATTTGAAACAAAACAGTTGGCAAACCTGTTAGCATAAAAAAACATCTTTGAGGCAAACTGTTACTGAAGTAATAGAGGAGTGATTGGAAAAGCAAGCTATATATATATATATATATATATATATATATATATATATATATATATATATATTCTATATATTCAAGCTAAAAATATGTGTGTGTGTATATATATATATATATATATATATATATATATATATATATATATATATATATATATTCTATATATTCAAGCTAAAAATATGTGTGTGTGTATATATATGTATGTATGTATGTATGTATGTATGTATGTATGTATGTATGTATGTATGTATGTATGTATGTATGTATGTATGTATGTATGTATGTATGTATGTATGTATGTATGTATGTATGTATGTATGTATGTATGTATGTATGTATGTATGTATGTATGTATGTATGTATGTATGTATGTATGTATGTATGTATGTATGTATGTATGTATGTATGTATGTATGTATGTATGTATGTATGTATGTATGTATGTATGTATGTATGTATGTATGTATGTATGTATGTATGTATGTATGTATGTATGTATGTATGTATGTATGTATGTATGTATGTATGTATGTATGTATGTATGTATGTATGTATGTATGTATGTATGTATGTATGTATGTATGTATGTATGTATGTATGTATGTATGTATGTATGTATGTATGTATGTATGTATGTATGTATGTTCAAGCTAAAAATATGTGTGTGTGTATATATATATATATATATATATTCTCACATCTCCAGCTAAGGGGCAGTAACCCCCAAGCTGGAGGAGTGGCTACAACAGATACCTAGAAAGACCTCAGACCTCTCAGTCCAGAAAAGCGCAGTGCTAGGAACTGCTAAGATTCTGCGCAGGACCCTCAAGCTCCCAGGCCTCTGGTAGAGGACCCAAGCTTTTTTTTCAAATGCAAATTTGACAGTGAAATAGGGACAGTAAAATAGCAAAAATGAGTCGGTATGATATTAAAAAGTTTGAAGTGGGTTCAACGAGAGGATGAGAAATGCGAGAAAAATCCCTGGTATGTTTCGAACAGACCTTGTTTTTGTGTGTATGTGTGTTAAGACAGCAAACTTCAGCTTTAGTCTATATCAAATGCTGTCAGGATTAAAGAAGAAAGCTTCAAAGCTTCATAAGAAACTTTGCTATCTCTGTATTTAGAGCAAGGGCTGTTACATAAGCCGTTATGCAACAGAGCAGCCAGGAAGCCTTGCAGGCTGCTTTATGCTGGTTTGAGGTGAATGCCGTTACAGCATGTCAAATAAGCCTGATGTCAATATTGCCCCCCTGCTGTTTTTTTTTTTTTTTGGTCTTTGATTTCCCTCATTTCCCAGTTGTTGTTTTTTTCATGGAGCAAACAGCTTTAAACTCTCTTTTGCCCATGACAGTTTGGTTCTTGTTTTTTAATCGTTTCGATCATTACCAGTTAAGTTCAGCTTTCTAAAGAGAATATCAGGTAATAATTTTGTGAGTCTGCCAGTCCGGATCTGTCCTCCCATGCTTCTCTGGTTTCTTCTTCAGTCTGTCTCAGAGGTTTCTGTTTCACTACACTTTCCAGGTCCTGTTTGCTAGCGTCTGCGGTTTCAGGACCACGGACAGATCCCCTGAGCTGAGCTCTTCTGGCAGAAGTCGCAGAGCTCATCCATCCAAATTGTGGTATTTCTGTGGCCTGGATTAGGCTCCCCTCAGAATGTCCTCTGTCTAACCCCACTTAAATCTATTGTACAGCAGATTAGCAGTAACATTTCCCTCCCTTTTTTACTTGCTGTCATTGTAGCTGCCTATTTTACCCCACTCTAAGTTTCTTATCTGTATATGAACAGATGGTTACACAATGACATGACAGCTTTTAGGGAGTTCCTGTCAAAAACTGTGACTAAAAACTGAGGAGCTGGCAAATGAAGCATTAAGCAGGCCTGACATATGACAGGAGTGACAGAAATAGCTGATATAAAAGGATCCAGTGAGACGAGCTGTCACTGATCATCTTAGTCAGTTAACTACTTTGTTTTTGCATACTTTTACAGCTATAAACTGAAGGTTTTTTTATATATTCTTTTTAGTCCACATATTTTTCCTAAATAATATTAAAACTAATAAATTGAAAGCTGTTCAATCTTGTTTATGGTCGGATCTGTGCCTCACGTAAAGTTCTCTCCTAATTTTGGATTGACAATAAATTCAATGACATTTAAGTAGCTCAGTCAAAAATAAAACAAAGTAAAACGTTAAAAAACGTTTTTTTCTATTTTTACTGGTAGTAGTAAAAGATTTCTTTCATATTTTTATAAAACAACGCCATCTTATGGAAAATTATAACTTTGTCCTGCAATTTATCTCTGCTATTAATGTTCTGCGTGTGAAACAGTTTGAAACATTACTTCTTTGCAGGACCTGCAGATGTCTCTGATGTGATATAAAATCAAAGTCACGATGAAATAATGAAAAAACTACTAGTAAAAATATACAGTGATCCCTTGCTATATCACGGTTTACTTTTGACGGTTTCGCTACTTCACGGATTTGCATCGTGCATTGTGTTCTGCATTCTGATTGGCTAAAAAAGTCACTCCGCTTCTTCTCTACCTGTGTGTCAATGATATTGCAGTTTAATATGTGCATGTACGTAAATCAGCTTTCCAAATTACGTACATGCAAATCATCTTGCAATTTAGAGTTTCTCTAAAACCCATAGAAAAAGAGCGACAACAACTGTCAATCACTGTTCTTCTCCTGAACAAACACAGCTGCACCGCAGGCTTGAAAAGGAGAAAACACTGCAGCTTCTCAGACTGAAGAGCATTGAAATATACCTGAGCCACTATTTGTCCGTTTGTACTTTGTATTTTTTTCATGATCATTTTAAATTTTCTCCCGTTTAATCCAATTCTTCGGGTCGCGGTGGGCGGGGCTAATCTCCGCGATTTAAAGCCTTCTGTTCACATTGATGATTAAAATTATTATTTGACAGTACAGTACAGAAGTTATTGAGTTGTTGAAAAAAAAACGTTTTTAAAGTACTTTGATTTGTGAAACAAATGTTTGAGCCTGTAAAATGGTTTGTTCTTTCTTTTCAATGTATAACAGAGTATTTAATTGTATAATAATTGTAAAAAAAAAAGAGGTTTCTACTTCACGGATTTTGCCTATCACGGGTTCTTTTTGGAACGTAACCCCCGCGATAAACAAGGGTTTACTGTATGTGAAACTGAAAGAGCAGATGACAAGTTTGTCCACTAGAGGGCGAGATAGGACCATGGCATAAATCTCTCTCAATTAAATAAGGGTCATTAGCATCATTTTATCCTATTTTAAAATTAGGGTAAAAACGTGTTTATGAAGTTCTTCTTTTATTGTTTTGGTTATAGTTTAATATGAACCACATTCAAAGGGCTGCACGGTGGCAAAGGCCCTGGTTAGAATCCCAGCTGGGACCTTTCTGTGCAGAGTTTGCATGTTCTCCCTGCGCATGTGTGGGTTTTCTTCAGGCACTCTGGCTTTCTTCCACAAAAACATGCTTAACAGATGAATTGGTTACTCTAAAGTGTGCCTAGGTATGGGTGTGATTGTGGCCCTACAACAGACTAGCAATCGGTCCAGGGTGTACCCAACCTTAGCTGGACAGGCTCCAGCCACCCTGTGTACCCAAAATGGATGGATGGGACCACAATTATTTAATGTTGTCTTCATAGATAAACCTAAATGTGGTTGAGAACAAGAGTCAAAGCTCTTGACCTTCTTTTATGCCATTACTGTTTCTCTGTCTTAAATGAAACATGATTCATCCTACACACGCCTCTATTCTTTCCTCATTATCTTGTACGAGTTGATCTTCTTCCAGTTTCAGGTTGTTTAGCTGTACCTTTGTTCCTGCTGGTGTTGTGTAACTGCGGTGGCTCTCTGGAGAATAGGGCACCAGAAACATCAAAGCAGCTTGTTTTGTCACTCATCTCAAAGCAGAAGTCAAGAATAAATTTCTGTTGCTCTTTCCTTGTTGGTTTGTTTTCTTCTTATAACTCAGAGAGGTGTACAATTGGATTTGATCTCAGTCTTTTCTGTTTTTGTGTGTGATGTTCTATTCACCTCGGACAGCTCATCTCTTCTTCATGGGTTATTCTGTTATTTTAAGTGTCCTTAAAGTTTTGTTTTCTCTGGACAACAACAAAAAACTGAACATTTTATTCTTTTTTTTACCATACCTGTCTGCATGTACAGTATATACTTGTTTTTTGTCTCCCAGATAAAAATGAAATAATAGTTATTTTACCCCATTTTTGCACATCATGCTGTTTAGTGAACCAGACATGGATCAATAAAATAAATCCTGTTGCACCCACACTTTAGCATTAGTTTGGCCATCTGCCTAAAAGCGCTATCACTGTTCTCTTGTCCTTAATAATCTTTCCACTTTTTTCAAACTTGACCTTTCTCATCTTGTTTTGGGAGCAAAAGACTTCAGAAGCCAAAACAGCAAAAGCAAAATTGATATTTTATCAGTTATAAGGGGACTGTTTAAACCTACATTTAAAAGCTTTGTTGGGATAAGGTTTTTATTTTTAGAAGACAAAATGCTTACATTTTACGTTTTCTTTTCTGAATTTTTTTTCATTCTTAGTCCCTCTTTTTTTTCTATAAATTGAACAAAAAAGTATTTTTCATTGACTGTTAGATGTAATATTTTTTTACAATTATTCTGAAAAAACAGTTTATACAATGACTTGTCCAAAACAGGCACCTTACAAATAAGTAAAACACTATTAAAATTTGAATTTTTCTTAAATAAGCAAAAAAGAAAATCTACCAATGGGGTGAAAAAATGATCTAACTAACAATTTAAAGATAAAAAATGAGCCAGTAAGATATATTTTATTAAAGTACAATTGTTTTGCTATTGAAAAGTTTTTTTGATAAGTATTTTTTCTTGAAAGACAGAAAATTAGACATTTTTTTTTATGAAATAAGGATCTTTTTACTTTCAGATTTTGCATTGTGGGAAACATTGGATCAGCAATTATTTAAAATATTGATTTACTGTCTTATTTTCCAGTTAATCAACTATTCCATGTATAAACAAACAAATCCAATAATTTGTTGGACATTTGGTTGCATTAGTGTTAATAAAATGATTGAAAATACTGTCAAATATGCATAAAATCTCTAAAGCAGCAACAACTCTTTACTGGGGTGCTGCAAGCGAGCCAGCAGAGATATGTGACTACGGACATGCTTAATTAACATTGGTTTGCACATGCTGCTGTTATGCAACAAAAAAGAGGAATGAATTCTAAAACCATGAAAATAATGTGAAAAGGAGTAATAATAAACAGGAAATGAAGCCTCTAAATAGGGAAAGTTGCCCATCAGGCTCAACAAACCAGTGAAACACAGCAATCATCTGCATGACAGTCATGTTGTTAGGAAGCAGAGGCACCAGCCCCTGAATTAATCACATCGCTGTCAGGGGGGAACAAAGCAATATGCACTCTGTTATGAAACTAGAATATAACTTCCTTCCATGTAAGCCCAGACTCGCAACACACAGATTCTGTTGTTTTTTATCTGAAAAGTTCTACAGGAATGAGTCAAACTTAGAGATGTGTGTTTGAGATGAACTTGGTCTCTGTGGATGTTGGTTACTCACACTCAGTGAATGGAAATTCCATACGAACGTCTTGCTAATGCTGTTACATCCGCTGGAACGGTATTTTGGAATGTTGATTAGTGGTTAATGAGAATCTAAATTGTTTCTTGCAAGTTAATTGCAATAAAAATGCAATAACCATTGCTTTGGTTTGAATTGAGATCCACTTGGCTTCCAGGTGGGATGATTTGTAAGAGCTTTTCATAATTTTGTGAAAAAACCACTCCAATAAAAATTGTGTTTTTGGTGTTTTTAACATGTTAATGTGGGATTTTTCTCATGATGGAGGACATGTGTCAAAAACAAGTTGGCTTAAAATTGCTTTTCTGAGTGTTTTATTGATTAAAATTGTTGTGAATCTAGAGCAGACAAAAACATGATGTTGATAGATCCATGTACTTCTTCATTTTCCTTGTCTGAGCTGGCACCTGTCTCAAACTTTACTGCTTGCTTTTTTTTTGTTGCACCGCTTTTGTTTTGTTTTTTTACCTTGGGGTTGTGAGGAGCTCAACGCTAACAGGCAAAAGTGTAAACAAAGGGATAGTGGGAAATGAGCGTAGGTATAGCCCCTGAACTCCTGCCGCTCGGCATTGGTTTTTTGACTTGGACGAAAAACAGCATAATCATAATCAAAAGATGACTGGGAACGCTTTCAAAATAGATCAAAGGATGATGAAAGTGGTGCTTTTGATGAGGATGAAAAGTCATGGCTGCCTGTGTAAGATAAATTTATTTAGTAAAATTTTAAGAGTTTGGAGCATTTTAGACTGTATTTTCCCCCTAAAACCTTGTGCATCACATTAATATTTAGTCAGTTATTCCCTTATTCAACAATTAGCTCCTTCATTCAATTCTTCACATTCTTTTCTGTGGTTTCATTGTCAGTCCCAGCCACATCCTTGTCCCCGGCTCTCCTACTTGTCATTCATAACCCTGTCTTAGATGAATGTCTTGGGGGAAGAGAAGCCCCGCTTGCTACTCTCAAATGATGCTGTACATCAGCAAATTAGCAGGTCAGCAATGTCTCATTAGAGTCAGTGATGGGCTGATAAACAGCTGAGGGACTCATCAGGTGTTCACAGGTGACAAGCATTCGCAAACAGACACCCCCTGAGATGAACCTGCGTTTAACTTGATGCAAATTTGAAAAAAGCGGTTTGTGTGTTTCTGGTTGGTGACCTCAGATCTGGAATCTCATCTGTATAAAGCTCATGCATAGAAAAAACAAGAATTAGAGACATGTTTCAGAGCAAAGGATCAGTTAGAAGACAGGTTTCAAACAGTGTGAATATTAATTCAAACTAATAAATAATCAAACTCATTGACGCGTTTTGTCTTCTGTTCATTCATTCTATTCTTCTATTGGGGCAATAGGACTTTTTTATAATTTCTACTTGGAATTTTTCTTGAATGTTTTGTTTTATTTTGCTGTGTTCTTTTTTGTGTGAAAAACTTTTATTATGGGAAATATCTGTATATGTGCAATGCAGACTGGGATGCAGAACATTTGATGTATCTGGACAAGATTCTGAACAAAATTAAAGAAATAAAGTAATACCACAAGAAAGGAATTTCACTCATGACACTGCTGTTGTTAATCTTTCTTTAATATTTAATAAATACCAATGATTTCCACTTTTATTTAAACATTTAAATGTTTTTTTCATCAGTCCAATGTGTATCTCTGTTTAAAAAAGATTGAAAAAAAAAAGTTCAAATGTGATTAAAATGAATTGACTTTATTGTGTATGCATGTCTTTTCCAGGTGTCATGCCTGCAGGACTTTTTCGGTGATGAGGACATTTTTGTGGCTTGTGGACCCGAGAAGTTCCGCTACCAAGATGACTTGATGCTGGATGAAAGTGGTGAGACAACACTCCATGTTTCTTCTGATCCATCTGAAACAGAAAAGGAAAATGATAAAGGCTACCTTTGATCACTTCAGCCAGATAACTGCTATCATATAAATTCTCCTGGAATCAGAGTGAACACCTTTCCATCAGTTCTCTGGAGAGTCAACTATTGTAGACATCTACCATCAATGTCTGTTACTTCTTTTAAAGTTTGTGGTTGTGAAAATTCCCCAGAGCCAATTCCTTTTCATTTTGTTGAGATGTGTTTTTTCTGTGTCTTGATTTGTATTTTCCTAATTTATTAGCAAGAAATACACTATTGTCAAACTTTGTTACACTATTTTTCCCTTATTGCTCACCTGTCTTTAATATATCAATGGTTACACTTTCATCCTGTTTTGCTTAGATTTTGAGGGCATGACTGTACTTTGACAACTCTGCATTGCCATGCGTACGCGCCAGTATCTTTGTTTCTTTTTTAAGTTAACCCTTGTGCTATCTTAGATGACCCCACCCACATTGACGTGTTCTCCCTACCATGATAAAGGTGGATATAGGTGGAGAGGATTTCATGTAATTCATGGACACCAGTGAGGTTCACAAATCATTGAAGAAAAAAAGTTCAGAGCACTGTCTAGTGGGTCTAGATGACCCAACTCCCAATGGCAAAGTGCCTAGAATAGCGCAAGGGTTAAACTCTGTTTTGATTCATTTAACCAAGAGAAAATATCAGAGCCTAGAAAACCTAAGAAATTGAGGGTTTTTGTCCAGTAATTGTCATTTACTTACTGAAATTTGAACTGTAATTTGTTGGGTTTCTTCGTTACTGAGTAATTTGTCACTTTGTAATGCATTACAAACACTGCCCACTGGCACTTCATCTCACCTATTGCGCTACTGTTCCCCTTTCTCATCACTGCCCTTCTTCTACCATCTTCCCTTTGCACCCCTCTGTCCAAGCTTTAGTGTTTTTCTCTCTTTGCCCCATCCCTCCCAGTGTCTCCTCCATGAAATCATCTCTGGCTTTTGTTAAAAGGTTTGTTCAGTTCATTTGCTCACTCAATGACGCCTCGTCCAGTAAATAATACCCATCCCACCTCAGCAACTAACCTCCGTCTCTTTCAGCCTTTCGTCTCTGTTTCTCTACCCCCCTCGCTCCCTTTCATTTGTAAAACATAATATTAGACTGTGTCCATTAGCCAAGATTTCTTAACCTTTTCTCTCTTGAGAAAAATCACAAAACCACCTCCTACACGCAACTAAACTCGACGGAGCATATTGCAACCGCATTGTTATTCCTGATAATTATCTCTGTAATCAATGTACTACTTAGCAATAAAAAGCATATCTTGTCTTTGACATTTGGAATAGCAGATGGGTTTTATGCTGCCAGAGTCTGTACTTTAGGTTTTTCCAAGCACATGTCCTTAAAACTCATGTAATGTTTAGAGTCCTAAAAAACTTTCTGGACTCATGAACTGCTTTCCCATCTTCCATAATTTTTTAAGGTTCATGTTGAAACAAATGACATGATTTTCTAAAGTAATACTGAGAATTTGTCATTTTAGCCAGCCTTTTCCCTTTCTAAATCAGTGAAACACCAATTAAAAGGACTTGGCTTCAGTCTGTTTCTAACACTTGCAAACCTGACCATTTTGGGGGTATTTCTTTCCCACGTGGATGCAGTCCACCTGCAAAAATCAAAATTCAGGTTTTAAGCCTGTTTTTGTATTACATCTAAGTCACATAAACCTGGACGGGGGTTGATCCATTTGGGTGCTGTGGTTTTGGGATTTCCAGATCCGTGGAGGGTCATAGACAGGAGCGGCTACATCTTAAGGCACATGTGTCAAACTCAAGGCCCGGAGGCCAAATTTGGCCCTCCATGTCATTTTATGTGGCCCGCAGGAGCATAAATGTTTTTAATTTCTTAAAATAAAAAATAAAAATTGGTGTGTATTTATTCATATTTAGGGGGAATCGGACTTCAAATATGGGATTGCCAACTATAAATTAGGACTTAAACACTGTCCATATAACCTAACCTGACAGAATCAAAAGTAAAATGATTTATGCTAGAGTAGCAAGAAAATGTTTTCTATGCAACTGTAATTTATTTATTTAATTATGAACAAGATATGACTCCATAATTGTCACTTTAAAACTGTATAGTATAAATAATGAGTTATTTAACATTAAGGAGTAGTTACATTCATTTTTCATTACATTTAGTTACAAGTATAAGTTATATCTGGCCCTTTGAGAACAGCCACTATGCTGATGTGGCCCTCAGTGAAATAAGTCATAATAAGTATAAATAAGACACCCCTGTCTTAAGGGGAGATGTGCTTTGCAGTTCCCTTGAGGTTCGTGCGGGCCCCTAAACGTTGTGAAAATGGAACACACCCTTGTTGTGCATGTGGTAATTGTACTTGTAAGGATAATGGAAGTAACTACGACTTATGGGTGATTCTAAGTAAGGTTCGTCCTTACTGACTGCATACAAAGGCTGCACACACAAAGTGCAGTGTGCACAAACTATGCTTTGATTGTCTTATTTTCTTATTTCTAACTGTCAGGAGTATTCACTTGCCACTTCAGCATCTTAACAGGCTCCTTGGATTTGCGTCGGAGATTCAAAAAATGAAAAATCTGTACAGCATGCCTGAGTCTCACCTACTTCACCCTTACTTACCCTTATGTGGTATATGAGTATCTGCTAAGACCTGTCACCCACAGCGTACCTGTTTACATGAGCATTTATGCTTTACAGCGTCACAGAACGATCTCTAATACATTTTTCAGACAGCTTGTATCTACCCGTAAGGGCAGTTGCGTCCAAGGCTTTAGGTGTCCATCTCCTATTTTTGCACAAATCTGAGGTTAAATGTAAATAAAATTAAGTTGCTCCTAAAAGTGACAACCGATAAAATGTGAGTTTAAATTGAACCATTAAGGTATAGATGTCATCTGGATATATATATATATATATATATATATATATATATATATATATATATATATATATATATATATATATATTATTCTTTTTTTTTTAAATTGTGGCCCTTTGGCCTCACGTGTGTGAAAAAAGCCACCTATTGGTGACTTTATGAACTGCACCTGTTTTCACCTTTAATTTTTAAATGAGCTTCAACCTGGAAGCTATTTTTGTCCAAGTAGTGGGAGTCAAGAATTTGAACTTCTCATAAAAAGCAGCTTAAACGTACTTTGAAAAGTAATTTCTTTACGCTTTAAAGGTTTAGGGCTGAATGTATAAAGGTTATTAGATAATCTTAACAAAGTTTACGTCTTCTCTATATCACTCAGTTTTCCAAAAAAGGTGGAAGAAAGAGGTAACTATAGAGATTATAGAGCTCCTTAAATGTCTTAAGTGCCACAAGCTTTGAATTGTTTTCACTTCAGTGTAGAAATTAGGAAATATTTGACTGTATGGCCTCATATTTGTTATTATTTCATTTTTATTTTCCTATTGCAACATCATTATTTTATATCTGACACGAACAAACAAGAGTGAGCATCGACAGACTCCTAACTGTGTCTAAAACAGCACTAATTGGAATGTGGGAAAACAAGGTTGTATAACAATGTTTTATTTAGAGCTTTTTGAATTGATGTCAGTCAGGTTTTGTAGACTGACACATCCACGTCTCCCGTATGCCACAGCCAACACAGCCCTAAAGCCACACAGCCTCCCACATATGGGAAAACAGCAATAGTTACCCCAAGGGTGTTAGACTACCAAATGCACAAGGGGCAGACTGAAATGACATGTTTGTGGTTACAAGACAGCATTTCCCCACAGACAAAACTAATTCCTAATGCAGAATGTGGACTATGTGCTTTTTATTCATCATCTGTTGCCTTATTTCACCTTCTGAATGAAGATCTATGAGGATATAAATTTCCAAAAATATTATAGATATTATTCATTTATCTTCTTCTGTTTATTCCCTTTCGGGGTCACGGGGCTGCCGGAGCCAATCCCAGCCACTTGTGGGCGAAGGCAGGGGGCACCCTGGACAGGTCGCCAGTCTGTCGCAGGGTATTATAGATATTACTGACTACAACTTCCAGTTTGGCAATTAATTCAAATAATGTGATTGCAAATTGTTTTGCAAAAACATTTTCTTAAACATCCTAATTGATTTAACTAAAAGTTTCTAAAGGGACAACTAAAGCATGTAATTCTGTAAAAATGTATTTTTATTCCAAAGACACCCCTGGTCCCTTGGACATGTGGGATTAGGTAAAGTTGTTCATTTTATAGACTGTAGGATCTCTTGTTCTCAGAGAAGACGAAGACGGTAGACTCTTTCCTACTAGATATTATACTTTGAAGACATTTTGAATGTTGTTCAGAGGCTTCTTAATGTGTGAGCTATGAAAAACGTGGCTCTACCCCATCCATCCATCCATCCATCCATCCATCCATCCATCCATCCATCCATCCATCCATCCATCCATCCATCCATCCATAAATCCATCCATCCATCCATCCATCCATCCATCCATCCATCCATCCATCCATCCATCCATCCATCCATCCATCCATCCATCCACCCACCCATCCATCCATCCATCCATCCATCCACCCACCCATCCATCCATCCATCCATCCATCCATCCACCCACCCATCCATCCATCAATTCGTGCAGCACACCATTAGCCAATGTCCGCTGTGGCCAATGTGTGAGTTGTTTTGGTTACATAATTCCAGGTGTTAATGGCTGTAAAACCCCCAAGGGAAGAGAGCCAATACTGCAATTGCGGGGGATGAGTCTGTTTTTTTATTTGTTATATTTAAAGTCAGAAGGGTTTAATGTATTTTATTGTGGCATTTATTTTTATAGGACAGTCATCTGTTTGAGATGTAATTAACTTTTTACTTTTATGGTCAAATTGTCTCTTAGAGACTCAGGTTAATTTAGACGCTACTTCAAAGCAAAACCATTAGGGATTTTTTTTTCATGGCTGGAAATAAATTCAGGTGTCAAAGGGGTTAAATATGATAAGATAATTAGTATCCTTTATTTTCTCAATTAAAAACTGTTCAACAGTGAAATTTGTTTTGATTATTGCTGAAGTAAAAGGACAGACAAGGAAAACCCTATTTAACAAGTGAAAAACCTAAGAACTAAAAATGACCCTTTTTAATAGAAAAAAGTCAAACAAACAGTTGCATTGATGAGAAAAATTGAGCAGTTAGATTAAAAATATACCTCTGGATAAATACTTTCCCTGTTAATGTAAGTATTATGTTGGAGGTATTGTGCAAATTTAAGTTACAGTAAAAGCTCAGTTTAATTATATTAAATTACTTTACTAAAAATACATATATGACTTTACAGCTTCGACTCCACAGGCAGATTTTAAAACGCTTCTCCATTTTTAGCTACTTTCATTTTCAGTCCTGTTGTGGTCGTGCTGACTGATTCAGTTGGTTGCTCAGAGGGGTCTTATGCTGTGATCTCTGCCCCCATCATTTTTCTCACCTCAAATTTTCCCAATATAAAATTAGTTCTGGAATATTGTAGGTGATTTCTTTTGTAGGAGTCAATGCAGCAATCGCACATCTATTAAATGTGTCTTAGTCTCCTCTGCTTTTCAGAAAGCCACCACCCCAAAAAGCATACATAAAAAACCCATTTCTTTTTAAAGTTAATCAATGTTTTATGGGTTTGAAATACTCAAATATCTTCTCTATGTTGATGGGGAGAATATGATTCAACATCTCATGGTGGCAAGGACAGTAAACTGGAGGAACGGACAGATGGGGACACATGAGTAACAAATGAAGCAGAGACATCGTCTGACTCAAAACTTGTGACACCCCACGACCATAAGGTCTTCTTCAGACATATTTACAGCCTCATTAGCCCATTAAAGCAGTTACATTCATCTATTCAGACACTAAACTTTCAGCAGTCTAAATGGGAGAAGCAGCAATGACACATGTTTTGTGTTCTGTGAAAAATGTTTGAGTCTTTCAATACCATCTTTGCTGTAGCAGAAACCCATACTTAAAGTGCAAAAAGGGTGCAATTGCAAAAAATTGAATATTCCTAAAATGCACAAAACAGAATCTTGTAGAGGATGCTGTGGAGGGTGCTATGGGAGTATGGGGTCCGGGGAGCCTTACTGAGGGCTGTCCGGTCTCTGCATGACCAGAGCAAGAGTTTGGTTTGCATAGCCAGCAGTAAGTCAAACCTGTTCCCGGTGCATGTTGGACTCTGGCAGGAATGCTCTTTATCACCGGTTCTGTTCATAGTTTTTATGGACAGAATTTCTAGGGCACAGGCAGGTGCCGTTGGGGGTCTGGTTTGGGGACCACAGGATTTCATCTCTGCTCTATGCAGATGATGTAGCCCTGTTGGCTTCATTAACCCTTGTGCTGTCTTAGATGACCCCACCCTTACATTGACGTGTTCTCCCTACCATGACAAAGGTGGATAAAGGTGGAAAGATTTCATGTGATCCATGGACACCAGTGAAGATCACAAATCATTGAAGAAAAAAGTTTCAGCGCACTGTCTAGTGCAGGGGTCGGGAACCTATGGCTCGCGAGCCATATATGGCTCTTTTGATGGTCACATGTGGCTCGCAGACAAATCTTTTATTATAGTTTTTTTTTTTTTTCATTAGACCAGTCCTTCTCGGGCGCGATGCGATGTCAGAGGCGCGCAGTAGTAGCAGTGCTTAGAGAGAGAAATCTGCGCCAGCGCTATCAGTTACTATTATCTATTATTTCACAGAGTTTGTACCAGCTGGAAACCTGTGAATTGACGTGCCTAAAACTGCGCGCTCCCGTCTCTGAGAAAGAGCGCGCAGATGCGGGGACGGGATGTGTGAGGGAGAAAGCAGAGGGCGGGGGTGGGGGGGTTGTGGGGACAGGCAGCAGGTGAATCGCGCAGGGATTGTAAAAACGTAAAACCCGCTTCCCGTCACTCACTGCAGTGTGTGAGTGTGTGTTTGGCTCCCCGTCTGCATGTGAGCAGTCTTTGTCACATCTACAGAACATTCAGACCTACGATGACGTTTAAAGTCTCAACGCCTGCATGAAGCAGAAACTCACCACGTATCAACCAGACTAGACCATCAGCAAAACTACCACGAGAAATACTCATCATTTATTAGCAACAGAATAACAATGTTATTAAAAAGAATCCACAGACTTATTGTACTTTAAAAATTTTGAAATTAAATCAAATGCACACATTCATTTGTATATTTAGTTTTAAACAAATTGTCGCGGACTGAGTTGGACTTGGCTGTTGGGCCGCGTTAAAAGTTCTGGAGTTCATTGAACGCGTCAAGCAGAGATCTGATTGGCCCTCAGTTCTGTCGCTCAGCCTGTTGTTAGGTAGTTTGGACCAATGGGGTTCAGCTATGGGCCGAATAAGGGAAATGGGAGGGCTGCAGCGGGAGCAGGTGAATATAAAGTTGGGAGAAGCGCTCTCGTCTCGCTGGAGAGATTCAGAAGTTGCTGAATTAATTGAAGGGCGTTTGTTGCGGTCTGCAGTAATCGGAATAAAGAACTTTAAAAGAGGTTAAGTCTCCGTGCCTCAGTGTGGGGAAGGGACACTACATTAATGTATGGCTCTTTCGAAATTACATTTCAAAATATGTGGCATTTATGGCTCTCTTGGCCAAAAAGGTTCCCGACCCCTGGTCTAGTGGGTCTAGATGACCCAACTCCCAATGTTAAAGTGCCTAGGATAGCACAAGGGTTAAGCCGGGACCTCCAGCATGCATTGGGGTGGTTTGTGGCAGAGTGTAAGGTGGCTGGGATGAGGCCATGGTTCTTGACCAAAGAAAGGTAGTTTACCATCTCTCGGTGGGTAGAGTGTCCCTGCCCCAGGTGGACAAGTTTAAATATCTTGGGGTCTTGTCCATGAGTGGGGGAAGACAGGAGCGTGAGATCGGAGCAGTGTCCGTAGTTATGTGGTTGCTGTTCCGGTCCGTTGTGGTGAGGAGAGAGCTGAGCCAATAATCTTCCTCTGTAGCAGATGGTCCAACAAGTAACAAAAGAGTTATAGAATTTTATTGTTTTTGAACAAAATTTAATGTTTTTTGGGTGAATATCACTCTAAAGATTTAATCTGCTCCTTTATTCAGATTTTCCTAATTGAGTTCTACTTTCACAGAAATATCGTCCTATTGTTCTCTACAGTGGACATGTTGGGAAATTACAATAAAACATATTTTTTTTTAAATTAAAATTGTAAGGTGTTTTTTTTAGGCTCAAATAGATAGGAAATCACACAAAAACAGAAATTGGAAGACACTTTTTTCCTCGGTTCTCAGGAGGATATGAAAGCCTTTTCAAACTTATCTTCTTAATTTTATTGTGCTTTTGACTCCAGGATGAAACTATTTTTACAAAGTGTAGAAAAATCCAATCCTTTCTTATTTTTTAATTAATACCTTTTTCAAAATAGCATATTTTTAAATAAAAATATTAATAAATGTTTGATTTTGCTGTTATACAAATCCAATTAAGAGAAATAAAATAACATTATTTCTTTATAGTATATTGAAAATTATACATTTAAGTATATAAAAGCTTTTTAACAGTAGATTTGAACCACTTTCATTGAACATGTGTCCAAATCCATAACGTATCTGAATATTTTTTACATTTCTTGTTTTTTTCAGAGTAATTTATTTAATACCCAATTCAGAGTCACAAAAAGCTATCCCATATTCTTTATTATTATTTGTTCTTTATTCAGTGCAAATAGATATTAATATAATTTGTTATAAGCAACTCTTGGCTTAAACTCTCTTCTTGATTTTATGTCAAAATAGCATCAGGAAAATGACTGATTACTATCACATTAGGATGATTGATGAAGCCAATAATGTTGTGTGGCTCGACGGGGGCTTTCTTCTAATCCTTGGCAGACTGCCATCATGTTACCTCTCTGCGTTTTACAGTAATCACTGGGCTCAAGAGCCGGAGCCTTCTCCCAGTCCCACAGGCCTCAACATTTAATGAGTTCTAATGGGCCTGAGTTAATTACAAAGAGAAGAGGAAAGTTTGGGGGAATGGAGAAGGCAGGGGTGGGGTGCACGCATACTATTTTATGGCTCATTTATCTGGATTGTGTCTCTGCCTCAGACCTTCATGAGTCATAGCTGTCAGTCTCGAATTACCAAAATAACTTTTAGAAAGCAAGCTCTTTGCATTTTGGGGCTTTATTTTTTCTTCATAACTTACCTTAAACCGAAACACATTTTTTAACAACAAAACTGACTAATAGGTGACAAATTGAATAACTAATTAAATTAATTTATCTAATTTAATAGCTTAACTGCCCTTTGTTGAGCATTTTGGCTACAGAGTTACTTTAATTTGTATTGAACTAGTTTACATTCCTGTAATGGACTATTTAAACCAGCTGAGAGGTTAAGTTAATGAGTTAAAAGAAAATTGGAAGTTATTGGAAGAATAAAAGGGAAGTTAGAAAGTTTATATGATTCCATCCAAACCGTCTGTGAAAAGCTGTATTTGTCTGCTCGCAGAGTGCCGTATGATGAAGTCAGGTACCTGCGGGAAGATGTCGGGCTCTCTGAACCGCTTCTCCCCGAGGACCAGCATCCAATCACGTCGCAGCAAGTCCCCAGCAGCAGGTAAGGAAGTTGACAAGCTTTTCTTCTTGTCCTCCTTTTTCTGTTTTATTTTTATATCCAATTCAAAATGAGTGTGTTTCCTTTCATGTTTGTTCTTTTGCATAAAAAAGTGTGCTTGTTAAAGTGAGCACTAACGCTCCTCCGTGTGATCGTTTAGGATTTTTGGCCTCATTATTTCCATCAACTTTTGTTGTAAAGGGCAAATAAACGCTACAATGAGACCCGACTCCTGCCGAGTGTCTGGCAGCGCAAATTTGTGCAAATGCGAGTCGTCTTGCATGCAGAGCAGGAATTCAAATGAGAAGGACGGAAGGGAAACGGAATGAGAGTTGTGATAAAAAAGGGGGAGAGGTTAAGAAAAAGAGCTAGTGGCTCAGTCCTGCAGCTCATCACCTGGTATGCCATGAAAAATTACAAGAGGAGGCATTCTGGGTTTGATAGCACACCACAAACACTTGCGCAAAACAGGTATTCATTCCAAGAAGCAAGTGTTACCAGTGTACCAACAGTGAAGTGTGCTTAACATTCAGAATGGTCCATTGCCACTTGTCACTTGTCACTTGCTGCACACTTTTTAATATATCCATTTCCTGATTGGGTGTCTGCATGCAAAAGAGCACTTATGCAACAACTTTTCATTTTTTTGCTTTGGTGCTTCAGTTATTTGACCGTACAGGAAGCTCCTGGGTCAGAGATGATTCAATGTCTGATGCAACACACAGGACATCCACTAGAAAGAATAACTTGATCTTTCTGTTGGAGGACATGAGTATCCACGCTTACAGTTTTTTTTTAACTGCAGAGTGAAACAAAACATTTTTTAGTGATAAGATCTGGAGGGCAAAGTTAGGAAAAGTTCAGATGAGATGCTGCTGAGGAGAGACGAGAAGGTTCAGGATGCTTCAGAGCTTTGGGGAAAAGGTTATGCTGTATCTGAGCCCACCGAAAGCACTGTGCCTGGAAATGAAGGAGTCTTTATGTGTGTGTGAGCCAGAGAAACAAGAGTCAAAGTGTAGGCTAGACTGACTCCTCTTGGTTTCCATGGAAACACCGGTTGGTAAGAGCATGTAGCCAGAGACACAATAGCCTGTGTACCAACCAAATATGGCAGCGGTTTCCTGTTCAACGTTCTGCACAAGGGGGAGAGGAGCTGACTGATGCTCAGTCCCCGCTGCAACCCTGAGTCACACCGTCCTGCCATTTCACTTCCCTGAAATGTTTTTGTCTCCTGCCTGTGCTGCCGAACACAGTGTTTGTGTTTGTTCATTTTTTAAGTGCTCAACAAAATGCAGCAGCTGAATAAGTGATGTGTGACCCCTCTCTTGTTTAGGGTTATCTGTCCTTTTTTTCTTAATCTTCAAAAGCACAGCGTGTCTCCTTCCACACAGAACGATTTGTACCAGAGTGAGAGCTGTTGCTGGCAGCTGCTAAAGCGGGCTGCTCTGCTGCTGGGCTTATTCTGGGAGAACGTCAGTCTCATCACTACTCATACAGATATAAACATTCTGTAATTTCTCCTGATTTTCTTAATAGTTTCTGATAAGTTAGAGGGAAAGGGCAGTTTTGAATATGCAGTAAATGCTGATGGAAGGATGACCAGTTTGCAGATTCATAGGGAAAACCAATAGTTTTTGTCATATATATATATATATATATATATATGTGTGTGTATTTATTTGTATTTCCAGGGAACACACTGTAAATTTTGGTTGCAATATGTTCAGCCAAATAGGATTAATCACGCAGGAATGTTATCTTTTTCTATTGGCCGCAGGTAAGCACATCGCTTGCTCACAAGGTTTGCAGCAAATAAGATTTCAAGTTGGAAGAAAGAGTTGAAGTGCAATACCTTGGATTCAAATACAGTCTTTTCTTGACATGTGGAAATGAGGTGCTTTGTAATGTTTCGTTTTTGTGTGTCTTTGCATTGTTTTATCCGATTTTTATTTCCTCAAATATTTTGTGCTATTTTTGTAAGATAGTTTTCACGACGTAATAGTGGGAAGGCACTGATTGTAAACCCACTAAAAGAAGTGTGGTGACGTGCAGAAGGTGCCGTGCAAAAACTAACCTTTGTAACGAAAAGAGCTAGGGTATTTGTCATTTTTCGCAGAAGGTTCTGCGAAAAAAGAAGTGGGCATTGATGCTCACTAGATTGACAAATATAGACCACAATGCATCGCGCTTGAACGATTTGGGATTTTGAAATAAAATCTAAGTCAATCTATACCAAGTTTTCATCATCGGAACACAGTGGATTCATGAAACGTTGTAAAACCTTCAAGGGTTGTTACTTCAGCAAAAGGCTAGTGTCATATTTGCCATTAAAAAAAGAAGAAAGAAAAGTTGTGAGCATCTGTCCAAATTGCATTAAAATCCTAGGTACCATAGATGGTCCCACACTATATAGTCTTTTAGGAGTTGGGGAGTAGGGAGAAAATGTGGGCATGGCCCATATCCAAAGCAATCCCCTGCTGTAAACTCATAATTAAAATTATGTTAATTCTGTCTTCATACATCAATTTTAGAGCAAAATCATGAAGTCTAAAGATTATTCGGATGTGAAATTGAGACTAAAGTCTAGAGCGACAAACTGCCTTAAAGTTACAAATTGGTTTTGGCTTCAGCCAGCGCACCCCCTAAAATATTAGAATCTAATAACCTGGAACAAAGATGCGTAGCTGAGGTGAGTTCTCTTCAAAGGCAGATGGGGTGTGTGCTTGCTGCACAACACGTGTTCTTTCAAACAGCCCCGGTGTCTGTTTATGCATGTGCCTGGCCCCCATTGTGTAAGTCTGCAGCTGAGACCTGGACGTTGCCGAGCAGCTGAGGTCTCTTTGTGCTCAGAAAGCTGGACATAGGGGAAGTTACTTAATTGGAAACATCCATTTTTCTTTCTGTGTTTTACAACATGTAATACAAAATGGATTCAGTGTGAATTTATTATGCGTATAAAAAAGAAAAAAGTTAGCAAATGAAGTAAAATTTCAAATTATCTGCCAATTTTTTGATGTTCTAAAACAGGGGTGTCAAACAGACTTTGGTTCGGGGGCCACATTCAACCCGTATGATCCCAAGTGGGCCGGACCAGTAACATAAAAGCAAAAGACAGCTTTGTCTTTTTTTTTTGATAGCCTAATCACTTATTATGACACATTCATTCACAGAGGCCAATGGATCTCAAATAAAATGCATTTCACTTTGAAAAAATTGGTTTATTCAATTTATACAGACTGAAAATTTTACATCTGACACTGAAGCAATCCCAATAATAAACTCAAGAGGGGCTACGGAAAAAATGAAACACTTACCTAAAATGTAAATGTGCACTAGAATGAAAAATTAAAATAAATTACTCTTGCAAACATTTGTGAACATTAGAATTTGGAGTAAAGCTCTCTTTCTCTCCTGAAACTTCACCCGTCCGTCAATATCAGGATTCAAATCCCTTGCAGCAACACATTTACTATCATTCAAGTGTGCAAGACACAATGAAATGTCCAAGAATCTTTTGTGGGGGCTTGTGGTGCAGTGGTAGGGCGGTTGACCCATGATCGTAAAATTGTAGGTTCGATTCCCGCCTTGCACGCCCATGTGTCGAAGTGTCCTTGGGCAAGACACTGAAGCCCACCTTGCCTCTGGTGGTAGGTTGGCACCAGTGTTCGGCAGCGGAGCCGCCATCAGTGTGTAAATGTGTGTGTGCCTGGGTGAATGGGACTGTGACTGTAAAGCGCTTTGGGCCTTCGAAAGAGGGTAAAAAGCGCTATATAAGTATACGCCATTTTACCATAAAACATTAAAACAAAACATTTCAAGTTAGGAACTATTTAATCAGATAACAGCATTGAGGCTTCATTTTTTATTTAAAAAAGTAATAACTGTAATTTTTTTTCAATAGTTTCAAGACACGCACACACACAGAATTTGATGCTGCCGTCATAAGCTTTTTAGAAGTGTATAGTTTAGTTTATAAGACTTGCACTACAAATACATGCTGGAAATTAAAAGATGCCTTTAAATTTGCAACTCATTTACAAAGGATGCAAAAGTTACAGTGAGAAAATGTCCTGTCAGTCAGACACATTGCCTTCTTTATGTGTTACTTTCCTATTAATTTGTTCATGCGTACATGTAGTCTCACTGACATGTGAAGAAATGCCACACTTTATTTTACATGTGAAGAAAAATTATTTTCAAAATCTATCTTTTTTTTTACAAATGTGTTATATTTGAAACTAACATGGACCGTGGCAATACCGAAACGTGTAAAATATACATTTAAAATAGATTCCTATTCTTTGTCTCATTGTGAAAAAGAATTCCATCACATGCAGTTATGTGTTGAAAGGTTTTCGTCCGGATGGTGTCATCACTCATACTTCATCGTGAAATGATGTCATGGCTCCTGCAGAGCACATATGCACACACACACACACCCAAAATAATGTGAGAAGAACAATTTGCACTTGTAGTTTCTCTCTCCATCTGTCTCTCAGCTGATGCCTAATGTCAGCAAAAATTAAGTGGTGTCTGCAAGTATCACTCTGACACTTCTGGGTCTCACCTTTCCATTAACAACTTTTCACGATTGGGGACACTGCATAATGAAGAGAGGTGGGCAGTTGATCCTATAAAGCAGATCCATTTACGTCTCCAGAGGAACCACTGGCTTCTGCTGAAGCCTTTTTTTTTTTGCCTGTGAACATGTGATATTTGCAGCTTTCATTGCTTTTTTTGCTTTATAAACCTGTAAGAATGCCCACATTTCTGGAAAACAATAAATATAAAAAGTCTGATCAAAACTTGTGCCATATTTTGTAATCTTTCAATTTAGCTTATATGCCATTTATTTGAACATTCATCTGTCAAAATGATATAAAATCTGCATATTTTAAAGATCCAATTAGTATGTTTTTTTATAAGAGATATCTTAATTCTAAATTGACATGTTATCTCAGTTTATATGATTTCAGTGGAACGGTATTTAGACAAATAGAATGAGCCTATGGGATTTTGGAGCCAGCGGGTACTTCCTGTTTGGAACATGAGAGAGAGAGGAGTCACTCAGTGCAGTTCTCTTATACACTCACTGTTAAATATTCATAGCTATAAAGTTTTGATTAAAATTTGTGTCTTTAACGTAAAAATCTGAGAGCTGACAGTTCTATTTACTACTTTGGCATTCAAAGATTGAACTGACTCACAGTTTAACTTTTACTTTTGTAAAATGTTTTTTAGGCGATGAAAATTCAATTTGAGATACATTGTGGAAAATGAAAAAGCAAAAGCAAACATATTCTAGCACTTACAGAAGTTTAAGTCTGCCTCCTTGAACCTACCCATGTGGGATATATGGTCATCTGTTTTTTTTTAGCTTTAACTTGAAAGATCAAAGGCCCTTTTAGAAGCTCACAAATTCTTTTGAATGTTCTGAAAAACTCATTTGACTCAGGCAGACTTAAAAACCTTCAGCTCACTTTTTGTTCACCTTTGTAACAACAAACATGCTACTCAAAAGATCTTATATATCTTTAAACTCAATCTTATTTAGCTTTAATGACCTGGAAGGTCATTTAAAGGTCAAATCCTATGAGCGTTTGAGTGATTTTCTTTTTAAAGTTTACCAATTTTTTTTCTAAAATGATCACACATTTTTCATTTCAATAATTTAAAAAAAATCATTATCATACTTACTGCTTAACACCTATTTATTAGGGATGTAACCATAAATTGACTTAATAAATTTACGTACAATCGACCAGATCGATCTGCCTGAGGAAAGTTGTGAATCAAATCCACCGATACTATTATAAAATCATTTCAAACACAGATTAATTGATTATAAAATAAAATGTAGGTTTATTTTACTATAACATAGAAACGACCAAGTGCATCACAGCGGACAACCACGTGATAACTGTATAAACTGATTAGTCCATCATTCCAGTCCAATGTGTGGAAACACTTAGAACTTTGGAAAAACATGTGACCAAACAGTGTGATATTAAGTTTTAATAAGTTTTCCTTTGGATTATTTTCATTTGGAAAAAAAAACAACAGTGTGTGGAACTTTATCAAACTAAATTGATTTGCCTTTAATTCCTATTTACTTGTTTGTTGGTTCACATATTTAATTTACACTTTATCGCTGAGTCACACTGGTTGAATTTTTAGCTAAAGATGTCCTGGATTGATTTTAGGCCAGTGAAACGAAACGGATTGTTCAAAATGAACCAATATAAACTACAAATGGTATCATCGACAACAAATTATGATCAGAATTGAATCTTTGCTAAAATGAATCGTTACAATATATAGTTAGCCCTTTCTTTATGTTTAGAGAAACAGTGTGAGCAAAATGATTGATGTTTATATGGTCTTCACATTTCCTTAAAGCGTTTGAACTTCAAACGTAAACCTAACTGAGCCTTAATAAAAAAGACAAAATAATTATTTTTATTCTATTCTTATTTTTAATAAATGCTCAAATGGCTTTCCATATGTGTCCTTATCTTCCCCATTAGTACCAGAGTTCAAACATCCTTTTATTTTTATTTTTATTTTTTGTTGAAAATATAACCCTTGTTGCTGTAGGAATATATGAGCTAATGCTAAAAACGTCTCTTTAGATGTTGCACATCTTCAAATCCCGTTATCCAGCTCTCTCCATCTCTCTGGTCCCCGCGCGCGTCAGAGTTTGCGCAAGCAGTTTCTCCGCCTCTCCGTGTACTACAGCGCTGCTCTGTCTCTCATTCATCTCAGTTTACTACCACAGCCGGACGGAGCGCTCTGCAAAGGTGCCGCTCTTTCTCCCTGCGTCGCGTCGGAATAACACTGTGCGTCATGCTGGAAGCGGAAGGTAGGAGGCTTTGACGCGGCGGCGGCTGCGGGTTTTTCCGCCGTGAACGCCGGACCAAATGTGCGGGCGATGTTCGGTTTGCGGATACATGACCTTGACTAACGGCGGATTCAGTTGTTGGGTTCTCAGATCTGTTTGAGGAGTCGATAAGAAACTGGCTTTATGCTTAATACTAGTGATGGTTTTAATTTTTTAATTAATTAAACATATTTTGTCAATGGATGCGTTCAGGAACAACTTGGTAAAAAGGAGAAAAAAAAGAAAACATCATCTGTCCATGTCTGTTAATTTATCCTTGGAAGTTCTTTGATCTTGGTGGATTTCAGATTAGATTGATCCCACAAACTAAAGCTGAAAAAAAGAGAAGCAAAAGATTAAGGAAAAAGTCTGGCAAGTGTCAGAAAATCGTCCAGTGTTAAGTCAGATCGGCTCAGAAAACCTTTCAGTCTTTACATGCATCAATCTTTGAGGCTGCAAATGCTGCCATTCACGTAAGCAGAGTAAAGACGATCTGAAAAATGCCACAAGCCTATAAGTCAAGTGGGTATGAACTCTTCCCTCATTATTTTGTTTTTTTTGGTAGTTTTGGGGTGATAAAGGTTTCACTGTACCATTTTGCTGAGAAGCAGCTGGTGTTTTGAGGTATCGGGGCTCATGATTTGCTGCAGGTTAATGATGCCATTAAGGTTCTCACCCTTGTTCACATGTTGTAGAGGTTGATTAATGTCTAGCTTAATGAAATGATGCTGCTGGATTTCTGTATTGCTGCCGGAAAAACAAAAAATGCAAATAATTTTTCAATCAAAACTGTTGACCTTCAGGCGTGCAAAAGAAAAACAGTGGTTTCCACTAAACATGCAGCAGAATGGTTTTAGATTTCCTCCTCCTCCCTCTTCTCCTCGTTCCTGTGAATGGAGGAATGCTGAGGGCAGAAATGTGGGCTGCCCCTTTAATGTAACTGTTCTGAAAAACATATTTAAAGAAATATGACTCTTCGCTTCGCTCCTTCCTATCCCAACACATGCTCTACTTTTAATCTCCTCTTCTCCCTCCAGTGAATGGGATGCCGGCCAGTCAGCAGTCGACTCCTCATTCCGGAAAATCTCCCAGCCCCTCTCCGACCAGCCCAGGGAGCCTCAGCCAACGCAGGGTAAGTCCAAAATATAAAAAAAATGAATATAGACAGGCCGGCACTTCAGTAGTCAGACATTCACACACAATCAGCAAGTAGCCTTTTAGTGACACTCATGCTTGTAACACATTCCCTCTATGTTCTCAGGATAAGGACAAAGCTGCAACTGAGCATAGGCCGACCACATCTTAGAGTTAGAATGTGAAGAAGCACCATCTTACATCTGTAGCATCTCAGAGCAGACTGGAGCATCCACCTTTGGCCTCAGCCGGTGCAGCTCTGGGAATCCAAGAATGGAGGGCTCATGTTAGGACACTAATATATTGACCTTTAGCCTTTTGTCTCTCATGGAGAACTCTACCTGCACGTGTTAGCTCCCAGTAATTGTTGCTGTTGCCGACCTGTAGAGATCTCCTGATCTGTGAGCATGCAGTTTGTTCAAAATTAGGTGTAAATACAAGAATGACTACAAGCGCTGTTATTTTGTACATTGATGTAAACAATTTAGAATTATTTTTATGAGTATAGTTGATGATTTGAGCTATTTTTGTTCTTTGTAGAGTACTGTCTTATTGGTTTCAATTCACAAAAATACTGTTCACTGAAAGGCATTTAATGCCGTAGCACAAAATGACCACAGGGGCATGCAATTCAAGGGATTCCTATTTTTAAATCCACATCACAAATCTTCTCAAATAATACATGTTATTGCATCTTGCATGCACGTTTGCATTCAAGATCAACTTTTCTTAATCCACAGCTTGAACCATGTTGGTGAGCTTTAATCCTAATCAGGCTCAGTATGTTCTCAGCATCTCTTCAGTCGGCAGCCTTCTGCAAATTTGCTTCCTTGTGCTCAATTCATAATTACTTTTTGAGGAAAATAAGAAATGCAGCCACAGGAGGTGCATGCACCAGCTCCTGCAAGATGCATGTTGTTTAGGTACGGTAAACTGTATTGACATAAGACATAACTGTGTTGATATTTGTGGATATGCTTGCAGAAAACACTAAAGCAGACACACCGGGCATGTGACACACATACAAGAACGCTCTAAACATGGGTTCACACCAGACAAGCAGGGAGGGGCTTCTTCTTTTTTGTTCTCTACTGTTTACTAGCACACCTACAGTTGGAAGAGGCTTGGTGCAAAACGTCAAAGCAGTGCAAATCTTGCTCCAGGCTTTTTCTTTCATGCCTCTTTTCCGACATATGAAAGACATGGTGTCATAGAATTCTGGCCGGACACAAACCGCAATTATCAATTTCTCCTCCATTATCAATTTTCAAATGTGAATTAAAGGGGACGTCATCCATACGTCACTACCAAATCCAAGTCCCTGACTGATCAAATTTCAGCCTTGTTAACTTTCAACGCGTGGTTCAAAGGTCGCGTGTTTTGTACATAGACCCCACTAATTGTTGAAGCATGCGTGGCTATGTGTGAACATAAAAAAGGAACCCCAATACATTCATTTACATGCGTTTGCAGAAACACTTCCTTTAAAGTGGTCGCTTGAACGCCCGTTGCCCAGAGCGGTGTGAACATAGCTTATGAGTTTAGAGTCTAACCAGTTCAAAAAGCGCTTCTCACCTATGAAAACACAGTTAAGGAGTGTGATTTCTATTCTCCTTCTGCCATTCCACAACAAGTCTGATTTAAACATATTCCACTATCCACTTCAAGGTAACGCAAACCCACATATTCCTCTCAAGGGCCATGTGGTTTATGCTACAGATGCCGTCTTTCATGACCATTGACTTTCAGAGTCAATATCTTCTCATAGAAGAAATTGATAATTGAGTGGTTTGTGAATAATTGATGTGCTTGGCTGTTCATGGCTGTGTGCGTTGCTCAACAGAGAGCTTAGGATGCTCCCTCCTGTGCTACATTTCACAAAGGATGCCGAAGAGTGCAGGCCTCCGGCTTTTGAGTCCATCAGCGATATTGTTGTGCTGATTCGATGTGAAGGTCAGCCAGGCCAGCAGGAACAGATCAGATTTGGGTTGCAGCTACTGAGAACTGAAAAAAGAAAAATGGATCTTCCACATTCATTAAAAAGTGGGTCACCATACATCCCAGGTTTGTGAGGAAGCGGGTTTGCACGTGGACACGTTTATAAACTCCTTGCTCTTTCAAAGAAAACATTTGAGGCACTTGCTTTAAACAGGCAATCGCTGTTGTGATCCTTTTGCTGTAGCTAGTTTGTGAAAAGTGTTGAAGCTGTGGTAAGGAAGTGATATTCCTATATTTCCTTTTTTTTTTTTGAGGAATGGATCGCATTTGTTAAAGAGAGATTTACGGAGGTTTCGTACTCGCTGACACATAATGTCAAAACTGCAACGGCTTGGTTGGAAGGAGGCAAGGAAGCGGCTCAGCCTCTTATCTCTCCTCTTCAATCTGCAGCCTCACATTCTTCAGACTTATTACGATGTAATTCTCTCTTTTTCCGTCGTACTTTTCCATCCAGCCTGTCAGCGATTCCTTCACTTTGCCTGATAGTTTCTCTCCAAGCCATTCTCAGTCAGACATGCCTATGCGTCTTGCTCCTTTCCCGATAAAAGAACGTTAATTTCAAACGGGAACATAATCCTCAATGTTTTATATTTATTTTTTTAGGTGAAACATATTTTAGTATAAGGCATCAAGACCATGATGCCATTACTGTTTTTGGTTGTGAATTCTTTTAAGCATTTTGTAGATTAAAATTGTTATTTTCCTTATAGTAAAGACATAGGCTCCTTTTTATGTTCCTTAAATATAAAGCGTATGTATATTTATCAAATGGTAGTCAAAATGAATTTAAATAGCAGCTGTTTCATAAGCAGCCACACAGTCTGTGACCTACATCGGCTGATGCATTTAACAGTTCACCTCACCAGACTCCACATATAAATGCTTGCAGACTCTCCGTTGCAGCTTAAACTGATGGCGCATATTTCACTCGAGCAGAACAAACAGGCATTGTGCCTTTTTCTTCTTTTCATTTCATGCTGTATTCCCACAGAGATGCGTTCCATAACATTTTACAAACATTTTGATGAGAAGACTCAGCGTTTGCTTGGAGATGAACATTTTTATACGCTCCATGCTCCCTGTTAACCCCCCCTACCCTTTTTTTCTTGAATGACAACTGATGCATGAAGAAAACGGCTGAGTTCACAATGTCCTACTCTATTTCTGCACAGTATTCCAGACACATTATGGTAATATATGTTTTCCGTCTTAAAGCAATAGACAGTTGTAATAGAAAAAAATGGAGACTTGTTCTGAAACAACAGAGGGGAGCAAAAAGTTGCACCAACCATTTGCTGCTTTCAATTCTAAGTCATATCCATAACCCATTGAATTGCATGCTCGTTTTTTATTTTCATTTTCATTCTTTGATTTGTTTTTGTTGTTTTGTTTGTGAGTCGGTGATTCATTACTTTATCGTGTGTGAGAGAGAAAAAGCCTAAACTGAGGATGAATGCGTGCATCCCGACTGTGCAACTGACATTGTTTCCTTCATCCATGTCAGTGTGTTGTCACCACAGCTTGTATTTGTTCATTTTGACTGTAAAATATATTTCTTACTCCATGTTGTGTTGACTCTGTTAGATAACATGTCTCATTTTGTTTTCACATTTGCCATGAAGGCTGGTGGCTGTGCATGAGAAAGCTTTGAATGGCACTGCAGCAATTTTAGAATTTTGAGATGATTTTGATGACCAAGTCAAGTCAGTTTTTGGAAATGAATATGTTTCTGTGACTATTACTAAAAGTATTCTATCATCAGCATAGAGTTTGTTTTAATGCAAGGCTGCCAGTCCTTTTCATGCACATTTCTCTCTGTTTGTGTTTTCTTTGTTTATTTGTTGATGTCATTAAACTAATTTTCATTTCATTTTCATTTGTGGTCTTTTATTTTTCCTCTCAATCCTCCATGTTTCATTGTAATGAAAGACTCATTCCCATGAAAATTGTACTTTTGTTTTTGTTGTTTTTTTAACATGCTATTTGGCTTTTTTTCTGATGATGTATGACATACATATGATGACATATATTAGGAAATGAAGCTCAAGTTTGGATTTCTGAGTATTTCATTTTTCATATTGTTGTAAATCAAGAGCAGAGAAAAAAAATGTTTGATAAAGAGCAAATTTATCATATAGAAAATACAATGGACGGGCCACAAGCTCCCTGCTCCCACTTTCAATTCTGATGCATCCACCTGTAGACAATTAGATCCATGTACGTCTTTGTTTTTCCTCATCCGAGCTGGTATCTGGCTGAAAACTGTACGGCACTGGTAATTTTAGGTTGTGGATGTGAGGGGCTGTAAGTTAGCAGTGGAAAGTGTAAACAGAGAGCTCTCAATAATGGGAAGGGGGGTGGGGTTGCTCCACACCAATTTCTGATGAACTACTGCCATTCTGCAGATACAATGTCTCAGAAAATGAGGCAGTTTTGTTCAATTTTGCCCAAAAATGACATAATCATGATTAAAAACCCACTCCGAACAATTTTAAAATAGATCAAAAAATGATTTGGGTCTTTAATAAGCTTTTGTATTTAATAGAACAGCTATTAAAGCACAATTAGAAATTTAGAAGTGCATTCATCTCTCCTGTCCTCTCAGACATCTTACTGCATTTGGAAAACACTTTACTTTTTAAGGAAGCAATTGTGTACATTGACAAGAAATAAATACTCATTTTGGGTTTTTAATTGAAGTTTTTATTTATATTGCAAGCATGTTAATCCTAGTAGCTGTTAGACTTGTTTTATTAGTTTTTTTCCTTGCCCAAGATCCCATCCTGTTGTTTTTCTTCCAATTTTCCCATGAGCATTTAATCCCATGATTCCCTGAATCTACAGTCAATGACAAACTTGATTTGAAGCCCTCGCTATTCGCAAGTGGCAGTGCAGCAAGACACAACTCCCCCACTGAGATTTGATCTTTTACCAGTGAGAGTCAAGTTGATTATGTTCCCTATCAGTCTAGACGACAAAATAAAGAGGAAAGTTATATTTTGTTCCTTTAAAATGAAGACAGTCAAGCTGGGACAATGCATGTTGGTCTTAAGGGCTTAATTTAATGGATTCCTCCACTAAAGCAAACAAACACAATGTGTCCTTTCTTTTGCTGGATGCTCTGTGCATGTAAGAAGAAACTCAGCTGGAAGAAAAGCCTAGAGTCTTCCTTTCATAACCAGATTCAGACAGCAGCCCAGGAGACAAAACAGAATTTGATCATGTAAATGCGTGCTGCATTTTTAATTCCACACTCCAGCTGCCAGCCGTCCTTTTTCCAGCGTTATTGTGCTACAACATATCTATTTCTGTGAAGATTTTTTACATTTAAGGTCAGACATGACACCCTCTGAACTATGTGTTCCCATTGAGATTTTAAAGTGCCCTGCCTCCAACCAGAAGGTTCATCTGTGTATTCTTCACTGAAGTGAGTCATTGCTAGAATAGGGGTGCAGAGATATAGCTAACAGTAATCTAATATCTGATCTGTGGTGCAATGATGAGAAAGATGGAAGGTCTGATCATTTCATACCAAATCTTTATTCACTTTTAACAAAGGCCACACCTTTTTTTTCCTGCGTTCTCTCCTCTTCATCGCCCTTCACTCTGTCTGTCACTTCATCTGTCGTATAAAGGAAAGAGACAACATTTTCATCGAAGGATGAACTGAACCCCCCCCAGCCAACAGACAGGAAATGACCATATATGGGCTCCTGTTTCCACATTGGAAGTCTCATAAGCTGCTGTTCTCGTCTCTGCAGGCTGTTTCCATAGCAACAGCATTTTGTTTCCCTGCGTGGCAGGAAAAGAGAGAGATAGGAGTTCAAAATGAGACAGGGCGGGTTGCGTGATCGGGGCACAACAATGCCAGAGTCCTGAGGAGAAAGTAAAGCAAGAGAAGAAGCAGGTTTCCGAGATAAATGACGGCAGTTGTCTTTATGGGTTTCAGGTGGGCTCTCCTCTTCTGGGATGAGTGCCAGACAAAACCCAGCATTACATAAACTAGACTCAGTCTGACTCACAGCTACATTCGGCTAAGTAGTTTTCAGGTCGCAGCAGCAGCACGGATGAGGAAGAGTGTTGACAGCCACTCAGGCAGTGATAGAGGACAAATCAGTTCTCTAGTTTCTGAGAAATGAGTAAACCCTTTGTACATATCAGAAAATAAAACCACTCTGTTCATAGCAGTTGTTAGGGATGTAAATAACACTTAAAGTAAACACATATTTTAGCATAGTAATTTTTTACTTACTGGTACATGTTGAGGCAGAAAAGCTAAGCTCATATGGTGATTCAATGGCTTAAAAGACTTCCTTTTCACTGTAACCACAACAGAGTTTCAGTCAAATTGAAGCTCATTGAACCTTCGTGTTCCTTTTGTTTTATAGGTACTTGAGTAGCATTTCTGCAGTTCTTTTGATCATTATGCTTAAAAAAATGAAAGACATGTTATCATCTTGGTATTAATATTGGACATCTAAGTAACTGTAAGTAGCTTGGGTCCTATGGTTACCGAACAGACAGAAACTATCAACACCCTACTGTCATGCTTGACAGTGGACTTTTGGTGGAGGTTTGTTTGGTTGACTAAAAATATCCACTTAAGTCTTATTGGTCAAAAGGAGGTTTTCAGAGATTTCAGGGGCAAGTTCTGGTGTCCCATCTTGGTATGATTCTGTTAGGATGTCCTCTCTTCCGCTATTTTCACACCAGACTTTTTTTTACCGTTTACTAGTGCATGTTCGCCAACTGGAGTTGGAAGACTCTTGATGAAAATATCACAGCGGTGCAAATCTCACAAATCTTGCTCCAGGCTTTTTCTTTTACAGCTCTATTACAATATATGACTAATTTGGTGTCACATAATTAAGCTGCGCACAAACCACAATTATTAAATACTTCTCCATGATTAATTTTAAAACGGTCGGCACTTCTGTAAAAATAAAAAAGCTGGGCGTCATCCATACTTTTATACCAAATCCAAGTCCCTGATTGGTCAAACTTCGACCTGGTTTAACTTTTAACAATCATTCAATGCCTGTGCGTTTTGTACGAAGAGTCGGAAAATGGAAGTGGAAACTTGCGTAGTGATGCATGAACGCCAGATTGTTGAACATTAACACGCTTTCACACACATTGAAAGTGGTTTTGTGAACATGCGTTGCCGAGAACAGTGTAAACATGCATAGCTCGTGTTGCATGGAATGTTTTGGGGATAACATTTTTCAAGGTTTAACAAAAAAACACAATCATTTTTGGAAAAGGTCATAAAAGTTTAACCAATTCACTAAGAAGCAACTTTTTATGGTTGTATTAACACACAATTAAAATGCTCCAGACTAGCAATCCACCTTTTCAGGCCCAAGCAACTTCTTCTGCCACAATGTATTTGACCAAAAACAATGTTTTTCTTTAAGGTATTTGTTTTGATTAATCTTTTTTTTTTAAATGAATAAATTATTTTGCGGTCATTGCCTCTAAACGTACTCAGAAAAGAAGCCATTGTGATTTCATTGACAGCTTCAAAGCTCTTTTTGAACATTTTTCATCTCTGAAATCAAAGGATTCAACATCCAAAGAAAGCTGAGCACAAGGACTGGGTCGGCATGTCTCACATAGAGGCAACGTTTACTGGGAAAACTTGTTAATAATTTACAACCATTGGAGAGAGAAGGATGACGTTCATTTTCGTCATTTCAAAGGCTGCAATTCCCAACTGTATCAGTGGGGTTTTTATTTTAGGATCTAACCAATGATCTTGAGATTAAGGTCTGGAAAGAACAGATCATTATTTAAACTCTTCTGATAGGGATCCATTATTTTTCAAACAAAATATCAAGACATCTTAAAATAAAACTGTTTTATAAATGAAGATATTAAAGGTGCAGTGAAGGAAACTATGAAGGAGAGGAGACTATGAACTTGGTTTGCATTCTTGCTGCTTCCATGACGACCAGATAAACAGTCTTTAAACAGATCAATGACTTCTTACTTTCTAACCAGTGCAAAACAATCTTCTTAGTGTTTCAAAGAGCTGTGTTTTAATGTTCTTGATTGAAATTAAAGTGAAGAATAAAGGGAAGCTACAATAAGGGCATGTAGGCCCGAAGCATCTTTTGGATGATGTGGTCCTCAGTCAACATCCACTTGAAATTTAAGTAACTTGTTTATATTTATGTTTCCTCTTTAAAAAAAATTGCTCTGCTTGTTAGGAAATTAGAGATTCAGCACATTGAAATAGACTTGTATAGATTAAAAAAAGGAAATATGATAATCCCGTTTTTTTTTCTTGTTGTGTCTTTCTTTGCAGGAGTCCCAGGACTCTTCCAGCTCTTTGTCACCTGCTAAAGTGCCCAGCACAGTGGAAGATGGTGATGAACTCATTTCTGAAGGTGAGTAAAACACCAAAGTGTCTTGCTGTCTGAATCCTGCTAACAGCCTTAATTGTTTTATAAATTCTTTCCATGCTGGTTTCCCACACCGTCATACTGAGATAAAGAATTTAAATTAATTTGTTTTAGGTTTCTGAAAAGTTTTTAAAATTTCCATCATTTATTTAATCATATCTTAACATTTGTATCACATCTGATACACACATTTCTGAGACCCCTATTTCATTATCATGATCAAAACTCCTTAAAAACCCATTTTATAAAACTTACTTCAGTTTTCTGCCCTGTAGTGCATTTTCCTTCCACTAGAGGCAGTAAAAGGGCTTTTCCTGCTATTTTTCAAAGCGGCAGCTTCCATGAAATCTGTAAAATACTTTTGACAGGAAGAATTTAGCTAATTTTCAAAACTCATCTGTTGTTATTCACTTTTAAAATGACTATCAGTACTTTCTGTATTGAAAAAAAATTGTTGATAATTACTTCTTCACATTATAGGTAATCCATTTTAAATATGTGAGGATCGAATCTTAGACAAGTCAAAATCATTCAATATATCATAACGTATGCTCTTTATATCTCATAAAAACAATAATATTACAAAAAAGAAATTGTGTGGATTTCATCATACAGTTTTTAAAATATCCTAATTCCAAAGAAAAGCTGAATTTTCTGTTATTTCTTTGATGAAGTTGTCCTTACAGCCATAGCTTAAAATGAAAAAACAAAACAAAAAAAAAGCTGCCAAATGTTTCAAATCTGTTCATGAATAATAGAAATCTTGTTTGTATATTACTGCATTTTGAATCACCATTTGGTTGCACATACAATTTTTGATTTTGCCAGATTGATCGTTGAAGATCTCGGTGCTTTGCCACCACGTTTGCTGTGGGATAAAAAAAAGAAAAAGAAGTAAATGTTCTTCTAACGAAGCTCTGTTTTATATTTATATTGGTTAAATAACGTTTTTCCTTTTCTCATTGATCTATCTCAAGTTTATGTTCATTGTAAATGCCTATCAGCAAATGAAAAACAAACAACAATGAATTGATTGATGGTTCTTCACTGCAGATGAGGTTCTAGCAGATGAGGTTCCAGCAGTGCCATCCTACATATCAGACCGCTACAAGGTGGGGCGGATGATAGGGGATGGAAACTTCGCTGTAGTACGGGAATGTGTTGAGCTCTCCACTGGACGGGAGTATGCGCTCAAGATCATCAACAAGGGCAAGTGCAGAGGCAAGGTGAGTTCAAAGTGGAGTTTTAAATCTAATTTATCTTTTTAAAATCTTCTACATCTCCTCTTTAGCCTCATTCGAAAAGCAAATATGTTTGAATAATTCAGTCCGTGAAACTAATCTGTAATTTCCTTGCAAATCTTTGCTTTGCAGGAACACATGATCCAAAATGAAGTGGCGATCCTCCGCCGGGTCAAACATCCAAACATTGTCTTACTCATAGAAGAGGTGGACACTTACAACGAGCTTTACCTGGTCATGGAACTCGTTAAGGTTTGTCTTCCCACGAAAATATGTTACATACCATCTATCCTGATAGACACATTACATTACGAATGGGCTGTGACCGTTATTTGAGCTTAAGTGCAGCTGGGAAGTGCAAAAATAGTGGTAGAGTCGGAGGAGCATCAAGCAAACTGTGCAGCAAATGACGAAGTTGCACAGTATGGGACTGCGAGAATCAGTCTGTGGCCCCAGGGGCTACTCTGCTCACATTCTTCAGTCGCTCTCTTGCTTTCTGAGTCAAGAAATGTTTGTGCATAATTTAGGAGCCAGGAATGGGATCCATCTGTTCGTGCTGTGGCGTGGAGTACTACAGAATATAGATGAGAGGCAATCTGTGGGAGAAATGTGCGTACAAGTGAGGGTGTCCAAAAGTAGGAGGATCGAGAGAAAGCTGTGGATGAACGAGGTGGACAGAGTTGCTGCCAGGATAGAAAGAAAAGAAGCATAGGTCCGTTTTTTCACTTAGTAGATAACACATTTCTGTTTTAATGGCTGCACTGAATAGATAATTTTAAAATGTGCTGGAGAATAATTTGACATTTTGGGATTCATTTTGGAAAGACACTTATTTGGCAATAGATAGGGCAATGACAATCATTCACTACTGAGAAGATGGTCAACTCTATAGAAATAGTTAAGAACTAAATCTAACAAAATAGTGTATATAGCAATACTTTCATTTAGATACAAAAATATTTAAAAAACAGCCGATTGAATTTTTTTCTATTCTTGGTTTGGAAGAAATTTGATTTCAAAATATAAAATGCTTCTGCTCAGTGTTTTGAGAAATCAACTCAAACGTTTCAAAACATTTTGTCTTCCTGATTATTTTTTTCCACATTTCTCTGCTAAGTTTAGTTGTTTTTAATTGAATTTTGTTTACAGAAAGTGTTACAAAATGTTTATGATTTTTGAAAATAAATATTGTTTCTTCAGAATGTGCTGTTAGCAGTCAAAAGATATATTTTTTCTGAACAATGAGACATTATTGCTGAAAAAACATCCAGCTCATAATACCACCGCCACCATGTTTCTCAGACCCACAACACAGTTCTTTTATAAATCTTTGTAGAGCTGCAATGATTGTTAATTCGTCTTACCACTACACAGTTTTATTTGGAAGAAAATCGTTAATTTTTTGTCCCAAATCCCCTTTAAAAATTATTCACAATATTGTTTTACCTTGAGATTTGACTAGGGGCGGAGCTATCAAAATGATTTCCCTCCCCACATGCCTCCCAATTTTGGAGTCAACAATAGCATCATCATTGACAAAGATAAAAAAAATAGAAATCCAAGCTTCTTGAAGCATAACTGAACAGAAGTGAATTTTTTAAAAATAAAATCTTGAGTCATACACGGTAAGTGAAAAAAGGTTCTTTTAAAAGGAACAACTGATTCGTTTCCTGTTTCCTGACCCATCACGTCATCGTTGTGTTGCCTTTTTGCGCCCGATGAGTCTCAATTGCTCTTTTTAAAGGTCATTAGAAATCCTCCTTGTGTGACACAAAACGTGTTCACAATCGTGTTGTGAGCATCATCGGGAATTAAATCTGATTAACTTCACCTCACAATGAAGCTGTCTTGCACCCGTCAAACATTTCCCTCAATAAATCTATAGTTTAATAGCATAAGGCATTACAACGACAACAACAACAAATCCTTAATTAACACTTACAGGGCTGTCAGTTTGAAGTCACACTTCATTTACCAGCAGTTTATTAATGTCCTTCCTTTCAAATGAGATGTTAAAAACTCACGCTTAGAATTAAATGCCTGCGTATCCACACAAGAGGTAGGAAAAAAAAAGAAGATAGTACAGCGGAGGCTCAATTGTGGAATTTGACAGTCCTTATAATTAAACAACAGTCACTGTCCAGGTCGAGCTGTGACAGTCCATCTGAGTCAGAGTTGGAAGGGAGAGACATCCAGGCCTATTTTAAGCCTCTGTTCCAGTTAGTCCATTCAGGGCTGGAGACATAAAGATGGGAGAGAAGAAGACGAGGGCAAAATTTGAAAGAAATAAAAATGATGAAGACAAGGGGGAGGAGATGTTTCAACCAAGGATGCAGATTATTCCTCCAGCTGCTAAAAAGACAAAAAATAATGCTGCTATATGAACTTCCTCACCAAAAGCTCATCAACAAAACTAAACTGAAACCTGAAGCTGTGAAAAACGGTCTGCTTTTGTTTTAGTCTGAGAACAGATGATGCATTATTTTTTTCCAGCATGACATCCGTCATATTCATTATGTTTTATACACAGGGGGGAGATCTGTTCGATGCCATCACCTCTGCCAACAGATACACAGAGAGGGATGCAAGCGGCATGCTCCACAATCTGGCCAATGCCATCAAATATCTCCACAGCCTGAATATTGTGCACAGAGACATCAAACCAGAGAACCTGCTGGTGAGTTCAATCACTATACATTCTTATATATCTTGCCGCAGTGCACCGCTCCCTGCTCTTGTTTCCTGTTGGCTTTCTGAATGAACGATGAAGTAATATTACTCACTCTGAACTCTCGCAGAGGGATGACTCATTCCTGCTGCCTTCACACTTCCTGCACACTTTGACTTCTCTCTTCTGATAAAACCCAGATTGTCCTATACTTCAACAACTGAGAAGAATTAGCCAAAAATAACCATTATGTTTTGATTTCGATGTGACACTGGAACCCTTTTGTCTTAAGGTGTATGAGCATGCCGACGGCAGCAAAAGCTTGAAACTGGGAGACTTTGGTTTGGCGACTGTGGTTGATGGACCCCTCTACACCGTCTGTGGGACCCCAACATATGTAGCACCTGAAATTATTTCAGAAACTGGGTAAGATGATGCAGACAAATCACTGCTGAAGGTGTCGCACTTTAATAGAAGATTCTTGATTGCAGACAAATCATTGGTAGCCTATCTTGTCAGCAAGTGACTCATCTTTCAACACCTGTATCCTGAACTAATTTACTTTAACTACACAGGTATGGCCTTAAAGTGGACATCTGGGCAGCTGGAGTCATCACATACATCTTACTATGTGGTTTCCCACCATTTCGAGGGTAAGCTTAAAACAAAATCTACTGGGCTAACAGAATTATTTGCCTAAAAAAATCAATTGTGTTATTTTTAAAGTAACAAATTGCTGAATTTATATTCATATTTGTCACATTTCAACAGAAATTTGTTTTCTATTGCCACAGCATTTCATCTACAAATATTTAAATGCCTCCAGCCTATTAGTCTGGAAGGGTCACAGGAAACACTCGGCCCTAAAAAGATTATTTTGTTTTTTTTAGCTGTTACAGTAGTTTGCTAATTATAGTTTCTGCTCCAGGATCTGAAGATTCTGCTCACTTAAAGTTAGAATTTATAGTTTACACTTGAGCCCCCCTGCTGGTTGGTAATAGAATAGCCCTTTGCCTCTGCTTGATATGCTTGTGCTGTTTTCTCATATCCTCTTTCATGTGGAAATGTTTGCAGGTGCAGCGATGATCAAGAAGCACTTTTTGATCAGATTCTGATGGGCCAACTAGAATTTCCTTTTCCGTACTGGGATAACGTTTCAGAGACCGCCAAGGTGCAGATCTTCTGCATGCAGTTTCCTGTTTTGTGGACAAACTTTCAATCACCTAACAGAGAGAGTAAATTGGTGCCGTGGTTTGCAATTTGCAGGAGCTGATCCGATCCATGCTGGAGGTGGAGGTGGATCAGAGATACACTGCCCTTCAGGTGCTGGAGCACCCTTGGGTCACTGTAGGTGTTTCGCTGGCAGAGCAGCTTCTTCCTGCTACTGCTTTATTTCCCATGAAACATTTTCTTCTGTTTTGCTCGACACAGAATGAAGGTCTATGCGAGAACGAGCACCAGCTGTCAGTAGCAGGGAAGATTAAGAAGCACTTCAACACTAATCCGAAGGTCAACGACACCACTGCAGACGTGTCAGTCATTTCTGTAAGTTATCATGAAAAAAGACACTTCTCGTAAAGCCGGCTCAGAAGATGGAGTCATTACAGAAAAGAAAAGTGGTTTACGCTAGAATCCAGATGGATTGATTGTGCTGGTTTCTCTTTTTGTTCAGTTGGATGACAGCTTTTCTATGCAGAGATCTGGGTCGTTGGATTTCTACCAGCACCCGGCCATGTATTGGATAAGGTACGGCAGGTTTCCATGGAGACAGGATTGCATCAATGCCTGAAGTCACAAAAGTGCCCTTTACCTTTCCAATCCCCTCTCCTAAGTGCTGCTTTGTTGACTGTTTGTGTCTGAACAATGCAATTTTATATGTACAGCTTTTTTGTTTTTAACTCCTACAACTCACCCTCGCTTTATGCACAGATCGCTCACCTGTCATTTCCTGCATTTTGCTGTCTGGTCGCTAAATTGTTGTATCACTTGAAATCCTGCAAAACTGCATCTTCATGCACGCAATAAGCAAAAAGATTTTGGGGACGAAATCAGATATTTGCATGATCTGTATTTTGAAGTGCTATTCTTTCAGAAAAAATGTTCGCCTAACTTGCTTGTTTGTTTCAATTCATAGTTTTATTTTTTTATTTTTATCTTGTTCTTGCTTCTTGTGATGCATCCCGGTTGGCTGCTTCCTGTGACCGGTCTTGCTGTTCACCTTGCCCTGCCCCACTTCTGATGTGCACGTTGTTCCTTCATTTGGAGGACTCTAGTCAGCAGTGGCACGAGTGAAAGGAGGAATAAGAATAAACAATAAAGAACTTGATGCATGAATTAGTTCACACACTTATTCCTACATTTGCTGACAATTGTGTCCTATAAAGCACATTTGAGAGTTTTGATAACCGAAAATCTGTTTTAAATGGCAAAAAAAAAATTGAAGAAATATTTTTAATTCCTCTTTTGACAGTCCACTGGTTTTCAGTCTCCTTTTTTTAATTTATTTGACCTCTAATCAGACTGTTTTCCTTTGTTTCCGCCAGGCCACCCCTTTTGATAAGGAGAGGCCGGTTCTCAGACGAGGACGCCACCAGGATGTAAAACGGCGACCTCCGCAAACGATTCAGACTGTGAATACAGAAAAGACAACAAAAGCTCAACGTGCGGAGCCTCCCAACTGTCTCTCTGGCCTTCCAGCCCCCCTCCTCTCACTGACCCCTGACCCCTGCTCCAATCCCTCTCCAGACCACAGCTCCCAATCGGACTCAGATGACATCTCCATCAGCTCAGTCAGCACCATCTACTCCCCCAACTCACCTTTTTAAGGAGGATGTGGCGGGGAGAAGGAGAAGAAAGATTCATCATCCAGGAGCTGTCTTTGCCTCCAATGTTGGAGAAGAACACATAAAAACTGTGGCAGAGAAAAAAAAAAAAGAAATCTGTGAATTTAAATAGCAAATACCGCCTAAAACTATTTCCCTAAACCCCGACGGGAGATTGATGAAATGGAGAAAATATCTAAAATAAACAATACGAAGAGGGTAATAAGTGTGAAGTGAGGTGGACGACTTTATTTTTTTCAAATATTCTCTCATCTGAGCACATGTTGCACAGCTCAAGGAGCAAGAAAGGTCAACAACACTGTTGACCTTTAAGTGATGATTCGGGCTAAACATGGAAACGTCGTCCAGACTGAATGGCTCTTCGAGGCAATACGAGAATATGGACCAATGTTCATGTTTTATTGAACCTTATTTATTCATACTTTCTTCACTGCATTTTTTTAAATATGAATCTCCCTTTTTAATAGAAAATGTGTTGTTGTGTTGAGCGTATGATGGAAAGTAAAAACAAAGAAGTGTCTAGAAATAGAACAAAGGTTGTGGTAGACTTTATGAATGAAGTATTATTGCAAAATCAGAGCTAAAGGAAGAGGAATAGAACGATTTTGACTCTTGTTCACATTTTGCTGACGTTGCCTTTCTGGAACACTGAATGGCAGGATTACAGCTTTCAGTTTACAGACTGCTATTCAGACAATAATGGTGCATTTTATTTCCACTTAAAGCTTTGTTATCTGTAACTCTGACGGCTTGTTACACGAAACCCCAGCAGCATCTGGGTGCTTGTAGCAGACTTGACATGTTTTCCTCAACGCACATGTTCTCACAACCACTCTGCTCAAGACTCACTTTTCCTCATTTTTACCAAATCTACAGGTGTAAATCATAGACATGTTCCAGTGTAGAAAGGTTACGACGACTGTCAAGGAATATGGGGGACATTTTTATACAAACAAACAAGATGAAGAGGGTTTGAATGTCTGAAAACCAGCAGCACTTGTTCGTAAGAGTTGAAAGGTAGTGGGAGGGTTTATTTCTGCTCTGTACAACCTCATTCATAGCTTCATTCTTCAGATGAAAGCATGACAGACATACAGTAGCCTATTCTTATGAGACAAAGAGTTTAGTGATGAAGAATTCTTAATATGTTATGTAAATAACAGTTTTATTTTTTTGATAGTTCTTAAAACAGTATATTTCTTTACTAGTTGTTTGTCTGTGACAGCTGTAAAATAGTGTGGAAACAATGAGAGAACAATGGAATTTCTGCCAGTTAACAGGATGTTTAACTAGAAAGATGAAGAGCAGATATAGTTTTTTTTTTCTTTTTCTTGTTTGGGATCTAGCAGAAGTCGTCTCACTTTCCTCTGCTTCAGGTCACATGATGACAGGCTGCAGATCAGATGGAATTTGTTGTGCTGTTGAAGTCCAGACTCTCTAGCACAAGTGGTTTACCAAAGTGCTCTCACAGCTGCACCACCACATCACAGTTTGTTCCAAATGCCAATACCTGTACCTCTGTTTAAATGCCCTGTCAATAACAATAGAAATAATAAATACATGGTGAAAAACAACATTTTCTGCTCTTTTTAAAAAAAAAAATACCTTTGCTTTCTATAGGTTATGTTTTGGTAGAATTAAAGTCCCACTCCATTCATCTTTTGATCTTTTTTAAAAGCGTTCCCAGTGGTCTTTAAATTATGATTATGCTATTTTTAGACAAAATTTGTTGTTTTCTAAGACATAATTTCTGCAGAGCAGCAGTAGTTTATTAGAAATTCGCCTATAAGTTGAGTGTGGTTCTGTTAGTGCAGAGTAAGCCCGCCCCCCTTCATTACCCATTGGTAATACAGACCCTTACAACCCCAACTGAACCTTACTGGTGCAACAAAAATAACGAGCAATATTGCAGTTATCCAGATGAACCAGATGTCACCTCAGACGAGGAAAACAAAGACGTACATGTGTCAATTTGTCTGCAAGTGGATCAGAGGTATGGATTTGACCCCTGATCGGAAGATCACAGGTTCAGAGCCTGGCCAGCCTGTTGAAGTGTCCTTAGTTAGGACACTTCAGCAGAATCAGTGTGTGAATGTGTGTGTACAGGGGTGAAGGGACTGTGACTGCAAAAAGCCTTGGGCCAGAAGGTAGTAAAGTGCTATACAAGTAAACATAGTTTACCATTTAGTTGTCTACAAGCAGACGGATCCGAATACAGCACAGAAGGGAGTTTGTGGCTTGTCATAGAAGCTTCTGTGTCACACCTAGTTTTTTCCAATGGAATTTTTGCGTCTGGACATAATGATAAGACTAAAGAAATACTCAGACACGAAATTTTCGACAGTAATTTTGATCTAAGAATTAACATCAAAATCTTAATTTTGTGTACACATGTCCTCCGTCATGAGAAAATGCCACAAGAACATGTTAAAAACACCATTTTCATCGGAGTTATTTTTTTTATTGTGTGTAAATAATATTTTGACCCCTAGGTGTCACTATACCCACAGTATTGTTCAACTGGTGCGTAGAAGAAGACAGGCGCCGCTGCGATCCCTTAACAAACATATTTGTAACTGTGACCGATTAGAATTTATGAATTTCAGTGGTTGGGTCACAATGTAGAAAAAATAGAAAAATACATATTTTTCTATAAATAAGTGAAATGTTTGATACAAAACGTTGTCTTGTGGGGTTTAAGTAGAGAGTTGCTTAGCTCGTTAAGGTTACGCTAAGGAGCAGTTAGCTTGCTAGCTGACTGGAGCGCCGCTGCAGTTTTGCTCTCCAGTCATGAGCGAAGAAGACAACACGCTTCCAGCCGCGAGTAAAGATAAAGACTCGACTCTGCTGCTTACTAAGGACGGGCAGAGGTACTATGTGAGCAAAAGCGGAGCTGTCGACAGCAGGAACGTGATAACACTGCACGAGCCGGACAACAATGCCTCGTCGTGCGACGCGGACGATCCGGACGAAGAGAGCGACGTTCTGGACACGTCGGACCCCAGAGACAGCGCAGCCAGCCCGGAGGAGCTGAACGACGAGGAGACCTCGGAGGGGGACAACGCCCCCAAGCAGTGCATTTATGAGGGATGCAAAGAGACCACGACGCAGGTGGCAAAGCAGAGGAAACCGTGGATGTGCAAAAAACACCGCAACAAGATGTACAAAGACAAGTACAAGAAAAAGAAGAGTGATCAGGCCATGTCCAGCGGGAAACTAGATGTAAGACGAACCAATTTATGTATAAAGTATTTTGACAACTCGATTTGATCAATGTGCAGCAATTCTTTCATACACACTACAACTAAAGTTATTTACATTACATACAAATGCTATATAGAAAGAACTCTTATTGCTCCCACGATGGAGAAATTGCTCTGTTACCACCATAGCTCAAAAAACAAACTGATAACAAGAAACAGATGACACAATGATGTGTCTGTTGACTATGAGGCTATTTGGAGTCTAATAAGGCCTTGTAGTCATAGTCTGTCCATGATGGATTCCAGTTTCTGTTACACCCTCCTCTGACCCCCCCACAGTCACAGACTCTCAGGGACATCCCAGAAAGGAGCCGGATCAGTTTGTTTATTTTCTTTTCCTGTTCCTGCCAGTACCCTCCCCTCCCACCCCACCCCACTCAAGAAGGTCACTCTTTAGAAGAGGACAGATGCAACAATGAACCCCCAAACAAAAAACAAAAAATTCTTTCAGAGTCCTGCAAACTCTGGTGGTCCACGGTCTTCTCTACCATCTCCGCTCGCTTTCTGTTGTTGCCAAGCGACGTGACGTGTAAACAATGCACACTCCGACTGCTTCAGACTCAGAAAGTGGTGGAAAATAGTCCAAAAAGGAGTAGCAAGCACGCCACCGCACTAATTTCAATGAAAAAAAAAAGATGCCTGTCAAAAACAGGTTAATAATAGGAAATAACAAAACATAAAAACAAGTAAACAAACAATAAAACTATACTAACTGGCAGCCTGTCATGGTGATGGTTGGTAAAAAAGAAAACAAATACTATAGTACTTTTCATAGTTATTGTGGACCTCCAGGTACAATGATGAAATCTGATTTGAAGGCATTTTAACATCTGTTTGGTGTTTATCATTGTCAATTCACAAAGGCAATTGTGTTGTCCTGCAGTCTTTCACAATCAACCCAATGTTATTAATATGTTTTTTAAAAAAGTCATATAAGTAACATCCGCCTACAGTGTTCTCAGACCTCACTGGGCCTCTTTTGGTTTGTGACCAGGAGAACTCTGAAGAGCGGCCCGTGTCGGTGAACAAACAACGCTTGAGTGCCATGGGGGACCGACCAGCCAGACCTTCACTGATAGAGCAGGTCTTGAATCAGAAAAGACTGGTGAGTCTGAGCAGCATCAGAGACGGATGGAGTTGGTGCATCATTACAGGTTAAGCAGTAAAACACAAACGCGTTACTAAATAATAGATCTAGTGTCTAAAAGCTCAGTTCATTTCCTGTGTTCAAGTAAAAAGCCTCAGTCTAGTGTTTGATTCTAGATTTTGTGAGTGTGCAGCTACCATTTGATTTCCAAAAATTCAACTCAACTTTAAAACATTTGAAAATACAAATAGTGACACTTTTTATTTCCTTTTGTCTAAATTACAGTAATATTTATGATAAATTTGTGGTTTTTAAGTTTGGAAAAATGTTGTAATTTTGTTTAGTTTATTTTTCTTTTAAATCAGTTTTTTTATCATAATTTCTGATGGAGTTTTTGATCTTTTTTCTGGTAAAAAGTGCTGCATGGATCAACTTTTAAATTAAGATAATTCTAGTAGATAAACGTGCTATGAATCCAGCATTTCTTGGGCTGTTTAAATCTGAAAACTAATTTTAAAATTGACATTTTTAATTGTGACCCAGATCTTTTTTTCAGTTCTGACACATTTTGGGTAAAGTTTAAATTCAGAGTTTCTTGTGTTCTTAAAAGGAATAAAAGGTTTTATTATTTTATTTAAATACACCTCACTATTATGTCAGTAAAAATATTAGAACTCTATGTTGACAATATTATTTATGGCGGTGATGGACTGAAACTTATTTATACTTCACTTTTGTGTATTATCTTAAGTTGTTTGATCTCAATCTGAAACTTACTGCATTGCATTTATTCCAGACTTGTTTACATTTAGCGTTTGAAATCGAGTTGAAATGTCTGTGTCCTTCAGTCTCTGCTCAGAAGTCCAGAGGTGATCAGCTTCCTGCAGCAGCAGCAGCAGCTCCTGGTCTCACAGAGCCGCAGCCAAGCACAGCAGCAGTTCCAGGGCTGTTGACCACAACTGATCAATATGCAACAGTATTTGTCAAATCCTCAGACGATGAGAGGAAGGACACTCCTTCCATTGAAGCATGACTTTGTCTAGATTGGGATTAAAAAAAAACTGCAGGGACAAATGGACAAATTTGGAGCATGTTGAGACATGTCAAATAAATTAATATATTAAATTATAATAAAGTATATTGATGCCTGATGGGGCATACATAAAGAACTCGCTCAGAAGAAGTGTGGACATCTTTAAGTAGCAGAGTCTTCAGCTTTTAATGAAGTTCATTTTTTATGTGCAGCCAGTTTTTCTTTGCTAAAACTGTTCATCGATCCATTTAAATCCTTTAAAAGCCAGTAGCAATGAAGGCTGTGGATCACAATGGTTTAAATATGTGGAAATACCTTCTATGTTATTGTTTTTTATATTAATATTCAGTATTTTAAACCTCCCTAGATGTTAATGTGACAATCAGTTGTCTTTCAAAGTTCATGTTTTTATTTAACTTTCGGTTCAAATCTAACTGTAGCACAAAAAGGCAACAAATGACGTTAATGTGCCATCTGTTAGTAAAGTGTGGTAAGATGGGAGAAGTTTCTCTCCAGTCAGGGTCTGTTTGTAGTTTGTACCCCCTACTGAATATTGATGATTAAACATAAAAAAACATGGAAATAATCCTCAGAATTTGTGTTTTTTTTATTGTATGGGAGACAGCCAAAGCTTTAGAAATCACGGGAAGAAACAAAAACTTAATGGAAAAAGTAACAAGCAACAGCAAACGTTGGCCAAGACAGCAAATATCACTACAGCAATGTACAGCATTGAAGTACCAATAAATACATCCCATTTTATTCTGAACTCAAGTATTTCCTGAGTCCCAGTTAACAAATGTTCCTTCCTTTTCAGCCCAATTACACCTGTCTGTTTCACTTTTGTCCCTTGACACGGCGAGCAAACCGTGGCCGTCGACCCGTGTGACAGCAACTAGAACACACTTGTTATGAGACTGAGGAGATGGGGTTGTGAGGAGAACCCATCTGGGTGAGAACCTTATCCAGCCATTGCAACGGCCCATGCAGGTGCACTTCAATCCAGCAGGGGGTGCTGGTCACATCCTGACGGTGGTATTCAGCCCCCCATCCCTAAGGAGCGGACACAAGAGCCAGCAATCAGCCAGAGAATGACGGGCACAGCCGGCCTGACGTTTGTTAGGATGTGGTACCTTGACGAAGCTCATGCGGATGGTGCACATCTTGGTGAGTTCGTACACCACCTCGAAGCCGTGGTTGACCGACTGGGCGAGGAGCTGGGCGAACAGCTGGTTGTTGAAGATCTTGAGGCTGCATCCGCTGGGGATCTTGCACACTGTGGTGGGGTGGAAGCCATGCTGGAAATTGCAGTTGCGGCTTTGGACAAAGATGCTGCTGTCGCTCAGACACTCTGCGTACACCTCCCCGCCCACGTAGTACAGGTGTAACCCTGGGAGGGAAAAAGGAAGACAATTATTTAAAAAAAATAAAAGTTTAGCAAGTGCACTGAATGTCAAATATAAATGTAAATGAACTACATTCGAAACAGAGACTCCTTTAAATTGTTGATCTAATAATCTGATTTTAATACTAGTCTGTACACATTTAAGAAGAAAGAAGAAAAGGACTTTAAAAAACTAAAAATCAATTTGTGACAACTGAGTTTTAAAAAGAAAAAGGAAATCCTTAAAAGTTAGGTACCAAGAGGGCCATGTTCTATTCAGAACCCTACATATAGCGTTAATCCTCTTTTCTTCAACGTTTCTGTTTTTTTATATGTAATCCAGTCATAGTTTATAGGGGAAATTAAACAAGAGTAAAAGCATTTTTTGAGTCTCTTTTCAATCATTTTTAATTAATGTTTTATATTAGGAAGCTTGGATGAAGAAAACCAAAGGACTGGTGGCTAGCCAACTGTAAAATGATTGAGTTTGTTCTAGTAGATGCTTAAAATAAAAGCTGCAGCCGAAACGAGAAGCAGGTAGAAGGTGTGGCTGCATTTTGGTCCCAAGGTGGACAAATTAATTAATTAAATTCGTCAGTAAATTTGTAAAACTCATCCAATTCAAATAAAATTGCTCCGTAAAACTTGCATTTTTAAAGATTTAATCAGCTTTATTATTTGACTTAAATGAAATATTCATTTAGTTTGAATTTGCTGCTTTGTTTATTGACCTTTTATGACCTTTCTTATAGCTGGATCAGTGTGAATAAATGTGAAATTAACGAACTGCTCCTTAACCGCCCGCTCTACCTTTGCCTATGTGCCTGCGCGTGTGCTCGATGGTGGAGTTGCGGTTGACGTTGGAAAGGAGGCCCAGGCAGAAGCGGTTCTTGTTGTTGCAGGGGTCAGTGAAGCCGTCCACCAAGATGCTGTGGGAGGAAGCGTGGAAAGTCTCCCCCACCCTGTTGTTGAGCTCATAGTAAGCTACAGAACACCAGTACTTGGGCTCTTCGTAACAAACAGGCCTCAAATCTGAAGGGAGGGTTGACATGAAGGTGGATCAAATACACAGATCACGGGGAACGTGTTGTGTTTACTGGTAAGGATACATGAGCAGGTCGGCTACCTCTGTGTGGAGCTGAGAAGGTGAGTTTAGCGGTTTCTGTGGAGTTGCTGGGCTTCACGTCCTCTGGAGGGGTTGTCTCCATGCTGCTGTAGGGAGGCGGGGGAGTCTCCGCTGGAAAAATGGGGAACAAATATGTGCATCAGGAATGCCTGACGGTCCTGCAGGGTCTGTGGAGAAACTTTTACCTGTGATGTGATAGGGGCTACTGGGTTCTGCAGAACTGTTGGGGGAGCTGGGGAATATTTGAGAGGTGGGGGACTGTGCGAGGGACGAAGATGGAGAAGAGGAGAAGGAGGAGCCGGGCAGTGGGGGGAAGGCGTCCGGGTAGGTGGCATTCTGGGGCATCAGGGGCTCATTGTGGAGGGAGGCATTCCTAAACTTTGCCAGCAAGCTGTGCTGGGGGTTAAACTCGCTGTGACGGGGAACTAGAACCGGAGGCAGCACTGAGGAGGAAAGTTAGTATAACTACCCAACAAAGTCACAGACGTTCACAGCTTTCTAGGTGTGTACCTGGAGTCTCCACGCGCCGGTAGTGATATGGATTGACACAGATATCCTTCTGCTTAGAACCAAAGGGGAACTCGCAGCACTCCAGAGGCTTCAGCTCATGATGGGACTGCAGGTCAGGCCAGCGCCACACCCGGCAGTAGATGACGTGGGGCAGGCCCTTTCTGTGGGACACCTGCAGTCTGCCATCCAGCGACCGAGGGATGGTCACGCACTTACCTGCAGGACAAAATTCAGTAGCTATTAAAATGCTGATACCCACAAAAAATGGACTCATATAATATAACCTTTGACCTTTTGTTATTTTTAGGAAGCTGCCATGTTTAACTGTGCTTAAAAAAATCAACAAGAGATAGTTTGGTTTTCCCTCATCCAATTCTACTGTCAAATAAAATCAATCACATAAAAAATAAGTTTTTCTATGTAAAATTTCAAAAAGGAAAGTTTTTCAAAAGTAACAAAGTAATGATACCATTAAATCTAGTAGTATGAATAAAAGGCTTTGGCTATAGGCAATAAGAGGAATTGATTGTCACTCATCATTGTTACATCATCATTACTGAAGCATCTTTGTGTTTCTGTTACAGGAGGTGAAGCTTCTGTTTAAAATTAAGTTTCACAGACCAGATGAACCTGAGCAGACATGAGAAGAGAAATGAGCACGAGTACATTTTGGTCCAAAATCCGATTAAGAAAATATGGTCTGTTTTTGTGGAACAGAGCAGCAAACCTTTAATGGACGTGTTACCAGCTCAACACAACCTTTTGTAGGTAGAAGTCCGTTTAAAAATAGACTATAAACCAATTTGACAACTAAAGCTGTAAGGCAACTTCTTCATTCTTTTATGCTTGGCTAAAATGTTGGACCCCTGATAATAAGCATCTGCTTTGGGGGTGTCCATTTTTCCATATTTATATTGATTTGTTGTTTATGACAAGTTTTTTGGAAAAATAAAAATAAACTAACTAAACCAACAAAAACATTGAAGATTCCCCCCCCCCTCTAAAATGTAAAAAAGATATTTACTGCGCTAAAACACAATTGCACTTTCTTGATTACTGCTGGTTTTGACATAACTAACCAGTAAAATATATATGATTTTTTTTAGATAAAAATGCTAGGGAATAGAGAATAATTCATCCTGATCCAAATCCTTTTTTTGGTGTGTTTTTGTAATGTCTCCAGCACATTGACTGTCATCGCTGCAGGTCTGTGACACTCACTGGGCTGCCCGGGACAGCTCAGGGCTCTCTCCAGCTCCTCCATCGCTCCTTTCTTCTTCTTGAGTTTCTTAACAAGAGAATCGACAGCCTTTTCGGCCCACTTCTCCTCCTCGTCGCCTTGCTTCCAGCCAAGCAGCCGTTTCACTGCCGGGCTGGTGAAGGAGAACAGGGACGTAAAGGACGTGGAGGAGTTCATTTTGAGGGCGAAGCACAGTCGGGGAGATGAACTGATAGGTCAAGTTGGATTAGAGTTCCCTCGAGGACAGGAATTTATCGACCACAACGTAAAAAACAACAACAAAAAATGGAGGCAAGATTAAAAGAGCTGACGTGCTGAGTCAGGGCAGATGTTTTTGTTTGTATTCCTCTGCTTTTTTTCCAAGCAGCTTTCAGTGAAGACGCTGGACTCCAGCCAGCTCCCAATCCTGTCTCTGTGCCGGCACAAAAGGGATCTGGCGGCTCTGGATTGAGCCTCCTGCTGGGAAGGTTATTCCTCACAGAGCCAGAAGCCCAGGTCAAGTTTCAATCATCTGAGGAGAGACAGGAGAGACTGCATCAACGTACTGGAGTGAGGAGGTGTAGGACGGTCAGGTACCACAGAGAAGATGAGTGCAGCAGGAGCTTCAAGTCCAACTCCGGTAACCTTTTTATCTATTTTCAAAGCGTACCCAATTTTAATTATGTCATTTTTAGCCAAAAAAAAAACTGTGTTGTTTGACATAGTTTCTGCAGAGCGGCAGTTCATTAGAAATTCACCTCTGAGTTGTGGGTGGGACCGTTGGAATGAAGTCACCCCGCCCCTACTTCCCATCATCCATCTGTTCACATGCTCTCCCGCCATCTTACAGCGACTCACAACCCTAAGCTAACATCACTGGTGCAACAAAAATAATGAACAATACTGGAGTCATTCAGTTCTGATCCGGATCCCAGCTCAGACGAGGAAAACGAAGACGTGAATTAATCTAGTCGTCTACAAGAGGATGCATATTTTCCACCAAACAAATACACTCTTTTCCCAACTGCATTTCTTTGTTTATTCCTGATACATAATGATTTGAAAAAAGAAATACTCAGAAATTCAATTTTAAGCTTATTTTTCTTCATATATGTCCTCCATCATCAGGAAAATGCTACAAGAACATGTTCAAAACACCAAGTGTGTGGTGGGTCTTTAACCTGTTGTAAGTGGCTTTATAAAAAATGTGCAAAAACATGGATTTCCATAATCATGAGGCTTTCTCGGTGTGGTAACACTTCAAACTGCTCTTCCACAAACTACACAATGGCAAAGGTCTGTATGGAGTAAAAAAAAAAAACACTCCAGAGAATAATTCCAGAAAAAAAGCAGACCAACGTGGCCAAAACTCATTTCTAGATTCACCGCTGATGGGGGAACGTCCTTTCTGGCCTCTGTTTCTGTGATCATGCCACTGACGCCCAGGAGCCATTCTGTCTGGCCAGAACACATCACAGGACAGGAGGGGGAGAGGGAAACCGGGAGGGAGACTTCTGCTTGTGTCTTTGCATTTCAGCCGTCCTGGAAATGACACAAATGGAGGGGTGCTGGAGCAGCAGACCCCCAATGAATCTCTGTATCTTCAGTGGTTAAACAATATCTGGTTTTGAGCATTTGCACATGATTTTTAGATGCAAATTTTGACTGCATGTCTGAGCACGTTTTTCATTGAAGCGCTGCAGAAATGTCTCAGGTGAGTCTAAAATGATGACAGGTAACATGACTTCATGAAAGCACCGGCACAATGCGGCCACCACTGGCCTGTCCACTGCAGACAGACAGCTGAAGTTTTTACAATGACAGCAAAAGCGCCCCAGCTCAGTGCAGGATCAGTCCATCGCTGCTGCTGCTTTATGGAACCCTGGCGTCAGCGAGTCTGCAGCCTCAGATAGACTAATTACCTAATGCTTTATCGCTAGTGCACCCCTTCCCAAAAAAGTAAACACCAGGCTTCCTTTTACTATCACTCCATGCGGTTATTTCCCCCCGCAGTCAAATCCAGATTCTGCTAAAAAATAAATAAATAAATAAAGTAAACACACATTTGGTTTAAAAATGTGCGATCACCATCAATTGTTGATTTTACTAACTTTTTTCCCCCTGACTTTTAAAAATTGCAGTTTTTTTAAAGCCAACTTCTGTTCATTGCTATACTAAGGTAATTTTTTTAATTGCAATATTTCGTTTCAATTTCCCCCACTTACTTATAAGCACTACCTGATAGGAACATCTTGCGCAAATTCCCAAAATAAAATCAAAGTTCAGATGACAAAAAGTTCAAAATACTACTTTATAACAAGATACATAAACTATTTCCCTCTGCAAATAGGAAGACGGTTTGTTTCCTCACCTCTGTTGTGATAACAAGTGCACAGAAGAAGGTCGTGAGTGTGGCAGCTTCCCCGTCAAGTCAGAGTTGTGGAAGTGCGCGTCTGCCTCGAGTGTGTTGTGTCTGTCTGTCCACGCGGGAGTGTAAAGACAGCGTCAACGGGAAATTGTTTGAAATCCTTCCTTTCAGAATAAAAGCATGTGGCTTTCGTTCTTGAGCCAACGTAGATACGTTTTTAATGATGAGAAAAGATTGCTTTTTTGTGTGATAATTCTCACTACACCTTAGACAACTATACAACAATAGACAACTACGTAAAAATGTTTAAAAACTAGTTTTACCAACTTTTAAAATGTGCACTACAGTCAGCTTATTTACTAACCATAAAAACCCTAATTGTTAAAATTATTTTTGCCTTATCTATAAGAATGAATTCAACAAAATCAATTTAAAAAACCGTCTTACTAGACGTACTCTTTGTTCATTTAATTTATGGCCCACATGACTTCAGACGTCTTTTTTTTCATGAGAATATATATTTTCTTTTTTGTTTTTAATTTTAATATTTGCTGTTTTGTTCAAATTGTATTAAAATATGATACATGTTATTATTATAAAATAGTATTTATTGTATTCCTGTGATATTTACTGTCATTATCTGTTGTTTTTATTACTGTTGTTGTTTGAGCTATTATAATTACACTAACAAACAAAAAATGTAACTATGAAATATAATCTAGTTAAACAGCTGTCCTGACAGTGGTGCCAAGATTTGTTTTGTCTTGATTGATTGATTGATTGATTGATTGATTGATTGATTGATTGATTGATTGATTGAATGAATGAATATTAAAACAGTTACACAGAATGGAGTGGAAGTTTATTAATTTAAAAAAAATCTTAAACTGTGACTCAAGTTTCAGTGTTAAAGAACACGTATGTCACAAAATGCTCAAATCGATTCTCGCAAAAATTATTAATTCATTCATTTTCTTCCGTTTGTCCCTTTCATGGTCACGGGGCTGCTGGAGCCTATCCCGGCCACTTATGGGCAAAGGTAGGGGACACCCTGGACAGGTCGCCAGTCTGTCGCAGGGTCACACACACACACACCCATGCACACTCACGTTCACACCTATGGACAATTTGGAGTGACCAATTAACCTATGAAGCATGTTTTTGGACGGTGGGAGGAAGCCGGAGTCCCCTGAGAAAACCCACACACCCCCAAAAATTATTTTTGGTATAATAAAGTGTTTACATACTGTAACGGAAGTTGTGAATTTTGCTTTTTATTATGAAGGTCGAGTTTTCGTCGCTTCCGGTGTGACTGTCCATGGCGCCTTTGACGCAGGTTTGAAGAGCTCCGGCTCCCCTCCTTCAGCAGCCACAGTGGAGCGCCGCGCAGCCTTGGAGGCGTCAGTCTGACTGGAACCTCAGCGCTTGTTTGCCAGATCCCTCCGCCCTCTCTATGCTGGAACATTCCCAGGTTTTCTGGGATTTTAGTTGTAGCGCCTTCTGCGCGTGCAGCAGCGCGCGCTTTCCCGCGTTTCACCTGTGTCACGCCCAGACTTTCATTCATTCAGTGTTGAGGCATGGGATGACGGAACGTCTGTTTTATTACTATCTGGCTTTTCATAACGTTACTTTTTATCATATAAAGTCGCGTTGTTGTTTTGTCTGATGGGATAAACATTTAAATTCTTAGATAAACAGTTTTTGCACGCAACAATATTAGCATCCAAATAGAAAATTTTTACTTTCTTTACGTCACCATTCAACAGTGGAAAGTGAGAAAACTAACCGAGAGCTTTATATACGTTCCCCTCAATTGATATATAATCCTAATTTAAAATCACCAGTATTCAATCAAAACATCTTTCAAGATGTTTGACTTTATAAAATACAACTGTGTTGTTTTTTAAATCATATTTTCAGCTATTGCTTCATAAATATCTTACACCTTTACTTTAAATAAACTGCATTGTTACCATGCAAAGTTCTTTGTCACCGCGGATGGATACAAGCCGTTATTGGAAGTGCTATGACTGGTCCAGTTAATGACGCAAGCCTGTCTGGCGACAGCTAGTCTACAAGTTTGACATTTTCGCAGTTTACTGCAATTGCTGCTGGACGTTAGGACTGTGAAAGTCCTCCAGCACACCCGTCAGAAAGGTAAATCATGGAAATGTACGAACCACCGCCAAGAAGGTGTTTGATAAAAGTAGATTTTGTCCGGGGGAAAATCCCAACGTTTCCAATCATTACATTGATGTCTACTGTCAGTAAAAGTGCACACCTGTCTGTCTACAGTAAAAAAAACAAAATATTTTCCGAGCTGGAAAAGTTTCTCAGTTTCCAACTCCAGTTTCTTGTGAATATAGTCAGTGGCAATCGAACTTTTTTGCTAACAGATCAATTTCAAATAAAAAATATCCAAATGTTTTTGAAAGCAGCACAAGACTCCAATTTGGTGATTCAGCCTCTGAGTGAGTCTGCTTCCAGAGGGAAGACAGGACACAAACAGGAAGACAGCTGTGTGAGACTCACTGTTGCTCCACAAAACAAGGTTAGTTTATCCTCATACACGTAGGAATATTTTGATAAATAACAAAATCCAGAAGTTTTTGATTTTGTATCCAAAAATTCAATAAGATTTAGTTTTTTTTAAAAAGAAAAAAGTTCCCTCAAATTAATAACTTCTAGTATTTATTAGTGTTTTATGCACACCAAATACCATTTTTAGATGCAATTTAGTATTTTGTAGCAAAAATTGAATCATTTTCTTAGCATTTAGTAGACAGACATTTTCAGCATCTTGTGCAAACAAATTTGTATTTTAGTAGAATTTTGTGTGAACAAATGCTAATGGCTCCAAATTCATCTAATAATAATAAATACACAAGTTCAAGGGGAACAGTTTCTTTTTTAACGTCATGTCCCGAGCCTTGTTAACACTGAAGTTGTTTGAATTAGAGATTGAGGACATTTTTATTCACACATTTGTGAGAATAGTTTTGCTAATGGAGAAGTAAAAAAGGCCAAGGATGAAAACATTGTTTTCCTCCGAAGCAGTCTGACTTTTTAAAATCAATCGATCAGTAAAAGATGCTTTGAACAAATTGAAACAAGACGGATAATCAAATACGTCATTAGATCTTTATTTTTGCTTTCTTGCAAAACCCCCTCCCAAAACAAACAACACATTAGCCACCACTCTTTAAGGAAACAAGACAAATAAGGGGATTCTCCACATTTCTTACACACACCCTCCATTTCCAACAGAGGGTGATCAAGTCTGTTTGCACATGGATCTCTGAATGAGAATCTGCAAATTGAGGCAACAAAAATATGTGTAACAGCGGCCATTACAAGCCAATATTCACATAAAAAGGCAGGACCATCGGTCAACATTTTACTCTCAGTCGGGGAAAATATTTCTGTCTGATGATGAACTCAGAGGATGACTGTAATCCCTCCTTCCTCCACGGGTCCATCGCTGCTCATCTCTGGGACTCGAGCACTCGTCGGGTTGTCTAGTCAGTCTTCTGTGGGGACTGCAGTTTCCAGGCTCCAGTGAAGTAGCGCAGGCAAATGAAAATAAGGTCTCGACCCATCTGTAGCCAGCTCCAGAATGGGACCAGTTTGGACCCTGGCAGAACCAAAACACAGGCGTTAAAAAAACAAAAACCATTGCGTTTTTCAAACATCCAAAGCTGATGGGGCCTCCAATGTCAGGAAAAAACAAAAACCAGGGGAGGTAGTGAAAGAAGATTTCATGAGGGGAACGGAAACATGCGCTAAAGAATGAATGTGTACCTTCTATTTCATTCCAGGTGACAGCTACCTCTGCTATGGGGATTTTAAAACACTGAGCGATGTAAAGCAGTTCCACATCAAAAGCCCTATAAAGCAAAAAAACAAAGGTTATCATTTTATAATATAAATATATATTTTTGAATCTTAATTGAGTTTTTGGTGTTTCCAACATGTTCTTGTGGCTTTTTTCTGATGATGGAGGACGTAATAAGAAAATTATGCTCAAAATTGCAAAACTATTTAAATCCTTGTGAATCAGATAGAAAAAAAAGAGCTCATTTGTGACACACGACTAAATACGCTGGACAGGCCAAAAGTCCCAGCTCCGCTCCACAACGGGAAGGGGGGCGTCGGCCTGAGCCAATGATTCCTAATAAACTATCGCTGTTCTGTCCTAGAAAACAAAAGCTTTTTCTTTTAAAGTTAAGTTTAAAATGGAAAAGTCATAATTAAAAAGACGATATGAGAAATATGTCACAAGAACCTGTTAGAAACACAGTTTTCATAAGAGTGGGTCTGTAATTGATGAGTCCATGTTAGTGATGCTTTGGGTTTTCTCACCAGCGCTCTATGTGGAGGGAGGAGAAGGTCTTGAGAGCTGCTTCACGTGTGAAAAGCTTGAAGCCACACTGCGTGTCCCGGATTCCTCTCACGCAGAAGAACCACACCAGGAAGTGAAAACCATACATCAGGAATGTTCGTAAAACAGATCGCTACGGGAACAGAGAGGGTTCTTCAGAAATTCTTTGGGTTTCTGAGACGTCTGCGAAAAGACGCAAACTGACCTGAGCAACCGACTCTTTTTCTAGATGAGCTCTGGAGCCACACGCTATAGCCATGTTCTCCTGCACACAACATCACAAGTGTTAAAGATTCGGCGTGTCCATAAAATGTGGAAGAACCTAAAACCTCACCGGTCCAGAATTGACGTCTTTAAGTCCCGCCTCCACCTTCTCGATGTCGGAGAACTTGGTGGCTCCGTCTGCGTCAGCCATTAGAATCAGCTTCCCTCTGGAGCTCAAAGTGCCCTTCATGACACGCAAGGGAGACCCAACAGAAAACAATCAAACAAGCAGAGTGAAATGCTCACTAAAAAGAGACTGAAACAGGTCACAACTAAATAAAACATTGAATTAAAAGATGTTTTAAAAGATGGGAAATTATGAAATATTGCCGACATAAAAAGCTAATAAATAAATCAATGACCAGGTCTTCCAAGTTCTGACCATGAGCACAGCTCCCCCCTTTCCTCTGTTCTTCACCAGGGTCAGCACCCGCACTTTATCTGCACTGTACTTCTTGGTGTACTCCAAAGCAATCTGAAGGGACAGAAAAGGAAAAAAATCATGAAAATCTCAGATGAAAAAAAAAAAAAAACTTAAAGCAGAACTAAAACCCTTTTTTCCCCCCCGTGTGCACTGCTGTCCCTTTTTTTCAAATTTCACAACTTTTGCAATCTCACAGTGAGATTCCCTGCGATGGTGATAGTTCATCTCACACCCCCCCCCCCAAAACAAGCCTCATTCTTACCTCTGTGGTTCTGTCTCTGCTGCCATCATCGACCACTATCACTTCATAGGTGAAGGAAGGGGTTTTCTTCTGTGGGAGGTTACAGGGACAAGACAGAGGAAATCTAAGAAATTCATGCCATTTATGTTTATTGCCTTTAAATCAATGCAAGAAAATAGCACTATAAAAATTACAGACTGTATAAATTCACTTATTTCTTTACAGTGGAGTCGTAACATTGAATCCCAGCTTTTATTTCCAATTTTGCTTCTTCATTTTTTTTAATTTATTGAATTAGTCCTCATGTTTTATTATATTACATTTTGTTATTGCTTGATCAATGAATGTGCTGGGTTTGTTTTCAAAAACTCCCACATTAATCAATTCAGTTGTGCATCAATTGCACACTTATGCTGGAAGTTGCATATTTTTTTTAGATTTATTTTGGTTTCTGTGTGTTGAGTTCTGGATGTTTACACTGTTGTGCATTTCTGCGCAGTTCAATATCATTAAAGGGGTGTCCTCGTCTAGGTAAATGGTAGAAAATGAAAAACAAACGTGTTATTTCTTGAAAACATCTAAAATAAATGTGTATTTCTTCTTAAAATCTAGTTGCCTGCCTTTAAAATAATGTAAGCACTTACATTTTTCAAAATGTGTTTCAGTGTAGCAGAAAGCCGGTTGTGGTGCAATGCTGCCACCTAGTGAGGATTTTTGGAAACCATGCTTTGTAATTTAAATTTAAAAAGATTTTCTCCCACCTGTCTGGTTTCCAGGTATTCCATAGCCTCATCAAGCATGACAGGCACTAAAAATAAACACAAACAAGCAAAGGTGCCACTTAAAACATTCAGCTACTTTTAGTTTCAATGAACAGTAATATAATTTTTCACAGCCTTCATTTGGTTACAATCTCTAACACTAACTTCGGAGCTCCTCGTTGTAAGCAGGGATCACCACAGAGAGTTCCCTGGAGTGAGGATCATGCAGACTGGGGAAGGGACGCTTTTCTCCTGTGGCTGTGAGGAAGGACTTCTCCTTTTCATGGCGTGACACGTTCGCCATCCCCGCAGTTAAATGTGCGACTACAAGCACCTAAAAAAAAGAAGATCAGATGTCTGTTTAATACTGACCGTTGAGCTTCAACGAGCCCTTTCTGTTTGTAGTTTGTTGTGACGAGGCTGTCGGCTGATATTCCCGATATGTTCTATACATTTATTAAGGGATGTCATAAGAAAAATAGTAAAATTAAATTCACCTTCTGAGTATATGGCTGTAGAATCACCTCTAGCAGAAATAAGGGCTTTTGTGTGATGTGGTCAAAGTTTTTAACAACAATAAAAATTTTGACCCACTTTAAAAAAATATATAATGAGATATATATACACACACCCACACCCACACACACACACATATATAGATTCTGTGTTCATCTGTCTGTAAGCAAACTCACCTTATGGTCTCACTACAGCTTTTTATTCAAGCTCAGAAGTCATTTTGACAACATCACCTTCATTCACCAACTGTTTAGTACACATTTCTTTTAGTAACAAGTGAAATCATTTCTGAGGGTCTTAAATTTATCCTAGGTTCATGTTGGACAAAATCTGTCAAAATCTTCACCCGTTTTCTTCTTTAACAACCGGCTGCAGCTTGCTCGAAACTCAGTTTCTGACTCCAATTTTATAACTTAGCACTAGCATCCAATCACCTTTAGGATTGATTTTAAGGTTATTTTATTAGTTTAAAAATGTCTTAAAGGCATTGGACCTTCAAATTGTTTTTAGTTTATGACATTAAAATTTGGTCGCTCCCTTTAGGGATCACTACAGTAAATCACCTTTATCCTCCTCACTTACACCAGCTACTGCAAAGTCCTCCTTCACAACATCCAGGAACTTACTCTTTAACCTTAGCCTCTGTCCTACAACCTTAGCACCAGTTTTATGTTTTTATTTTATATTTATATTTTTACTGTCCATTTTCTCCGCTCTAAAAAAAAAAAAAAAAAAAAAGAATAGGCCAGTGTTGCTCCTCACAACTTCTTTTCTTTTTCTGCCTTTTTATTGTTTGTTTTACTCCGATTAAGGAGCTGTATTTACATAATAATTTCCCCCTCCATTGTATATTAATATTTCTATTTTGATATGACACGTTTAAATAAAAGAAAATGCAGCCATCATGCATACATACACACACACCCACACACACACACACAGAAACCATGGAGTACTAGTACATACATGTGAAAATCGCTATCTTACACGTGCTAAGAAGTTAGTTACATTACTAACAATGTTAAAACTATCCATACACTTACCACAATGAAACCAAGAGCCGCTAATGCGACGAGAACTTGAATAATTTCACAGATAAAGTCCATCATGTTTCCATAAGTCGCCCTACAGCTCCTAACTAACACCTACACCTGGCTGGCTGTAGCTAGCTTTTCTTCTTTGTCCCGTTCCGTATCCCAACCCTCTAACTTATAACAAAGGTGTAAACGAAAATATATGAAATATAAACACTGAATCTCTATGAGCCCATAACGCTTTCAAGCTCCACTTCCAATCAGAGCTGTACACAAAAGCAACACGGAAGTAAATTTTACTCCTCGACACATCATCAGTTTGAAGCAGAACTCCACATGACAGGCTGCGAGAAATGCATACTGCCACTTACAGGCGTGGGGTGGTACTGACACTAGCAGGTTTTTAGTTTGTTTGTTTGAACAACCAAACAACAGGTTTTGTTTTTCATGCATATATTTTATGATCATTGCTAACCCTAACGTTTGAAGCAGCAATGTCAAAGTCTGAAAGACAAAAAAAGAAAAGACTAACCAACAACTATAACTAAAAACTGAAAAAGAAAAATAATTAGATTAAAAATTGTCAAGCCTGTAAAAAAGGGTTAATGCAGTTTTATCATTTCTTTATGGTTTAATGTAGTTTAAAACCAAATTAATACAGGTGTTAACAAAATGAATATAATAGAAATAATATTTATATTAATATCTTTTTAAGATGACACAAAATCAACAAGACAGTAGTAATGAAATAAATAAATCCCCAAATACGAGAACAGTTTAAAACTTGAAGGAAAATCTGGAAGAAAAAAAACAAAAAACAATAAAACATGAATGGTAAATTATTAAAAGCTTAAAGTAGCACTTTCTTTATTAGTTACTTATATTTTTGGAAATTGGATTTGGGTACGCCAAAAAAATAATACAGTAAAAAGCGGATCTTTATCGTCCCTAAATTAAAAGAAGAAGAAGAAAAAAGTGTTCAGGTTCAGCACAGCATGGACGAGGTTTTTTCCCCATTGCGGCTGCCGTAGCACAAACCCACGTGTTGTACCAAAACATCATGGCGGCTGGATTCAAGTCAGTATCTGAAAGTTGTTCAGGTTTTATGTAATTTACGGCGTTTTTTTCGTTTAAATTAACTTTTTAACTTTACATAAAGAAAATGAATTATTTGCTGTACTTTAAATCAAAGTGGAGAAATCACAAAGTCTAGGTTATGTCCGTTAGTAAATTGGGTTTCTATTTATTGCCGCTAAGAATTTATTTTTTATTTTATCAACATAACACTAAACGTACGTGATTTTGTACATGCATTTACCTTTTCTGTCTTCCCTCATGACTGTTTAGGACCGCTGAACCTCTGGAATATCATATGAGCTTTCTGGTTTGTCCAATTTTTTATTTATGTATTTTTTTATTAGATTGTCAAAATATGGCACACACACACATTCACATAACTACAACAGAAAGAAATAAAAAGGAAAAAAACGTTAAAATTGTAGTTCACAATACTAGGGATTGCCATACAACATGTGATCTTCAATAAAAATGGACAGTTTTATTGCGTTTTTGTTTTTCATTAATTTCAGGGAGTTGAAACATAAACAAATCTCTTAATGAAATGTATTAAATGGTTTGCTTTTTAAAAATCTGCTGTTATGAATTAAGAACTTTCCAGAAATTAATATTTCAACTTTACTGTAACGCTGTAATGTTACACTCATATCAATTTGAATCTAAAACTTTATTTATTTTCCCCATAGAAAGAGAACTGTCGACCAGATGGACGCGAGCTGTCTGAATTCAGAACCACGACATTGAATATAGGTGAATTGAAGCACCACAAAGTTGCAGTGTTTATGATACAAGCAAACAACAATCATTGAGCACTTTTCTCTTTTGGGTTTGTGTTCAGGGTCCATATCCACGGCAGACGGCTCTGCATTGGTGAAGCTGGGAAGCACAACAGTCATCTGTGGCATCAAAGCTGTGTGTTAACATGTTATTACACTGAAACTCACTCTTAATAATTTATTCCAGATGCCTTTGTTTTAAAAGGTGTACAGTTAAAAAATAAAACAGATCTATGTGAATATTTCTTAACCCCCCACCACTTCTTTCAGTGTTTGTACATTTAGCAAGTTGTTTCCTGTGTCATACATTGATCTATTCTGCAGGAATTGGCAAACCCTACAGTGGAAGCTCCTGGTAAAGGATATATTGGTAAGTTTTTATAGATAAAAATAGTTAAAGATACTTTATCGATGCCAACTTGTTAAATTTGTAGCAGTAGTGTGCAGACCTTAGCTTGTACAGAGAAGCAACTATCAAAAATCAATGATGAATGCAGCGTATCTCTGGCACAAAGATGAGTTAAACAGTCCTATGTCGTGGAACAGGAATGAGCTCCTTTAGCAGTCATCGTAGCAGCACTTGGAAAGGCACTCAACTGTCCATCCAGTACGGCAGGCAGAGGATGCTCAGGATTATCCATGATGGATACGAGTTTGTTCTATTTTTAGCTTCAAGGGTTGTCACTGAAAAGCACAAGTTTTTAAGTGGAAAAATAATCCCAATCATTGGACTTTTCCTGTTATTTATAGTCCCCAATGTAGACCTACCACCCCTCTGTTCCTCGCGATTTCGGCCAGGCCCGCCAGGAGAACAGGCCCAAGCTTCCAGCCAGTTTATCGCTGATGTCATCGAAAGGTTTGTCAGAATTAAAAACACTACAATCTCTTTACTCTCATCAGTTTATCTGCATTTCTCCCAATGGTTTTCACCAACTTCCATCCACCTTTGCAGCTCTGAAATAATCAAACCAGAGGACTTGTGCATCGACAGAGGAAAGGTAAATCCAGACTGATGCCGTTTGTTTTCACTGTTGGTTCACTAGCGGTGAGTCTATTTATCCTCTTTGCAGCTTTGCTGGGTGCTGTACTGTGACATCATGTGTCTGGATTATGATGGAAACATTCTGGATGCGTGCATCATTGCTCTGCTGGCTGCACTGAAGAACAGTACGTCATTGTTTCAGTAAAAAAAAAAAAAAAATAATTAAAGTTATTCTGTACATTTTAACCAACTAATCCGTGTTTTAAAATTGAAAATTGCCCCGAAAGGAGTCTATCAACAGGCTGATTTTGCATTTTTCACTTCCCACAGCTCGTCTCCCAAAGGTCACCGTCAACAAAGCGACATGCAAACCAGAGATAGATTTGAAAGAGCGACACGAGCTGCCGGTTCACAAACATCCAGTCGGCACCTCGTTTTGTATCTTCCAGGAGTACGTTTTAGATATTGTTGCATTTTCTGGGTTTGTTGAAAGCATGTGTACAAACCAAGCGTGCTCTTTGTGCAGCTCCATCCTGATTGTAGATCCCACCGCTGATGAGGAGAGTCTGTCCACATCGCGGCTCAGCGTGGTCACAGATGAGGAGGAACGACTCTGCTCTCTACACAAACCAGGTCAGACAGGCCGTGCAGTGCGCTTCCGGCGATCAACACAATAACTCCAATCATACGGAGCTGAAACCCGGTTCTTTGCGCCTCAGGTGGGACGTCCCTGTCAGCAGAAAAGCTCCAAACTTGCATCAACCGAGCAACAGCACGACAAAGAGAGATCCAGAAACTCATCGAGAAAGTTCTAAACAGCGTGAAGGCAGCACAATAAAGACACCCAGACCAAGACTTTTATCTAAAAGCTGTATTTTCACTGTCAATATATATGTTCTTTTTTTTTTAATAACAATAAAACTGCTGACAAAGACTGCTTAAAAAATTATTTCTCAATATTCAGAAACCTCTCTCACACACGCTCAGCTGATGTCTTGTAAGAATATGCTCATGGCTCCTGAAGTCATTTAAAAATATGTTGTACAAAAACCAGCGTTGCCGTCTTGCATACTGATCTCGAGTCCTCCGGCGAGCCCTGTGCCGGAACCGCCAACAGAACCAAGACTTCCGACAGACAGAGGTAGAGAGCTGCCCCCAGGCACTACTCCAAGATCAGATTAGCATTTTTGCTCGTCACGGTTACATGTTGGATGTGGTCTCACGTTCAGCTGAGATCTGTGCTTAAAGGGCAGTTTCTACCAAGCAAAGGCGGGGTGGGGGTGGGGGGCTGCCTCTTGATCCTCTCAGTCTGCAAGACCGCCGCAGAGAAAAGTCCTTTCTGAAGGGGAAACTCATGTCTGTGGAAGCCCGCTGCTTAAGAGAACGGTCGTCTTTAAAAATATCACCAGCTTCCTGGGGATTCAGGGCTCTCGTTTTGGGATTTAAGGACTGCAGCGGATGCAGTTTTTTGTTTTCCAAAAAAAAGAAAAAGAAAAACCTCTGAGAAGCATTATGTACAAATATTTGTCTAGAAAAAGACAGAACTATTTATATTTTCTTTCATCTGCTGTCTTCATACTGAAAGCAGACAAAGAGCACAGTATAGATCGTTGGAGTCCTTCCGGACCAGGAAGGGGCTTTTAGTGTGGTTTAAGTCAGTCATGACTTGGACAGGGGTTGTGGCGTGCTTCTCTTCCTCTTACTTCTTGGCTGGCTGGCGGTATGTTGCGGCGCTCCCCCCTGTGGAGCTGCTGCTCCCATAACCATTTGATGCTGCGGCATTTGGTGCTGCAAGAATTGCAACTGTTCGGCCAGGAAAAAGAAAAGACAAATCAGTTTATTTGTTTGTGCGTTGGAGGACATTGTTCATAAACGCAGCAGCGGTGGGTTAACGCCATCGGTAAACCGTTGGTTTTAAGCCTTCAGTAAAACCGGAATCTCAAATATTTTTGAGTATTTCTTGATGTCAGTTAGTAAAGCGTACATCAAGTTTGTTAGATACGAGAGAAATGTGCAGAAAAAGCGTGGAGGAGGAGGAGGAGTCAATGTGTTGCAGAGGGGAGGGAAGGGAGAGCGGTGGAGGAGTGAGAATGGAGGTGAGGTGCACCAGAGTCATTTAGAGACAAAGGATGTGATCCCAGAACAACAAAAACACACACATGCAGCTTAGTGCGTACAGCAAGTCAGCAACTTCAGATAAGCACAAGCTAAAAATAAGAATCTCTGCTTCATGCAGAACCATAGAATGCCGACGCATGAATCAAAGATCTTCAGCTCGTAATGCAAGCAGCAGACTTTCAAATAGTTTGGAGTCAACGTGCCTGCCTCCCTGTTGGTTAGTTGGTGCCATTCAGAGCCACAAGCTCTGGCGTGTGTGTTTGCGTGCGTGCGTGTGTGTGTGCGTGTGTGTGCAGAGGATGTAAAACGAAACTTAATACTTTCAACTCAAACACTTTTCCACAATAGTTTAAAGACCCATTCCGACGAAAATCCGGTTTTCAACATGTTTTTGTGAAATTTTCTAAGATGCAGGACATTTATAGAGAAAATTCCGCTTGAAATAGCATGTTTGAGTATTTCTGTATTGAAATTGTTGTGAATCAGGAGCAGGCGATAAAAATGCCATTTGAAAAAACAAGAGCTTGTTTTTGACGTCGAAAAATACGAGGGGTGGGCCACAAGCTCCCTGCTTCGCGATGCAACGGGGAGGGGAAGGGGGGTTGCTCTGCGCCGACAGTCCCAACCACAACTCAGAGGTGAATCTCTAATGTAGAAACTGCAGAAACTATGTCCTCATAAATGACACCGTTTTTTTTTATTTTGGCTAAAAATTGGCATGATCTTAGTAAAAAGACCACTGGGAACACTTTAGAAAAAGAGATTGAATGGGGTCAGAGTGGGACTTTACAGCCTAATTACGTATTAACAGGAATGGTTTATTATTTTGTAAATAAAATCCCAATGACAACATAGTAACCAATCAGGAAAATACAATCTGCAATGATTTTACTCAGCTTTCAGTTCAACAAACAAGCGCCTTTTAGGTATGGGGAGACGGCAGCTGACCCCTCTCAGAATTCGGCGTCTCTAAACTTAGGAGAGTGTATATGGATGTTAATGTTGCTGTATTACTTTGATCTGAGGCTGCTGCTGCTGCTGAAGCCTTGGGGAAGGCAGCGGGGACCCAGACCCGTCCAGCCCACAGCCCAACTGGGACAGCACTGAGGGGAGTGGAGGGAGAGAGGGACCCTCAGAGGGAGGGTTTGGATGGCAGGATGGAGAGAAGCAGAGAGGAAAGGGTGAGGGAGAGAGGAGGAGATGCACAAACAGATAAGAGGAGGAACGTGGATTCAGTATGAGGGAGGAGGGCAAAAGAATGCCAGATGACAAGGAAGTTGATTGTGCGTGGATAGATTTTGGACAAATAGCAGGAATTGGTAGAGAAAATAATTGAATCGACAAAAATTCGTTAAAAAAAGAGAGTGCAGAAGGAAACAAGGGAAAAAAGCAAGAAAAAGTTGTTGAGTTGAGTGTCTCCTGTCAATTTTTCTTTTTTACAATCTCCACTCAGAGCTAACGTCAACAGAAAAAATGGTTGGAAATTACAGACTGATGGACAGTAATTACAATAATGAACAAAAGTACATCTTTATTTTCTTGGCACAGGTCAGTTAGCTCGTGTTATTTGTGTGGGAGCAGGCTACGGCAGTGACTGAAGGCTTAGAGGAACGTCTGTGAACCAGAGACTCGTACCTGCTGCTTGTGAGGACATGAAGCCTCCCACTCCCAGGTTGATGACGGCTGTTTGCTGATTTCCTAAACTCTGATCTGACCCTGGATCACTCTAAAAATAAAAAAATTAAAAAAGCAACAGTTATTAGTGGAACTGACAACATCTGTGCACGCTAAAGGCAAACTTTAAATGATCCCATGCTAGGTTTTTAGTAAAAATCTAACTTCTGTTAGAGGTAGAAGAACACTGACAGAAGTGAATATCACTGACCCTCTTAACACTGATACTCTCTGACATTTGAGCAACAAATTGAAGTTCCTCAAACATATTTTAACAATCACAACATGATTATGTCACCTTATTGTGGCAAAAAATACAAGTAAAGGAAAGTTTAGAGTAAAAAACACAACTTCCAAACTAAAAATAGGTGAAAAAAACAATGAACAAAATACTGTAATCTCTTGTAAAGTACAAGCATTTTTTTTAACTTTTTCTGTACACTTTTTGAAGGTTAATGTAGAGGTTATGTATACACTGCTTTTCCATCTTTATGGTTTTAAAAGTTTATACTAAAGGTATTTACAATCTAAAATTCCATCCTACCTTTTAAATGCATTTTTTCACTAGGGGATCCAAAGTGAAATGACCATGAAAACTCTATAAAAAATGCTTGTTTGTTTACTTCTCCCCCCTTGAGTAAGGCACCTCTTTCCCTTTTCTGTTCATTAGAATTTAAAACTGTTTTATTTCAACTAATTAAGAAAAAAAGAACATTATATAAACTTCAATAAATTAGTGATTTGTTTGGTCGTTTGTATTTGGGACCTTTTAGAATTATGACTGTAAATATGCAAATATATAATGAATAGTTGATAGTTTTAATCACTAAATAGTTTTAATTATTTATATAAAAAGATCCAAATTCTGAGTGGTGGTATGGTGCTGGACTCTTAGGGGGAGTCTTTAGTGTTGTGCGTGCTAATGTCTCACCAGCTCCCCCTGCTGTTGAGGACTGGAAGTGGCTGACTGACTCTGCTGTGGTGAGAACTGGGGCAGCTGCTGCTGCGGCAGAGAGTTTAAGAAGAGAGGACCAGGGGGGATCTGGTGATAAGCAACATGGACACAACAATAAAAAAATAAAATAAAAACAGTAAAACGTTGGAAAAGGAGGATGACGGAAGTGCAGGAACAAGGAAGGGAAGTAATGGAAAAGGTGGAGGGAAAAGAAAAAAGTAGTTACAAATGTTATTATCCCAGACTTTTCGTGCTATCAGGGATAGACACAAGTAAGACTGCATCAGTCACTAGGTTCTATAAATACTGACGGTCTGCAGCATTGACAGTCATGTAAACAAACTGGCAGAGATTTACCCAGTGGCGGTTCTACACTAACTTACTCCCTGGGCGAGTAACCCCACAGCCCCCCCCCGCACACATACAAAATTTGACAACATCCTGTTGTGTTCCCTATCTTCTTTTTAGCAATTTTACATAAAAAATGCATGCATTTTCTAGACTCGTATTACAGGGGGGTCAATCTCAGTCAAACACGCTTAAGGTTTTGGGCCGAAGAAGATAAACATTTACTGAACACACTAAAGCTAAACTTTTAAACCTTTTAAACTGAACTTTTTTAACATAAATATGCATAAAAACAGGAACACTTAAACCCTAAATAACTTGTTATATTTTGCTCTCCATAGAAATATATTCTGTTAAAATTATACAAATATGAACATGCTGCAGAATAAAACAAAGAAAGCCTGGAAATATTAATAAGAAATTACAATTCAAATATTTCCGTTTTTTTTTTTTTTGCTCTTTTATCATTTTTTAGAGCATTTTTTTAAGCTGGACTCCTGCTTCATTTTTAGCAATAATTTCTTAATGTGTGACGTCCTGAGTGAGTCTTTGTGAAACATATCAGAGGGATTAGATCTAAAAAAAAAACTTATTGTGATTAATATGTTTAGGTCTTGTAAAACATAAAAGACTAAATCATAGAATTCATCAGTGGGATTACTCCAAAAATATTTGGCATTTCCCTAAATTTGTGCAACACCAACAGTAGAAATCCTCCAAAAAAACTCAATCCATAAAAAATGGTCTGCACCCAGCACCCCTGTTACGGTTTCTGTTTCTTTGCCCTTGTGGTTTGTTTCCTTTTTGTTCTGGCATGATTTGAGTTTAACTTCTTGTTTTATTTTGTAGGGTTTCCTGTTTCGTTTTTGTTGTGAGTTTTACTTTGGTTCCCCATCCTTCCTGATTGTGTTCACCTGTGTCTCGGTTGTCTGTATGTATTTAAGTCTTGTCATTCCCTTCCTCCTGGGCTGGTCCATAGTATGTTAGTTAGTATGTTAGTCTGCTCTCCCAGTTTCGAGTGTTTAGTGTTTCTAGCCTCCCGTCTGCAGTGGTTTTGGTTTTGCGTCCTTAGTTTTGTTTATTAAAGCCCCCGTTCCCCTGCAACCTCCTGCCTCCTCTCGCTCTCTGCGCCTGGGTGCTTCCTCCCTTCTCCCCCCGTAACAATCCCTCCCCCTCCCCTTCCCTCTGACACACGCGGCTCCGTCTCTATGGCGGGAGGCACAGCTGCGGCCCAGAGTTGATTGTCAGATAGAAAATTCTCCCAATCACCTGTTAGCGTGATTCACCCAGCCACCGCGAGTTTTTGGACTTATGCTCCAAAGACTACCGCAAAGAGGTGTGGCCGCAAGCATCTTGCAGCAGAGGGCGGTGGTCACGTGTGCGTCGGGTCTGCTGTGTCGGAGCAAAGAATTATGGGAAATAATCCCCATTGCCTGCTTTTGTTGAAAATGGGGTTGAGCACGGGTGTTTGTTCTGCCTAATTGCTTTTCATGTGCCTGTTTTATGTTGTTTCACTCTGAGTTATTTCATCTTTTTTTTTTTTTTTTTTGCACCATAAGTGTGAAGAGGAAACAGGATGAAGACATTCTTAAGAGTCTGATGTGTCAAACTAAAAGTGTTAAGTGTCGGCAGCTGAAGCAATTTCAAATTAAAAGCGCAAATCTTCCTCTATGATTATAGTAGCCTCTTTGAATACAGTAGCACAGCATCGGGCACGGCAAATGCCGCCCCCTATGAAGTGCCGCCCTGGGCGACCGCCCACATCGCCCATATCAAAAACCGCCACTGGATTTACCTGTAGAAGGTTCAGTGGTCTCAAACTCGCACTGCTGTTGAGACCAAACGGACTCCCTGAAACAAAAAACACATTAAGACAAATTCGAATCGGCTGCTATATAAATCATAGATATACATTTCATTTGCCTAAATATGAAATTTCAATTGCTTTTGCTGTAACACCAGATGTCTTAAACCTTTTTTAAAGAACCTATATCAAGCAAAATAATCTTTTGTAGTTTTAAGTGTATTATAATGTTCACCCCTCACATATTGATCCGGGAATATATCACGATATTTCATTTAGCAAAAGTTGTACCAATTTTAAATGCTGTCAAAATGATATTTATTTCTTTATTTCTTTATGAGCCTCCTTCTGCATCTGACTCTTGTTTATCCCTCTAACCACTGAGCCTCTTTGAGCAGCTCTACACCGCACCAAAACAAGGGGCAAAAGGCAGAGCCTAAGACATCATGTCGTCATACTTCCGGGTTGAAAAAGAACTCAGGAAAATAACTAATATTTAATTAAAAAAATGTGTTCTTTTGGGTGCCAAAGCTAAAATATTATCATATGTATGGATATGGTTTACTATAAAAGGCTTAAGAATAGCATGGTATAGGCCCTTTAAGGTAAAAGTGGCCCCTGCATTAAAGTGCGGCTAAAAGAGGCTACTGAGAAGAAAGTGGGAGACAAATACATTGTACAAGTGTACAAAGTATATTTCTCTTTGAGTTGTAACTTCTACAACCAAAAGCTAAATTCATTTTTTATGAGCTTAGACAACAATGCAACTACATGGAATAACAAGCAAAAATCTATGAAATCCTCCCAATGCGCAACATCACATGGAAGCTATAGAAAAGAGTAGTCTTTCCCTCCTCTTTCCTGTGCGAGTTTCCTCTAAAAGCGATGGTACTGAAGCAGAAAAGGCAGTGACGGCTCTTACCGGTCTGGGGTGCAGACTGCATGGTGGACATCAGCCCTCCATGTGGCAAGATTCCACTTAAGTTAAGTCCTGGACCCAGCATGGGGTTGGAGCCACTCATCAAAGTCTGAGGACTGCTAAAGGTGCAAAAGAAGACCGCCGTGTGACAACAGAAACCGCAGGGCGACTGGTCTCACAAACCATCTTCTTACCAGACCGAGCTGACGACGTTGATAAAATTGAGTCCAGCTGGGTTGGCCATGACCTGAGACGAGGTGGCGCCGGTGGTGATGGACGTGCCCATGGTGGACAGGGCCATGACGGGCAGGGGTTGGCTTATGGCCAACTGCTGCTGCGCGAACGGCGTGAGGAGGGCGGACTGCGTCTGGCTCTGGACCATGCCGGGCTCCTGTTGGGCGGGGGTCACTGAGAGGGCGTCGCTGGGATGCGGGGTTGAGCAGGGCGTGTTGGTTGGAGTTGGGGTTGATGGCTTGGGAGTCCCAGATCCTAAAGAGGGAAAAACGAAAACAAATGATGAGGCAGGAAACAGCTGAGCTTTAGTTCAAGTGTCGACATTCTTCAGACTATCGTAATCTTTGAACCGTTTACTCAATTAATGTAATTCCAGCAGATTCTGATGCGCAGAGAAGCAGCCTGATGTGCAACACTTTACGGTAATGAAGTTGAGAAACTGTTCTTAAAATAAAAGATAAACAAACAAAAATTATGAAAAATCCACATATTTAAGGTCAAATGCTGATTGTGGAAAAAGAGAAAATATAATTATGCATGTAAATAAAAGGGATAGGCTTCTTTTAAAACATGTGTTTTTGGAGTTCACAGAGACGTTTTTTTTTGAAAAAATTATTATTATTATTTTGTATCGTTTTACAAGTTTGAAATAAATCAAATGCAATCAACGTAAAGTAGCTGATTCTGTGGCGGAGAAAAGTGGTTTTACGCCGTTTTGCAAAACTTTGAGTCAGCAATATGTTTCAAAGCCGAAATAAAAAGTCGCTTTTCTCCTCATTCATGTTGATGGCGTAAAAGGTCAAGGAGTCAAAGTGCAGGGGTTATTTAGACGTCGCCGCCAGCATCCCCGGTGACTGACAATAATGGGTCAAAAACCAACAAGCTTCAAGACAATTCCTCATCTCGACAGATATATACAGACTCACTCTGAGAGGACGCCATTGGGGAGAGGGAAGCAGGCGACAACAGGCCCACCTGGCTCAGCTCCACAGAGTGCTTCCTGTTTAGAGACTGGCTTTTGGCTGGAGGTGGCGGCGTAGGACACTTAAGTAGACCACTGGTTTGTGAACCAAAGGGATTTCCTGATATAAAAGTATTTTTTAAAGCATGATCAGTATAAGCCGATAGTATTACAACATGTTGTTTAAAAATATTTGATTTCTTTTAAAACCCTTCTCAGCGTTCTTTACAACTCTGCATCCTGTGTCCAGGGCAACCCCACCCCCGTTCCCCTCCCAATTGCTGAGAGCTCAGAGCATGGAGTTTGTAGCCCGCCCAGCAAATTTTCTACATCACAAATAAACTCTTTTTCCAAAAATGTCTTTTTTTCTGCTCCTAATTCACAACAAATTGAATAAAGAAATACTCAGAAACTCAATTTCAATCTTAATTGTCTTCATGTTTGTCCTCCATCATCAGAAAAATGCCAAAAAAACATGTTCAAAACAGCATTTTCATTGTCTTGAGGCAGTCTGGCTTGAGGATGCAATGAAGCCTGAAGTGCTTTGAACTGACTGTCCTTTCAATTTCAAAACATCTGCTAAAGAGAAAAGTAACTAAACCTCTATGTCAGATGTACCTGAGGAGCTGGTGCCTGATCCGGAAGGCAGTTTAATGGGAGGGGGTCTGTGTTTCACCCCTTTTCCCAACATGGATGTCTGGACTAATGAAGAAACACCGTCACCCTGCAGAGCATACAAACACGAACCTCATGAGCATGAAGGCAACGTTGGATTATTTCAGATGACGTCTCTTCTGGCAGCTGCATCACTCTGACGTGATAAATCCTGAAGAGGATTGTTTCTAACCTCGTCTTTGCTGGGGGAGTGGGGCCCCTGTGCCACAATGCCTGAGTTCCGGGACATCTTTACTTGACATTTTACATCTCTTTCATATACTCCTTTGTATTGATTAAGAAACCTATCAAATGATAAAACACACAAATCAATCGTCAGGGGTGTTGCACAAAAAAACAGGATGGATAAGAAACAAAAAAACTCAACAGGAAAATGACATAAATGAGACACACCTCTCAGCATCCATCTTTGACCCTATTAGAAAACTGAATGAGAAAAGAAAAGCACATTGAGAGCAATGTTTCAAGCTGCATTTGAAATATGAAAGTCGTCTTGAGTTGCTCTTACGGCGGATGTATAAGCTTTAGGTCTGTGCCGTCATCCTCTGTTTTTGGTTCTTTAGCACAGTAAATCTTCCCATAAACCATTGGGTCTCCCATTGACTGGAAGATGGACACCTTTGTCTTCTGGGCTTGCCCCCCAACTTCACATTCAAATGTATAATCATCTATAACTTCCTGTTGAAACAAATGAAACCTTTCTTTTAGCCAAAATTCTCAAAAAAAAGTTACACAAAACAATCGATATTCTGATTTTCTTTATGAAAAAATAAATGTCTATAAACATATGGTTATTAACAGGGGGGTATAGAAGTGGTGCACAGGCACACATGCGCTGTACAAACAAAAGCGACAGATGAACAGCTGAAGCACATTTGCGTACTAAAAAATGTTGTGGAGCATGACAGACTTTTTATTCAGAGTGTCAAAGTAACAGAAGACACAAACACCTTTGAGCTGTTTTTGGGGGTTCTTTCCCCCTCAAAGAAATGTAAGAACCACAAAAGTGGCGCGTATTTGTGGAGAAGTGGCTGTAGATCAGCTGGCTTGAAACAAATGATGAAGTATGAAGATTTGATGCAGAGGATGATGTGAGAATTCCACTCTTGCAGACAAAAGCGCTGCCTTTTACATAAAAACTTCAGTGAACACAATGATGAGGATTTCTAGAAGTAAAAACTTCTGCTTAAAAACAAACAAACTGTTAAGTGCGTAAAAGGCTGCTCTCAATTTAATTAGTTTTTTTCTGAGAGTAATACAATCATGTTGCTAAAATAGTATAGTTTTTATGATCAAACATTTAGTTGTATTTCCCTTTTTCTTTTAATTGAATTATTTATGCATTAAAACTATTTTGTTCCTATTGTAAGAGAATTTTTTTTTTTTTACCATAACCAGCCCAAAAACATGATGTGCACCCCTGATTATAAATTAGCCATCTGTTTAATCACTTCAGTATTTCATTGAAGACCAGCTTCTGACAACACTTCTTTTTTTTGGCTAAAGCAAAAAATGAGCTATCATGATCAAATATTTCTTATGTGAAATTCTTCAAAAATTCAAATATTTAACTTAAGTCTGCTAGTAATCATCCATCTGTAACATCAGTGAGCATAAACGCCGCTGGCAGACTCACCTCGGCCGGCCAGATCACAGTGGGCTGAGAGTCTTCCAGCTGCAGGGATTTCTCAACCACAGCATACTTTTCCACCTTAAGTTAAAAAACACACGCAAACAAAATGCTTACTACAATCAAATCTTCCTACTTTATTTTTTTTATTTAGAAGGAAGCTTTTGCTAATGTGATGCTGAGTTACTTACATCAATCTCTTTTGGTACGGTTAGTTGGCAGTTGTTCTGTTTCCACATGTCTACACACTTTTTGTTGAGTCGATTTCAGCAGCAGAGTGATCATAGAAAAACACAATTATATACTTAATGGATTAAAAGAACAAACCACTGGTCCCTCGAACAATGTAATTACTCGACAGACAAATGTCAGATTAGCCCTTTGATCCCACATTATTGAAGGGAGCAAACTTTTAAAGGATGCCCTCTTATTTAAATATATAAAATAAAAACTTGGTTCTCAGACATATTTCAACCTCTCTGCATCTTTGAGGGGTGATCTGGACTAGAGCAGGGGTCTGCAAGCTTAGGCTTCAGAGCCACTTTTGACCCTCCATTGTGGCTCATTGGCTTTAAAGAAAAAGGCTAAGGCTTTAAAAAAAATGATAGGTTAGGTAGTTGTTTGACATAGGATGTATTTTATTTTGAAAGGAATTTGTATGTGCTGCTGTCTAAAGTAAAAAAAAGAAAAATTGTTATATACTGAAAATATTCCACTGTTATAACTAAATTATTATAAATATTTAAAATCAAAATGTATAAACAAATGGCCACAAAAACATAAATAAAGGGTATTTTTCCAAACAGTGAGGTGGGAATTTGTAGGTTTCGTTTGGTTTTGGTCAGTGAGAAACTGAACCAAATGACTCTTTTAGCACTAAAGTTTGAAGACCCCTAGACAAAAACAATAAAATAATACCAGCAGCCCCACAACTGACAGAAACAAAACCTCTTACCAAGACTGAGGTCATAAATCTACTTGTAATTATACTTACAACCCTGATACCTTTTAAAGTAAATTGTAAAACAATGTTTTCATTGTTCAAAATTAGAACGTCTCAGTTTAAGAATTTCAGACAAGTGCAGAAGTTGAGTTCTTACATTTCCAGCTTTTGTGATCTTTAGGTCAATAGCGGGAGCAGGTTTCCTCTCCTTTCTCCTCTGTATGTAGTCGTAGAGTCGAAGCTGTGGGGGCATGGGCAGATGGGACAGCTCTTGCTGTCTGTTCAGTGCAGCTCGCGAGTGTCTCTTGAAGCACCTACATAAAAAAACAAAAAAACGTTTTACTTTGTCATTTGTACGTCCGAATCTTTTCCAGAAAATTATTTCTCATCTGTATTGTGAGAAATTCTAAACGGGGGAGCCTCAGTACCTTTTCATAGAGTGGGTGTTCATTTTTTGTTTGTTGTAGAGCAGGCGGTTGGCAGTGCAAGTAACAGAAATGGAGGGGTTGAGGCACAGAGGTTCAGCTGTGGCCAAAATCAACTGACTCTCCAGCTGCAGTTTGTCATCCTGAAGTAAACCAGAGCGGAGACCAAAAAAACAATAAAATAAATACATCGCGATGCACAGTTCCCATGAAATGACAGATATGATCCGTTACCTGTGTCCACTTGTGGTGGTCACTGGTCATGGCATGGACGTCACAGATTAGAGTCTGCAGAGTAAATGTATGCAAAGTGAACTACTGCATTTATATACACGCTTCTCCTAAATCCTGTATTTTGCAAACAGCACCTGCATGGTTGGTCGCAGCAGAATGTGTCGGCTCCGATAGGTGGGGATCTTGGTATTACCAGCTTGCCTGTAGTCTCTCACCTCTACTATGACACAGCCACAATGGAAGATGTTCACCTGAAATAAAGCGCACGCACCCCAGAAGTGAGCCAACAGGTTCCAACAGAGATGGGGATCTCTAAGCACATTAAGGTTCTTTTTTATTCTTTGGTGCTGTTTTATTGCTTAAAAGCAGTTATAGTGTTTACTTTTATGTTGGTATTAAATGAATGAAATAAGGAAAATGAAACTTATCGAGTTTTAAAACACTGTCAAAGCACTCACAGCACACTAAAAACAAAACAGTCATCGGAACTTACATTTTGTATACCGTATTTTCCGGACTATAAGTCGCACCGGAGTATAAGTCGCACCAGCCCAAAAATGCATTATAAAGTAGAAAAAAACACAGATAAGTCGCAGTGGACTATAAGTCGCATTTTAACTTTCACAACCTTATATGCCACAATCATAGCAGACTGTTTATCTAATAATTTCACAGTAATTTTTTCTCAAACTTATTTATTTATTCTTTTCATGAAGCATCATTGGCTAACTTATACTCTGTTTTCATCCTGTATTTGTAGAAACAGTTTTCACTTTTATTGCATTTCTGAATTTATGAAATCATTGGAAAATAGAATATTATGTTGTTAGCCTTCAAGATCTTACTGTAAAAAAGGTTTGCTGATTCTCTGAGTCACTTAACATCCTCTTAACACTTAACATACCTCATACACCCAGGAACATCATCTCTGTTCCTCACAAATGAACATAACAGGAGGGTTAACAATGTATTTATTTCTAATATAAGTCGCTGCGGAGTATAAGTCGCACCCCTTGCCAAACTATGAAAAAAAGTGCGACTTATAGTCCGGAAAATACGGTGATTTTCCCAACATTTTGCAAATTTTACACCTTGCTCTAGTAAAACAATGAAACTTCTATAAATTCTTAGTATAACCTGTGATTTCTCCAATAGATCTACTAAAATTGGGGGCAACTCCTCAGCATCCAAGTACTCCAGCAGCTCTTTTTCTTCATACGGTAAATGAATGGTTTCAGAGTCTGAAAAAAAGCCACACAAACAAGAAGTTAATGCAACTGTGTCCCTTCAAAACTCTAACGCACGATTGTTAGACGTCTTACCTGACCCATTTTTGCCCCTGAGCATTAAAGAATAGCCTTCATTTCCAGGGTACAGGTTGACCACCAAGCATGACACAGACTCCTGAGACACCAACTTTTCCAGTAGATTCACATTTCTTCTTAGATTCTTTAAAAATAGGACAAAGTAAAATCACAAGCTGTACTGGGTGTTCCAAAGAGATTCAATGATTTGGTAATGTGTACTTTATATGCTATTAGTTAATTTGTCTAATTGCTAATGATCAAATGTCTAATCTCTGTTATTTAGACACAATATGGTAGAACATTTTGCCTTATAATTCCTTTTGCTTCATCATGCATGGAAGACATTTGTATAGCCTATCGTACTATAACAATTTTAGCATAATTGACTACAGTAAACCCCTGTTTTTCGCGGGGGTTACGTTCCAAAAAGAACCCGTGATAGGCTATATCCGTGAAATAGAAACCTTTCTTTTTTTTTACAATTATTATCCAATTAAATACTCTATTATACATTGAAAAGGAAGAACAAACCATTTTACAGGCTTAAGCATTTGTTTCACAAATAAAGTTACTTTAGAAACGTTTTTTTCAACAAATAACTTCTGTACTGTACTATCAAATAATAATTTTAATCATCGATGTGAACAGAAGGCTTCAAATTGCGGAGATTAGCCCCGCCCACCGCGACCCGAGTAATTGGATTAAACGGGAGAAAATTTAAAATGATTATGAAAAAAATACAAATTACAGTCGGACAAATACGCAGTGACTCAGGTGTATTTCACTGCTCTTCAGACTGAGCCGCTGCATCCTGACTCCGCTCTGCAGTGTTTTCTTCTTTTGAAGCCCGCGGTGCAGCTGTGTTTGTTTGGGAGAAAAACATAGTGATAGGCAGTTGTTGTCGCTCTTTTTTCTATGGGTTTTAGAGAAACACGAAATTGCAAGATGATTTGCACGTATGTAATTTAAATTTGGTAAGCTGTTTTACGTACGTGTACATATTAAACTGCAACGTTTTTGACGTACAGGTAGAGAAGAAGCGGAGTGACTCTTTAGCCAATCAGAATGCAGAACACAATGCACGCTGCAAATCCGTGAAGTAGCGAAACCGTGAAAAGCAAACCGCGTTATAGCAAGGGATCACTGTACAGCCATTTTCATTCCCCTGCTAATTTTAGTAAAATAATTTCTAATTTCTTAAAGACCCACTTTGATCAAAATCCTGTTTGGGGTATTTTTAACATGTTCTTGTAGCCTTTTTGTGAGGATGGTGAACATCTTTTTTCAAAGTGTGGCGTAGAAGCTACAATGGCAGGCGACAAGCTCCCTGCTCCACTCCATTCTGATTCATCCACTTGCAGATAAATAGATTTATGTACGTCTTTGTTTTACTCGTCCGAGCTGGAATCTGCCTCAGAACTGTACAGCTGGATAACTCAGCTACTGCTCGCCCTTTTGTTACACCGGTGATGTTAGGTTGGGGGTGTGAGGGGCTGTAAGCTAGCAGGAGAACACGTAAACAGATGGGGCATGGGAAGGGGACGGGCTTACTCAACATCAACAGTCCCGCCCACAGCAAGAGGCGAATATCTGATGAACGACTGCCACTGTGCAGGAACTTTCATAAAAAATAACTTTTTTTTTGTTTTGTTTTGTTTTTTACGGCTAAAAATGGCATAATGATAGTTAGAACCACTGGGAACACTTTTATAGGTCAGAAAATATGTCAAAATAGGTAGGTCAAAAATGATTTGAGTGGGACTTAAATATTATTTTCTCCAAATCCTGCTTCAAAAACATGTAGTATCAAACCTAAAAACAAGTTTACGACTGCCTCCTATTTTTCTAGCTCAAATGTGGATCAAAGCAAAGCTCCTCAATACGAACCTTTAATTCCGGCTCTTTCTCACATTCGTCAATATAGAGCTCATAGAGCTTTTGATACAAACTTCTTTTCCCACCAGATGAAACTCTTCTTTTGGCTGGTCGTTGTTGAGCACTTTCAACGATATACTGAGGAAAAAGTAAAAAAAAAAAAACACTCCATCAATAGATGTTTTAAACATACATATTGGGTATACGCTAGGGGTGTAATGATTCGATTTATAGTTTGTGGTAGCCGATACGATTCATGGTTGATATTGATTCATTGATTTACTGACTTAAAATGGATCCTGGATGTCTTTAGCTAAAAATCCATCCAGTGTGACTCAGAGATAAATACCTGGTACTGAACAGAACAGATGACGTTTTCCAGATTCCTTTTAATTCTTGCAAGATAATCAAGTGTAAATTAAATATGTGTACAAAAAAACAAGTAAATAAGAATGAATGTCAAATCCATTCACATTTTAGTTTCATAAAGTTCAGCCCACTGTTGTTTTTCCACATCAAAATAATACAAACGGAACATTATTAAGACGTTCCACCACACTGTTTGGTCACTTGTCTTTGCCAAATTCAAAGTAATCTTTATTATAATGGTAAAAGGCCATTCGATTAACAACTTGCCTCAGACAGATCAATCTGGTTGGCTAAATTGATTCATCGTTACACCCCTATCCAAAAAAGGCAGACATTTATAAACGATAACATTCAACAACCACAGAGGCTCAGGAGAACATTTATTTTGAAAATCCCTCGTTATTTTTATTTTACCTCGGCTCGATCCAATGCATACTCCAAAACTTGTTGCTTTACAGGAAGAAAATAATACAATAAAATAAAGATCAGTTGCTTGAACATGTATACTTTCAAAGATATTTGATGAATCCTCCTTTAATCAACAAGGACTGAACTCACCATTGTGGTCTGCCGCCAGCTGTAAGGCGAGTGACAGTAAGTGATGCTGTCCTTTCTGCCCCACACTGTTACCTGCCTAGAGAGACCATTCACACCCTGCAGAGGAAAACAAGCAGCCATCCAGGCGGGTCAGCAGCGGGTCACACAGCTCTGACAAAAGTAAAGAGACGGAGAAGCTCTGACTGATGCCAGGAGGTTAAGCTGACACACTGACGCCACACACAAAACAGCTACAAAGCTGGAGAGTGCAATGGTTTTTCTTTTAAGTTGATTGATCCTCTTTTTTTTTCAATATGAAATTCTGTTGTATTAAAACAAATAAATACACACATTAAACGAGTCAACGAAGCAAAGGAGGAGTGGTAAGTATCACTAGTGCTAGAGCAGAAAGAGGCTGAGCAGCAACAAGCCCGGTGATGCCTGACCGTTGAGGATCACATTGCTAGCGTTAGCATTCCTCCTCCTCCTGAGCTGCAAGTTACCAGCTACGCTAACGCTCCTAGGTCGTCCCAGACGCCGCCTGAAAGGGGGACGCGCGTCGCAACGACAGAGGTTCACTTGCCTTCGAGGTTGCATAGCGGCCGAGGAGGACTCCAACGCATGAAAACAAAATGAAATTGAAATATCAGTGTCTTCATTGAAAAAAAGTCGGAGCAGCAGCCATTTTCTTCCAGTGTGACAACAACAGCGAAACTTCCGGCTCGGTCGGCGGTGGGCGGGGCCACGCCGAGAGCCTACATCATGAGCTGATCAGTGATCAGTTTAAGGACCATTGTGAATCACATAATGCGGGTAAGGAGAGTCTGTTCACCCATTATTATTGATGATATATACTTTTTTTTAATCCACAGCATTTATGACTTATAGGAGTAAAAAAACACACACAACTATCACTGTACAAAGTGGAAAAACTAAACTAATAACGCAATTTATTGGTTTTCTCTTATCTCCCTCAAACGAAAAACAGGCCAGTGGCTTATGTTTAGATCTTCACTATTTAAGAAGATTAATTTGTGACTGGGCTGTTTGACAAGAACAAGGGAGACACGCAGACCCATAAAGCTGATGAGTCACGCAAACATTTATGGAAGTGGAAGATGCTGAGTCAGAAGTGAGCATTTTTCAGAAACAGTAAGGTATCATGCCAAAAAAGAGAACCACTGATACAATAGTTGCTCTGAGGATGTTACCAGAGAAGAACAGATAAGGTCAGAAGGAGCTGCATTGTGCCTTTGTTTGTATAGAGAAAGTCTATAGAATACCAAGAGAGAAGAGCTGTGGTTTGTATGAGGAAGTCTGCAGTTGCAGGGAAGTACGTTGATGCTGAGCTGGTCATATATGAGATCTGTAAGACAGCGGTGAAATGTCCTTTAGGTGTGACAGAGGACTGCAAGGTGGAGGGGGGACTGCACCAAGAATCAAATTTGAGCTCCTTTCTTGTTTGCTGCAGTGATGGACAGACTGTCAGAGGAGGTTAGATAAGAATCTCTTGACCTTGATGTTTACAAATGACATTGTGATCTGTAGTGAGAACAGTGAGAAGGTGAACAAACATCTAGAGGTGGGGGTTTACGCTAGAAAGAAGAGGAATGAAGGTCAGCTCCAGCAACACAGAAGATCTGTGTGTCAATGAAAAAAATAGAAGAGGAGCAGTGAAGCTACAGGGAGTAGTGGTGAAGAAGATGGACGACTTTAAGTGCTTAGGGTCAACAAATTCAAATTCAAATTAATTTTATTTACAAAGCACCTTTCATGTCAAACAGACAGCTCAAGGTGCTTTCCATAAAAAAAACAAGAATACAATAAAAACAAACCCCACACATGAAGTAAAATAATAAATAAGCCCCTCAAAATAAAACACACAAAAACAAGCACAAGTAAAAGAGAAATAACAGAGCTTAAGAAAAGAGAACCCAGAAGGCGCCGTCCGCCCTGTCCTCCTGTTGGCCGGGGTGTCAGCATCTAAGCAACACAAGCACAACTCATCCCCAGCACCCCCCACCCCAGAGACCCCCAACAACCAGGCCCAGAGCACCAAACGTGGGCGCACCAGGCCCAGCAGCCCAGGGAGTCGGAACAAGAGGTGCCAGAGGCCAAGCATGGACAGAATCTCTTTGAGCCCGAACATTAACACCCCGGCCAAGGGTGAGAAAACACTCAAACAGTCTAAAATGTAAAAGTAATAAAATAAGTAAGTTAATATATAAAAACAGGTAAAATATCCAAATATTAATTAAAATACGATAAGATGATTTACTGCCTAAAAAAGTCTAAAATATAAATTAGAATAAGTTAGAATATAAAAAGACTAAAAGACATTAAACAAATGAATATTTGATAAAACAGCATATAAAATATAAGAGTAAAAATACCACATATAAGATCTATTTAAAAGCTAAGTTAAATAGATGAGTCTTTAGTTTCTTTTTAAAAACCTCAACAGAGGATGAGGTCCTCAAATGAAGAGTATGAGAAAAGAGGTGGAGAGGCGCATAGAGAGCACCCATGTTGTTGGCTCTGAGAAAGAGACAGGAGGCAGAGCTGAAGGAAGCAGAGATGAAGATGTTGAGGCATTCTTTGGGTCTTTTTGGAAAGATCAGGGTGGATAGGATCAGGAATGAATCCATCAGATGAACAGCTCAAGATAGATGTTTGGAGATAAATGCAGGGAGGCAGATTGAGATGGTTTAGACAAGTTAAGAGTAGTTATGTTGGAGCTACCAGGAAAGTTGCAGAGAGAAAGGCCAAATTGGAGGTTTGTGGATGTGATGAAGGAAGGCATAGGGTTGTAGGGCAAAAATGAGGAGATTAGATAGAGGTAGAGCTTTTGCTGTACCTACCCATAAAGGAAGCAACCAAAGGACCAAAAAGGCATTGCATTTTACTAAGTGACATTCAGTTGTGCAAAACTTTCTAAAAGTGTTTCTGCTTGAAATATAGGACCCTAAAGCAGGGGTGGAAAACTCCAGCCCTCGAGGGCCGGGGTGCCTGCATGTTTTCCAGATATCTGTGCCCTACTCACAGCTTTTGGTTCAAGTGTTTCCAGTCAATCAGAACATGACAGTGCAGGGTTTGTTGGAAAACAAGCAGGAATGCAGCCCTCGGTCCACACCCCTGCCCTAAAGGACACTATTTTAGCAGAGTTGTTGCTTGAAATTCCCAAACTGAACAGTAGATGGTACAGTAGTATAGTCAGTTAAAACACCTAGAACTGTAAAGGGATGGGTCTGAGTAGTAGATTTTCTCAAATCTGTTGTATTTTTTTTTATTAAACACAGATAATACGAACTACATAAGAAATAATGCACACTATTATGCATTTAATTAACATTTCTTGTTTTTATCACTTCAATAATGAGAAGTTTTTTTTTTATCACCAAAAAATTTGCCAGAATCCTAAAGTACATGTAGAGGCTTGATGCTTGATTATTAAAATGAGCAAATCACTCATAAAACAATATTTTTGTGGTCATGTCAGCTAGTTCAATGTTTGAATGTTTTTAAGAGTAGTCCAGCAGGTCTTAACACATGGCTCTGTTTGAAATCAGCTTTTAAATCTAAGGGTGCAATTGCAATTTATGTGCACTCAAAAGGCAAGATTTAGAGGGTGCTGTTGCATAATTGATCTCTTCTGAGTTTAAATCTGCAAAAGTTTTATCAAGAGACAGAACCACAGTGAAGCATGACTTCATGGGCTGGACAGTGACTAGAAAGTATCCTTAAATCACACTACAAACAGTTTCACTTCTCTGGCTGCAAAAAATAAAGAAAAGATCAAAAGTGTCCAGTCTATTTCATACAGTCTAATGAGCACCAGTTCTCCTTTATTCTGACTTTATCCCATCCAGGATGTTGCTAAACAGCCATGCTGCTGTGTTCAACGGACACACGCCCCCACAAGAATTCATTCTGTTTGTCCCAGAAGGAAAACTATGGAACTCAACATGAACAGTCGCATGATGCCAAACATCTGGGATGTTGGATACTGTACCGAATTAAATCTCAGCAGCCTTAAAAACCGTTGAAGGAGCAGATTTATGAGGATGTCATTTTCAGGTTTTTATAAATATTTTTTTTGCAGCCAGTTGGGCATTAATGTTGTTCTGTATCATACTTAAATGTATCTTCTGTCACCTGATGAATCCATTTCGGGGTCAAGGGGTTCCCGGAGCCAACCCAGCAAAAGGGCGAAGGCAAAGTACACCCTGGAAAGGTCCTGGAAAGGATATTTAAAAAAAAACATCCACATTTGCATTGATTAACAATTTTTGTTTTAAGGTTAAAGTCCTATTAGGTGTCACACACCTAGGTGTGTGAGATGTGTTCTCCGCATTTGACCCATCCCCTGGGGGAGCGGTGAGATTATTTACAAGTTGGGATCTGCAGAAAAGAAGAGGCAAATGGCCAGCACAGATGCCTTGTGCGCACTGAGCCTTGATTGCATTGCAATTACTTCTTGGTTTTTCTTGACTTTTAGAGTCAAAGTGAGGACATGAGAAGATCTTTACTAATAGCTGCCACACAATACAATCATTTATACAAGCTCTTTGGTGTGTTTGACGGTTTGCCACAGTCCCATCAGCACTGTGTCCTCAGCAGAATGCTCCAGATGTTCTCAGCTCAGATCCAGAACTGTGTATACCGGTACTCCTGGAAGTGTATACCGCAAAACAACAAAACGGCAACTTCCAAAATGCTTTAGATCAGGACAGTTCCATGCAACCACAACTACCAAAGCACCTTAGTCCATTAAAACTTTAAGCTTTAAGCAGGAGTCTTTCATCTGTGCGCTATTCCGTGTTTGATTAATGACTTCCACAATTTTTTGCCACACGCCAGGGTTTTATTATTTTTTTAATCTTAGCTTGTGGACTCTATCATATCAAAAATTATTTACACTTTAAAAATTGCATGAGACAGAACAAAGATAATAAATATTAATATATTAGTCATTCTTGTGTTTTTACAGTCAAGGATAAGGTGAACTAAAAAAGATAAGGAGAGAAAATTCTGTTTCTAAACTATCAGAGAGTTTGCAGAACAGTTTAGCCTGTAAGACACCTGCAGAACATGTTCTTATATCATGTTCTGTATTTCTCCAGTTTCCAACAGTGAAATGTTTATCGATACTATATATTTACAGGTGAGAGAAGAAATTCCAAGGAGACATGAAACTGGCTGCTTAAAGTCTATAGTGTCTCAACCCATTTGAAATGTAAATTGTCTTTTTCAAAGAACTGTTTCACTGCAGTGTTACTGAGTTCTTCTGTACACTTCTTATTCTAATCCATGATAATTTTTATTTACAATAAATTGATTTGTTTCAGAAAAGGTTTTACAAATGTTGCTAAGTTTCTTTTAACCACATAAAATGAGTTTTAACTTGATTGTGATTGCAAATATTCAAATCAAGGCAATGGATGTAAAATACAGAGAAAATTATATTTTTAGGAGACCTAAAACATCTGTAATCATGTAACCTTATGTAGGTTCAATGCATAAAATAAATCAATAGGCCTTTAGGATGGTCTCCAAAAGCAGCTGTCCTCGCTCTGTGAGGTCAGCTGGGAGGACCCCAGGGGAGAAACAGAGTGATGTAAAGATTGCAATATGTTTCCCAACAAGGTTTCAAATAATTCATCCTTTAAAACCAGTTTAAAATTCAGCAGGAATTCACATTACCTCCAGTTCTCTGCTGTGACTTATTTTGTGATCGGCATGCCCTCATTCTATTCTGCTTTGACTGCAGCTTAAACTAAACTTAAATTAAACTTAAACTAAAAAACACTTTTATTATTTATTCAAAGACTAAAAAAAATCTGGTCTTATCTCATCAGAGTGTCACCAGTGGTAATCAATCCAAGACAGAAACATGAAACCAGAAAATAGTGTTGGACAGGAATGATGTTTTGTGGTTGGAAGGGAAATAAAGACAAAATAGTGACTAAATCCAAAAAGAGTGTCTAGTTTCAAGAGCTTAAAATAGTTTTGATGTATTTCCCTCCTGGAAATCCAACAAAAAGCTGTCATGATTGATGTACTTTGTGAATTACCAAGTAATTGAGTCTGTTTCTTCATCTGTTTCATTTTAAGATTTGTTTTTTAATCATGACTCAAAATTGTTTCATCACACTGTTTATCATCTGAAGGGTTTTCTTTTTCACACACTTTGTGGAAATTTCCAAACTGTAAGTTAAAGAGCAATCCTTGATCTAAAAATACTTAATGGTATTAAAAAGATGACACAATCATAGCTCTTGCTGAGAAATGGAAAAATTCAAAGATCATTTAATTTGTTATAGTTGAAATTTTTTTGACCAATTACATCTAATTATCTTAGGGAATGATGACCAACGACAATTTGCTGGTATCTTTTAGTGGATCTTTTACTAATATTTTTAAGGCGGCCGTGGTGCAGCGGTAGGGCGGTCAACCCATGATTGTAATATTGCAGGTTTGATTCCTGCCTTGCACACGCATGAGTCGAAGTGTCCTCGGGCAACACACTGAACCCCACCTTGCCTCTGGTGGTAGGTGGGCGCCTGTGTTTGGCGGCGGAGCGACCACCAGTGTTTGTGACTGTGTGAATGGGTCTGTGACTGTAAAACGTTTTGTCCTTGTAGGTAGAAAAGGGCTATATAAGTATACGTCATTTACCATTTTACGCCATTTTAATAGCAGTGACTGTGTCCTTTCAATCAGGTGAACAGATTATGCTCTGCAACATTCTTCCAAGAGACTCAAAATTGGTCAGACTCAGTCACAAAGGGTTAAAGACTTGGTTAATTTCACTAATGCTGTACTCACATGCACCTATACGGGGGCTAGACCCATGCATGCTCTGCAGGTTTTTGGGTTGTCCAGGCTTGTGCGGGGGTCGTAAATAAGTGTGGCCACATCCTAAAGGGAGCGCAGGTATGTCTTGCAGTTCCCTTGAGACTCGCACCACCAACTTAAGGGATACGATTAAAATGGAACGTACCATTGTTGTGGTAAGTGTATCATGAAGTGTTTGTAAGGATAATGTACATACAAGTGATGTTGTTGTACAGTGCCCTTCTGCTGCACTCTAGTCATTAGTGAAGTGTGCATACTGGCTCCTTGAAGATCGTGCACAAATGCTGCATGCATGCATGGGGTGTGCAGGAGATAAAGGAGTGCCCTGAAGAACACCAACAGGATGCCCACACAAGCTACACTCTAATTTCTTCATTTCTAACAGTCAAGCTGCATGCGAGTGCACACAAGGAAGATAGACTTGCTTGAACCTCACCAGGCCCCTTGCGCAGAAAAATGAAAATATATGAACTTCACGTCTGCGTCACATCTACTTCACGCTTACCCTTATGTGTTAAGTGTTCACGTACAGGTTTGTCCATTTTCTGCCTGCAGACAGCAGGTACTTAAATGCACAGGTGGAAACTTAAAAAGACTTGCAGAGTGACTGAAACAGGAAGTGACTTTCACAGTAACAGAACAAACTGGGTGTGGCAGAAACCATCACAGGGTTGAAATAGAGTCATTTGTTGGCAAATGCGCAAGCAATAAAGTTAAAAAACATTATGACGATCTTTAAATCATCTAAGCAGTTATGCATATTTCAAAGTTTCATTGACAGATTGATGGGGGTGCCTTAAACAATGCAACATTTTTTCCTTACATCTTCTTTTTTTCCTCTCTTATTAAACAAATGATGATCATTAAAGAAAAGTAAGCCTTAACTTGTTTTGTTGTAATAGCTTATCTTAGCTTTAGTGTTGATAAAACTGTGAAATGCCTTCTATTGAAATTAAATTTAGCGTGAAGTTTGCAATTAACATTTGTGCTCAATCTCATTTCAGCCATTATTGTGTCAATCAAACCGTTCAAATAGACGAGCATTAAAGACAGAGCAGATATGAGCTGCATCCATATCTTATTTCATTTTAATGAATCGGCTTTGGAGAGGTATTTAATCAGATGTGATTAGATTTCAAAGACGAAAAGCACTGAAGCTGCAGCTCTGAGCAAACTAAATCAGTCATCCCCTTAAGGTCAGGAAATCAATCTGTGTCAAGAGTACAAACAATGTAACTTCCATTCCAAAAGTCTGAAATGACTCCTCCAAAGAGTGATTTAAAGGGCCTTTAGGCATTGAGGCACCTATCATGAAATGTGATGAAATGGATCCCAATAGGTGTGTAAGTCTTTCAAAGGTACAAGTCTGGAAATGTCAGACTCAGAGCCCAATGTAATGTGTTAGCTCACTGTTGATATTCAGCTCTCTGGAAATCACTCTCCTGTCTGCTCCTAAAGGAATTTTTGTCTCTTGCCTTTAGTGGATCAGCTCGCTGTAGAGCTTCACAGTCACTGAGACTTGTAACACAACCAAAACAAGTGTGTGAGAGCTGGCGAGAGACTAAGGGGGAGCTAGAAATAATGTCAGACTAGAATGGTCTTGCAGAGCAGCGCAGCATGAGGTTTTGGCCAAAAAGAATATACTGAAGGCCAGGGACTGAACGCTTGTCTTCTATTTTCCAACACAATGACAAGCTTACTCCATTACTTCCCTGTCGACTCTCCTGCAGCATTTCTCCAAACAGCACAGCTGTCTTGAATTCAACAGTGGAAAGTGTTCTCATTCTGTCAGCAAAGGGATCTTCAGCATCACATTCATCAGCATTTGTGAGACTTTCAGAAAGAAAATCCAACATCATTTCATAAAGAATAGGGAACCAAGAATTTATTTTATCAATTTGTGATTAAAATAAAATGTAAACTTTTGGGCAACTTCTTAACCAAATACATTTACCGTTGACGTAAAGCAAAATATATAAATTAGAATAACTAGAAAGTATTTTAAGTGTCTTTTTAAGACTTATTTTTCTCTTTAAAAAACATAGCAAGACAAACACAGCTTTGTAATCCAATTTTACTCATTTGCTTTTTAAGAAAAAAAGCGAATGTGTTGATTTGTTGATTGAAAATGGGATAATTTTTTGTTTTTTTATTATTTGATAAAAGAAAAATAAATTTATGTTTTTCAAATATTCATTTTGTTCTACCACTAATATCAAACTTGTAAATCATCTTAGTTGTCTTTAATGCTTGACCTTTGATCAATCTATTGTGAAAAAAATAAAAATAAAGCCTGGACCCCATGGGCTCAAGCTCCGGATTTTGGGTAGTGGAGGCCATTTTAAAATGGTGGCCAAACTGAAATTGATTCAACAGATACAGTGTTAAATATATAAATGTAAACGTATTTACTTTTAGCTTTAAGGTATTTTTGTTTTAACTTTGAAACTGGTTGAAGCTACAAGAGGGAAACTCCAGATGTTCTGGAAGATGAAAAAGTTTCATTCCCCTTTTTGACTAACGGGTCCAGCGTTGTTGGGAGACTGATTGCCAGCAGCTTGAGGGAACTGGAAGAGCTGCCTCATCTCTTGTCCAAACTTCACAGCTCCCAAATACATTAAGTTGTTGCTTTGACCTTTGTCTTTTACGAGTTCCTTTCATGACTCTCCCAAGAAAACTATTGATTTCTTGATTAATATCCCTGGTATGATAAAGTATTGTTTGATCTTGGTGAAGAACTGCTTTGTTTGTGCTTTTGATGGCTGAAAAATATGAATAAATATTTTTTATTAATAGAGATATATTCAGTTGCTAAAATGTGTCAAAACAAGACTGTGGAAAATGGAAAATAGGCCATGAAGTGTTTTTTTGGTTTGATGTTGTTTCAAAATGTATGTCTCTGTTCCAGCAGTTGTGGGATGGTCTTAGGTGTGGTCTTGTCTTTCATAGATGTTGGAGGCAGAGATGTTTGGCATTGATATAGTTTTTTCCGCTCCTTTAATCACACTAATGGATACTGCCTAAGAGAAACATATTAAAATGAAAGATAAAAAATGAATCCTGAGATGAAACACTCAAAACCTGCTTAAACATGCAGGTTCACATCACACTACCCACAAAAACTCACCCAAAATAACAAGTTAAGGACTATTACCCAAGAGGAATTTATGTATATATTAATAATCATAACAGTAATAAAAGCCCGTATAAAAGATCAGCTCGCTCTATGTCGGAGCTTTGTTTACATCGGAACTCCAATTTCTTCTTCTATGGATTTATCCAGACCAATCTTTCACGTCATCGGACCAACGTACAGCATATCAAATAGTGTGACATCATCATTAGTTGCAGGCCGTGTTCGGTGGCCTGCCGGACAATGCCAACATTATTATTATTATTGTAACCCCTTTACACCTGAATTCATTTTCAACTTTGAAAAAAAATCACTTCTGTTTTTGCTTTCAAATTGATGCTAAATCAGGGTAAGTCTGTAGCAGAAGTGGTTTAATGAACACTTGCATCAATGGTATCAAGGGGTTTATGGTTTCTGTGGTACAGTACATATTAAAAATAGAATTAGCTGCTATTACAAAGAAGCGAGAACCATTTTAATGTAAACGTTCATGAACCATAGGAGAATAAAACATTCTTCTTCATGCAGTTGTTATTTATTATGCTGTGTCAAAAAAAAGTTATTTAAATTGGCACTAAAATGCAGAATTATACCAAAACAATACAACACTCAAAATGTCAGCATGTTCCTAAAAAATGAGGGGGTGTCATCACACCAAAGATTCTGCAAAGTGCTGGTCTTTGATCAGCTGGATCCACACCAGACTTAGATCGGCAAGTACAAAGTGTAGTGATTGAAGATTTATGGTGTTCCTGCATGTGACTGGAATGAAATACAAAAAAAGCAAGTACAGAATTCTGAGCCACTAAAGAAAATTAACTATATATGGATTTTACCTTGACAAGAATGCAGTAAAACTATAACAAGTACAGAGTATCTTAACTCATGTAACATGTTTTTTGTACAATTATGTTCAATTTACCTTTTTTTTTAATCTTGTTTTTATTTTAATTATGGCCCGCAGCAGCAGTCACTGACTGCAAGGACCATATTGTTTTCGCAGTTGGAACGACGACCTCGCCGCCTTTCAGCGAGAATTTGACCCCCGCCGCATGCTCGAAAAGTCACCAAAATGTGCACACACCTGGGATAAATTGCAAATGAATTTTCCACAAAGTCAACGTCACCCCCCCGAAGACGATGACATCACGGCCAGCGATCCCGTCAAAAAAATGAATGGGCCGAAAATCGCGTATGCGGCCGAACAAAATGTACTTCAAAATACAGTCGCGAAACCAAGACACAAGTGTCGGGGATACCCCAAAGATGTTTTGAAATCATTACGGGACGGCCGCACGACCTACGGCTTGGCGGCCATTTTGTGGCGAACTCTGAGAATTGGCGATTTTCGTGTTTTCCCACAATATGGGGAAACGACGCTTTTGTTTGAGCGATTTTCACGCAATTGCACACACTTGCTGCCAGCTCCAGTCTACAAACACCCCAGAAGTGTGGTTGACCTTTGACCTTGGGAAAAGGCCGCCATCTGGAATTTTCTCAAAAAAGCACCTTTAGCACCAGATACAAACGAAAACTCGTCGTTGGAATTTTCATCAATCGTCTCGTAACTTTTCAGGCACCAACGGCCAGCTACTCTGGACAAAATGTTGGAATTAGAAGTTGTAGATTTTGAACGGCGTGCGCGTGGCGAGCTAGCAACCGTTGCCATCTTGGCTAGCTCGCACATTTTTCATCGGAATGTCGTGAAGAGGAAATATGCGATTCCTTGGCCCGCGCTGAACAAAACGATGCTACGCACGACAAGATCGATAAAGGAATGTGGGCGTGGTAAGCAAAAAACCGTCGCAGAAAAATGTGCCGACTCGGCGAAAACGAAAAAATTCGGAATTTTTTTTTTGAGAATCGACTAACGAAACCAATATACCCTTGTCCGCGATATCCAAAGGACGTTTTGAAATTATTACGGGATGGTGACACGACCTACGGTTTGGCGGCCATTTTGTGCCAAAATCTGCCATTTTGCGCTTTTCGCGTTTTTACACAATATGGAAAAATGAACTTTTTTTCCAGCGATTTTCACGAAATTTGACTCACATGTTGCTAGAGCAAGTCCACAACTACCTCTGGAGTTTCGTCCACCTTTGACCTCGGGAAAAGGCCGCCATCTTGAATTTTCTATAAAAAACGCCTTTACCCCTGGATTCAATCGTAAACTTGTCGTTGGAATTTTCCGCGATCGTCTCGAAACTTTTTGGGCATCAACGGCAAGCTACTGTGAAAAAAATGTTGCAATTAGAAGTTGTAGATTTTGAACGGCGTCCGCGTGGCGAGCTCGCAAAGTCGCGCACTGCTATTCCTCATACCTTATTATGGCCCGCAGCAGCAGTCACTGACTGCAAGGACCATATTGTTTTCGCAGTTGGAACGACGACTTCGCCGCCTTTCAGCGAGAATTTGACCCCCGCCGCATGCTCGAAAAGTCACCAAAATGTGCACACACCTGGGATAAATTGCAAATGAATTTTCCACAAAGTCAACGTCACCCCCCGAAGACGATGACATCACGGCCAGCGATCCCGTCAAAAAAATGAATGGGCCGAAAATCGCGTATGGGGCCGAACAAAATGTACTTCAAAATACAGTCGCGAAACCAAGACACACGTGTCGGGGATATCCCAAAGACGTTTTGAAATCATTACGGGGCGGCCGCACGACCTACGGCTTGGCGGCCATTTTGTGGCAAACTCTGAGAATTGGCGAATTTCGTGTTTTCCCACAATATGGGGAAAAGACACTTTTGTTTGAGCGATTTTCACGCAATTGCACACACTTGCTGCCAGCTCCAGTCTACAAACACCCCAGAAGTGTCGTTGACCTTTGACCTTGGGAAAAGGCCGCCATCTGGAATTTTCTCAAAAAAGTGCCTTTAGCACCAGATACAAACGAAACCTCGTCGTTGGAAATTTCATCAATCGTCTCGTAACTTTTCGGGCACCAACGGCCAGCTACTCTGGAAAAAATGTTGGAATTAGAAGTTGTAGATTTTGAACAGCGTACGCGTGGCAAGCTAGCAAAGTGGCGCACTGTTGTAACTCCCATGCATTTCAATACAATACAGTGAAATTTGAATGCATGCATTAATGCCTGAAACTGAATACATTGAAAAACACTGGATATGGACATATAAGGAATGTGGGCGTGGTTAGCATAAAACCAATGTTGCTAAGGACAACGAAAAGTTTACTTTTACCGATTTGTCCGAAACTGACGTCAATCTGTTCGTCCTCCCGAGGGGACCAAAACATAAAATTGTTGCTATGGAGATAAAATCAACAGAAAAGCCGCCATTTTGAAAAAAGTGGTTTTTTTAATAACTTATGACGTATAGCTCTCACCAATGGAGGAATGTGTTTTTCTAAGTCAGGTGATGATGTTGATCGCTATGCTAGCACTTTTAGCCAAATTAGCATAGTTAGCATAATTAGCAAAATCAGCCTTGAATAGCTTTTAATTTTTTGGCGGTGAGGGCGGTGAGGGTGGCAGTGGGGCGTAAAGTTGGGCGTAGAAGGCGGGTTGCGTCTGCGGGCCATACAACGCCGCTTGCGGCTTTAATTTTACTTTTATTCATTGTACTGGTGTAATTGTTTTCATTTTGTGAGCCGGTGCTTTGTAAGTAATCCAATGCAATCCAATCCACTTCATTTATATAGCAAATTTCTCAAACAGGCAGTTTTCCAAAATGCTGTCCCTTACAGCATTTTGGAAACTGCCTGTTTGAGAAATGTGCTATAAATGAAGTGGATTGGATTACTTACAAAGCACCGGCTCACATCTGAGGATGTGAGATAATAAATAAATAAGACATCAGATAGAACGTTTTATTAGCATTGTTATAATCCAATGTCAACACAATTCCAACAAACCCAGATTATTTTCAGTGACCTACAGTTACAACACACAGTGGTGTTGTGGTTAGCACTCTCACTTCACAGCAAGAAGGCCCTAGTTCAAATCCCTGCTGAGACTTTTCTGTGGAGTTTTCATGTTCTCTCTGTGCACGTATGGGTTTTATTTGGGCATTTCTTTAAGCACTCAGGCTTTTTCGTGAAGTCCAAAAGGATTCTTCGTGTCATGGTGCCTCTGTCAGTCCTCCTCCCCCGCCCTCTCAGCTCTGCTCATGACTCCACCAGTTGTGATCAATTCTCCTCATCACCTCTGCTGATCAAAAGGAGACCCAATGCCAGTATTCGACGCCAGTTTGTTACCCCTTATGGTGACTACGTCTGGTCCAGTCTGCTCATGTTTAACCTGCCTTTGCCTTGCCCAGAAACTAACGATGTTTCCTTGTCCCAAGATTAATTACCACGAAGGTCACCCGTGTGGAAGTCGCCTACAACTTACCTGTTTTCCTGTGAAGCGATGAATGCCGAAAGCCGCGTCATCGCCTCCAGCCACGTCACGAGCCTCACTCCAGCCCGGATCACCATCCTGCCAAAAACTCTCTGTTTCTCTACTAAGAGATTAAATTTCTACTTATCAACAACTTACCTGTCTGATCATTCTGGGTTCCAGCAACTGGGTCTGCCACTCCTGCGAATTATGACACTTCTCAGGTTAAAATGGGATTCTACATTGCCCCTATGTGTGTGATTGTGTGTCCAGGGACCGCATCTGCTCAACAGTAACTGGGACAGGCTCCAGCAACTCCGTGAAGCTGAAATGGATTAAGCAAGTTCTGAGGATACGCTTGGTGTAATTCCTGACAGACCAATGCAAGTGAAGAACTTTTGAAGGATTTTATGTCTTACAATGCATGAAATTGGGATGCACAGAAATGTTTCCTCATTAAGCCTCACATGTCTATATGACCCTGTGAGTGTAACCTTTACAGTCTTAAAGGTGTATAGTGTTTCATAAATAAACGTTATCTGGTTTGTGTGAGCTTCAACGTTTTTGTAAAACACTAATCTATTGTATTTAGCTAAAGGATCAAACAGCTGCAAGAAAAAATGAATTATATCTGCACAAACAAAGGCTATTTACAAGATTACATTTAGTGATTTATTGAGTTTAGTGTTGCAAACGGAAAGCAGGTCAAGGGTGTGAGTGGGGGGGCATACAGGACAGGAAAACATCTGCCTTATTAGCAAAGCTGACATACAAATATTTCCATGTTGAGTAAGTGTGTTTGAACACACAGGATAAGATAAAATTGCACTTTTCCCCACTCTGGTTTGTGTCAAGCAAAAGGTTCAGTGTGTCAGTGTTTGGCTTAAGACTATGAAGGGCATAATTCTGTCTGAATACGGTCCCTCATATGAGACACCAGTTTCCATAGTTTTTAAAAAGACAGAATCAGCACAAGTTGGGATATTTGTCTTTGGAACTCAGAGGAAGAAACTGGAACTCCCTTTGAACGCAAATCTTTGGCTCCTATCATGAAATATGAAAAACTGAGCGATATGTATTCCAGCCATGATAAAATGCAGACCTTGTCAAGAAAGCAGCAAGTAACTCCTTCAGATGTGGAGCCTGATACATAATCAAAATCAAAACGGATCCTGGAAGAACTTTAAGGTTAAATAGCCAGCCTTTTGTTCTATCTCCCACAGAAACAATTTCAAGGAGAGTCTCTCTCAGAATAGAAAACGCAAAAGTTAAAAAGTTTTAGGTTCCCTTCTTCCATTAGATACAAAATATGAACATCTCAGGAGGCTAACCTGAAAAAAGATTGTCAGATTTAGAATTTTAATTATAAATGTGCAACATTCCCATCAAATCAAAATTACTTCCTTTTTCAGGTGGAACTTAGAGCAGACACTCAATAAAATACAGACAATGTATACTTAGGACTGTTTAAACAACTAAATATAAGGTTGAAAAAAATTAAGCACAGATTACCTTTTACAATTACCTTTGGACCTTGCTACCTTAGAGACTGCTGTTTTTATAATTAATTTTTTATTCAATGTAACATTTAAATTTAAATTTAATAAAGATTTAAAAAAAATTAAATCAATTTTTTATCTAATAAAGAAGTGTTATGATTGAGGGCCACAGAGGAATAAAAGATGATAGTGCATAAGCTCTTAAAAACATACTTTGAACTCTGAACTGTCCAAAGTCTGAAATTAAAAACAGTCCTCCATCATGAGCAAACTCTGGCAAATTAGATAATTATGTGGGAAAAAAGGGCAAACAGAGATTTGAACTAACATTTTAGTTCTTGCAGATTTAAAATACTGGCTTCTGGATTTAAAGGGTGGTTAGGTAACTGCAGTTTAACATGAAAGCAAAAACCTATCCCTGCGAGATATCAAAACAATAGACACACCCTTTCCTTTTCCTGCATCTGCTTTCTGTTAGCCAGCAAATGTTGGATAGAAAATGATGTTTTACTGCCAAGTATTGGTGAAAAATAGCCACACGTGGGGATTGCCGTACAGTGTCTTTATGCATTTTTGTGTACTTAACTTTTATTGTTGTCTTTTTATCTAGTACGTTTTTGTTTTTTGTGAGAATAAAATGCCTAAAATTGCCTTTTTTTGAAACTGTGATTCAACTTGTTCATTAAGTTTCCCTGATGCACTTCATCTGTACAATTTTGGCTGTATGTGCAGGCTGTCTGTGTATCTGTAAGAGATACATACATTGAAACAAAAAGATAATCACAGCATGTCTTTTTTCTCTGTGTTCACATTTTTAAAATACACATTAAAAAACAGTTCATATTCATATCCTGTAAACACTTTTTTAACCATTGAAACATCCCGATTATTTAAGCAAAAGATAACGTTTTCCCTCAATGTTTTGCAGTTATTGTATTAGTATAAGTGTAAGTTGCAGTTTTTTATTGCATAATTGTGACTTTTACTCAGGCGCTACTTTTTGCACTGTTCTGTAAATAGCTTTTTAAATTATAATACCTTGATGTTTGCATTTATGCTAAATTTTCTTTGTTCTTGCATTTTTTTATTTCATTCTAAGTCTTTTTTTCCCTCTGCTGTCAGTTGCTATGGTGACAAACAAATTTCCCACGTGTGGGATCAATAAAGTATTTCTAAATTTGATTCTGATTCTGATTCTTATGCTATGAACAAACATGGGATATGAGTTTAAGAATGCCTGTTTAGCGTGTTTTAGCATATGGTGTTCAAAGTAGACTGTTGCTATTGTGCCAGAAGCTTTTTGGTTAAATTTATAATATAACAGAAAAAAGAAAACAAGTTCCCATTCACTCATCCACAACTTTGGAAGGGTGTTACTCAAGCAGTGTTTGCACGCTGACATTTTCAAAAAGGGAACTTTGAGACACATTTTGTGTTGAACATGCCACCACAACATCTCCCTTAAGCCCTCAGGCTTACACAGACCAGGAGTCATATTTCTCCTCTTTCCCGCGATTCTGTCAGCTGATCACTTCCAGTTTTACAAATTGATGTCATGATCCAGATTAATGATCACTCTTATGAATGCTTGAGTTGTAAAGCTCCTGCCACCTTATCACATCTCGAAAAACTAAATCTGTGCTTCCACTGAGGAGAAAACGTGATCCCACTTAAAAACAATATTTATCTTATTAGCTTCCTATACTTCTGGCTCACTTAAATTCAGTTAGTTCAGCTGTTCTTCTGTTAGCTTATCTCAGATGATATAAATCAACAAACGTTAAGATAACGTCAAACTGTTTTATAGTTTCTTTCCCCACTTTTAGTTTAAGCACTCAAAAACTAAAAAGAAAATACTTGCTTTGTAAGGGGGACACTTCTAACCAAAGTTGAGAGCACAGATCAAGTTTTGAAGAGTAAAAGAACAAAAAAAATTGTAAAAAAATAGAAAGATGAGAAGAGAGGAGCCACTTTTAAATAAAACAAATGAAAGTTGGTTATCTAATCAGTTATTTGTTGATAGTAGTGCACTTTTAATTTGCATTTACAGTATCTGAAGTCTCTTTTATAAGAGACCACAACCATTATCCACTAAAGTACATCTCTAATCCTGAAGATAAAGGAGTACAAACAGTTGGACATTTTCTATCCCCCAAAAAGGAACAGATCTCACCCTGAAACAGGTTGGCACATGAGCTAAAATGTTCTTGAGGATGATCCCTGCTTTTGCATCTGCTTTAGAGACCCGTCTGTCAGCTTCAGCATCCTGCCGTAACACTCTGAGATCATGATTTCCACCACCCCAGGTGGAATTTTGGCACCCATATGCCAAAAATACACACTTGTAGACTTTCACTAGCAATGACAGCCATTTGACAAGTGTGTACCTGCTCACTTTATGTCTGGTGATGAGAAGAAAAAGACTGGAATGTATTCTTTGACATAAACTGACGCTTTACCTGCCTGACCTGATGGATTGGCATGTTTAAATCTTACCCTGTGAATTTTTTAGCAATTGCCCCTGCAAGGGTTTTGTTTCTTAAAAAATGATTGCAGAAGTCACAGAAAGGAATGTTCACCCCCAAATGACACATAGCACTTTTAATCTATGTAGACTAAATGACTGAGGGGCAACATTTCATTCCCGAATCAATGCAGTTAAAGTAAACATGTCACTTGTTTGTAACGCACAGATAAAATATGAATTCCAGGTTTCATCCAGTGCATTTCTCAAAACTAGCACTGAAAAATATAGAACTACAACAAATTGACAGAATTCACATCCACATTATTTCTATGAAGACCCAGTTCATTTACAGCACCATGAGCCTGAGATGCTACTAGAACTCACAAAACAATAGTTCTAACTTATGTAGTCAGATATTCTCAGCTACATACCTTGCAATATCATTCTTTAGCTTTTCTGCACGCACTACTATGTGCATCGTTCTTGTTATCCTTGCATTGTCTGTGAATAAAAGTATGCAACCTGCAATCTTTCTGCAACTGCCATGCATACAAATAAACAGTAAAAATACATGTTGTCATGTATGGTCATTGATTACTGTGATATTGCGTTTGTGTGACAGTATCTGTTGTCAGGGACTGGTTGTGTAGGACCAATCCAAAATAGGGGACCGGGCTTGCTGTCAGAAACAGCTGTGAATCATGATTTACCTGAAACTGGTGTGACTGACAAATGACAATTCAGAACTTGACCAAAAAAAAAACATGAAAAAACAAACTAAACCACAGAATCCTTACATCTTTAATAATAATGGGTTGGATTTATCTGTTTTTTCCAGATGCTCAAAGATCTTATAATGTGTTTCCATTATTCATTCACTCATCATTCATACCTGGTGATGGTGAGCTGTTAATGCAGCCACAGCTGCCCTGGGGCAGACGACAGAGGCATGGCTGCCAGTACGTGCAAACTGCCCCTCTGACCATCACCGGGATTCATATGCATTCACACACCAGTGGGGTCACACTGGAGGCAGGGAGGGTGAAGTGTCTTGGCCAAGGACACAACGACAGTTGTCTGGGGGTTGCCATAGTTAGCAAGACGAAACAGACCCAGACGCTGGAACCCGGAAGGAAACACAGGTGAGTTAAAGGGTGAGTAAAAAGGATTTATTTTTCTTGGTCCAGTGTGGTAGTTGGCGTAGCGGGAGACCAGAAGATGACTCATGGCGTGACTGGGGGGTTCGACCGTGGCTCGTGGCGTGATTGGAAGTTCGGCAGATGTTCGTGGTGAGTCTGAAGGTAGGTTGAGGCTTGAGGCGTGACTAGAGGATGTAGAGGCTTGGATCCGGGAGAGCTGATGACTCAGGCGACAACTGGTGGTAATGATGTCCTGGGAACAAGGCAGAGAGTGTGGCTCAGGCAAAGGCATAAATACATGAACTAGAAAAACTAGTGAACAAACTATGCACCATCAGGGGCAACGAACTGGCGATGAATACTGGAGCTGGATCTTCTTTTGAAGGCAGGCAGGTGTTGTGGTGAGTGGTCACAGCTGTGTAGAATCAGAGGCCAAGCAGAGAGGGGAGGGGTAGGAGAGCTGACAGAGGCACCATGACAGGGGGATCGAACCACTGACCCAGCGGCCATTGGCTGACATGCTCAATCACCTGAGCCTGACATTATTTAAGGCCTACCCAGTGTGTATTCTATACTTCACAAATAAGACAAGCTTTTACAACCTGAATTATTTTTGTCTGCTCCTAATTAATAAAAATTTGTATATTTGTATGAAGAAATGCGAAAATGCAATTTTGAGTTAAAATGATCCTAATAAGTGTCCTCCATCATAAGAAAAATGTCAACAGAACTTGTTAAAAACACCAAAAACAAAATTTTCAGTGGAGTGGGTTTTTAGGGAGTTTCACATTGGGTTTTTGTGGTTGGAATGATAGTTAATTGCCTCTCATTGTCAAAATCGATCTTGACAAGTAAGCAGTGGATGGAGCGAAGGATTTCAATCCCAGTATTGCTCCTTCTACGATACGTTTCACACTAAAAGTGGGCATTTGCTTGTAAAAGTTTATGTACTTTAACTTTAACACTACTCCAAGTTATTTTAACAGGAGCAATATAGCAAAAGTATAATGCACAGCTCACACATGATTGTCATTACCAGGTTTTTTCACAACTTTACAAACTAAACTTTTAAATCTGTGGAAATTGGAGAAATAGAAAATTCCTTTTTCCCCCATTTTTGGTGACATAATGCAACATGCGCCAGGGGTAACTTATTTACTTGTGAAAGGACACATCATCTCTGAGACTGGAGTTTGAACGCAAATATAATACATGTCCAGTTGATCAGGATTTGGGAATGGGCCACTACTGACTGCTGAAAAAAGGTAGGGATTTTAATTGAAACATTTTTTGGCCAATTACACATTTAACAGTGTGTGTTTTTAATGCTACTTAATGTTAAACCTGACCAGACTTTGATATAAAGTATTAAAGCAAATTTCATTGTTTCTCATTCTATAGGAGAAATGCATCAGGTGTGTGGAGTCTTTGTATTCTTTAATCTATGCCTCCATTTCCTGGCACCATCATGCAGTGGAGGAAATATTCTAGTGTATCCTATTGATGGAAGCCACTGGATCAACATGAAGATTCTTCTAGAAGAACTTCATGCCAGGGGACACAATATTACTGTGATTAGGGTTTCCACCAGCTGGTACATAAAAGAGAAGTCTCCTATCTACTCATCCATCACCGTTGAAGTGGAAGAGGCCTTGGAAGATTTTTTTGATGTGTTCATAAAGGAGCAAATTAGGGTATTTGACTCTGACTAATAGTTTGATACATAATATTCTCTGTTTTTTTTATTTATTAAACTGAGTTTTAATGTCATGTTTATTTATTTATTTTATTTAGGTGCAGCGAGAAGGTGCTTCACTGTCGTCTTTCTTCAGGCTACACAAAGACTTTATTTCTATGATGTCTCATGCTCATGCATTGCGGTGTAATGCTACAAAACACATTTTTGAGAATAAGAACCTGGTAAAACAAATCATCGATTCAAAGTTTGATCTGGTTCTGACTGATCCAGCAATGAGTGCAGGGGTCGTACTTGCAAAATATTTTAATCTACCTGTGGTACTCAATGTGCGCTGGATCACCAGTGGAGAAGGTCACTTTGTTCTGGCCCCTTCTCCACTTTCTTATATCCCAGTACCAGGATCAGGGTTAACAGATAGGATGGACTTCATTCAGAGGCTCAAAAACATATTTTTTTACGGCATCATAAACTTTCAGCAAATAGTTATGGTGGGGCCCATCTATGATGACATCTGTAGTAAATACATCCAGGGTGGGTGTAGCATTGTCTCTCTGCTTCAGCAAGCAGACATTTGGCTTTTTAGATCAGATTTTGTGTTTGACTTCCCTCGACCTACCATGCCAAACGTGGTCTACATCGGAGGATTCCAGTGCAAACCAGCTGAACCTCTGCCAGCAGATCTAGAGAAGTTTGTTCAAAGTTCTGGCGAACATGGAGTGATAATCATGACTTTGGGAACATTGGTTAATGAACTACCACAAGACGTTGCAAATGAGATTGCCGAAGTCTTTTCCAAAATGCCCCAGAAGGTAACAGATGACATTTTATTCATCTTTTTAATACAATATAAATATTCTTGATAAATATGACAAATCTATGCTGTTACTAATTGACCAATCAAAGAAAATCTAAAATTAAGCAGTAAGATAGGCCTTCAAAAATTCTACTTCAGTCATTTCTGTTTTCTAAGTACTTTCATCCTATTTGGATGCCTCCTGAACAGAGGTGTTCTGAGCATGTCCCACTAGGCAGATATCCCAGGGAAACACCCAGGACACCCTGGGGAGACCACATCTCTCAGCTGGCTTTAAGAGCGCTTTGGGATTTCTCTGGAGGAGCTTGAGAAAAAGACTGAAAAAAGCAAAGTCTGGGCATCAGCTTAGACTGCTCCGCTCATGACTTGAATGAGTGAAAGAAAATGGATGGATGGATGGATGGATGGATGGATAATAACAAATGTACATTTTTTTCTTTTAGAAGTACTAACCTGTATAACAGAAATATAATCATGTTAGATAAATCTAAACTTTTTGAATAGAGATTTAAGAATGACTTTGTCACTAAATTAACTGAAAGAAAAAGTGTTGGTCCTTTTTTGTTTTGGTTGTCCTACATTTTTTTTAAAACAGTCCAACTTATCATAATCCTATTTCTGTTACTTGTTTTTAGGTGATATGGAAACACAAAGGGGACCGTCCATCTACACTGGGCGATAACACTCTCATAGTGGACTGGATGCCACAGAAAGACCTCCTTGGACATTCGCAGGTTAAAGTCTTTGTAGCTCATGGAGGGACCAACGGAGTCCAAGAGGCCATTTACCATGGGGTCCCAGTGCTGGGCATCCCACTGTTCTTTGATCAGTACGACAACCTTCTACGTTTGCAGGAAAGAGGAGCTGGTAAAATCCTCCAACTTGCTGACTTGAATGGCCGCACTTTTGAAGAAGGTCTTAAGGAGGTGCTCCATAATATTAGCTACAGGCAAAACATTCAAAGACTTTCTTGTTTGCACAAAGATAAGCCAATGTCACCCATGGATCAGGCTATTTTCTGGATAGAGTATGTGATACGACACAAAGGGGCTCGACATCTGATTTCAGAGGCTTACAAGATGCCGTGGTACTCATATCACAGTTTTGATGTTGTCCTTTTGGTGCTGGCAGTAGAAACTGTGCTGCTTTACGCCATTTATGCTGTTTTCAGATTTCTGTGCTGCAGAAGGAAAAGAAAGACAAAAACCAAACAAAACTAAACAATTCTGTATTTGTTAAAACATTTTTTCCTCTAGTTTTGTTTAAATATTTGAAGCCAATTTACAAGTTGGGATGAATTTATTTTATGGAATAATGTAAAAAGCGGTCTAGCACTGAACCTAATGATTTTACTTTATTTATCCGGCTAAAAACAGGCGAAAGAGGAAATAAAAATAGAAATTCTAACACATCAATAAAATCAGGTTTTCTGCTGTTTAAAAATAGATTTTGAAGTTCTGTGGCAGTTGTTGTACACAGGCCTATGGGTATTTAAGTTTCGTTTTGACAACAGAAACCATCAAATGAAAAAGAAAAAGGTTTGATTAAAAAAAAATTGGAATCTAAAAATCAAATTTTGCTAAAATCAAGATTTTTTAAATCCTGTGTTACATCAGTCTTTGTTTAAAAAGAAGACTTGAAGTATTTTTTTCTTTGTGGTATAAGTGAAGAAAATGTAATATTTATATAGAAAATAAATATAAATATATTTTTTTGCGTAAAACTAGATTTACATGTTTTTTTATTGCAGCAACTTGCAAACAGTAATTAGCACAGCTGTAATAATTTCATTTGTAAAACTACATCTTATTGTTGTTCCAAAGATTTTACCATCTATCCAATGAGTGCTAAGAACTGTATATCTGGAGTTACGTTTGGCACCACCGTCTTGAGCAATAACCTATAGTTTAGACAAGACTGGGACGTTTTTTCTATGAATTTATTTCTTTTTTTCTTAAACATGATTAAACAGAGAAAATAACTGTTTTTTTAATGTCCCGTTTAAATGTTAAAAATTACATAAAAGGATTGTTTACACTTATTAATGCATTCATTTTTTTTAAAGGACGCTTGAAATACCTATAAGCACATGGACCCAGTTGTTTTTTTCTCTATGAATAAATTGATTTGAAAATGGAACTCTTCTTCTGTTCTTAATCACTTTGCTTTACAATCAAATAAACATTTCAAATGCATAACCAACATAACACATGATAGATTACCATATAACAATACAAATAAAAACAATCTAATCAGATTTAGCATTTAATTCTGCACTTTTTTTTGTTCAAGCATTTATTTTTTGTCTTATTACTGAAGCTGGAAAATTAAATGAACATTAATAAACTTTTTGGTTGCAATTCATCATTCAACCATACTTAATAAGTATGCTCACTTCTTATATGTATTTATAGCTACGTGACATTAATCTTTTACAGGTTGTACAATCTTTATTAAGAATTGAGAGGTCAGAGGTTTTCTATGCAAGCATTGTAAAACATTTGCGCCACAACTTTTACATTCTACTCTTTCACGGTGTTTATAAGATTTGTAACCATCAAACAATACAACTCATGATACATTTACAAAAGAAAATAATCAATTTTTTGGTCTACAGTATGTAACCAATGAGGTAACTCATTTACTTTTGAAGGACAGAGGAGATCAGAGGCCGGAGTTTGAACCCAAGTCTCATAAATTCCTGTTGGATGTACTTTACATGGGTATAGCCTGCTAGAAGGATACAACTATTGGCGACTGACAACAGGTGAGCGGATTTCAGAAACCTGTATCTCTGTTAGTTAAAACAAAATTTAGCAATGAGTTATTTTCTGTTTAAACAATCCAAAGCTATATCAACCTTATAGTCATATATATTCTCATTCTCTAGGAGCAATGTATCGAGTGTGTGGAGGATTAGCATGTTTTAGTCTCTGTCTCATTTTCTTGGTGCCATCATGCAGTGGAGGAAATATTCTAGTGTATCCTGTTGATGGAAGCCACTGGATCAACATGAAGATTCTTCTAGAAGAACTTCATGCCAGGGGACACAATATTACTGTGATTAGGGTTTCCACCAGCTGGTACATAAAAGAGAAGTCTCCTATCTACTCATCCATCACCCTTGAAATGGAAGAGGCCTTAGAAGACTTCTTTGATGTTTTCGTAAAAGAGCAAATTAAGGTATTTGATCATTTGCTTTATAGAAATAAATACATGAAAATTCTAATTTTCCATTAAGTATAAAGATCCCTTATCATCTTTGTGTTTTTATTTTTGCTATCATAGGTGCAGCGAGAAGGTGCTTCAATGTTGTCTTTCTTCAAGCTCAACAAAGACTTTCTGTCGATGCTCACTCAGGCTCACGTATTGTGGTGTGATGTTACAAAAGACATTTTTGAGAACGAGGATCTGGCAAAACAAATAACCGATTCCAAATATGATGTGGTTCTGACTGATCCAGCGATAGGTGGAGGTCTTGTCTTAGCCAAATATTTTAATCTACCTGTGGTACTCAATGTGCGCTGGATCCCCGTTGGAGAAGGTCACTTTGTTCTGGCCCCTTCTCCACTTTCTTATATCCCAGTACCAGGATCAGGCTTAACAGATAGGATGGACTTCATTCAGAGGCTCAAAAACATCTTTTTTAACTGCATCACAAAGTTTCAAGAATTGTTCTTGGTGGGGCCCATCTATGATGACATCTGTAGTAAATACATAGAGGGTGGATGTAGCATCGTCTCTCTGCTTCAGCAAGCAGACATTTGGCTTTTTAGATCAGATTTTGTGTTTGACTTCCCTCGACCTACCATGCCAAACGTGGTCTACATCGGAGGATTCCAGTGCAAACCAGCTGAACCTCTGCCAGCAGATCTAGAGAAGTTTGTTCAAAGTTCTGGAGAACATGGAGTGATAATCATGACTTTGGGAACATTGGTTAATGCTCTGCCTCAAGACGTTGCAAATGAGATTGCCGAAGTCTTTTCCAAGATGCCCCAGAAGGTAACAGACAACATTTATTACATTTTTTCAATTTAATGCCAAATTTTATGGAGATTTTTAATCTGCCCTTTTACGACTTTGATCGATATTGAAGATACAATCTTCCTACTGATGCTTTTAGCAGAATTATACCCCAGTTTACAAATGTGCACTGCTAGGATGCAATTTCCTAGTAATGAAAACTCTTTTTAAAACTAGCAATGACAATGTTTCTATTAAGGAAAAAAAGACGCACTAATAATATATTATGTATAATTAAAAAAAATCCCTTACTTCTGCCTCAAAAATGGTATTGTTTACAGCGTTTTTTCATTTGTTTGTGCCTCTTAGTCTCGCTGCTTTAAACAATGACATTTTTGGCAGTTAATCTTTTGTCATACACAACATACTGAACATTTAATAATGAATAAAACTACATTACAACTTATTACTTAGGTTTTACATTACATTACATTTAATTACTGCAAAAAGTATTATATTACTGCAAAATGTAACTTTTGTAATAAGTTACTTCATATTCCATTGTTTTTCTACACATGTATAGAATGAACACAGATATCCAGATTGTTGGTTAGAGGAACAACTTTGTGGCAAATCCAGCATCCTTTCAAGTTTACTGTAGCTGTCTTTTGAAAAGTAATGTAAGCAAACCAGGTTTAAGTCAAATTTATCCCCCCGAAAAACAAACTACATCCACTGCTTCCTGGTATAAAGATTCTTTGTCAACCACCTCTGCAATCAGCCAAATATGTACTTCTTACCTATTTTAATAAATTGAAGAAACACTGCTGTTACTCCTGTAAAGCACAATGGAGACCACAACTGCACAAGGCTCTCGTAATAAGCAGTCTGTACTCTCTGGGAAAAGGCCAATAAAACTAATACCACATTGTGCTGTGGTACTGCCCTCATTTACTAAGTTTACCATGCCACAGTATAAAATTTACTGACATTAGAGATTTTGGATGATAAAATTGAGGATGAAAAAAATTAAGGTAGTTTTAAAGTTGTGGTTATTTGAATTATAAACTGCCAAAAGCCATACTTATTTATTTACAACATGCTAAAATTTTTGACTTTGTTCAAATAAAAGGGAAAAAATAGTTGCAATTGATGTTTATAGTATCTTTTTTTATTTGAATAAATACTTGATTTTTACTTTTTTTTTTCAAATAAAAAAATACCCTATAAGCTTATAAAAATAATGGTGGCCGTAGGGTGACATGGTACGAAAAATAAATTGTAGCCACAAAATATTTAAAATATGCAAGTGCTAATTCATGGCCACAAAAAGGCAAAGAGTGCAAAATAAATACTATTTATGTGGCCACAGACTAAATTTTTGTTTTTATGGTCTTTCAGTATTCATTAAAAAAAGTATGAAATGATTGTAAGATTGTTGCTTCCTTTTAGGTGATATGGAAACACAAAGGGGACCGTCCTTCTACACTGGGCAATAACACTCTCATAGTGGACTGGATGCCACAGAAAGACCTCCTTGGACATCCGCAGGTTAAAGTCTTTGTAGCTCATGGAGGGACCAACGGAGTCCAAGAGGCCATTTACCATGGGGTCCCAGTGCTGGGCATCCCACTGTTCTTTGATCAGTACGACAACCTTCTACGTTTGCAGGAAAGAGGTGCTGGAAAAATCCTCCAACTTGCTGACTTGAATGGCCGCAATTTTGAAGAAGGTCTTAAGGAGGTGCTCCATAATAGTAGCTACAGGCAAAACATTCAAAGACTTTCTCGTTTGCACAAAGATAAGCCAATGTCACCCATGGATCAGGCTATTTTCTGGATAGAGTATGTGATACGACACAAAGGGGCTCGACATCTGATTTCAGAGGCTTACAAGATGCCGTGGTACTCATATCACAGTTTAGATGTTGTCCTCCTGCTTCTGGCTGTAGGAGCTGTGCTGCTTTACTCTATTTATGGTGTTTTCAGATTTTTGTGCTGCAGAAGGAAAATAAAGACAAAAACTAAGCTTAACTAAAGTTATCAGGTTAATCCGAAGTGTTTTCATTTGTTTTCGTTAGTTAATTTAGGAAAAACTGTTCTAGCGCAAAGGTGTGAATATGTAATACAAAAAGAAACCTTTTTAGTTTCTTTAAATTTTTCTTTTTCATAAAGTCACTTAAAATATTTCTCAATCCCAGAGTAACCCTTTATCAACTTTGAGAACTTGTTTTGAAAAGGATTTTTGTTTGTTTTACGCAACAACAGACTAAAAGTCATGAAAAGTTTATTTATAACCACTTCTACCTTTAAATTGAAAGTTTTTAAGGTGCTTGTACTTGTTGTCGGCAAAACAGTTTTTGCATATTATATTTGTCTTTAAGAATGAGAATGAGAATGATTAAACAAAAATGAAAGCACTGAACTCAAAAACGTTTTGTAATTACTAGCTTTTGCTTTTGTTTTTGAGGAAAAAGGTATCCCCCTTTTACTGTTCTGAATCAGTACAAAACACATTTTATTATTGAAAATAAATGGAAAGATGTTCTTATGTACATGTTTTAAGAGCTTTTGTACTAGTTGCCAAATTCCACCCTTTGTTACTGGTGTATTGGGACGACCCAAATGCAGGAACAAAGTGGCGAAGTGGAGTGAGGAGAATTATGTAATTAACAAAGGGCACCACTTCAAGTGGGACAGAAACTCCAAAACCCATTGTAATAACACAGTCCCTTAGCACAGACAAGAAAAAAAAATAAAAAAATAAAATAACAGAAAACCAGATTGTAACACAGAAACAGGGTAGCTTAAATAGAACACAACAAATTTACTAAAGTGTAGGCAGCTGGGGCGTGGCCATTATAGAGCCAAAGCTAACCTGCACAAAAAACAAATATAAACACATATATAAAATAACGCCCCTCTCACCCTCCGTGGGTGGCTTTTCCTCCAAGCTCGGGTCCTCTACCAGAGACCTGGGAGCTTGAGGGTCCTGCGCAGTATCTTAGCTGTTCCTAGTACTGCACTTTTCTGTACTGAGAGGTCTGAGGTCTTTCCAGGTATCTGTTGTAGCCACTCCTCCAGCTTGGGGGTTACTGCCCTGAGTGCTCCAATTACCACAGGCACCACTGTCACCTTCACTTTCCATGCTTTCTCCAGTTCTTCTCTGAGTCCCTGGTATTTCTCCAGTTTCTCATGTTCCTTCTTCCTGATGTTTCCATCGCTTGGCACTGCCACATCCACCACAACGGCTTTCCTCTGTTCTTTATCCACCACTACAATGTCTGGTTAGTTCGCCATTATCATCCTATCAGTCTGGATCTGGAAATCCCACAGGATCTTTGCCCTGTGATTCTCTATCAACTTCGGAGGTGTTTCCCATTTTGATCTTGGGGTTTCCACTTCATATTCTGCACACATGTTCCTGTATATTATTCCAGCCACTTGATTGTGGCGCTCCATGTAGGCTTTCCCTGCCAGCATCTTACACCCTGCAGTTATGAGCTGGATTGTTTCAGAACTTATTCAAACTTTATTTTATTTATAAAATAGCGCTTCTCATGCACTTTGTGCAGCTCGAAGCGCTTTAACACTAAAAACAGTAAACACACAACATTACAATAAAAACCCCAACCCACCCTTCACCCTTCCCACTCCCCTCCATTAAACCACATGACCCATGGCTCCCACGTACAATGAAATATGACTATGTAACTGTAAAAGAATAAATAAATAAATAAATAAATAAATAAACAAGTATGGCTTAGCTCTGCTGTGAGGAAACAGTATCTGGGAATCCTTTCATACCAGGAGCCAGCCCGGCCACCGGAACATCGCCACAGTGCCCACCCAGACCGGAACAACACCGGGGTCCCCCTCACAGCCAAAAGCTGTAAAATTAGACCCCAGCCGCCCCAGCAAGGGCAACAACTGCAGCAACAACCGCTGACCAAGCCGGCAATCCCTGGAGGAAAAGATCCCCTCAAGAAACACTGGGGCTAAAATCATAAGATGCTAAAATTAAAAACATAAAAAAGAAAAAAACATAAAATTGAAAATAAGATGCATAAAATTAAAATAAATACATAAATAAAATAGCCTATACTAAAACTAATAGAATAAATTAGCAGTTAAAATCAACTAAAAGCTAAATTAAAAAGGTGGGTCTTGAGCCTCTTCTTAAAAACCTCTACTGTCTCTGCGGCCCTGAGGCTCTCCGGAAGGCCGTTCCACAGGCGAGGACCATAATGGCAGAACGAAGCCTCACCATAAGTTTTGGTCCTCACCTTGGGAACAACTAAGAGGCCAGTACCGGAAGACCTCAAGGTCCGCGAGGGCTCATATTTTAAAAGAATATCATTTAAATAAGAAGGCCCAAGACCATAAAAACATTTATAAACCATTAAAAGAATTTTAAAATCAATCCTGAAACGCACAGGGAGCCAATGCAGCGATTTTAAAACCGGTGTAATGTGTTCCCGCCCTCTGGTTCTCGTCAGAACTCGTGCCGCTGAGTTCTGTAGAAGTTGTAAGTTTGAAAGAGACTTTTTGGGTAAACCAGAGAGCAGGGCATTACAGTAATCTAAACGACTGAAAATAAAAGCATGCATTAGCACTTCTGTGCTGGCAAGAGAGAGGAACGGGCGGACTCTGGCAATGTTTTTGAGATGATAAAATCCTGTCTTAACGACATTTTTAATGTGTGGGATAAAATTTAGCTCAGAGTCAAAAAGTACGCCCAGGTTTCTCACACATTGAGAAGGTTTAAAATTATGAAGATGTGGTAAAATCATCTCTCTCTTGTCTTCAGAACCGATGATTAAAACTTCAGTTTTGTCCTGGTTGAGCTTTAAGAAATTTTCTGCCATCCACAACTTTATATCTAAAATGCAGTTTAAAAGAGTGTTAACCGGTTCAAGGTCATCAGGAGACACGGTGATGTAAAGCTGTGTATCATCAGCATAGCTGTGAAAGTCAACGCCATGTCTCCTGATGACCTCCCCAAGAGGCAACATATACAAATTAAAAAGTATTGGCCCTAAAATTGACCCTTGGGGAACCCCACAGCTTATTTCGTGGATTCCTGAAGAGCACATATCCATACTTACATAAAAGTGTCGATCTGTCAGGTAAGAGTAAAACCACTTAAGAACATTTCCAGAAAGGCCCACTAGACTACTAAGTCTGTCTAATAAAATCTGGTGATCTACTGTATCAAAAGCGGCACTAAGATCCAGTAGCACCAGAACACCATGAAGTGGTCTGCGAAGTCCTCACATGAAGCATTAGATGATGGCATGGAGGACTTGTTGAAGTCTTTGTTTATTAAAATATCAATTGTTTTAAAAAGAAATTTGGGGTTGTTTTTATTTATTTTCTGAAATGATTTTTGAAAAATAGGAGGTTCTGGCCCGTTTAACTGAGTTATTGTAGATTTTGAGTTGTTCTTTAAAAATGTCTTTGTGAATTATTAATTTCGTCTTCCTGTATTTCCTCTCTGCTCTCCTGCAGTTCTGCTTCAGACCCTTAATGTCGTCAGTCTTCCATGGCATTTTAGGAGTGGCTTTTAATGTTTTTGTTTTGAGTGGAGCCACTGCATCTATGGAAGACTGAAGTCTGTTATTAAAATGATCAACAATAAAATCACAGGGTGCAGGTAAAATCTGAGCAGGAGTTTGCTTAAAAACATCAATAAAACTTGCAGCCACTTCAGGAGTTAAATACCGTTTCCTCACAGTTCTCACTGAGGCTTCCTGCTGGATTTCACTGGTGACAGTAAAAAACACACAGTAATGGTCTGAGGTGGCTATGTCAACAACAGAGGACACCCCAGTGGACAGACCATAGGTAATGACCAGGTCCAGGGTGTGTCCTCTGTTGTGAGTTGGCTGTGTGACATGCTGCTGAAAATCCATGCTGTTTAGAAGATTTAAAAACTCGCAGGCATAGATATCATTACAATTGTCAACATGCAAATTAAAATCACCAGTAATTAAAATCCTATTGTACCTAATATGAAGAGATGATAAAAGTTCCGAAAATTCTTCGATAAAACAGGAAGGAGGGGTTGGTGGTCTGTATACTGTGACAGTTAAAACAGGTGGGTCTCCAAAAAGAAAAGCATGATGCTCAAATGAACAATATTTACCGAGTAAAATATTTTCAGATAAAATTCTTTTGTGAGCAATCGATGCTGTACCTCCACCTTTCTTTCCTCCCCTGATTGAAAATAAAAAATTAAAATTAGGTGGAGAAGCCTCAGTGAGAATAGCTGGTGCATCAGAGCCAAGCCAGGTTTCAGTTAAAAACAAACAGGTTAAATCATGGTCTAAAATCAGATCATTTATGATAAAAGACTTATTTAAAAGGGATCTGACATTTAAAAGAGCCATCTTCATGGTTGTGGGTACAATCTTATGTGTGCATGTCATGGGTTTTGTGACTGATGTGTGAATTGGTCGGAGACAACAAATATGCGAGGCACGTGGATATGAATGCAAATGATTAGAATGTCTATTGGTGATGCGGACTGGTATGTGATGCTGTATGGCAGAGAATGATGAGTCAGGGGTGTGGGTGTCCTGGTTCAACCGTCAGCTGGATATGGTTTTGAAAGAACGGAGGGTGAGATCAATGTTCATGCTGAGAAGACGGGAACCACTATAGTTGGGGTGTAAACCGTCTGATTTGAAGAGGTATGGTCTATTGTAAAAAGTTGTGAAGTTATCAACGTATGGAATGCTTATGGAATGACAGTATGTTTTTAACCAAATGTGAAGCTGACGGACGCGTGAGAACATGATGTCTCCATAACGGGGTGCAGGTAGTGGTCCAGATACGATACAGTGTATGTTTAACTGTTGGATGGTATGAATCAGGTGGATGAAGTCCATTTTCAGAGTCTCTGATTGCTGCAGTTTCAGGTTGTTGGTGCCTGCATGTATGATAAAAGTCTCCGCAGAGGGGTATTTCACAGAGAGTTGGTGGGCAGAGTTTTTAATCTCATTGACGACAGCTCCAGAGAGTGTGTGTGTGCGGCACCTTCTGACCCGGACATGCCGGACAACGGAGTCTCCCACGATGAGCGCGGGCTGCTGCACAGGTCCGGGTCTTCCAGCGGGTCTCCCCGATACAGCAGCGGGGTGATGAGCAGCGGCCTCCGCTCCAGCGGGCTCAGGTGGAGAAATGGGAGCTCCATAGTGATGTTTCCGGGCAGACAGTACTCCAGCGTGAAGACCTGGTTTTTCTGTGGAGAGTGGATCCCCTGAAGCTGGTGAGATGCAGGTTGCGGCGCGCAAGCCCCGGGGAAGCTCGCCTGAGCGTCGGGCCACCGCCTCTTTCAGCAGACGGCGGCGTTTCCTTCTCGTGGCGGGGGCCAGCGGAACAGCAGAGGATCCGGGCGGCTGGGCCAGGCGCCTCTTTGCACAGCCTACAACTTGGGTCTTTTCTGGTGTGGTAGATCTGAGCCCCTATCGCTCTGGTGCTCAGGGCTTGTTCCTGAGCTGCCAGGATGAGCGTTTCAGGGCTGTCCTGTAGGCCAGTCCTTTTTTAGCCATTGGTAGGACTTCTTGATATCAGCCACTTTAGTTATGGTCCGGTGGTACATGCCATGCAGGGGTTTGTCCTCCTATGAGGATCTGTCCTCCAGCACTGTATCCTCTGCTCTCCATTGCCTGAGACATTCACTGAGCACACTGTCAGTTGGGGCCTTGAGCTTCATGCATCTTGGATGTTTTCATCCTGGATAGTGGCTTCTACACTCACTAGTCCTTGGCCTCCTTCCTTGCGGCTAGCATTCAGTCTCAGGGTGCTGGATTTGGGATGCAACCCTCCATGCATTGTGAGGATCTTTCGTGTTTTAATATCCGTGGTCTGTATCTCTTCCATTGGCCATCTTATTATTCCTGCAGGGTATCTGATAACTGGCAGTGCGTAGCTGTTTATTGCCCGGGTCTTATTTTTGCCATTGAGCTGGCTTCTCAGGAATTGCCTTACTCGTTGGAGGTATTTAGCTGTTGCAGCTTTCCTGTTGCCTGCTCCAGGTTGCTATTTGCCTGCGGAATTCCAAGGTACTTGTAACTGTCCTCAATGTCTGCTATTGTTCCCTCTGGGAGTTAGACCCCTCCTGTGTGGACTACCTTGCCTCTCTTTTTCACCATCTGGCTGCATTTCTCGAGCCCGAATGACATCCCAATGTCAGTACTGTAGATCCTGGTGGTGTGGATCAGGCAGTCAATGTCACGATCGCTCTTAGCATATAGCTTGATGTCATCCATATAGAGGAGGTGACTGATTTTGGCCCCATTTCTGAGTCAGTATCCATAGCCAGTCTTGTTGATTATTTGGCTGATGGGGTTCAGACCTCTGCAGAACAGCAGTGGGGACAGAGCATCACCTTGGTATATCCCACATTTGATGGACACTTGTGCAAGTGGCTTCCCATTGGCTTCAAGGCTGGTTTTTCTACAGCTTCATTGAGTTTCCTATGACGTCCTGTTGATGTTGTACAGCTCCAAGCATTCAGTGATCCATGTGTGTTGCATTGAGTCATAGGCTTCCTTGTAATCAATCCAGGCTGTGCACAGGTTGGTGTGTCGTGACCTGCAGTCTTGAGCAACTATTCTGTCAACCAGGAGTTGCTGTTAGGCTCCTCTGGAGTCTCTACCAGTGCTCTTCTGTGTGTTGCTCATGTATTGATCCATGTGCCTATTTATCTTGGTTGCAATGATGCCTGACTTGATCTTCCGTGTTGTGGACAGACAGGTTATTGGCCGGTAGTTGGATGGGACTGCACCCTTTGAGGCATCTTTCTGGATTATGATCGTTCGCCCTTCCATTAGCCATTCGGGGTGAGTCCCATCTCTTAGCAACTGGTTCATTTGTGCTGCCAGGGGCTCGTGGAGTGCGGTGAGTTTCTTTAGCCAGTAGGAATGTATCATGTCAGGGCCCGGTTCTGTCCAGTTCTTCATACCTGAGACTCTTTCTTAGATGTCTGCCATTGTGATGGTTACTGGATTCTGTTCCTATGTTCTTTTCTCAGAGAGACCAGCCACTGGGCATTGCTGTTATGTGCTGTCTCTTTCTCCCATATACTTTTCCAGTACTGTTCAGTTTCCAGCCTTGGTGGGTCTGCTTGGCTGTTTTGACCCTGCCACTGAGCGTGCACTTTCACAGGCTGAGTTGCGAACAGCCTGCTCGTCCGTCTTGCTTCATTGTCTCTTGTGTACCTCTTTAGGCGGCTGCTCAAGGCTAAGAGCCTTTGTTTGGCAGTTTCCAGTGCTTCAGGTATGGGCATCTGGCTGTATTTCTTAGGTACTTGCTTTCTCATTTTACCTCTTTGAGCCTCTGTCAGCTTACTCACATCCTTCAGAGTTGCCTTGATTTAGGCCTCTAACCGTTTCTCCATGGTGGGTATTGTTTTCTTCCATGGTTGCTCTTATAGCCAAGCATCTCAAGGATCACTGCTGCTGAAGTGTAAACCAGTTCATTGGTTTCTGTGATTATTGTGGTAGGAATTGCCCTCAATGCTTCATTCACAGTTTCCAGAAGACTCTCAGGCGTTACATCACTTAACCGTTGTTGCTGGTGCCGGGGTTGCCTAGTGTTCATTCTAGACATGATTTTGTCTTTCAGGTCAGTTGCTGCCTTGCTCAGCATATCTGTAGTTGTTGGGGCTGTGTACCCAAGCTCAGGGTGGGAGTGTGGTATAGCCTCCTCTCTGACCTGCTGTTGTGGCTCTCCCGTGGTATTGCAATTGTATTGTATCGCTTCAATCTCAAATTGTGATAGGAGTTGGCGTTTGTGGATGTTGGAGCATTGGGCTACCAGTTGTTTGGCAGTTAGCCTTGATTGTGGGTTTCGAAGCATTCATTCATTCCACAATCTTTGTATGTAATCCCTCTGGGTGGGATTACTTGAGTAGTAGCATACTAACAGATCCTTGTTCTCATATCTAGTCCATTTTCATCTTTTTCCAGTAGCCCACTTTCCATCAGGGTGCTCTGGTCCCCCAGCACCTAACGCAGAACTTGTTTGGCCGGGCGACGTCTGAGCCGGCATGACATGTGGTTCATTGTCTCTCATGTTGTGAGGTAGGCAGTAGCGTTAAGAGACTTGCCCAAGGACCCTCGCTGGGTGATGTTAATTGCTCGCCATTTTTATGGTAATTGCCCCATTTTCATTGCCATTAATTGTTCATTCCGCCCCTGGGAATCGAACCCTGCATGACAGTCCTGCACCTTACCAACTGAGCTACCCAGCCGCTATATACATATATATACATATATAAATATATTGTAAAATGGTAGCCAGAAAGGTGTAAAACATGTTTTCTAAATAACAAAAAACTAAAAATGTAGCTTAATGATTTTAACAGATGTTTGTTGAGAAGTCTAAAAATGTGTAACAGCTGTAAACTTTGTTTTATTATAAAGCCAACCTTTTTGCAATACATAATCTGGAAAATTTGCTTTTTTTAAATGCAGCTTTGTGTCAAAGAGGGTACTCTTAAATGTCACTAATGAACTGTATTACACTCTCAATGATGAAGCACTTTTCACTGAATCAACTATTTTTACCTTAAGGCTTTGATAATTATACCGTTTTGCAACTGTTCCATGTCTTCCAGCAACAAACATGTTGGTACAGGTTTCATTGAGACACATTAACATTCAGCAGGGCGGTATCAAACTAAACACTTCAGCTTTTATCTCTTATGGTAGAAGACACAACAGTTATTCTTTTCTAAAGTAAACGTGATGCTTATTTAACCGGCATAAAAACCTGAGACTTTGCTATGTAAACTACACATTATTTTTTTGATAAGGGAGAAGTTCACTATTCTATTATGCTGCTTTGACCCTTTAAAACCAGAGCTTTAGCTCCACTGTTGACATTCTTTCAACTACCTTAACCATTCAACTGTTTATGCAATTAATGTAATTCCAGTGGATTCCAAAGCGGAGAAAGGCAACTTTGTGCTGATGTGTAACACTTTACAGGAGTGAAATGCTTATGCAAGTCGCCAGTTAAATTAGACAGTATATGTAGTATAGTATTTGTCTAGTTATGCACTTTAGGCTTCTGTCACATCTGTGCAGGTTTTTGGGTTGTCTTGCAGTGTCCTTGAGGCTCGTACAGCCAACTTAAAAGATGACATGAAAATGACATTGTTGTGTGTGTGGTAAGTGTATTGTTTGGTACACACACTTATGACGTACGGGTGATGCTGTCGTATGGTGATTATGCAGCCCTCTAGTCTGTGAGTAAGGTGCACGTAAGGCCACATGCCATTTCTATTGTTTGTCTCCTATGTCTGACACCAAATAATATTAAATTTACTGTGGACTTATCCAATCTTGACATTCATAAGGTATCTGGACTAATTTTAACCCAAATTTTGTCCTGTTCTTAAACTAAACAAGGCCACCACATACAAGAATTGGCTGCAGTTAATATGACACGTCCAGGTTCCAAACTGCTTAATTCTAACACTAAACAATTACAACTGAGTGACCAATCAGCCTTGAGAACTGATCGTAATTGTCACAATTGAGAAGTTGCCAAAGGTGCTCAGGGACGCAGAAGTTCTCACAATGATGGCTGACTGACAGGTTGGTTCTTAAAAGTATAAAAAAACACGAACCCAAACACAAGGACACACACATCTGCAAGCACTCACTTGTCCTCCCAGAGCAAATCTGAAAGAGATGACATCATTCTCTCAACAGGCCAGTGAAGCATATCAGTTTCTTTCTCTGGAGGAACTACTGGCCGGAGCCCCAAGTGGATATTCTTTTGTGCATGGCAAACTCTGCTATTGTTTTGGCTGGTCATGTGTGCCTGTTGCTCTCAGTGTTTCTTGGAAATAAGTTGTTAAAAAGAAAATTGAGCTTTAGAAGGAAGCAAATAATGCCAGCATACTGCAAAGTTAACGTCAATACCTTTTTGACCAAACACACAGTTTTTGACCACGTAGTTGCTGATTATTATTGGGGGACTGCTTGGAAATAAGTCTTTTCTGGCAAAACACAGAAAATGAGTTCTGCATAACATTGGGAGCTGTAGCAACAATGGACTGGTTTGATTTTGATTTGGATCGACAAGAGCATAGCTGTCTGGCACTGCACTAAAAAGACTGTTTCTAGTTTTTGGATAAGAAGGAAAAGTCATGTAGTGCAGTTTCAAAGCTTAAAACATGACTCTTTGTGCTTGAAGTTGGATAATGGCCTGTTTCGGCCCTGGCCTTTGGTGTGTGTATGTGTGTGTGTGTCTTTTACAGAAACCTCCACCACACCACCTGACTTCACCTCCTGCAGGAGATGATTGCAGCCTCCTTCCCTCCTCCAATCACCTGGCTGGGCGGGAAACATAAACACCACAGCAACCCCCTGTTCCAGTGACAGCTGAATTCCTGGGAGGATTCCGTTTAATCAGCTCGCACCTGTTGTTGGACTTGGCATTAGAACCTGTGGAAACGGCCTGGTTTTTCCCTCTTGCGTGGGATCTTTGTTTTGGTGATATCCATGGGGCGGCCGTGGTGCAGCGGTCGACCCATGATCGTAATATTGCAGGTTCAATTCCCGCCTTTCACACCCATGAGTTGAAGTGTCCTTGGGCAAGACACTGAACCCCACCTTGCCTCTGGTGGTAGGCGGGCGACTGTGTTTGGCAGTGGAGCCGCCACCAGTGTGTGAATGTGTGAGTGACTGGGTGAATGGGTCTGTGACTGTAAAGCGCTTTGTCCTTGTAGGAAGAAAGGCGCTATATAAGTATACACCATTTACCATCTAGTTTGAGTTCCACATTGGTTTTGTTATTTATTGCATTAGTGCCTGAGCATTTAAATTTGTTACCTTCATTTTACTTTTGCAGCTGTCGATTAAATAAACGGCTGCACTGACATCCTTTAACCCTTACCGGCTTAATATTATTTCTTTATGTTACCTACAGTATTTTCTCCCTCTCTTGGGGTGGGCTGTAACACGGCCCATACAGCTTTTCAGTGCAAGGGAACAAAGTAAGAGGTTGATTTGGCTCTGTTTTATTTTATTCTAGACTATACCAACAATAAAAGTAAACAAAATAACTCAGTTATATTAGCTGTTACATTAAAGGTCAGAGAGCAATGAATTTTAAATGTTAGACCAGTTATTTTCTTTTGTTGATTTGGGGCCATTATTTAACTTTGCATAGTTGAGTCGAAGTAAACCATCCTTGTCCCTCTTGAATAGGAACATACTGTATAATAGGAATTAAAAGATGTGGGATGATGATGAAGAAAATTAAATGAAAAGTACAATATATCTACAAAATATACAATTAAACTTCATTTCACCTATCCTGGTTTACAACATCAATGTTGAATATTACCCACTTCAAAATGTTGGTTGTAAGACCCACATGAAAGTCTAAAAAAGGTCCATGAGAGTTCTGCTTAAAGAAAAAGCATGGGAGTGCTGGGGGTGGGGTGTATGATAGAGTAGAACCAGCCTTATGTCATTTATTTGTCGTTATTTATGTTACCTGGTTAAATTCACAGAAAAAAAAATACTGCTATTTTTTTGGGGTTTTATTTAGTAATCATTAACATCGGTACAGCAGCTTAATAATATCAAACCACTGTTTGTCATTTTTTGGAAGTTGTTTGTTTTATTGAATGCAAGCACTGTCATAAGAAAAAAACAAAACTTTTTACCATGCACTTTGTCTACAGGGTCACACGTATAAAGAAAACACAAAGCAACTTGGACTATTTTTAACCCTTAAAACCTTTTATCCCAACAACAAAGTTCATATTTTTACACAAATCCCCTTAACAAATTTCTCTGCATAGCAACAAACCATCATGCTTATAGGAATAATAGAGAACTTAAAGCTTTATCAATCCATGATTCAATTATTTTCAAACGGTGACATCGATGGCCTTTTCCTCAGTGGCCTCACCAGCCGTCTTCTTGTTCCCACTGTAAAGGATGGAGGAATGTTAAATATGGAAAGTTCCCTAGTGAAACATGTTCTATACAATTTGTGTACTAATTGTGCTACAACCTTGAGCTTCACTGGCTGCGGAAAATTGACCTCCACCTGTGAGATAGACAGAAAAAAAAAATTTTTTTGCACAAAAAAAAGAAGAAAACCTGGAGGTAACCCTTGTGCTATCCTAGGCACTTTAACGTTGGGAGTTGGGTCATCTAGACCAGTGTTTTTCAACCAGTGTGCCGCGGCACACTAGTGTGCCGTGGGAGATGGTCAAGTGTGCCGTGGAAAATTGCCCTCATTAACTGATCTAAAAGCATTTCCCATCTCCAGGAAATCAGCTCTTTGTTCATCCAAACAGGTCCTGATAAAACACTGAGTAGTTAGGAATATAAACGATCATAAAATACTTTTTTCTTTGTGTTTATTTGATTCTATTAAAGACATTTTAATAAGAATGACGGTAACGCGAAATAGCTGCAGCTATAACTGTGTAAGGAAAAGTCCCGCAGCTTTTACTGTCTCCACGACTCCACCAATCATTCTTGAAGGCTTAATCACATGTCATCAGTCTGACCAATCAGAAGTGGTTAAAGTCTCCACTTTCTTGTTCCAATTTCGCTCATAACTCACTCAGTTCCGACAAAAACACCAGCTAAAGCTCGTCTTTAGCGGTGTAGCTTTCCACAGAATCCGGTATCAGACCGTGGAACAAGTGAACAAAACCATGAAGCTCAGAGACGCGAGTCTTTCTGCCGTTTTCTGGCAGTTTTCACACTACATCTCCCATGATGCATTGGCTTAATGAGTCGTCCTTCTTACACGTCTTGAAAACACAACGAACATACAGTTTGTATGTAACTTAACTTTTATTACATCTTTTAGAAAAACATCTGCAACTTCCTGCTTTTTCTGCCACAATTATCACAAAAATGCACGTCAGATTGCCGGGGGGGGGGGGGGGGGGGGGCTGTACATCAAAACAGACTATGAGTTTCTGCTTTTTTTTTTTTTTGGATGCTGGTGTGCCGCGGGATTTTTGTCAAGGTACAAGTGTGCCGTGGCTCAAAAAAGGTTGAAAAACACTGATCTAGACCCACTAGACAGTGCGCTGAACCTTTTTTCTTCAATGATCTGTGATCTTCACTGGTGTCCGTGGATTACATGAAATCTATCCACCTTTGTCATGGTAGGAAGAACACGTCAATGTAAGGGTGGGGTCATGTAAGAGAGCACAAGGGTTAAATGTATTTACCTTTAATGAGCTGGGTTAATCTGCTTGTTTCCTCCTTCAGCAGACTGGGGTTATCACGGATGGACAGAATTTTAGAGACATCTGGGCCTGAATGTCAACAACAAAAACTATTAGATTCAAAAATGTATAACAACGTTTTCTCCCAAAAGATCCTGAAACTATACATAAAAGTTACCAGTATTTCTTGTTTTACAGACAGAAAAATCAAGAAGTTAAACATCTGAAAGAAACAAACTCCCACCTTCAATGATTTGAGGCTCAAATGCTAGAGTTCCATTGGTTTCACCCGTTACTGGAAAGAGAAGAAGAGAGTTTTTGAATATTTTGACAGATATCCTTACTGACTCATAATTAAACATTTTATTTATACACATCTCATCTAATAAATTCCCTTTGTAATTTTTATTACATATTTTTTCTTCAGGTCTAATTCAATTTATGATTATACACTTACAATAGCTGTTGAAAGCACCGTTTTTTTAACCTTTGTGAACATGCACATTAGCCCTTACACATTTTTGAATAAGAAATAAGAGCTGAAAAAAATCACTTACAACTCTAATGTTCCACAAGTGATAAGACAAGTAATCCAAACTCACCTGTAAGCCCTTCTGACACCTTTCTACCAGCACCTGTACCTAAAGGTAAAAGAACAGAGCAGATATGAGGAAATCTCAGCTGAGTCATCACTAAACTCTTGACTTTAATTTCAATTTGTTGGAAAGAGTTTAGAGCTCACCAGAAAGGACTCTTGTGACTTTGTTGATTGGCTGGCGGTCAATAACTCTAACTACTTTGCTGACGGTGGGCTCTTTCTCAACATAGCGGGTTATCTTGGTCTGTGAAGGCTCAGCCTTAACAACCTCTTTGTATTTTACTTCTGTTGATTTTACATCTATACAAAGAGAAATTTCTTTGGTTAAAAGCATAAAAAAACTCTATTTTTAATCTTTTTATTTTACCATCAGTGCTCAATGTAATAATGTACACAATATGACAAAAAGCTCTTATTTTATTATTATTAATTACAGTCAACATGCATGACCCAGACTGGAAAGCCTGGACTCATGCTAAGATATGCTAAAACATATCAATGGCTTTTTAGGAGTTTTAATACAGTATGAAACATACAAACTGATTCAGTGTGTTAGGTTGAGTGGAGTAAACCTGGGGAGTAATAAATATGTGTCAATAAGGCAGTTAATCAGAGTTACTGATTAACACACATCGCTATTGTTCCATGAACCATTATGAAATGTTTTATATTGAAGCTGAATTTTAATGGTTTCTCAGAATCTGCAGCCTTATCTATTACACGTCATGTGGATATTTGACAGCATGTTAAAAAACTGCACACTTTTATTATTATTACTACAAAAGAGGATCAGAGGGGGTCTTTAAGCAACCCTTACATGCATGTTTTCCTTTTTTTTATTCCAAACTTGTATCTTAGCTTATCAGCAGAAACCAGTCACATTTGACTCAGACGTGTAAAAAAAAAAAACATTTTTTAAACTTGTCTCAGGAGTGCTTGAGGACTCTGATGGAGATGATATATTATTATGTTAAGCTAAATCTAAACTCTTAAAAAATATATATATATAAAGGTATAATGTAGAAAATATTAATCATCTTGGAAAACTTCCTTTATGTCTTGATGCTTGAAATGGAAGTGAATTGGAATTTATTTTGTATGTCTTATTTATTAAAATAATTTTTTTTTAATAAGGCAAAAAAGGAATTAAATGCAAAAAGAACATTTATTTTAATCAAAACTTATTGTGAACTCAGTGGGGATAAATGGACCACATCCACCTGTTGTCTTTGATGTTTACATTGACTCATTCCCAATTATTTGATATGATAGCAAAGTAAATTTAGCACCACACGGGTAGAAGTGGCACCAGACAGAGGCAAGGTTTTTTGATTGACTAAATTACTTTAATTTAAAGGAGCACGATCAATGTCCAGCTAAAATGTTGAACATTTCTGAAAGTTTTATTACAAAATATAAAATTCTTACCGTCATAAACAATTTTGATTTTTTTACCTATGAAGAAATGAAAGAATTTAAACTGTTTGCAGAAGTGACTTTCATAACACATATCTCCCACATAATACTGCAATATCTGGCTGAAGGGAACTTACTGCTGGCAATACTTTGGATCTCTGAATAAGAATATCCAGAAACAAACTATAAATCAAAACACATGCTGAGCATTAGCAAAAAGTTCAGCAAAAATATGTGCTAAATGCACACAGACTGACACACATGCTTTAATTTTCTCCACCTTTATCTTGATGTACTTAATCAGTTTCTGCAGCAGCACCCAGAGATCCTCACGGCCCACAGGAAGGCCTGTGAGCAAAGTGCATGATAGATGTTTGATAAACCGTGCACATAATGGGACAGAGGGCAAGTTGCATTAAAAGTACAGAAAAGTATCACATTCTCACCCGGAGGATAGAGTACATTCTTCACCACATGGACCACACCATTTGTTGCCATTAAGTCAGTGTCTGGCACATCGACTGAGTTCACATTTACAGAGTTGTTTACCTATGTGAAACAAGAAAATCAAGTGATTAATTTCCTTGAGAACAAATCCTAAGTTTAACTATAATTTCTCAGTACGAACGTTTAATCGTGTTCATGAGATCACCCCTTTTTTCCATTTGTTCTTTTACTGTGCCCCAACAAGGAAATCCTGTAAGCCTGACAGGAGACCCTAACTGATAACTGAACACCACAGAAGCAGAGGGAGGGAGCAGCAACAACAGAAAGGAACAAAAGGCCATTGGAGGGGTGGAGATAAAAGGGACAGGAAGCCAATTTTTTATTGCATCTGGCCATCTGGTTCATTAGAGATAGCAGTAGATAGTCTCTCTTTCAAACACATTTGATAACATTCAATAGCATTTCCCAAAGTTTATTGGAAAAGACTGAGATCAGGTTTGAAAAGGTTTATTTATGTGACCATAAAGTTTGATAACCTAATAAAATTTATAGATTTAACACAGTATTAGGAATACTGACCAGATTTGCTTACAAATCGATAACTAATAAAAGTAGATTTGAAAATGTATTAAAGAGCCACTCCAATGAATTGTGTTTTTGGTGTTTTTAACATGTTCTTGTTTCATTTTTTTGATGATTTAGGATGGTTTAAATTCAAAATTGCATTTCAGTGTAATTCTTTATTTAAATCATTGTGACAAAAAGGGATTTGAAGAAAGAGATTATGTGTGACCTAAAAAAACGCTGGGATAGCCACAAGCTATCACAGTAAAACCACACAAAAACCTCATTGTAAAAAGTAACCCATGTTTGTTTTTAACTTTAAGAAGAAATAAATAAATAAAAACAGAAAAAACATAAATTGAGATCAAATTAAAACATTATACCCCCCTCCAAAATAATATTGCTCCAAAGAAGTAAAAAAAATATCCTCGTACGAATATTCCAAAAATTGGGTTAAAGAAATAACCCAAGATCAGTTTAAGCACCGAGGTCTTAGCAATAGAGAGCAGAAGAGGGGCAGGGTTGCTCCGTGCCAATGGCCCCGCCCAGAACTAATTTCTGATAAATTCATGCTGCTCTGCAAAAATAATGTCCTACAATGACAACAAATTTTATTTTGATTTTGGCTAAAAACTGCATAATCATAATTAAAAGACCACTGGGAACACTTAATATAGATCAGAAGATGGTGGAACTTTAATGTCTTACTTAAGGAGTTGTTGCAAACTTTTTGGATAAACATAAACATGACAGCCTATTTTTATCTTAACCTTGTAAGCAAAAGTCAGTCCAATTTCTTAGAAAGGAAGACAGATGGAAGATTGTCATAGGAAAAACAGTGTGTTATCTTTTTAAAATAACTAGCTATTTGTTAAACTGCAGAGGGTGCAAAAAAGAAAAGCAAATTAGTCATAACTTAGTTCGTACAAATTTAACTGGCAGATTGAGGCCTTGCATTGTTTTGAGCATATTGGTAACTCCTCTTTCCAATCCTCCACTGATGAAGATCCCATTACTGATGTGGTACAGAAGAATGTTTTTCAAAGCAGTGACATCACCTGTCAAAGTGAGCACAGAACAGGCTTTATTACAAAGGCAGAAGGATTCTTAATCATTACATCTGTTTGTTGAATCACTCAGCAGAAATCAAACCTCTGCAATGCAACACTCACTTTTCAGCAAAGTTAAGTCCTCTGAAGTTAGTTCTTTAAAAGCATCGTCGGTCGGTGCAAAGATGGTGTAGGCGCCCTCCTCCTTCAACATGTCGTACAGACCTGCCGCCTCCATTAACGACAAGAAAATTCTACATTTGAACAAAAAAAAAAAGTGGAAATTAAGAGCAATCATTCCACTCATTTGTTTAAAACATTTGTAGGATTTGGAAAATATCATGATAGAATCCCCAAAAACCAAATGTCATAAAAAGTCTGTTTTAAGAACAGTTTTTATGTTATTTAATACAGTGTTTTTCAACCTTTTTTGAGCCACGGCACACTTTAACCTTGAAAAAAATCCCGCAGCACACCAGCATCCAAAATTTAAAAAAAAGGAGAAACTCAAAGTCTGCAATGATCTACAGTCCCTCCCCAATCTCACATGCATTTCTGTGATAACTGTGGCAGTAAAAGCTGGAAGCTGCAGCTGTTTTTTCTAAAAGATGTAATAAAAGTTGAGTTAGAAGATTTAAAAACTGTTTGTTGTGTGTTCGTTGTGGTTTCAAGATGTTTAACAAGGAAGACTCATTGTGCGCTGAGACGCTGCCACTTTAACCCAATGCATAATGGGAGATGTAGTGCCAACAGCCGCCGAACGCAGACGGACTCGCGTGTCTGAGTTTTATTGTTTTGTTCACTTTTTCCACGGTTTGATACCGGATCCCGCGGAAAGCTACACCGCTAAAGATGAGCTTTAGCTGGTATTTTTGTTGGAACTAAGCGACTATATGAATCAGAAAAAGGTAGTGAAGACTTTAATTAATAATCATTGGTCAGACTGATGACATGTGATTAAGCCTCCAAGAATGATTGGTGGAGACAGTTAAAGGGGCGGGACTTTTCCTAATACAGCTGCAGCTAAATTGCAGTACAGTCATCAAAATGTATTTGCCGCGTCGGAGTACAAGCCTCATGAATTAGGCAACATTGTCATCCTGACGGATCACGTCCTGGCTCACAGAGCAAGTGTGATTTATTAGCACACAGTGGGTGAAGTCAGTTTTGTCCCAGGCCCTTGTATTTGAGTATATCTGCAACTGCCAAACAGTATGGACCTCTATTCTGTTCACAAGTTCCTCAGTTATGGTTTTTTATTTATTTATTTATTTTTACTTATTGACAATCTAGGTATCATACATAAAATTACAAACAGTAACCATATAATCAACATTACATCCCTCAGTTATGATGAGGAAATTTACATCCGCGATCCCCCATTTCCCATAGTCTTAGGGGCTAAAGGCGGGGCCAACGCCCGGCTCGCCATTCTGTTGTACGTGTTTAAGAATGAGCAGCAGTGCATGGAGGGGTGAACGGGTAAAGCTCTCCTTCCGCTTGTGTCGCGGCAGCGTTATGGGAGTAACAGGGCTGGTTAAAAAACACGCTAGTAAAATAAAGCAGCGACGACTGAAAAGCGCGCGCCTCAGCGCGATACGCGCGCCTCCTCGCGGCGCGTGGGTCAGAAGTTTCCTTCCACAACAAACACTTGCTCCGCGGACGCCTCGAGTAAGCCCTGGCTGCAGCCTGCAGAATGGCTCGACGCCTCTGCGCTCCGCGCTCCCGCGCGCTCCTTGTCTCCCCTTCCTATCTACTCCGACAGCTCTGGCCATGGGGCTTCAAGGAGGAGCGCTTCGTCCCCATTGCGCCGGTGAACGGAGCAAATCGTGTCTATGCAGAGCAATCAGACTTAATACTGTACGTTTTGTGTATGAGGGGCGGATGCGTTGTTACGTGTGGGAGCCTTCAGACTGCCATCGGCCCCGCAGCTCACACGACACGCAGTCTCCAGCTCACACGGAGGCTGTGAGCGTTTCAATGCAAAACTCCGCTCAGTCCTTAATAACCGTTAAAACGATCACGTCAATTTGTGTTTCCAGTCGTGTCCCGACAAAATAAAGGCTGATATTATTCTCACATTTACGTGCAGGCAGCCGAGTCACTATGACTCAGAGGTAAATTCACTCCGGACCATGCGCTGTTCTCTCCGTCACGCAGCTGACCGGCTTTTCCAAACCCGTTGGTGATGGTGGATTTTTTCACGCTGCTTTTAACGATTGCTTTTAACTTGAAAGCTTCATCATATTGTAGCGGCGATCACGTGCACGTTGGGTCTAATGGCACCAAAGGATTCTGGGATGCGGCCGGGCATGCGTGCTTCGTTTTGTTGAACCATGACTGAAGTGTCTAAGACCTGAAGTGAGGTCCATGCTGTTTGGCTGTTTAGAGGTGTGTTGAAAAATAAATGACTTGTGTTTGGTGTTAGAGAATTCAAACCATTTACCGTGTCCGAAAATACGTACACGGCGGCCGCCAATAAAATCCATAAATTAGCTGCGTCACTGAATAAGCCGCACGGCTGTAAGCGCAGGAAAAAAGTAGCGGCTTATAGTCTGGAAATTACGGTAATTGGAATCAAATAAAACAAAGAAAAAAATATTTTATGACCTTTCATAATCCTAACTACTCAGTGTTTCATCAGGGCCTGTTTGGATATACAGTGAGTTGATATCCTGGAGATGGAAAATGTTTTTAGATCAGTTAATGAGGGCAATTTCCCACGCCACACCTGACCATCTCCCACAGCACACTAGGCACACTGGTTGAAAAACACTGATTTAATATAGCAGGACTTCTTTCTTATAATGAAAACAGCAGGTTAGATTAAAATCTAAATTTCATACTTGAACTGTCCTTCATCTTTGAGGACTTTGTAGAGGGTCTTATCACTTGTTTTGACCAAAGATCCCACGAGGTGGAGGGCACCATTCTTTCCTTCCTTGCTGCCACGCACCATACATGCATTTTCTAGACACACCGCCTATCAAACAACATTGACAAAGTCCAGGAACAGGTATTGGAATTGTGGGAATTGTAACTGTTCAGTATCTAATGTTGATTAATGTCAATCATACTAAATAAAATGTGAACAATTTTAAATGACAAATTTTCGTGTCAAATATTAATTTGAACCCAGCTGTTTTATTTCACTGTATGATGCAGCGCCATTAACATTTCTGGTACTCACAGTTCGGTAAATGAAGGCTCTGAGGAACTTGCCAGAGAGCGTTTCCAGCTGCTGTCCCGTGTACAGCTCACTCAAAGACACTTTAACTTTCAGGATGTGGTTTTCCAGAAGGAGTTTCAGCTCACTCTTCGCGATTGACGATACCTCTTCTAACAAAGGTGGATTGAAAATAACAGCAGCAATGTTGACATTGAATTCTTTATGATTACAATCCCCAAACTGTTCGGATTTCTTTTTCCCAGTTGAGATATTTTTTTTTTCTCTGTTTACATGATCTTATTTCTCCTCACCTGTGAAGACCCCATTGAGAGGAGCGAGAAGTGTGTACTCCAGATTTGGTCTCATTGCTGAAGCAAAGTCCATTTCAGAGAAATAGTCTCTGAAATAGCTCTGGGACTCTCCCATCAGCTCAGTGATTTCCTTAGCTAAGATGAATCAGATAAACAAGCTAGAATACAGAGGAAGTACACAGCTGATTGATGCAAAAATGCAAAGCAAGATGGGTTTTACCTGAATCAGGAAAGAGCACCTGATCTATAAGGTGAATAACACCATTGGAAGTCACAATGTCCTTCTTTAGTACCATTTTGATGCCATTGACGGTAAGAAAATCTCCATCACAGCCGATCTCAATGCTGCTCCCCTCCTCGGTCTCATACACTGATCCTGCCATGATTGCCTCTGCACACTGGACGCTGTTCAACAGATGGTACTTCACCAACGCTGACAGGTTTGGTCAAATGAAGGCAGCGAAGGAAAAAAAAAACACAAAAAACAACTGATCACTTGGTACATCCTTTTTAAGAATTTTCCTTTCCAAACTTTGATCAGATTTGATGTTTAGGTGTGCTCAATGAAACTGCTATACCATATTCACGCCACCCTCTACAACACGTGTTCAAGCAACCACTTCCAATGAAAAGTCTATTAACAGGTGTAAAACACATATTGAAAGTTTAACTTCGACCAACCAGGGACTCAGATTTGGTAGCAATGTATGGGTAGCATCCTTTTTAATTCAAGGAAGCGCCAACCATTTGAAAATTGATCATGGAGGAGAAATTTATAATTGGGGGTTGTCCCCGGCTGGAATTATACAACACAGTCTTTTATACGTATTGATATAATAGAGCTGTGAAAGAAAAAGTCTGGAGCAAGATTCAAGAGATTTTCACTGCTTTGGCATTTCGCACCAAGACTCTTCCAACTTCGAATCGCAGGTACATCCGCTGCTATGGGTTAACAACAGTCATGTGTGCACACATGAAAGTGCATTCACGAACCCATGCTTAGCACGTTCTTGAACACGTGCCCAGTGTGAACATAATTTCTTCAGCTTTAAAAATCCATGCATCAGGACACCAAGCATTGTGCATTTTCCGCACCTTGACTTCCGCAGAAGAGTTGTCAGATGAGGCATACACCAAACCTGATATTCAGTTGTTGTACATCTCTGCACAACAACTAAACACAGGTCAGGCATCATTCAAATGTGTGTCACTGCATGAAATCTAAACAGCAAGTTTTAAAGTCCTTTTCCTGTTTCTGCTCCGATACAGTTGGATTTCGCACATTAACATGTTCCAGTATTTCAGTTGATGATCTAAAACTCTTGGTATGGAATATTAATGTGATGCGAATGTTGAACAGCTGTGGAACACTGATGGGTTGCAGACTGTATGGGAATAAGATTATCTTTCATGTTATACAACACAATAAGACATAATGATACATAAAGTTTGCATTTAATAGCTTCAGACAGTTTCCCACAGATTGTTTCACTTAAAACCTTTCCAAGCCACTAGTTACTAAAGTCCTACAAATGACAAGCATCTAGTTCTTTGTTGTAATTTTTTTTTCCTTTTTTTCTTTTTCAGTGTCTGCTTTAAATAAAATGAAAAAAATCCTGTTGACTTTCACGAGTTCAAAGGATTTCTTAAAGACCCACTTTTGGGTGTTTTTAACATGTTTGTGTGACATTTTTCTCACGATGGAGGACATGCTGTATATAAGGGAAATTAAGCCCAAAACTGCATTGCTGAGAATGTGTTTATTGAAATTGTTGTGAATCAGGAGTAGACAAAAAACTGCTATTTAAAAAATAATGCATTTATGATGTAAAAATATACTGGGCATGCATGTATGTCCACGTTTGTCTTTTTTTTTTCTCATTTGAGCAAGCACCTGGCTCAAAATTATATGGCTAGATAGCACCAATGTTGCCTGCTATATTTGTTGCAGTGGTAATGTGAGGTTGGAGGTGTGAGGGGCTGTAAGCTAGCTGGAAGAAAGAGTTTTCTCAGTAACAAAGGGTGCAGGGTTGCTTTACACCAACAGTCCTACCCACAACTCAGAGGCACATTTCTAATAAACCCCTGCTGCTCTGCATAAACTATGTCCAAGAAAACAACACAGATTTTTGATAAAAACAGCATAATATAATGCAAAGACCACTAGGAACACTTTTAAAATAAATCAAGACATGATTGGAGTAGGTCTTTAACCTACTACAATGTTATTTCTGTACCTGTGATAACAGCGTTGTTTTCTATGATGCGCTCCAAATATCCAGAAGGCAGTTTATCGAAGGCCTCATCCGTCGGAACAAACAAAGTATAGTGACCGGCTTCTCCAAGCTTATCAAGCAAATCAGCGGCAGATGCAGCAGTCTGAAAATTGAGAGTTTTCTACTTAGATGCAACTTTTTGTCACAGTGGTCAGTGGATTAACAACAATCTTCAGGCTTTTTGAGACTTGAAAGAGTTAAAAAAAATAATTTTTACATACAGCGAAAGAGGAGAGATTTTCGTTCTCTTCCAGGATGTCCTTGATTGTGCCACTCACGGGACGGATCACCCGGTCTATGACATGCACTGCACCATTTGTAGCCACCTGGTTACCATAGATGATTCTAGCACAGTTGACTGTCACAACCTTGACAGGAAAAGAAATTTTAAAATAAGTCAAGATTTCAAACATTTGTTTAAACATAGATTTTGGAAGAATTTACCCCATTTCCATAATGGTTGATGTAAAGATTATGATCCTCACTCATGGTAGGAACAACCAAGCCATTCTTCATGTCTTTGGTTACAAGACGTTGATTCACTGTGTGGAACAGTAAAGTATTGTACAGCTCCTGGTTTTCATTTTCAGCCAATTTAAGCTTTTCATTCTACAAGAAAGAGGAAATGAGTTATATTGTTATTGTTTTGAAAGAAGTACTATATCTATCTGTCTACTCACAGGATCCAGCAGATCCCAGGCATCATTGCTAGGTGCAAACAGAGTAACAGAGGTGGGGCCTTCAATGTCCCCTCTTAGTTGGGACTCGTTAGTGTATTGCTGAGTGGCGGTAGCCTTTACAAGTCCCAGCGTACCATAAACATCGTCAATGGGAGCCGCTGCAGATGCAGAGATTTGATACAAAGTAAATAATAAAATGTGAATAAAGCAAAATTAAAAAAAAGAGAGAGACCAGATTGTGGCTTACCTGCAGGACATCCCTTCATGCCCTCTATCTTCATGTAACCAGGACAACACTCATATAAGACTACGCTGTCAAAACAATGGAAGACACTATATTAATGAGATTCATTAGATTCATTTGATCAAAATGCTCAGTAATGCTTTTTATTTCACAGGGGCTCTATGAATCTCTTCAGATTTATGGCCCTTGTTTATGTAAAGGTCTACAGTATTAGAGGACCTGAGTGCAGCAGAGAGCATAGATGTTTTTAAGAAAAGACTCAAGACCCATCTTTTCAGCTTGACTTTTAGCTTGTCTATCCATCGATCGGTCTGTCTGTCTGTCTGTTTACTCTGCATTATTAACAGCTCATTTTAATATTTCTTGTTTTAATGTTTGATTATTCACTTCTCTTATCAATATTTGTACTTTTAATAATCTTTTTTATTTTTTACTGCTTCCTCAGTTGAATCCTCTCCCTCTGGTTTGGCTGCTATTCAGCCACTGCATGGAGACCAGCATCTCCCCCTGGTTGTGGTGAGACAGGGTTCTCCATGACAACAATGCTGGCTATGTACCTATCCCTAGAGGAAGAGGTCTACCAACTCTTTCCCTGCTTAGCCTATTGCCCTCAGAGGTTGGAGGTGTGAAAATGGGTTGGGGGTTGTGTATGGTTCTGGAGGGATTAGCTCTATTTTAAAATTCATTCCCTTTTTTATATTATTTATCTTGGTGTATAGCACTTTGTGTTACTAAGTTGGAAAAGTGCTATATAACGATTGATTGGTTGGTTGGTTGGTTGATTGACTGATTAATTGATTGATTGATTGATTGATTGATTGATTGATTGATTGATTGATTGATTGATTGATTGAGTAGTAATCCTTTTCCTGGTTTTGGAATATCACAAAAATCTTCTTAATAAAATGTAATGAACTCGTTTGAGTAAAATCATCAAGGTCGTACATAGAAGGACTTTTTCTTCATCAAATGTATTCAATAACTAGAAAACAATAAGTCATACAAATATATAACTACAACATGATGTGTTGTTGACTGTAACAGGAAAGAAATACAGAACTCCCATAGGGACGATAGATGAGGCTCTGCACTGGCTAAGAGCATTCATCCAACACATCTGTTTTAACAGCCATCCAAACTGATATCAACATATCATGCAACAGCAGGCAAACGACAAACAGAAAAGTAGGTTTTAGAATCTGAAATATGAGTTAAAAATTAGATTTAGCAGCTCAGCTAACAATAATTTAAACAACGTGAAAACCACCATGAAAGCATCTTATTTATAAATTGTGCTTAATGAAATGTTTGAGACTGCACATGGGTCCAATCCATCACCACAGCTTGAAACAAAACAAAAAAAGGCCATGGGAACCCATGCATGGGAACAGATGAATCACACTCAGGATTCACGGCAGATTCTTTTTTGTTAGGGCATTACCCTTCCCCCCCAGCGCCACTTCTTCCTCATGAAACACAGCCATGTGGCTGCAGTCATTCATCTCTGGGCCAACTGTAAGCCACCTCTTCTACAGGCACGGCTAGTAGAGTTTGGAGAAACTTAACAGGAAACTGCCTGGTTCTGTCATCACTGCATCCAATAAACAGATTTCTGTATAAATAAATCGGATAAAGTATTTTTTTTTGTAATTCTAAAAATTCTTCTGAAAGACCTGAAAAGACAAGTTGTTTTTTTTCTGAGTAACAATGAACTGGGTTAATGTAGTTTGAATTTACAAAATTTCAGTAAGTCATCACGTAATCTGCTTATTTGTTCAGAAAATTGATGAAAACAATTGAAATTACTTTTTTTCTAAACTATTTCTTCCTGAATTTCTAAGCACTGCAAAGTGTTATAATTCCATTTTCTTCTATCGGTTGTTAAAAGTTACGCAGCTGCAAACTGAACAACAGCATGAAGAGACAAATGGAGCAAAGCCATTGCAACTGCAGGCAAAATCTCACAGAAAAAATAGGCAGATGCTACATCTCAGCGGGACAATCATTTACAGCTGTCTACATTCAACAGTCAGGCAGATGTTTTAGAACAATTTAGGTTGTTCTTTATTGCGAAGTTTTGAAATGATAAAAACAGGTGCACACTGAGTCTGAGTCCTGTTAGTTATGCAGGCTTAAATGGACGAATAATTCTTTATCTTTTTGGGGTTTTTTTTGTGTTTGAAACTTTAACTGGGAGTTCTCTAGGCTTACTCACATCTTCCAAAATGCGAACAAGTTCAAAAATAAGTCAGGATTGGATGCCTTACAAACATCCACCCGCCAGCCAGAGCTCCTAAATGAATTTAGCTGGAGTTTAACAGAAAGCAGATCATGATGTTGGAGCTGCTCATGTTTTCCCATGAAAATAACAATACATTTCTGCTTTAGTGCAGAAATCGTGCTAAAGATTTTTCTTCCAAAATTTTTAGGTCTGATGCTTTCTGCACTCTGGCAAATCTAGCCGAATCCCTGTAATGCCAACATGCCAAAGCAAATACCGGTAGACATTTTATTGTTTTGTTAAAAATGTTTCTAAAGATTTATTATGCACATGCACATGACTGGTTGTGAAAGGGGGCATATGAAGTCATCCCTTCTGGCTTTGCTCTGACAACATAATAGATTCAATAAAGACCAGAGACTGAACAAGCCAGTTTGCTGAGCTTAAACTTATGACACAGTGCATACATGACTCAGCCTATTATAGCTTCCATGTGTGCCTGGGTTATACATGGACATGCTCTAAGCTGAACCCTCATGACTTGAAGTTCAATACTAAATATAAAAATCACATTTTTAACAATGTGATCTAGACCTAACCAGAAAATCTACATGCATTTGTCCCTTTTAATCGTCATGTGTCCCTTAAAGTCTATTGGCCCTTTGTGGTTTACACCATGGTCCCATCAAGGTAACAGGTACAATTATTCAATTCAGTTTAATTTATATAGCCCAGTATTACAACAATAGTCTTCTCAGTGTTATCCCTGCCCTTAGACCCTCCTTTGCGGTAAGGGAAAACTCCTAAACAAAAGAAAAGGACACAAACACAGCACTCCTGTGCTTCTAGTTTGTTTCCCTTAGCAACATACGTCAGAACTTTTCTGTTAAATATTGATTATCAGCTGTCTGCCTATGTTGCAATTTTTTCATTTCATTTTTTTCTTTCAAATGTATTCTTTAGTGAAGGTAGGCTCACTGTTTAGGATTGTTCTGAATAAACCGTGTTCTGGTTGTTAATCCTAATCTACCTAAATCAAAGACATGACAGACATAAAGAAACATCATTCATTTATGTTGAGTCAGTGAGTTTGAAGACCCACTCCCGTAAAAATGGTGTTTTTCGAGTTTTAAACATGTTCATTTCTGATGATGGAGGACTTATGTAAAAAAAAAAATCTTAAAATTGTATTTTCCAGTATTTCCTCATTCAAATTGTGTGAATCAGGAGCAGATGAAAAAATGCAGTTGGAAAAAGCTTGTAGTTGTAATGTAAAGGTTTAAATGGCAAACAACAAGCTCCCTGCTCTGCTCCATTCTGATGTATCCACTTATAGATGGTTAGATCCATGTACATCTTTGTTTACCTCGTCTGAGCTGGAATCTGGCTCAAAACTGTATGGTTGGTTAGCTCCAATATTGACAGCCATTTTTCTTGCACTGGTAATGTTAGGTTAGGGTTGTAAAGGGCTGTAAGCTAACAGGAGAGCATGCATAGATGTATGACAGGAAGTAGGGGCGGGCTTACTCCATGCCAACGGTCCCGGCTACAACTTAGAGAACATTTTCGAATGAAGTACTACAGCTATTAAGAAATTATGTCATAGAAACGAACACATTTTTTTTATTATGGCTAAAAACAGAATAATCATAATTCAAAGACCACTGAGAAAACTTTTAAAATAGATTATAAGATGATTGGAGTGGGATCTTTTGTGGGGTTGCAATCACTACATTAAGTCTAATTAACATCAGATCTATGTGAATTCACAGCTGGTTAACTAGGCCATAACAAACTAAAGTAGCCATAAACTGCCTAATTGTGGACTCCTTTTCTGTTTTCTCTGCATTAAATCCAGCTGTGACCAAACCAAAGTGACATGGAAGAGTTCCTCTTCGATGCCAAATAAAGTCTGCTCTGTTCTAAGAAACAGGGGACTCACAAATCTGTTTTCTTTACTGTTATCTTTCAAGTCTTTGTTTCAACCAAAATTTAATCAAAATTCTTTATAGTCTACTCGCCCCCCCATAAAAAAATAAATAAAAAAAATGATTGCAAAATCCAGTGGTGGGTTGGTCTCAGAGTAAAACAGGCATAAAACCTCATGCAGATGAAAGCATGCTGTACATTTTTTCACAATGCTTGAAAATATGTTCAAACCGCTCCTGTTTACAATTAGAATTTTTTCTTGTGTCGGCACCACGTCTGTATCTTTCATGTAAAGTCCCAAAAAATTGAATAAAAAAGCTAAATAGATTCTTGACATGTGGTAGAAGTTTAGGGGGAAGTTTGAGGTAACTGTAATGTTTAACATACGGTTTTAATAAAGATTGACAAAAGTATTGTGACATTTGTTTTTGTTTCTTTGATTTTGAAGTTTTAAATGAATAAAAAAAGAAAATAAAGATGTTTTGTATTGACTGATGCTGCATTGACCTAAACTTTTACCAATCTTTTTTTATTTTATCAACCTTTATGGTATTAATTGCTTGAATTGAAAATTATCTAAAGCACTTTTAAGCCTTAAATGAGAAAAATATATAAATATCAGGGGGGAAATTGACATTATAATAGGAGGGACGAAACAAGAAACCCTATAGGGTATAACTTTTACTTGCTTCATTACTTTTTTGGTATTCAGCCCCATATTCTTTTTTCTATTGACCAAGAGCTCCATGTAATATAATCTTTGTATAAAATGAGCTTCAATCCATTTTCTTCCATATTAACTCAGGTGCAGCGTTAACCCTTCGGCTGCAGGTGTTCCAGCTCACTGAGACAAGGACCAGTTCGGTTTGCATGTGTGTGCTTGTGTGTTGATGACAGACTTTGTTCCGCTCTGTCTGACAAAACTTCTCCAGCAGAACCTTTCACTCCACCAGCATTTTGCCAAACAATAGTCATCCTGCACCGCTAGTTGACTAATTAGCGCTTTTTTGCATGCATGTACACATTTTTTATAGGTTTTTCCTTATAATGGTATCATTGGAGTGGTTTTTCTGAGGAGCATCTCTGAGTTTTCGTAAGAAAACAATACATCTACAATGAAGGTGTACTTATCATCTCATTAAGGCTTTTTTATGCTTTGCTCAAGGGGAAAGTCAGTCATTACTTTTTACAACACCGGGCTGGAGATGCAGTGATCCTGCAGCCAGCAGGGAAAGGAGCATGCCCAGACTTGATAGCAGGAAAAAAGGGCTGAATGAAGACAAAGCGTCTTTCATACTGTACTTTTATAGAATGTAAGACCCCCCATTAGAAAAATGAAAGGGGAAAAAAAGGAATTTCTCTTTTACAGGCAAGATATTTTAACAATTTCTTGTTGAGGTTGTTTGCAGAAAAATAGGGAAATACAATCTTTTTGAAAGTAAATTAAATTGATAGAATGAATTATGAGTCCTAATTATCTAACCCAACTGTGTCTTTGCAAAATAGACGAACAATTACTCAGAGCAAATCTTTGATCTCCTTGAAAAGACTTACGCCTTCTTCCCACAGATAGAGCCTTTGTGCCAGTTCCTGCAAGTGCTGAAGTACTTCTTGCTGGTTCCCATGACTTGCTGCAGAGCGCACACATTAGGCCTAAAAGCAAAACAAATTGCAAAGTAAATGACACAATGAGTGTAGGAAGAGCAAACAAACTTGAAAAAACGTTATTAGTGAAAAAAGATACCTCTCATGCCGTGTGCATGAAACTGCAAAGTGCTTTACAGTTAAAAACAAATAACAAACAAAATAAAAAAGTTATGTATTTCGAACCGACTCCCCCTTTGCCCTTTTCCCAACAAAAAAGTTATGATCCTAAAACCTTACTTTTTACTTTTTAATGTAAGTGCTTGTTCCCTATAGTAAAGATAAATATGTCTTACTTCACTAATACCTGGTAATTATTATTGTAGACCTTATTCATTTATTTGATTTCAATTTACAAGCACTGCAATTATATTAAATGTCATTTAAAAATTTAGAAATATTTAAATGTAGTAAAACAAGAAAATTCTTGAATTCATAGTTTATATATGATAGCTTTAAATCTGTGTGATCTATTAGAACAAACTTATGTAAAATATATATTTTTTCAGAAACTAAGGGGTTAAAGACTTATTAGTACATTTTTAGTGTGCTCTGTGTGGTCAGACGATTATGCAAAAACTAATTCCTAAAGTTGACCACCTGTTTTCTGTCCTAAAATCAATAGTCTTCAATATCCAAATAGCCAAAACAATTCAATTATGCAGGTTAACATCAACATCTCTTTTCATAAAATCCTAAATGCTTTCACTGATCTGATCTAAGTCTTTTGTCTCATATCCTGTTTTCTTACCCCTCTTTCCTGGCCCGGATACGGCTGTGGGTGACTATCTTGTCATAGGCGGAAGAATTCACTCTCCCTATAGAGCACAGCACCAGCACAAATAAATTCACCACAAGCAACTTGTCCATCCTCAGGAGCAGTCAGTCCACTTTACTGCAAGGTCACTAACACACTCTGCTTCTCTGTTAAATACACCCACATATATACATGCATTCACTCACTCAAACCCCTTCAGCAGACTCCAACAATGGGAATGAAGGGGTTTTTTATACTAACACACCCACCCACTTCTACTCTCTCACTGTCTTTTCTTTTTCATGACATCCTGCTCTCACCCTTTAACACCCCCATGTGTATTTAGAATTCTTTAATGTCTCCTCCTTCTTAATGCTTTCAAAAAACATTTACACTTACATATTTTTTTATTTCCATTGTCGAGTCCCAAGAAATCTGCACACTGCATATATCTCAGTTAAAAGGTTAACATGTCTGATTTCTAAAACTGAAGGTTTGCCAAATGTTAAGAACAAAAGGATGACATTTTATCAACAAGCATGTTTTTTTTTTAAGTTGAAGTGGCAGTAATGTTACACTGAATCTGGGCTTTGCAACCAAAGGCTCTAGACTCCAGAGCCACATGTGACTCTGAAATTTCTCCATTGTGGCTGTCTGGCTTTGCAAATGAATAAAAAACTTTTTTTTGGATAATTTGTTTGAGTTAATCAAGTCTTAGGCTTAGATTTTTAATATTTCAGATGTCCAATCAAAATGATGGTAACATTTTTACTCTATTATAGAGTGATCTAGTATTAATATGAGATAAAAACACATATTTTGGTTTTCTGCTGCACAACAGTGTGTACCAGTTGCTTATTTTCAGAAAAAGACTTCTTAAAGTACATATATATTCATATTTATATATGTTTAATGCATTTACATAAAAACGTGATTCACACTTTGCGGCCCAATTTTGCTTGGTAAGAAACCGTCCGAAAAAAGCTATTTTAGCGTAAAAGCTTCCAGACCCCTGCAGTAGAGTAAGAGCAGCAAAATTCACTTTCTACCTTTGGCTTCGCAGAGATCTGCAGTCACAGCGACAATCATGAGCCAATTATGAGGTTTAATCAAACCTTTTAATTCTGAGCGTCAAACATGGAGATACAGGGTCTTAAATTAAGAGCTTGGACTCGACTGCAGAATCCAAACATACTCTCTACCACTAAACAGATGAACTGGTCAAAACACTCAAATACAGAGATTAATATTTTGGAAACATGTTTTCTTTCATTATTACATTATAAATGCGCTTTAAACATACACGATTGGAATTTTGTAAATAAATAATAGACTTAATCTTTGTTGACATCGAAGGTTCTCACTACATGACCTTCTGTTGAAGTTGAGCCTTGGAATCTGGATTCAAAATCCTTCTTAAACGTTTCACCACTCATCTAAGTTGGCTAATGAGTGGTGCTGCGTTTAAATCCCATTTATCTTCCAGGTGGGTTCCCACATTCCTGGTTTATTAATGGATCAATAAGGGGAACATCTTAAACTAAAGGCAATATAGCATCTTTGAAAGAATAATAAATAAAATGTATGGTCATACCATATTTTTTTAAACATGTGCAGTCTTGTGAAGAATGTTTACTCATCTTTAAAAAATTGCTCTATCTTAAGACCACTAAGTGCCAATAAAGACATCAGGATGAACCCCGAAGGAGCCATTTTTTACAAACGTTTGGTTTTAAAAGGGCCACGAGGACAATTAACAACAGTTGGAAGACTTTACAGCGCGGCACAAGTGCAAGAAATGTTGACATCTGTTCATCTCAAGATTAGATGATGCAACGCTGCAAAAATCACAAAGAATACACCATAGTTGTCTGTCAATTACTGTGAAGAAAAGAATGTCTTATTTGACCAAGGAAAGTCTGTCGGAAGAAAAAATGGCTGCAACACTGCAATTTAAACATTACAGAAAAAACTCACAGAGCACAAATGCTAAACAACGCTTTTGGTGAAAACAAAGATAGTCACCACCTTAAACTCACTCTGAAAGATGATGGAAGACTCGATGGCTCAAGCTCTTAGCGTCCACATGTGTGGACATCACATTTTGAGTTATATTACCACAGTAGGTAATTCTGCTTAACTGGAGCCCTGTAAGAAAATAAAGTATATCAAAAAGGTCTTAAGAGGTTAAGGAGCAAGGCATCAGTCTTCAGAGCGGGGGTTGTGGAAGTATTATAGCATCATGGAATGTTGAAAATATACGCTGAATATTTAACTTCAGGATTTGATAGCCTGACTTTTCTCAAGTCCTTGTGGGGCCAACTTTGGTCATGCCACTATTGCTTTGCTAGAATTAGTTCATCTAATTCCTACTTTTCAGAATACACCACATCTCTAAATCAAAGTCTAAACGTCAAATTTTAAATTTCTTAGGATTCTCTCAAAAACCAAACAATTGTCTGCAAATCCGTGGATGACTGGTGAAAATTTCTAATTGTAATTTCTGAATTTTAACAAAAACGTAAAATGTGGGAAGTTCCTGCTATCAGATTTTACTGAACGGGTTGTATCATTATGGGATGCAGTTCATATTTTACACCTTCTGTTGGTCAAGGTTTTCAGATATCCTTGTGACATCTTGAAGTTGAGTCCATTTGCTGTGACTAAACCTCAGGACACTAGTTTCTATATTTGAAACGCTTTTGTTTTTTATTAACACTCAGAGCTGGAGGATTTTTTTACTTGATTTGAAGCTATAAGAAGTTGAAAACTGTCTGCTCTTTTCAAAATGACGATGAATAAAAAAACAATTTCTGAATAAGTAAGTGTACTATTTTTTTTACCATTTTTTCAAAAAAGTCATCAACATGATTGACATTTCATTCATATATATTAACCCAAAGGTTGAATTTGAATGTCTGGGTGAGTTTTAAATATACAATAAAACATCTACAAGGATTTGAGGTTTCAAACTCTATGATACTGTTGCAGAAAAAATGTAATTGAAAAAAATTACATAAGCAGGCCCTGAAACAGGATTTCTGGAGTTATGCAATAAATCTATGTTAAATGCATACATTTTCTCTATTATTCAAACTTCTGTTTTTAAGACAGTTTGCATGTTCTGTTTTTCTTACATAATTAAAGTTGTTTGTGTTAGAATCTTTCCGTGTGCCATTTCAGAAAAGTGATCACTTCAGCAGTAAGGAAAGAAGTGTCTGGAATGTGAGATAATTTGATCATGAAAGACAGAACTTCCTGTGATTACAGCAGAAAATTATTGACAACCACCTTGTGACGCATAGATAAATCCCTCACCATGTAAATAGGGAGAACTGAATAAAAGTGCGAGGCAGTCACCCTTAGGAAGAGCGGTTTGGAGCAGAAGGGTTGTCTGTTTCCAGCTCTCCTCGTGAGAAATCGTACTTGACTCTCGGGGTCTGTTTCCTTTGTTAATACTGTCTTGTGTTTTCTGAAATAACCTTGACACTACATATTATTTTACTTTTCCTTCATCTTTTATGCTCAGATCACACTCTTAAGAAGAAATGCACATTTTATCATCCTCTTCAGATTACAGATAACTAAGCACAGGCAGATGGAGATCAGATTCTTGTGTGTCATCTCCTCCTAGTGGTCCTTATCTGTAACTTCTGTGAATTTGAGGGATGTAAATTCTGCTTTCCATTTATTCCTTTGGTTATTTTTAATACTCTTATCACAGGGCTGCAGAAGGACAAGCCTTTTATGATGATCACAGGCTTTGAGACAGGAGGCCCTTTGGAAATGTCAGCCAAACGCCATGCCGCCATAAAAATAACTCCCAAAAAGGTAAACATCAATTGCATTCACTGTCAAAGTTAGACAAGTTGATATTGTAATTACAGCTTTTCTCAGCTGCATGTTTTTGACTGTGACAGGACATGTGTTTACCTGGATAAAGCCCAATAAAGCAAAGCCATTAGGATCCTGTAACCCTTGTGCTATCCTTGGCACTTTAACGTTGGGAGTTGGGTCATCTAGACCCACTAGACAGTGCACTGAACCTTTTTTCTTCAATGATTTGTGATCTTCACTGGTGTCCATGGATTACATGAAATCTTTCCACCTTTTTCCCCTCTGTTATGGTAGGGAGAACACGCTAATGCAAGGGTGGGGTCATCTAAGTTAGCACAAGGGTTTTAAAGAGAAGTGTGGCCCTGGTCAAACCAAGAGCTCAGTCTTTTCCAAGGGTTCATTCCCAAAGTTTTTTCAATAGACATTAAAGCCTTTGAGTGTAGATACATTCTCTCTCTTTATTATTTCCAAAATTAACCAAAAAACTAAAAAGTAACTGTAAAGTAAAAAAAAAAAAAAAGGAAATAGTAATGTAAAAAAAAACCACTCAAACTTTATTAAACTATTAGGCAAACACATTGGTAAAACTTTATATTAAGATTCCTTAACAAGCTTTGTTAACACATTAACAAGCATTATAAATTAGTTTATAGGGTGTTAGTAAGACATTTATTAGTACAATAAGTCTAATAAGGTTTATTAAATTACTTAGTTAACACATTTACAAGCATTATTATTAGGATGTTTTCAAAATGCTAATGATGCATTTACTGATATTATAGGTGCCTAACAAATGTGTCAGTGTTAATAAGCTTAATAGGATTTATTAACAACCTTTGTTAACAAATTAAGAAGTATTATTATTGTTTGGGGTTCTAGTAAGATATTTATTAGCATTATAGATGCCTGACACAAGCCTAAGTGTTCATAAGCTTAATAAGTTTTATTAACTAACGTAACAAATTAATAGGCTTTATTAATGTGTCAGAAGCTAGTAAGATATTTATTAGCATTATAGATGTCTTGCAAATACCTGAAAGTGTTAATAAGATTTATTAACATCTAAAGTCAGACCATTGTCTTCTAAATCCATATTACTAAACTGCTTATAAGCTTTACAAATGTATTAATTAACTTTGTTAATAGTTTATTAATTGTTTTGCAGCACCCCATCTAAAGTGTGGACGTTTTTTAATACAAACAACCACAAAGCATAAAGATTGTAAAAAGAACTTTATGACATTAAAACAGACTAAACATACACAAATTGTTCTGAAAAAGATATATAAAAATTTAATTCAGACAAATAATTTTTTTTTAAAACATATATACTGTTGTTGGATGACTAGCATCATAGCTAATAAGGATAAACTATTAGCATCTATCCTGAGTGAAACATTCATTGCAAATCCCATCACCAGGAGACAGTTCTCTGCATTCAATGCCAACTGCATTCAACCACTGTTGCCTTGCTTCAAAGTCCACAAGAAAGTTACACAAGCCAGTAGTTTTTGAAGAACGAAGACAATAAACCTACAGGAGCCATGCTAACGCTAACACGCTAACGACCGAACGGTGCAGAATCAAAGATGGGCGGGGCTTTTTTCGTCACCTGTGTGAAAGCAAAGTCTAAGAGCCCATTCAATTGGCTGAAAGTGAGCACGCCTGTTTTGCTGATGAGTTTGATTGACAGATTCATTAGCCAATGGTGACATTAGTTAACCTGCCCATCTTTGATTCAAAATCAAATGGGCAGGTTAGCGTGTTGGCTTTAGCATGGCTCCTGTAGGTTTATTGTCTTCGTTCTTCAAAAATGACTGGCTTGTGTAACTTTCTTGTGGACTTTGAAGCAAGGCAACAGTGGTTGAATGCAGTTGGCATTGAATGCCGAGAATTGTCTCCTGGTGATGGGATTTGCAATGAATGTTTCACTCAGGATAGATACTAATAGTTTATCCTTATTAGCTATGATGCTAGTCATCCAACACCAGTATATATGTTTTAAAAAAAAAATTTATTTGTCTGAATTGAATTTTTATATATCTTTTACAGAACGATTTGTGTATGTTTAGTCTGTTTTAATGTCATAAAGTTCTTTTTACAATCTTTATGCTTTGTGGTTGTTTGTGGTAAAAAACGTCCACACTTTAGATGGGGTGCTGCAAAACAATTAATAAACTATTAACAAAGTTAATTAATACATTTGTAAAGCTTATAAGCAGTTTAGTAATATGGATTTAGAAGACAATGGTCTGACTGTAGATGTTAATAAATCTTATTAACACTTTCAGGTATTTGCAAGACATCTATAATGCTAATAAATATCTTCCTAGCATCTGACACATTAATAAAGCCAAATAATTTGTTAAGTTAGTTAATAAAACTTATTAAGCTTATGAACACTTAGGCTTGTGTCAGGTGTCTGTAATGCTAATAAATATCTTACTAGAACCCTAAACAATAATAATACTTCTTAATTTGTTAACAAAAGTTGTTAATAAATCTTATTAAGCTTATCAACACTGACACATTTGTTAGGCACCTATAATATCAGTAAATGCATCACTAGCATCTTGAAAAATCCTAATAATAATGCTTGTAAATGTGTTAACTAAGTAATTTAATAAACCTTATTAGACTTATTGTACTAATAAATGTCTTACTAACACCCTATAAATTAATTTATAATGCTTGTTAATGTGTTAACAAAGCTTGTTAAAGAATCTTAATATAAAGTGTTACAAACACATTTCATAGGTCCAACTAGAACATTTTGACAGATTTTTGAGACTGGTGTACCACAGAAAATCAATTGGAAGGTCAGTAAGCACCACCAGAGTGAAGGCGAACTGAACTAAAAAGGAGATCTACTATTTTTGAGCAGATTTAAGGATTTTAAATAATATACAGTAAAAAATATAGTAAAGGTTAATTTATAAGCTCTGGTTTAATTTGGATTAGTTACATTTATACATTTCTGGCTGAGATGCGCAACAAACTGTAAAAAGACATTGCATTACTACATTTGCTGCATTGAAATGATCCTATGTGGTACAGGGTGTCTTTTAATTTTGAAAAAAATAATGTGAACATCTGTCAAAGGTTAAAATTATTTCATATTTTGAAAACAGGGTGTTTTCTCTTTATTCCTATGCTAACAGTAACATATCTAGAAATCAGTGGCCTAATTTTATAAAGGGTGAAGTAAGAGTTGGTGATTCCTAGGTTTTGGTCAGTAAGAAATTGACCCAAGTGTTGAAGGTTGCAGACCCCTGTTTTAGGACATAGTGTTGTTTTTTTTAATTGCAGGAATATGGTCCGTTTTTTTTTGTTTTTTGTAAAACAATTCATGTGTGCCAATTGCTTTGCTTGTTAGCAAATAAATGCATTATAGGTTGAAATAAATTAAAATTTAATGCAAATAAGCCCCTCAAAGCAAAAGTCACAATTCACAAAACGTAAATGTTTTACTATTATTTTTCCTTATTGTGTATTTTCTTGGTATCAGGAGCAGATGAAATGTATACTGTTAAAATTTAAAAACATTACATTTTATATATCTTCAATAGTATGTATCAGAAAAACATTTCTTAAAAACTCTTGTTAGAAAAAACGGACAAAAATGACATTTTTTAATGCCTTCTTTATTTTTTTATGCCACTCATTGAAACTACCATTAAATAACAAAAACTGCTAATTGGGTCTGAGTGTTTAAACATGAATAATCTGTTGCATCAAGTGACAGACATTTGTGTTCTCTTCAGTCAAAGCTCAGTTCTGTTAGGGAACATCTGTCACAAACTGACAGCTAACCTTGTTAGAACGATGACTCAAATTGCAAGGTTTTTGCATAGAAAAAACATTGACAGGATGAGAAATTGTTCATGATGACAGCTAAGTGACAGAATGCCAGTGTGAGTCGAATAAAGTGCAGAAACAGACAGTCTAAGGCAGGAAGTCAGGTCAAAAACAACACATCTATTGCTTCAGCGAGCTAAGACAGGAGGATGTTGAAGTGGTGTTGAGATAAAAGGGAAAAGAGGTAGAGAGATTGGTAATAGAGGTTAAACAACAGGATCATCTGAACAGGGATTCACATGTCTGAGAAGATTAAGAGAAAGTGAAACAGATCAAAAGGGAATTCCTATCTATTGAAGGGAATAATTGTTCCCTTTCTTCAATGTAGAGCAGTTAAGACGAGTTTTATCATCTTGGAAAGTTCACACAAACCTGCATTCCGCAATTGCTGCATTTCCTCTGCTAATGTAGTTCACTAACCATTTGGTCTCCCTGAGTCTCTAGAGTCAAAAGTGACCATTCCTTTAGAAACAGCTGCAAGAACTCCAGGGCTTTATTCACACTGCAGGACTTGCTGCACGATTCCCTTGTTATAGTATGGGGTTCACTTTCTGTGGGTAAATAAGGTGAACTGAGGCAGGAAATCAGTGGAGACACTTTACTCCAATTTTCAGTGTTTTTAACATGATCTAGTAGCTTTCTTCTCACAGTGGAGGACATATATGAAGAAAATTAAGCTTAAAATTGCATTTCTGAGTATTTCTTTATTCAAATCATTGTGAATCAAGTTCAGATGAGAAAATGCCATTTGAAAAAGATTGTAATTGTTTCCCAAAAAATACAGTCGGTGGGCCACAAGCTCCCTGCTCCGCTCCATTTACCTGCATTCACCTGCAGACGACTAGATCCATGTACGTCTTTGTTTTTCCTTGTCTAACCTGGCATCTGACTCAAAACTGTACGGCTGGATGGCTCAGATATGGCTCGCCAATTTTTGTTGCACCGGAGTAAACAGAGAGATGATAGGAAGTGGGGAAGGTTTACTCCCCGCCAACAGTCCTGCCCACAACTCAGAGGCAAATTTCTAATGAACTACTGCCGCTCTGCAGAAAATATGTTCTAGAAAACAAAATAGGTTTTGATTATGGCTGAAATTATGGCTATAATCATAATTCAAAGACCACTGGGAACGCTTTTACAATAGATCAAAAGATGATAGGAGTGGGTCTTTAATACTTTTAAATTGTTCAGTCTCTGATCAAAGTATAAAATGAAGGGTTTGTGTTGCTGTTTCCTGCAATGTGAATGCAGCCTTTGTGAGTCTCTTTTTTGGGTCCAACATCTCCTTAACCATCAGGGCTAGTCATTTCTCATCACATCTCATTTGCATCTTCAGTGGTGGATCCTGGCAAGCATTCATCAGCTCCAGAGTCTGTGCAAAGTGGATCTTTATTTCCTTCTGCAGTTTTCTTCTCTTCATTTTTATCAAAGCTGCCCTTCATGCTTGACACCTCTTTAGTTTCTGGAGCCTCATTCTTTCTTTTAATTGCTGGTGGCTCTTTGTCAGTCTTAGCTGCATTTGCAGCCTCCTTGCTCTGTTCATCTGTGTCTGAACCCCCAAAATCTCCCATTTCTTCTGATAAACAGTACATTTCCCTGGAAATTTCCCCTGTGCCTCCTGTGACATCTGTGCCCCCCCAGTGGAGTTTGTGAAACATACCAAAGTCACTATTGTTTTTAGGGTAGTTCCTCCACTGTCTTGACGTCTGGCTGCAGCTGTCGGTTGAGGCCAGAGGCAAGAGGCCATTAAGCAGGCCGTTGGAGGATTCAGGGGGCCTGGGTGAAGCCGACGAGCTGCTTTGCTTTAAAAGGGATGTGGTGATCTTGAACCGGTTTAGTTTTTTCTTCACCTGGCTGATTGCTGGGCAGGTAGAAATCTTGAGCGAGGAATTAGGGTAGGCGAGATTAGAATCCACAGAGCTGCCACTGGCTATTGCACCCTGAAGAGCAGGCTTTCCCGTCTTCATCATGCCCATCACCTCATACCGGAAACTGGAGATGTCCTGCTTTAGCTCCTGTCACACATAAGAACATCAGTCTTTTTATGTTAATAGTAATAGGAAATTTACTTCATCTGGGGTTTATCTATCCAGCTGCATGTAAAACTAAATATAAAACAATTCAAAAGAGCTTGAGCTTTATAAAAAAAAGGCATTAAAACAATTCAAATGCCAAGATAAGTAGGACAGAAACTGTTTTATGCATTTTTAGTTTTAACATGTCTGACAAAATTTAGTTGACATCGAGGAAATATTGTTTTTCCAATTTTCTATTTGTGTAAAGGTTATAGGCATTTTTAACCCTATATAACCATTTGTATCATATTTGATAAATGCATTTCAGAGAACATTGTTTCATTAGCATGATCCAAACTTTTCCTAAAACCCTATTGTGCATAATTTGGACAATATTTGTTTCCCTGTAGTTCATCATCTTTCCACTGGGGGCAGTAGAAGAGCCTTTCATGCTCATTTCAAAATGTCTGCTTCCGCAAAAATATCAAAAGCACTTTTGAAGGGAAAAAGTTTGAAATTTTCAAAACTTTATGGTGAGAATACCTCATCTGTAGTTGTTAATTTCTAAAATGACTACTTCTTGTATTGAAAGAATGCAAAATTTATTGATAATAAATTCTTTAGAAAGAAGTTACACCATGTTAAAATGTGTGGATCAAATTAGAGACAGTAGGTAAATAAGGTGCTTTTTTCCACTCATATCAATATTTTAACATTTCAAACTAACATAGTTTTGAGCAAAAACTTACCAAATTACCCAACATATCATAATTTATACCATCTATATCTCATAAAACTCATATCATAAATTTTATGGATTTAATCAAAGGGTTTAAAAACATCTAAATAAAAATTGGAATTTTCTGTCAATTTTGTGACAGAGTTAAGCCAAGTAATATTCCATAATTTTAAGATCAGTTTAGGTCATATCAGAGAGAAAAAATTAAAAAAAGAAAAAGATTTTTCAATACAACATAACAGCATAGAGATAAATGCTAAGATATGTGTCTTGTGTATTTTACACAAGAAACCTTTGCTTTAACGAAGAGTTTGGAGATTGGATCTGAAACAGCACATCTTAAACTCTTTAACCATGAGAAATCAGAAAAAATATGTAAGTGTCAAAAACTATGAAGCTCGGCTTCATCAGTGTTTCAAGATGTGTTCTTCCCATTTACAAAATGTTTGTCTCCAAAATGTGACTATCAGCTTCTGGAGTTTAAAGTAGAAGTTACAAGACAGGAAAAAGCCTCTTGTGATCTGTTTTGTATGTTTGCAGGTAGATGTGCCTGATGGTGGCTCTTTGCATGTAGTTGCACAAACTAGTTTTTATTGAATATGATCCAGTAACCGATGCAAACAGATAAATAACAGAACAAATAAAAAATGTTCCAGAACAACGTATATTTTTCCCTCTTTGAAATGTTGAGAAATTTTTATTTGTCAGTCACAAATCCATGATGAAATAATTTAATTTAAATGAACTGTTCTAGGTTGGTTTTTGCTTGTGAGACCAAATCCTACCTTAAAGTTGTCTTCAGTTAGTCCCTCTTCTGTCTTTGCATCTCTGATCATGGCAGCCACATAGCGTTTCACCAGGTTCCTTAAAACCTCCTGAATAATACATATAAAATAATAATTATTATTATTATTCTTTGTTTCTCCATAAAAAATGTCACAACATTCTCATGCATTGGGATGAAAAAAAAGTAAAAACTCCTCAGTAAAGGAGGATGATGAGTGTCCTGCTGAGTGTAACTGGCAGCTCTGTTGTCTGTGAGAGTGGAACAGCCCTCCAGTGGCAGATTGAAATTGTGACAGGAAATGCAGTGTGCCCAATGAAACCCAAGCACAACAGCAAGAGGAATATAATATCGTTCATAATGCTGTAGGAAAGATTTACTTTTGTTTACCTGATATTGGTGGTTTGTCCTGAGGTTTTCTGCTGCTCGTCTCTGCAAAAAACATCCAGCAGATTAAAATAAATTGAGATAAAAAGAACCATAAAATGTTATAGACATTACATTTGCAAAATTACCCTTAAAATCTGCGTTTAGTTAATTGTATAATTACAGATTTTTTCTCCTATCTCTACAGTATCTCTACAGCTCTCTAAGACAGAGAAAATTACCTAAGTCAGTTATTGATTATCAGATAATCATTACATTTTCCCAACATATGTATTAATATCTTCAAAATTATGTTGTGTTTGTTTTGGGCCCAACTTACCCCCAGGGTCCCAAAATTTTCTGCACTCTTGAGCCTTGTCCTTTTGCACACTCGCCTCTTGATCCAACACATTAGGTACCAAAAGGATTTGGGGCTGGGAATGATGTTAAAAGGTGTGGGCAAAGTAGCTCCTTCCTCAAAGTAGCTCATCCACAGCTTTGTCCTGGCAAACTTCCACTCAATATCTGCATGATCCTGGAACCACACCAGGACACATTTATAGAGCCTATAGTGTGAAAGTATTGTCATTATTGTGCTTTTGTGCATGTCTCTCTTGTACTCACAGCGATGTGTTGGTAGGAGTTGTTCATCATAGCGATGAGCATGTTGAGAAGCACCACCAGAGATATGACATTGTAAGTTCCAAACATGGTGGCACCAACAAACTCAGTGAACTGGTGGTCTGCATCCACGTTCGTCACGTAGAGGCTGATAAGGCCAAAGATGGACCAGAAAAGAGACTGTAGTGTCTCAAACAACCTGCAAGTCAAAGATATGGGAACATGTAACTCCTTTAAATAATGACCAAAATGGAAATCAGGAAACATAACACCCTTAAAGACCAACTCTGATCATATTTTGATCTATTCAAAATCCCCCCAAAACAGTGTCATTTTCAAGGACATAGTTTCTGCAGATCGGCAGGACTTCATTAGAAATTTGCCTCTGAGTTATGGGTAGGACTGTTGGGACAGAGCAACCCCACCCCATTTCCCTCCCTGTTGCCGAAAACTTGGAGCAAGAAGCTTGTGGCCCGCCCAATGTATTTTCTTCATTAAAAATTTTCTCTTTTTCAAACTGCATTTTTTCATCTGCTCCTGATTCACAATGATTTGAAAAAAGAATAATCAGAAATTGAATTTTAAGCTTAATTTTCTTCACACATGTCCTTTATCATCAGAAAAAGGCCACAAGAACATGCTAAAATCCCATTTTTTATTGGAGTGGGTCTTTAAAGATGAGAATCTTATGATAACTCACGAAGAGAAAGCGTTGTTCTGTTCCACACAGCGAATGCCTTTACATTTCCCTCTCTCATCTGAAGCCTTTGTCTCATAGTAAAAGTACAGCTGGTTCAGCCCGTTAGCAAAAGCCAGCAGAACCTGCAGGAAAATGCATCAAATGTCCAATTTTATGATACTTCTTGTATTCCTTTTGAATGATCTGGAATTGTGTGCAAGGGTTTGTTAGTTCACCAGACAGTAGATGAAGAGGAACTTAAGGATGTCCAGCAGCATTCGCCCAAGAGAGATCTGCAGAGGTCCCAGGTGTGAGTTAGCTGTGAAGAGCGAGATGAGGCGCAGGGAACTGAAGATGTTTGCTATGGCAAACAAGGCCTCAGCTACTAAAGTAGGATGCCACATTTCCCACTGGTTCCTCGGTTTAGTTCCACTGTACTGTAAGTAAAAAGTAAAACGTCATTTAAAGCGGAAATGCTGGAAAAACTAGGTGTAATTTGGATGATTTGATTCACATTATGTACAGGTACATGGCTACCTTTGTGTAGGCTACAATCTTAAGGGAGATGGTGGCCAGGTATAGAGAGTTCATCACAAAGTCCATCAGGTTCCACCAGTCATGGATGTAGTCTTGAAATCCACCATCCCACATTTGCTTGATCTCTGCCCAAATGAATCCTAACAAGTACATCAACATAAAAATGTTGAATCCCACTAGTTGGAAAGAAGATTTATTGATAAACTGGTCTAAAGGTGCAGCTCACATAGCCTCTTATGAAGCACAATTTAAGTTTCTACGGTCCTTCAGCTTGTCAGAAGTCATTGCTCTGTCTCCCCCTCTGGTCACCAGCGGGACCAGTCTTTACAGTACTTCCTCTCCCAGCAACCCCAGATTTCAGTTTCTGAGTGCTGCACACCTCTGATCAAAAACTTACCAAATCACCAAACATATAATTATCTATTTTTCATTAAAACATTTATGTTTTTTCTGTGGATTTCATTAAAGGGTTTTTAAATTTAGAAAATTTTGAATTTTCTCCTAATTGTTTGATATTGTGGGCTTTAAAGGGCAAAGTTGTGTCTCCTTCCAACATTTGAGAAAGCTAAGCAAAATATTTGAATAGAAAAAGAAAATTCTTCCACTCACCCAGCACCCATGGCAAGATCATCCACTCCACGGTGGTTGGTGCTGGTCCCTGCCTGTTCTGCCGGTCTTGCTCTGTGGCAACAATGTGCTGGGAGGCAAGAAGCAGCAGGAACAGGAACGTCAGGTAGGATGCTGTGTGGCAGATAAACTTGATGAAGGGCTTGCGGATGAAGTTGCCATAGCGGCTCTTAGGAGCGATGAGGTAGCAGAAAGCAAACAGAGGGAAGAGGAGGCCAATGAAGACGCAAGTGATTAATTTTCCTGCCCAGTGGCGCCGCCTCCAGCCCGGAAACTCGTCGTACCATCTGGACGCCAACAACTGTTGACAATTAGGCTGGGCTACAAACTATTAAAAATAAAAGATAAAAGAAAAGAGGGCGTTAGTCTTTACATTTTTTTTCATAGAAACAGATGTGGATACAGAGCAACATTTATTATGTCTCATGCACTACAGCTGTATTTAAGGTCACTATATGACACAGCAATCTCTGCCTGAAGCTGTTTCTACTTCACCAGACCAGAGTAACATCGTGACATCAAGCCAAAATGGACACCAATAAAGAGCTTTAGCTAACGGCAGCAAAACAAACTAATGAGGTGCTGGTGAAGCCTGAAAACGAAGGGCTTCCACCGATAACTACTTTCCAACGTATCTGATCTGACATTAAATAAAATGATCAATAGCTGAGTACAGGATAAAACAAATACATTCAAAAACATATTTCCACAAGTTCACATATTGAAAAATCATGATGTCGAGACTTTATTTCAGTCTTTCTTTGAGGGTAGGAGCCAAATTTGTTTCCATGGAAACTACAATTAATAATCTGTTTTGAGGTATGCAGCCCAGAGCTCACATTTCCGTACTTTAACAACGTTAGTGTCAGACAACGTGAGCGGAAAAATGATAGAAATAAAGGACAGGACACAGAGAAGACATTTCTATAATTTTGAAGTGATGTTTATTCTTTCTCACTGGGTTCCTTTATTTCAAGATACACAAAGACAGAACCTCTGCAATTGATTTTTTGGTTCAACATCCTAAAGATTATGTCTTATATATAATAAATACAATGTGACCAAGCCTTTTTAGCTCTCATCTTCAGTCACATTCAGTAAAAAATGACACACTTCACATCAAACAGTGATAGTATAACAAGCCATTGTTTAAAAATGTGTGGCAGTTTTGAGCTACATTGGGTTACTCTCATCCATTTAAATCAAATCTGTTTTGTCACATATAAGTGACTTTTTTTTTGGCTCAGACAAGCAGTTTATAAAGAAGTCACTTGTTCATTTGTACCTTTAAGTTCTTAATAGTAAAAAATAAACTTTTTGCTTTATGTTTTAATAAACACTGACAATGAAAGGAAGGAGAAAAAAAAACATTACCAGAATTACCGGATTAATTAAATTAGAAAAAAAGTAAATTTTCATCTTCATTGGGAATAATGAAGTGCACATTTTTCAAAATCTAATCAGAGCAAAGGATTTTAATTGGCACACACACGCCCTTACATTTCAGTCACAGTTCATTTCAGTACTTCTGTTCTTTTCTACAGTGAATGCTGAAACAAGGTAAGCATCAAGATGCCGCTGCCCTACTTTTACCTGTCACAACTACTTAAAAAACCTGTTGAGGGAAAGTGCCAAATTTGCCCGAGGTGGCTCTTTCACACAACTTGAGTCCGACTGGAGAAGTGTCTCCCCACATGCCGCTTCTGAACTCACAGCCGTCCCTAAGTGCCAGGAAAGTACTTCTTTGCTTTGCAAGTGCAGAGCATCCTTTGGGTGAAGACATGTTTGCCTGCAGTTACCAACATAAAAGGTGTGCTAAACTATTCTCCCCTACTTTTGAAAACACACTTACAAGCTCAAAACTTTGCATTTTTTGTTGGTTTTGCCATATTCTAAAATAAGGAGGTTCTTTTTTTTCATTGCTCGTAAAGCTTTCAGCAACATAAATGTATCATGGCATTTTTAATCACTGGCTTTATGCTTTCTATAAATCTGTACTCTTTTTATAGAAAGACCTTTGGCTTGGAGTCAGTATCTATATTCAGCACCTGTTGACCTATTAAATCAAAATCCACCCACACAGAAAGAAAATATGCTAACACCTCCTCATGACACATGCATTTCTTGATTTTTGAATACACCCACAAACTGATCACACTGTATGTCACCTTCTATGCAACTGAACTAACTAACTCCTACATCAGTATGCAAATAATTTAAGTGTGGGTCTTTTTCATCTAAAATTCGTAAACATGTGAACGATATCTTTATTTAAAAGGAATTCCGTAAAAATGTTTTTTAAAAACTTATAGACTTATTAGTGTTAGTTAAAATTTCATCTGTTTTGTGTTTTAGATGTATGAAAATGGAATTCCTTGAGCACTTTTACGTATTTTTCTTTTTAAACTGATATAAGGCAATGAAAGCTGTTCCAAGCCTATATTTTCACTGTATACAAAAGATTGTCTTACACACACACACACACACACACATATGCTGCATTCATGAGGAAAATTTAAATAAAATAAAACAAGAAAATTTTGTTTGCATTTGGCAAAAACTGGTTTGTGCACAGAAAAGGCAATAGCTATATAAAAATATCTGCATTTGCAAACAGCTGCAGTCATGTGCCTTTTCTGCAAAATTAAAAGCAAAATCACATCATGAAGTTGTCAAAGCTGCACAGAACAGCCTGTACCTTGCTGATTGATAAATGCCTGAATAGATTTTAAGACATCCATGGATAGTTTGGGGGGAACAAATAAAAAGTTAAGAGGATGAGAAGCCAATTATGACAAGAAACCTTTATAAAGTCAGAGTGCATAAACATGTACTTGCTGTTCCTCTCTTTTTCTTCCCATTATTGCAGTGCATGGTGATATAGATTAGAAACTATATATATATATATATAACAAAAAATACACAGCTCCATGTATCTTGATCACATTCTAAATTTGCAGAACTGGAACTATAATTGTTAATTATGTCGGAATATTTCCCATTTTTTACATTGCATATGATAACATTTATTTATAATTAGTAATTTTTGTTATTTAATAATTGACTTTGACACTCTAGAGCGCAGAACTGAATGCACTAATGGTTTTCCAAAACAAAGGAAGGATCTTGCAGTGTAATTTCCTTTCAAACATGTTGAGACTCCAAATTGCAATTTTATGAGAAATCACAAGGGGGCAAAGTGAAACTGCAGCATATGATATCAATAGGTTCCCCTTGATCCCCTCTTCAAACATTTAGGAGACATCCGGCTTCTTCTTTTATGTCACGCTGTGGTTTCTGCGTGAGTAACCTGACTATCTCTTTTCTATAGGAGGATCGGTGCAAATGGGAGTAATCGACTGTTGAAACTGTTCAGTGAAGCTAAGGGGGGCAATAAGCAATCCAATGTTATTATGTTCCTGATAATATTTATCTGATTTGGCCTCCTGCTGCATGAAAGCACGGATTGCTCTGTGAGCCAGGCTTTTAACTGGAAGCCTGTGGAGATTTGTCTTCTGATCATTATGAGCTGCCTTTCAAAACCCTGAGAGCACAGCAGCAGCAAAGCAGAAAACAAACAAAGATGTGACAATAAAACCTTGGGAAACAAACAGGTGTTTGCACACACTGCACACAGCACAAAAGGGTTAAGCAGAGAGCTGTTCTTTATTTTACCGAAGGTCCAAAATGGCCTTTTTGTGAGTCACGGCAACTCTCATGCACAGCCTGTAATATTAAATTGAAAAAAAAAAGCACTTATTGGTTGAGTACCAGATTGATTTCAAGTGTTTTAGCATTATTCTCCAAAATTTAAAAGAGCAAGACAGAGATCACGGTATGAAAATGAAAAAAAAAGACAATAATATGCACAACTTCCTCTCTGTAATGATAAGCCTTTTAAATACCTGACCCCTCTTGCACATGCTGTTATAGTTATTATGTGTCTAAGAAAATTATTCTATCATCTCATAGTGAAACATGTCACATTGTGGCAAAGAGACAGAAGCAAAAAAACGCAGCTATAGGGTCAGCTCATTTAATACATTTTAAATGGAATCCTAAAATGGTGTGCGGGTCAAAATTGTCCCTTTTTTAAGTGTGAAAATGAGAAAATTTGGACCCAACACAATATAAGATGCAATAGAGGTTCAGATCTACCACACCAGACAAGACCCAAGGTGTAAACTGTGAAAAGAGGCGCCTGAAAAAATCCAGCACATAACTGCAGGGTGTAAGATGCTGGCAAGGAAAGCATACATGGAGCACCACAATCAAGTGGCTGGAATAATATACAGGAACAGGTGTGCAGAATATGAACTGGAAACCCCAAGGTCAAAATGGGAAACACCTCCGAAGGTTGTAGAGAATGAGAGGGCAAAGATCCTGTGGGACTTCCAGATCCAGACTGATAGGATGATAATGGCGAACCAGTCACACATTGTAGTGGTGGATAAAGAACAGAGGAAAGCCGTTGTGGTGGATGTGGCAGTGCCAAGCGATGGGAACATCAGGAAGAAGGAACATGAGAAACTGGAGAAATACCAGGGACTCAGAGAAGAACTGGAGAAAGCATGGAAAGGGAAGGTGACAGTGCTACTCTTTCACATCAAGAGAAACAGGCAGAGTTTGGACAACTGGTAAGAGTTTCATCTTAGCTCTAATATGTTCAGCTAAAGGAAAGCCCTGGGGAAAAGCCACAACATGTTTGTGTGTTCCAGCAACACTCCAGTGAAAAGAAAGTGTAGGACATGTGTCAAACTCAAGGCCCGCAGGCCAAATGTGGCCCGCCATGTCATTTTATGTGGCCCGCGAGAGACATAAAAGTTTTTAATTTCTTAAAATAAAAAATAAAATTTGGTGAGTTTTTATTCACATCTAGGGGGAACCTGACTTAAAATATCAGATAGGACTTAAACACTGTCCATATGACCTAACCTGATAGAATCCAATGTAAAAGGATTTATGCTAAAGTAACAAGCAAACGTTTGTTTTCTATGTAACTGTAATTGTCACTTTAAAAAGTTATAGTAAATAAATAAGGAGTTATTTAACATTAAGGAGTAGTTACATTTATTTTTCATTACATTTAGTTACATGTATAAGTTATTTCTGGCCCTATGCTGATGTGGCCCTCAGTGAAAATGAGTTTGACACCCCTGCTGGAGGAGATGGAGAGACACACAGAGATCTAAGCACCCTCCCTTGAAAGGTTGACCCAAACTGAGGTTTTGGGTGCTTATTGCAACACCTCAGATTACATTTATAACATTAACATTATTTATTTTTATTATTAGGCCTACATTTTTTCTAAAAGAACTGTATTCTCAAACAAACATTACCAGAAAATATAAAAAATCCTTTTTTGTTAAGTTTTTTCTGACTGATTAAAGACAAAGACATAATAAAAAACAAGTATAAAATGGACCTGGACCCAATGATGGTACTCATGGAAATGAATAAAATATTATTTGATGTTAAGGTGTGTCCTCTAATTGTCTTAAACAATGTCTTCAATCTTGCAATCAGTCAAATCTGCCAATTTAAAGTGTTACAATAATCACTTATGACACGTTGTGCCACACTAGACATGAAGAGGAGAGTTCCTGGTACTACAGATGGACTTATAAAGAAGTTTAAAGTCCAGAGGACTGTAGTCCATTTGTCTGTATAGGTGGCCACAAGAAGAAAGCTGATGACAGTGAACTTCAAGGTTCGTTCGTCACTTTTGAGCCAAGTTAGACATTCTGTTAGGAGACTGATGAAGTAGCTGCACAAGTTGCAGGACAGCACCTGAGTGTCCGCCTGAGTTTTGTTTTTTCTAATCTCAGTCCATCAGCAGTGTCCATTGTTTTCATGTCCACCTTTTATATACACACCCATACACACAAATGAATCCCTCACATTTCACCACACTATATGGTTAGTTTTGTTTGAATCTAAGGGTGCACACTTGGTTTTAAATAGAATTATACTCACCGTCAAGCTCTTTCCACCACAAATTTCCAAACGGGAGCATTGTACACATCACCATACAAATACATATACATTTGCTACTAGAAACAAGAAGTGACATCACATGTCAAATTCAGACCCATTTTTTTCTTAAAAATAAATCATGGGTATTTTATCACAAACCAAGTGGACCACAAAATCCATTACTGATATGTTTCTGTTACACTGATGTCACCATGGGTTCTTATGGGTCTTTTTCTTTTGGACCAAGAGTTTTCTGCACTGCATTTACAATTTACAAGGTTAAAGTAGTAATTTGACTTGAAAAAAATTGTTTTGTTAAATGGCCTATGGAAGGGGCTAGGTCTTATACAAGAGGAGAACTTTTTCCAGTGCCAGAGAAAGCGTTGTTGGTTATAGTGGTGGCCATGAGCTCTCCCAGAAACTGTAACTGTAAGCTTTGTTTTGTTTGCGACAAAATCTTGTTTTTTTCTTCATTTCTGGCTGTGCCGTAATTTTTTTTTTGGTCAATTTTACAACGTTAAGAAGAACATCAGACAAAGCACACCTCTGTCAAAACAAATCCTGAAAAAGCGAGTCTAGAATTCTCAACAACACATATTCACCAGCGACACAGCTCCTGGGAGAGTGTCCTTTGGAAAAGTGACACAAATGTGTGTTTGGGGAAGGCCCATTGACGACATGCTTAAGCAAAAAGGAAGCTTAGCAAAAGATGAATTTTGTCTACTCTGTGAAATTGCTTCTTTTTATCTGGAATTGGATGTTTTTCATCCAAGCGTCTATTACTGCCATGGTTCACCATAACAAAACCAAGACAAAGGACAGCAGTAACCTCCCTGCGGAAGAAAAAAAATCCATGGAGGCAATGCTAGGTGGTCTTTATCTGGTCTTTACAAGCTGCAGCCAGTCAAGCCTCTTAACTTGTGGATCAGCCCCAGTTAGAGGCGGGGGTGGGGGGGGTGGGGGGTGCAGAATAAAATCTTGTCCATCAAAGGATAGAGTGAATAAGCTGCTTGTGTGAAAGCTTTGGCGCAGACTTTTTGTCACTAACTTCCCAACAGGATAATGACCAAAACAGCTAAAAATGACTAAGCACAAAAATAAATATTTCCTTCGAAGATGCCTGATCTAAATACTGTTTGTTAAATATCTGTAGGTGGAGTTGAAACATGAAGAAAACAACCGGAGACGATTTGAGCCATTTTCTCATGAGGAGTTACCCAAAGTACCTGTTGACAGGTGCTAAAATCATTTGATTGCACTGATTACCTGAAAAGGTTAAGTGCCATCACGCATGTCTGTTTCCTTCTTTTATTTCTTAAAGTCATTCTGCTTAACCGCCTGATTATTTTATATTAATGTCTAGCATTTATTTTTCTTTTTTTGTTTACTTTTTTGAGTAATCAAACCGGCCATTGTTCTGTATTTCTCTTTCAATAAAAGGGTAACTACAATTTTCCAAAGGTTTGTATTTAATTGGGCAATTTTAACTGCAACATTTTAAGCTGCAAAACAGCAAAATAGTTGATTGGATTCAAATGAAGAAAATGTTATAATATCTCATCGCAATGATTTATCTTTCTGGAAAAAAAGGATCTCTTACAAGTCAAGGTGACTGAAACATTTATCATTTGAAAAGGGCAGCTGAGTGGATCGTTACCCACAAGTTGACGCACTCCCCTCCATCAAAGTCTTGGTGAAATCGAACAATGTTATGGATAGAAAGCAATAAAAAAGAATACTGGGACATTTCCTGGATAATTAAAACAGAAGCTGCTTTGAGGCGCATCTGTGGCACAAGCAGCAACAGGAGCAAAGATTGTTTACTCTGTGCCAAATAAAGGATTTACTGTCAAAAGCTGAGAGGATTGTGAAAGGACAGAAAACTGCACGTCATCCACCTGTGTGCTTGAACTATCTCCAGTTGTGATGACCCAAAAATCTCATCTGGCAACACATGTGTTGCTCATAAGCAACATCTTGAAAGAAAAAAATATTGTCGTGAACTGAGACTCACTTAAAAACCGCTGGAGCCGCTAGCAAAAAGAGCTAAATTAAATATGAGCTGCTCTTGGGAGCGATGCCCCAGCTTCATCATCTTGGCTGCATCATTCTATTCAGAAGATCTCTGCATTACAATATTAGTTTAACCCAAGTTTTGGTCTTTAGCCAGGCAATCATTTTTTAAGTAAATCAAAGATGATTAAATTGGCACGCATTCCAGTGAGCACTGACCAAATGTGAATTGTTTAATACTATTTAAATACATGTTTAGTAATTTGTAACAATTACAGGAACAAAAGTGATAACAAGTTTGGTGTAATTAACTTAAAATTGTTTCGAAGAGGAATCTTTGTTTTATTTTTCAAGCAGAACAGTTATGCAGAATGTGCAACATTTAACATTTTTTGCAGGTTTTCCATGTAAATATTGATCAAATACTTTTTAAACTCTTCTGTCCATAAGAAAACATTTCTGTTATACAACAAAACTGAAGAATTAAATCAGTAGAGCTGTGTTTTGGCTGATATGTTCATAACTGATTATGGGATTTAAAATGCAATTCATGTTCTTTAACACATTTGTTCCATATTGATTTACCTCCCTGTGAGATTTTTAAACTATACTGTAAACATAATGAGTGCTTAAATGCCAAAGGTTTTCCTAGTTTTCACACCTTCACATGACCTAATAGGAAGCTGGAAATGCTGCAGAGTGACTTGGCTCCATCCTAGATAATGAAGCCCATTAAAAGGTTCTGGTCTGGCTTTTTAGCAGGTCACTGCAGTTCTGTAGATTTATTTGCTAATTCTTTTTCACACTTACACAGAAAAGTGAAAAGAAGACCAGTTTCTGTCAGACGATTACAATGAAGTATTTGTCGCTTCAGACGATATGGTGGTTTATGGTGGTTACAAAAATCAAGACAATTTTATGAGAAAAATAAAGTATGCAAAAAGATAGGTGAGTCTATGGATTCAGAGTTTAACTGTTGTCATGGGAACCAGGGATGATGCTCTACAGAAAGACAACTGCCTTGTTCCCGGCCAAAGCATTAGATTGTTCTAGGTTTGGGGCTGATGTCACTCTGCATATCATGAGTTTTAGGTATTTCTCTTGTGTCTACCTCATGCTGAGAATGGTGCATGCAATATCCTGCAAAGAATCCCTTTTTTTGTCACACTCCAAGGGAACAACTAAACTATAAAAAGTTAAAGTTGTAGGTGATCACTAACTTATAGCTGAAATATGAAATTTTCCCCAAAAAATCTGTAGTTCAGCCCGTGTAGGTTTAGCTTGAACCTATTTTCCAACTTGTTTGAAATACTTAAGGTGTGCTATACACTTTAGCTCTCTTCTGTGCATTGAGCACATGATAATGCATGTGAACTGCGCAACAAATTGCTTGACTAAAAAAGTAATAATACATAAGACTGAACAACTGGATCTAGTTTGGAGCCATAAACCCACAGCACACAAAAGCTCTGCTGATATTTTCAAATAAAGCCAGTAAATTTATTTTTCTAATTAAGGAGTTTTTTCTTAGTAAAAGCAGCACATTTATGCCGACTGCAGTGTTTTAATCTCAGTAAATTGCTTGCAGATAGTTTTCTCTTTTTTTAACTTTGTGATAATTCTTGAAAAAAAAACTCCTTCTTAATCTTAAAGCCATTGCATGCAGATGCCATAAATTGTCATCGTTACTTGCGACTGGTTTTATAGAAACTTTCAAAAAAAATGTATTTGTGGAATTATTTTAAAGCATTGTATGTTTTAATGTGTAGCTATGATCTCAAAATGGACTGAATTTCTTCTAAAACACTTCTAGTAATTGAATTCAAGGCTCTCCATACTATTGGGAAAGCTGGCCAAAAAAGGGAAGATAAAAATTTAGCAGAAATGTGTGTGAGGGTTTGAGCTGATGTTAATCTAACATCGTTGGGGCTTGTATTGACTCCAGGGAGAGGAGTTTGACTTGCTCTGGCAGAAGCTTCAGGGTTGGCAATGATCCTGAAACAAAAAAGGCTGAATATTGCCTGAGGCAGACTGCTTTGAAAGTGGCCTGACTGTATCACAGGGAAACCCAGTAAGAAATAATGAAAATGAGTACTCTTATTTCCCCTATTACAAAGTCTGTGACAGTGACTGTACTGCAGATATGAGAGGAGGCAGACACTGTGGAGTAATTCTAAAAACTAAAAGAAAGAAAAGGAAAAAAACAAAATTTTCCTCCAAATTTTTCCTCCAATTGTTTCTGAGAACTTTATTTTTTGTTTGGTTTAATTAAGGTCCTAAATTTCTCATAGTTCTGTTCTACTCACCTCTTTTTGGTGGTACTTGATCGCCAGTTTCAGTCTCGCAAGTTCGTTGTTCCCCTCATCGTCTAATAAATTGATGTCATCTCTGTAGTTTAGAATCATCTCCAGCTCTCTGGAGCTCCTGGTTTGATCCAGAAGATCCTTGGCAAACTGTTTGCACTGCTGAGACAACTCCTCATACTCTGACTTAAACTCGTTTTCAACCTGGAAGTGGAAGAGAATACAAAGTAGGATATTGCATCACAAAGACATGTATTCAGTGACAGCTGTTTTATGATGCGGTTTAAAAATGTGCCACAGCGTTCTGTGAAAAAAAGATTTCTTATAAAATAAATAGGAAACTTTCTTAACTCAAATGAGGTGTGAAATATTATTTTTGGTTTCAAAATAAAGATGTCCGCCAAATATGTGTTGTGGTTTTAAATTCCATCTGTCTTATCCATTAAGCTGAAGGCTTAATTTGATTCAAAGCGTTTCAGTGGCCCTTTTGGAGAGTTTATTTATTTATTTCTTACAAAGTTGCATGTAACTTCATCACAGGATGTGTCCCCAATCCCTGAATGTAAACTTCTTCAAACATCAAAACATTATTTTTGCCCCAGTTCTTTTTATTATAAATATTTTAACAGAGTGACCGTTTACTTTTAAGTAGCTGTTTTTATATATTAAAAATATATACAGCTACATTTAAATTTGAACTCAAAAAAATATTTTGGCTCCCTAAAGTCCTCAATTTTTGAAGTTAAGAAAACAAGCAGTTTATGTGCTTATGTTTCTTCATTTATTGTTTTTGATATTTTTAACGGCATTTTTCCGATGATGGAGGACATATAAAAAGAAAACTAAGCTAAAAATTGCATTTCTGAGTATTTTTTTTATTCAAAACGTTGTGAATCAGGGGCAAAAGAAAAAATGCAGCTCAAAAATAAGCGCATTTCTTCTTTCTCTTTCGGCTTTTCCCATCAGGGGTCGCCACAGCGAAAAAACCTCTCCTTTGTGGATGAGTCACATGCCCTTCCTGATGTATTCCTCTCAATTTATCCAGGCTTCATCCGGGCACAGAAGCAGAGAAGGGAATAGGGAGCAGCCCGGATTCCAACCCTGATTTCACGGACGGAAGGTGCCGCAAACCAGCACGAGCTAAACCGGCTCCAAAAATGAGCGTATTTGTGACATATAAAATGTGCTGGGCGGGCCACTGCACAAGCAATGGGGAGGGGTTGGGGGGCGGGGTTGCTATATACCAACAGTCCTGCCCACAACTCAGAGGCAAATTTCTGATGAACTCCTGCCGCTCTGCAGAATCTATGTCCAGGACACAGATTTTTGGATTTTGGCTAAAACTGGCATTATCATAATATAAAAAACACTGGGAATGCTTTTACAATAGTTCTAAAGATGATTGGAGTAGGTTTTTAAACATGTAGAGTGGCCATCAAATAGTTTTTAGGACATTTTTGCAGTCTCTCTTATCCCCACCTTGCTGAGCTCCTGCAACTCCCAGCTCAGCCTGAATGCAGTAAGGAAAGGGTCTTCACTGGAGAGTGCAATTAGAGAGGGACTCGACAGTGCTTTGTAGATGTTGAGGCGAGAGCGCGAGTGCCGCAAGCTATCCACATCTGAACTAGACACACACTCCACACAGTTGCAGCGCACCTGGAACATCAAACAAAAGATGGACACATTTTAATGAGGCCTCTCTGTGTTTAGTCATGGATCATGTTCCGGTCTAGCAAAGCAAGCCCGAAATCTATTATATAAACTGCATCCTGCCATGTCTGGGTATGACATCCAGACATTACAAGCACAGTGGCTCATTATTAACCTTCATTCATGCATATATTTGCATAGTAAATAACACCCTTTTAAAGGTGGACAAATTAAATGCATTCAGGCAGGAAAAAACATTGAACCGTGAATAAGGGTTTGGTGAACCCACCTCATGTGGCTGAGGCATTGACACTCCTTTCTGCACCAGGAGCTTGATAATTTCATAGTTGTTGGTGTGTGCAGCAAGGATGATAGGAGTGATGTCAGGGGTGAAGTCAGAGTACTGCTTGTCCAAAAGGATAGGAGGGACCTTTTAGGAAAGGGTAGAAAATAAAGCTTCAGTCACACATGTATATTGACTGCAGTTTGAGAAACATTTGAACACTTGGCCTTGGCCTGGGATTTATCGACTATTTGTACTCTTGCTGGTGTTTCTGTTCCAGGCAGATTGCTCATTGGATATTACAAGTAATTGCTTTGGCTGAAAAAGGAACTAATGAATCTACTGGTCATCTCAGAAAGCATTTGACAGGTCCTGACGGAGATCTTATATAGAATGAATCAGAAATAATTTCCTTAGAAATGAAAAAGCAATTCGGATGAGCAAATGAAGAACAGAAATCCCAAGACAATAAGACCGGACTGAATGAATACCTTCATAGACAAAAAAAAAGAAACTATTTCCAGATTTCTTTTTAGCATGAAAGATAATAAAAAAAACAAACAGCATTTCACTTATTTAAATAAGAAACATGAAAAGAAAAATACAGTAGCAAAGTCCCTTATAGCTTATTCTGTGTCTCTGTATTGTAAAATGCATAGCTGTGAGCAGCAAAGGAGGGGATTCCTTCTTTTAATAGTAGATGTTTTATCTGATTTACTGCTGGGGAAGAACGTCTGGAGGTATATAAAGCTAGATAAGGTGACCCACCTGAGACAGACTTAAAATCTATGGAAATTGAGGCTAATCAGGGTTCACATTAATCGCTACACACCTGAATATATGAAAATTGTTCACCGATCTGATCCTCTGGAGAAGTAGTGAGGTGCAGTCACAGTTGTAAGGATTTTTTTTGTCAAGGGTCTTGTAACAGGACAATGACCAAAAACACACATATAAAAACACCCATGAATGGCTCAGAGGAAAACATTTTCTGAAGTGGCCTTCTATTAGCCCTGACCTAAGGTAGTAGCTGAAACATGCAGTCTGGAAAAGGCAACCTTCAAACCTGAGACAGCTGGAGCAGTTTGCTCATGACGAGTGGTCCAAAATACCTGTCAACAGGTGCAGAAGTCTCATCGATTGCCTCAAAAGGTTGTGCAACAAAATACTAAGTAAAAGGTACAACAGGGGGGTATTCCAGAAAGCAGGTTAAGCTAGCTCCCACGGTAAGTTTGAGGCTAAGGCAGTTGATAACCTCAGCTTTCGGTTCCAGAAATGGAGGTATGTTTCAGGGTATGTCAAGTTGCCATAGTAACTCATGCTCTGAACATAACCTGGGGGGTATTCTAGGAAGCATGTTTAAACTAGCCTGACTTTAAGCCTGAACTCTGGCTGAAATCCGCCTGAACTTGCTTACTCTGGGTATGTCGGTTCCAAAAGACCGGATATGAGTTGGCGTAATTACGCTCGACTTGGTAACCCTGGGTTAACGCACGGTACATAAAGACATTCTCAATAGATCGCCGATTTCTGGAGTCACCATGGAAACGCGTGGTGAAAAAAAAAGAAAGCACTGTACTTAAGTGAGACGGAGTCTGAGATTTTAATGACGGCGGAAAAAAATTACAAGTCCATCAAAAAAGTAACATGGCTGAAAAATAATTTAAATAATTTAGTTAAATTAATTCAAACTCAATAATTGTTTATACAACTCAAATGTACGTATTTATCTAACTAAATGTCACATTACTCCATTAATCTCTTTTCCATCTTAATTACTTATATTTCTTGAACTTTCATATGTCTAAGTTTGAGCCGGCAGATATGCTCATTCTTATAACAATAAAAAGAACGGAAAAAAAATGCACGGAGTGCAAAAATTCATTAAAGAATTTTCTGTCACTGTCATAACAGGTTCCTGTGGTAGGGGTGCTATATAAACTCATCATTCTTTCCTTCACTCTCACTCATGGTGCAGAGACGTAAGCATAGTAGGACAAAATAGCTCGGCAAAACACGGTGAAACACAGTAAAACAGCTATACAACTAAACACATTTTGTAAAAAACCCACACTTAAACCCTACATCCGTCCAGACAGGCAAAGGGAATGATATCCCAGAATCCCTTGCGGTGCAAGACAGACACGCCATGCTGCTTCCCCTCTCTGTAAACAAACTAAGCTTCAACTAAACCTGCTCCAGACCAGGTTATGTTCAGAGCATGAGTTGCCATGGTAACTTGACCTACCCTGAAACATACCTCCATTTCTGGAACCAAAAGCTGAGGTTATCAACTTCCTTAGCCTCAAACTTATCGTGGGAGCTAGCATAACCTGCTTTCCGGAATACCCCCAGATCTGGAGCAGGTTTAGTTGAAGGTTAGTATGTTTTCGGAGAGGTGAAGCAGCATGGCGTGTCCATTTGAAGATGATTTAGTGGATGAAGAAGCTCAGATGATACTTTTTCCACCATGAGATGGTGATAAGAACACATATGGATGTTGGAAAAATAAACTTTTTTACTTTGATCTAATTTAATTATTTGCTTCAGTTAAGATAAATCATTTTTTTTGTTAAGTCAGCTTAGAAATAACACGTAGTTTTCAGACAGTTCTTTTACTTTCATTCAAAGTAATTAAATTATGTAGGTGTAACTTGGGTGCTGCTGTTAGATCGGCACCGCAAGGGATTGTGGGATACCATTCCCTTTGCCTGTCTGGACGGATTTGGGTTTAAGTTTGGGTTTTTGACAAAATGTGTTTAGTTGTTTAGCTGTTTTACTGTGTTTTGTCAAGTTATTTTGTCCTGCTTTGCTTACGTCTCTGCACCATGAGTGAGAGTAAAGGAGAGGATGATGAGTTTATATAGCACCCCTACAATCAACTACTACAATTACAATGACAGAGAATTCTCTAATCAATTTATGCACTCAGTGCATTTTTTTCCGTCCTTTTTATTTTTATAAAAATGGTAAATGGCAAATGGCGTATACTTATATAGCGCCTTTCTTCCTACAAGGACAAAGCGCTTTACAGTAACAGACCCATTCACCCAGTCACACACACATTCACTCACACATTCACACACTGGTGTGGTGGTTGAGCCGGCAGATAGTATGAGACTATCTGCCGGCTCAAACTTAGACATATGAGAGTTCAAGAAATATAATTAATTAAGATGGAAAAAATATTAACTGAATTGGAGTAATATGACATTTAGTTAGATAAATACATAAATTTGAGTTGTATAAACAATTATTGAGTTTATATTTATAAGAAATTAGGTTGAATAAATTTAACTCAACAATTTGTTACCAATAGAAGTAATTCATTGAAGTTGGCAAAATTGGATAAGTTATATATATATATATATATATATATATATATATATATATATATATATATATATATATATATATATATATATATATATATATATATGCGTCACAAGGAAAATGGAAACAAGATCAGAAACTCGTGCGTTTATTTTGTCTGTTCTTCTACTACAAGCAGAAACTCTTTCTTTTGATGATGCAGCCGTGTTACTTTTTTGATGGACGTATAATCTTCATACGCCATCAATAAAACCTCAGACTCCGTCTCACTGAAGTATAGCGCTTTCTTTTTTTTTTTACCACGCGTTTCCATGGCGATTCCGGAAATCGGCGACCTATTGAGAATGTCTCTATGTACCTGCTGTGCACGTGCATTAACCCAGGGTTACCAAGTCGAGCGTAATTACACCAACTCATATCCGGTCTTTTGGAACCGACACACCCAGTGTAAGCAAGTTCAGGCGGATTTCAGCCAGAGTTCAAGCTTAAAGTCAGGGTAGTTTAAACATGCTTCCTGGAATACCCCCCTGGCCTGTTTCAAGATTTTATTTTTGTAAATAACTCTGCTGTAGAATGATTAAAAGGCAATGTCTGACTTTAAATGGTTCAGTTTCAAAATGTTTTATTTATTATATATTTTTATATTCTTTTTATGCTCTGACACTGTGTGTGAGGAAACTGGTAATTCTAAACAGGACTGTAAAATAGGTAAATTAGGTTTGGTCCCTTTCAGTTTCCTGCACACAGAAATGAATGAATAATGACTCAGAGACAATACTTAGCTTTAGTGGTAGTTTACTTCGTACAAGAAGCACAAATTTGCACGAAGGGTTACAGACAGATGAACAAGCTGCTGTATTCAAAAGTCCGAACAACGGAGCTCAGAGATGGGCTGGGTATGTAAACCCTGTATTTGCATATTCAGAAGATCATCCGATGGACAATGATGTGAAAATCACACCCACAGGTTGTTGCTGGCTAGATGCTCGAAGGTCAGGAAGCTTCAAGTGTCAGATCTCTCTGATGTTCTCACAGACATTTACCAGAGCACAAACACCAGCACACACAAAAAGGAAAAAGGGAGGATGAGGAATGTTATGAGAGAATAGTCTTGGTTGTGCTTTCTTCAAATGTAATATAATTTTGAGATGATAATATATAATGAATGAAGTTTAAACCATTAGTGTAATAAAAGTAAAAGTTAGTGTAATAAAAAGTAAAAGGGAGATTTATATACTGGATAAAGTCCGACGTAGTGTGCATTTACAGAAATTAACACACACAGTGGATGCCTTAACCATTCGCTGATTCGTGTCACACGGTTGCTTCCGCAAAGTACGTTCATTCATTCATTTTTTCATTCATTCATTCATTCATTCATTCATTCATTCATTCATTCATTCATTCATTCATTCATTCATTCATTCATTCATTCATTCATTCATTCATCTAAGCTGTTTTTGTCCCTTTTTTCTGGTCACGGGCTGCTGGAGCCTATTCCGCCCACTTGTGGCCGAAGGCAGGGGACACCCTGGACATGAACTTTTTGTCACCACATCTTGCTGAATACATACATATTAATACATATTATACATATTAAGAGGTTTTTTTTTGGCATATTGGTTAATTCTCTCTAAACAGTTTCATCATCCGCGTTCCACCAAACTGCCATTTCATCATGTAAATGCTAATTAGTTTGTCCTCAGAGCAATCACTCACTACAAAGTGGCACACAACCATGTCGTGTCTGTACATTATATTTTGTAGAGGAGGTTATAAAAAAAAAGTTTAGTGTCATGTTCTCCATGTGGGAGGAGAGAATTCAAACAATCTACATCAAACAACCCTGGCCTGCACCCAAGCTAGATGTGAAGTTATGCTAATTATAAGGGAAAAAAAGATGAATTTACTGCCCACTGATCTGATGTGATTACTCATATTAGCATAGGGCCTCCACCATCAGTGCATTGATTAAACATGCAACCCCAGCATCCACAAAAGCTCACTGGGTCTTTATTTTTGGTTTCCCTGTGCTCTATTTTGAGCTGCCCCTCAGGTTTTTTACTTCATTTGACAATAAACACAAACACACAGTTAAGACTGGAAGAAAATGGGACACCAAGCAGCTCTATCTGTAACATGTGCTCAAGGCTGCAATGCAAATAGATAGATAGATAGATAGATAGATAGATAGATAGATAGATAGATAGATAGATAGATAGATAGATAGATAGATAGATAGATAGATAGATAGATAGATAGATAGATAGATAGATAGATAGATAGATAGATAGATAGATAGATAGATAGATAGATAGATAGATAGATAGATAGATAGATAGATAGATAGATAGATAGATGACTTTATTAATCCCACAATGGGGAAATTTCATTTCTGTGGCAGCAACACAAGCAAAAAAAGCAAAAAAAGCATGATTATGCTTGTTTTACATACATATATATATCGATACCGGCAAAAAAAAAATCATTCAAGGACTTTCTCTGTTAAAAAAACAGGCACAAAGTACCCCTTTCCCCAAATAAAACACCCACGGGCCCTTTTGATTACCAAACACTGATCCTTTGCATCTGTGCCAATGACAGATGCTTATCTGTTCTAATATGATGCAGCCATTTAAAACCCTGAAATCCATGCAAATAAAAAGCCACAGACACTTGTGATGTTAAAATACATCATTCTGACATCCTATGAGATAAAAAAGACAAATATACACTCTTTCTGAAAAGCATAAAACAAAAATTCTCATTAATAAATCTCTCTGCTGCTTAGAACAGCATGGATTAATTTTTCCCAGACAGTTTTTTAATCTAATCTGGATGAATCTCAATGGGTGGTTTGGCACACTAAAGTGATCTATTTTTCACACAGGGATGCAAAGAATGTTTTTCTTTCAAATGCATTGAGGTAAAGATGTGATCTGTCACCTGATTGATGTCGCCGCTGAGCCATTCAGACTGGGAAATTTGTCCTCTTTGGAGTGAACATCCTTTCTTTTTCCTTTTTATATAGGTCTGAGCTGTCAATTGAAATTGTGCTTCTTTTCAATGTTCAGCTGACTCCTTCCATTTTTCTACAAATACTGGAGTGTTATATTCCTGCGGACATTTTTAGCAACGTAGTGTCACGATATTCTTAGCCGTGTAGGAAACAGGACAAATGCTGCTCAGAATGGAGCAGATTATGGGATGCTTGCTACACCCGCTTTCCTCTCACATCCAATTTAAATTATTGCAGCTTCTCTCCCAAGACCTAATTGACATAATCTGGAAGATGGTTTTAGGCTTGGGTGTTAAAAGACATATCTATTAGCTGTAATATTTTGGTGAGTGTTTCATAACAGCAATATGCTTCCTACGCTCTGGCACAGATTTTGTGCCTGTGAGGTAATGAGACGGCACACCAGGATCCTCATCACTGGTACTGAATGGGAACTTGGCCGTGAAGCAGACGGAAAAGGCAGGATTCTCAGGGAGAATCTACGATGAGTTGGAGGACAAGTTGTGCTGTTTTAGCGACAGCAAAAGTAGCTGCTTCAACACCCAGTTTGGGGAAAGAAAAAAAACCCTCCTGGTTTGTTCTAGAGTTCTTCAATTCTTTTATTCACACCCCTTTGTGTGTAGTTTCAAGCAGCAGATCTGAACACATCCTGACAGCTTTGTGAGTTTACCACTGTGAAAGACAGACATACAGAGAGCACTGCACCAGTTACAGAGCTTAATTGTCATTGTTAGCGGCTCAGCAGTGGCAATGAGAATATATTTTTTGAGAATAAAAGATGAATATGGCAGCAGGGCCCAGGGGAGACTAATACAAGAAGAAAAAGAGGAGTCTTCTTGTTCTCAAAACTCAAAACTCAAGACTACGGTTCTTGGCCCTTCTTGTGTAGCTCTTCAACTAGTTGTCTTGGTGTAAAATGTCTAAAAAATAGGAATGTAAAGGATACAGATGCATACTTAAAAATCAATCTAGTTATTTTCTGCACAATATGGCACACACCATGTCTGGAGTGCCTTACATATAAATTGATTCTGCTACGTTTTTAGTTTTAGGCAGTGTCTTTTCATCCTTATGCATCACATGATGTCACTTGTCTGGAAAAAGTCAAGAATTTACAATTTTTATAAGGGTGCAAATGATGTTTTACAAGACCCAAAAGTATCTACAAACATACATGTCCCTTCTATGGCCTATATCATGCTTTTCTTAAGTCTTTTAAAAGTGAATAAAAATCCATATATAAGATAAAATATAAATTGCATTCAATATCAAAAAAACAATTTGTGAAAAGCAATAGGTTTATTCGATGTGTATGTGAACCATTTTGTCAATAATTGCACTAGGTTCTACACAGGAATACAAACTAACTTTCAAGCTGTTGTTATAATGACAAAGAAACCTGAAATAAACAAAAAATGGTTTGGGGAGCAATTTCAAAAAAAATTCTAACAAGAAAAAATTTATAATTTGAAAACCTGATCACCAACGTTTACTGACTAAGGACATCATGAGTTATGAGTGGTGGTTTGAAAGTGTCCGACATTATTCAAATAGGTAACCTATTTCCTCATACACCTCACAGAGTACCTTACTTATGTGTTGCTGATAACATTTAATTGTAAGATCTGTTCAATTCAGACATAGAAGACTTTGATGGATTTGTGGGAGACTATTGATTCAAAAATGAATGTTATTGTAATGTTGACTAGTGGAAGCAAAGTTCAACTAAACTCAGTTTTGCTTCCATAATCTTTTTTTTTTTTTTTTGTAAACTGTATGTTTTAGCATATGTCTTATAATACGGTGCGTTCCCCTTGTATGCGTTACCTACAGAAAAAATCCCAGTATTTGAAACTGCACCTAGTAAATTTTGCCTTATGCCACAGAAAATATTGTATTTTCCAAAGCAATCAAACTATCCGTGCAAACATTTTTCTGCTGCAGGTCAAATGCGATTATCCCCTAAATTTGAAGCTTTTGGTACAATTCTCACCTGCATGCCTCCACTAGGCTTCTTGTGATTAAGCAGTAGCTCCACGGCTCCTACCACTTCCTTGCGGATGGCGTGCAGAAGAGCATCACCAACATAGACGTTGAAGCTTAGCAAGAGCTCGATGATTTCCAGGTTCTCGTTCTCGATGGCGATCAGCAGAGCTGTGCGGCCAAGAGGGTCGATGCAATTGATGTTGATCTTGAAGTAGATCTCAGCCTCCTAGCAAAAAAAGAAATAAAGTTTTCGCAACTAAAAAGTAATCAAACTGACGTATCAGAGAGACACATAGTCAATCTAATTCAGAATTGAAGTTTTCTATTTAATCAATTTATCACCTCCAGAGCTTGTTTGACGCTAGCATAGTCCCCCTTTTCCACAGCTCCCAGGTAGGCTTTCTCCAGATTTGACAACTCCGACTCGGCCCGCACAATTCTCAGTGGGATGCGATCCCGGTAGGAAGAGCTGTCAGTCCTCCGGTAGTACAGCTGTGACATCTCCCTGGTCTTCAGCTTTCCAGCACCCTGTTAACACTGCTGCAGTTGGTGCCAGCCGGAGGGACTTCACACTACCAGGGAAACGTGTAAAAATAAACTTATTTGCTTTGACTTTCTCAAGTAAGAAATAGTGAAAAAACAGATGGATTTAAATCATGAAAGAGGTCACGCTAACCTTTGGACACTTAAAAGTTGACCTCTTTTTTTTTTTTTACTTTAAGAAAATACAGTGACATCAGTGCTATTTAAACTGAAGCTTTGCAGGCTACTGGAACATATCCTGGAGGAGGATTTGTACACTTTCCAATTAGCAAGACATTTTTTCTTTTTCATTTATTTTAACTTTATTGTTCTCTTCACACTCTGGATCGTCTTTCTTCTCCATTTTTTTAACATTTCTAAGACCAAGATCAAAGTAAAATCCCACCATGTAACCCTTTAACAACCTAAACAAGAAAAATAATTTTTTTTTTCTATTGCTCATTGCCTTGAGTGAGTCATAAGCACAGTCAACGTTTTCATAAATGTTTCTCAAATGAGAAACAGAGACATGCCTGCATGTCCCTCATTTGTACAATTCTTGTCATTTCTAAAAGGGTGGAAAATGTTTCTGTCAAAATATCTGAGTAAAATATTTTTCAAGAATTGGAAATACTTCAGTTCAGTAGTAAATGTTCCATTTTATTTGGTCCTAAAATTTTTTCTAATAATATTTTACACAGTTTTTGAGTCAGGGTTGTTTTTATTTTCAGAGTTCTAACAGCACCTCTTGCTTTAGTTCTGTTTGATTTGAATAAAATAGCTGCATTTCTATAGGAATTTCTCTAAAATCTTGCATTTTGGTCCTGCTTCTGACACAAGGGCCCGGCGATGATGCAAGCAGGGAACCATTATCCGCCAACCTCTGTTTGAAGACATTTTCATGAGAGTGTGAAAAGACAAATTGAAAGAGAACATCTAAAAAGGTATTTTGATATTTAAAATGTACGTGGACAGAACAAATTAATACTGCTGTCGGTACGTTCAGATTAAACAAACACACGCTCCCTCTGCCTGTCTGACTTTTAAGAAAGTGCAGGGGGAAAGCCTCAACCTTCCACAATAAATTTAATTTGTTTACCACCAGAAGGAATTGCCAAAGCTATTGCAGCAATGCTTGTGAGCAAAAGAGATCCAAAAATAGATTACAAACATGTTGTATTGTGAGAAAAAGAATCCCAGCCAGTAAGGCCAAGTGGGCCTTACTGGCCATATATGGTTTAAAAGTGGCCAGAAAATGTGGGCCCCCGAATGGGTTTGTCCACAGTTTCCTTGGTGGCCCCACCTGTGTTTACTCACATTTGCTTAACTGGGCACTCAGTGGTGGACAGCGTAGAGGTCCGCTGTCCACCGGGCAGCATCAAATCTTTATTACGCATTACGGTTTAGGTTGCTGGATAGATTGCTACAATCTATGTGAGTAAACACAGGTGGGGCCAATACAGAAACTGCGGACAAACCCATTTGGGGCCCACATTTTCTGCCCACTTTTAAACTGTATGGGGCCCACTTGGCCTTACTGGCTGGGATAAAATGTGTTCCAAAATTAAGGACCTAACAAACCTTTGCCTCCAAAAGTCAAAGTTTGCTCCTATTTTGCCATGTCACTGGTGGTAGAAGGACGTCTGAGTCATAAGATTAATTGTAAGGACTATTATAAACCCAACAGACGTTAACGACAGTGTGTGACAAAAGACCTCCTGCTGTGGCTTCTCACTTCGCCAGCCTTTGTTATAAAATAGAAAGAACCGTCTAACTGCAAACTCTAATGTACTGCAGCATTTTTCTTTGTACTACAGCACAGAAAATAACATTACAACACAGGAGAAAGAAACCTACATAAAAAATGTAAATCTTGATATTTCCATAGGGCATATAAAACACTTTTGACAAAAAAACAAACAAAAACACTAAATCCATGCGGGAAATGCTGCAATCTGCATCTTGGCTGCACGTAAATATGTGGGAATAACATCAGCCTTTATTTTGTCGGGACACGACTGGAAACACAAATCAACGTGATTGTTTTCAACGGTTTCTAAGGACTGAGTGGCATTTCTGTTTTGACAAGCTAACCCCCCCCCCCCCCCCACCCCCCCAAAAGCATGGTTCTGGCACATCGTAAACTCGGAACGGCGGGACGGAAGCCTCCCCCTCTGAGCGCACACGTAACAAAGCCCCCCCCTCCGCTCGCAAACACAAAGCTATCACTCCGGCTGCTCTGCTCAGAGACACGGTTCACTCGTGCGGAGCAGCCGGTCGGTCCTGTTTGAGCTCCAAAGCTTTCTCTGAAGCACCGCACCGTCTATGCGTGACGTAAACCAGGGCAGTAGTGACACACGATCGGAATGAACCGTTTACATGCAACACACTCGGCATGCCGATAAACAATCGGCATAACCCACCTATCTCGAGCGGAAAGAAATTTTGATCCGAACGAGTCTGATCGGGGCTGAGTATTCCGAACGGCGTGTTTACATGACGCATTTTTCTTTCCGATTACTTTTGTCCATGTAAACGCAGCTAGTGATCAGAGTGGGACTTTAAAAACAAACCTAAGTTTGATTAATCTTCAAACTGGAATCATTGCCTACGTTTACACTGCAGGCTGAAACAACCCAATTCCGATTTCTTTTGCCACTATGCGACCTGTATCTGATCTTTTCGTGACAGTCTGAACGACACAGATCTGATCTTTTCAAATGCAACCCAGGCCACCTGGGTATGTGGTCCTGAATCTGATACGTATCCGATCTTTTGAAATGTGACCTCCGTCTGAACGGCCAGGCCACATGTATCTGACCCGTACGTCATCGATACGCTACAAAAGTCATTCTGCGTTGAAGGAGGCGGGAACGAGAACCTAAACATCAACCATGGCGGACGATGCTGCAGAGACCATTCAGTAGAAGGGAAGCGAGGTCACCGATTTGATTCATATTTTGGGTGACAGCTCAATTCAGGCCAAACTCGAGGGCTCTTATCGCAACCGGGCGATTTTTGACAATTTTTCCAGCGAAATGGCCGAGCGTGGTGTTGCAATGACTTTTTTTTTCCCTTTCTGACTGTGGTCAGAAGCACGGGGGAGACCGGCTTCTCCAGGGCCGAAGGCGGATCCTCCTTCGGGGTTCACTTCCCCGTTCAGACCCACAGATTCTCCAGGGCGGGTTAATAAAGAGTCAATAGCATTTATTCTGGGGGAAGCCTTCTTTTATTACCATTGTCCTCCCTCCTTAACACACAACATGAATGCCCGCACCTGACACACTTCCGCTGCCCCCCCCCCCACACACACACACTCCCTCAGACGCTCTACACGCTCTCTCCTCTTTCTTACACACACGCGCGCGGCCCAGCATATTCACATCCCCGTTCCAAAACAGTGGGTCCAGACGATCCCGGCTCCAATGCCTTCTTAAAATGAGAAGATTGTAATTGTGCTGGCTCCTTTGTGAAAATAAATTTTATAATGCAAAAAGAGCTCCGCTGTTGACAACACTGTTGTTGACATCCATTGTTAACGTTAGCTACTTCCGCAAACAAGGAGTGACGTCGTTCAGTGGTGAGTACTCTTCTGCGCATGCGGGTCACTTCTAATTTCACGGTCACACAGGAGATCACAAAAATTTGGATTTAATTGTAAATATAAACAGCCTTGCAAAAAAAAATCAGATTTTTTCAAAAAAGTGCAGTGTGAACGTAGCCATTGAGAAATTTGAGCTCAAACCCTGTAAAACAAAAAACTGCTGTATGTTCTTTGAAAATTGACAATCTGCAAACTGCAGGCAAGTACTGTGAAAGTTGAGATAAAAACTTCTACATTTTTTTGCCAACTTTATATTTGACAAATGAGGCTTTTAATCAAAGTAAGAAATGCATGAGGGCTGCTGGCTCAAGGCCCAAACCAGTAATGAAATTAGCAGTACATGTTTTATTCAAACTGAGTACACTGTTGCCAGGATTAGAAAGAAATTATCTGGTTTTAAAAGTACTTTTTACAAAATTAGCCTTGCCTGATGCAGATTGACGCAAAATCAACTTAATTGAAACCTGGATGTTTGCTCCTATCTAAATTTAAAATCAAAGCCCCATGTGGGCTTTAATTATTTGATAACTCTAGATTTGGAATGTGATGGTCTCAAATTGCTGATATTGTAATGGTGCAGTATTATTATACTTCACCATTACAATATAAAATAATCATAAAACGTTTTTAGTCACAGAAACTGCCTGTATTGTAATAAATTGCCTCACAATTAAACTCTCTAACATGTGTGTTTTTTTTTACCTTGAGCCTTGCAAACAATTTTAGGAGCTGAATGCCTTGTTAAGTTGACATTTTATACTTTGAAACAAATAAGAAAAGGGATCCTTATGTCTGAAAACGATATTTTATTACTTGTTCCTTAAGAATAAGGAAATAAGTTTGTTTTATGTGTTTCACTGCTATTCTTTTAAAATAGGTGTCTTCTATTTAATAAATCCTGGAGCCTATTGTAAAACAATGGATTAGGATTTAAATTCTCATTATTTCTCAAATCTCTGGCTGAATTGGTATTCCTATAAATATCTACCAAATGTCATCGGTGTGGTGCCTTGAGGACATATATAAAGTTTAGGGATATAACTGAGCAAAAATGTGTAAATCAGAAACAAAATAGTAGCACATTTAAAGATAAATTTATGGCTTAGTCCAGCTGATGCATGATGGGAAATGAAGTGTCACATAGTGACATAGTAAATCACTGAAATACTTGTAGACTGCAGCACCATAAAGTCTTGTATTGTATATAAACTAATTATTCAGTTTCCAAACTGACGCCATAAATCATCTCAGAGTTCCTGACAAATGTAAGAATTTATGGCAAATGTCTACGCGGTAAGATTTTAAATTATGACTTATGAGGTTTATTTACTTGTATTTACCTTCTGTTTCCCCGCATATTGGGTAGTTACTTTTGATTTGGACAAAAAAGGAGTTGAAAAGATTGATTGCTTGAAAAAACAATTCTAAATCCAAACATTTATGGAAATTGAAAAATGTCCTCATGCTGCAGCTGTTAAATTTGTGTTAATTAAAACAAAACTGTGACAAATTGTAGCTAGATTAAATTTGAATGATCAGACTTCTTTAAAAGAACTATATTTGGGATCATCATGACCTTTGTCACTTATTTCTCCCCATATCCTATTTTCTCCCATCCATTTTATTCATGTTGTCAGTTTCTGTGACTAAAGACATTTTATGAAAGCTCATATTGTAATTTTCTGCCAGATTTATGTGAGGATTCTTGTGAAAAAGGAAAAAAACAAAAAAGTACCAAAGCTTAGCTGAAGATATTTACTCTTTTTGGATTATGTCATACAAGTCAGTTACATTCTTTACTCTCCAGAGAGCCTGAGGTGCTGTTTAACTGAACAGAAATAACCACAAAGCTCTGCCTCCACAAAGTGAGGCTGCTCTAGAAGGAGCCTGCATGAGGACAAGTGTTATTTTAGGGTGCATTAACTTAAAGATAATCACTTTTTTTTTTGCTAAGAAAAAATGTATACATTTTGCATTAAAATTGCTGGAGCATTAAAAATACCTGTACAGCTGAGATCGTGCAGTACAATCAGAGAATAGACCCCATGCTCACTGAGAGGAAAAACATGGACTGCAAAAGGAAAACCGTGAAATGTGTTCACAGCCCATCAGTTTCTAACTTCAAATCAATGCGTAAAAATCTGCAAAATAACCCTAAAGAACAAACCTTTTGGATGCTGAGCATTGGAACTTCTCTCTGGAAACCCAATGTCCTTCTTTTGGGAAACAGCATGAAGAAAAAAAACAATCCTTTCAACTTCTTACAACCTGCATCGAAGAGAAACCATCAGCGCGGATCCACACTGACGAAGCTGCTTTCCAGCCACCGCTGGAGCCACTTTGTCTTCTCTAGTTGTTTTCTCTAAATCCAACCTTCATTCTCCACTCATGTTGGTGGAGATCGGTTTCTGGTGGTGCAGCAGCTCCGTTTTGATCACGATTTGCTCTTACGCAAGGCAAACGCCGCATCCCGCTCGCCGCGAAACACAAACCCAAGCAGAGCAAAAAAGAGGAACAACCGCACAAGTTTCCCCTGCAGACCACATCTGAATCTGCAGCGCCTCCACTATCCCCCTGCGGTCTGATTTCCCAATGTTCTTTCCCAGTCGACTTAATCCACCTGTTGGGGTGGTGGTGGAGGGGGGAGATGGAGCAAAGCGCTGCGGCTCCAGAAATAAACGCAGAGGATCCAGATGCCTGGCAGGCGGTCTGCAGAGAGCTGCTGCAGAGGGGCCGTGCGCACTTGGAGCCGCAATGTGCCACAGCCAGAGGTAGAGGAATTAAACCAGCATCTCAGCACTCTTTTGATTGGAAACGTATTCTTCAAATAGAAATAAATAAATAAAACTTTTGAAAATTCGTCAGTATTAGTTAAAAAATGAAGTTGGTGTCCACCTCATTAGGGTTAACAACTGAGGCTACATGCAGGCATGTGATGGGCTTTCAAGAACCCGCATATTGCCCATGGTGCTCACACTAGACAAGAAGGGAGGGGCTTCTACTGTTCACTAGCACATGCCCCCCACCAGTTGGAAGAGGCTTGGTGTGAAATGACAAAGAGGTTATCACGGTAATTTTACTCCAGGCTTTTTCTTTCACAGCCCTATTCCAATATATGAAAGACTTGATGTCATGTCATTCAGGCTGGGAAAAAAACACAATTATTCATTTTTCCTCCATTATCAATTTTCAAACGGTTGGAACTTCCATGAATTAAAAAGGACGCCATCCATACGTCACTAAATCTGAGTCCCTGATTGATCAAAGTTTGACCTGATTTAACTTTCATGGTACGTTCAACCCAAAAACGGTTGTAGAAACTCCTTAGCTACGCGTGAGAGTTTTGAACTTGGAAGCCTGAAAGACCCATGCAGAGAATGATGTGGAAATAGCTTGAGAATTGGGCACTTTAGGTTAAAGATTCAGTGTAATTTTTCTTTTTTTGGGTCATGTTTTTGTTAGTCACTTACACCAGGTTGATCTTCGTAATCATCTCAGCTGTTTTCATTTCTAGTAATTACCCTCAGTATTTATTAGGGGTGTAACGATGCGCTAAAATCTCAAATCGGTTCGATTCAGAATTTCATAGTCCTTGGTTTGGTACATTTCGGTTCTGTATTGCTGTTTAACAAATCTGCCTTATATGAACTGCTATTTTATGAACTATTATTAAAAAGGAAAAAAGAGAAAAAAATGTACCGAAACGGTACAGAAGTGAACCAAACCGAAAATACCGAACCGAAACTGCCGTACAGAAAGGGTTCAGTTCAACTACGTGTATCGTTACACCCATAGTTTTTATACGCTGGACAGCTCACTTTGGTCCAACAATGCAGGAAACCTGGATTCGATTCTCAGGGGAGCAATGAGCTGAAAACCAGCGTGGGTCTCTCGGCAAGACCTTCTTGCGTTGCTGCCGCTGTAGCACTTCCTGTGCCTTGAAAATACAGGGTTGTGTAAAGTTCTGCCACCAAGCCTCCTACATATTAAGTCTTACCAACTACTGACAGCAGATTTCAATTGCCCATTTGCCACTGAGAGAAATATATGAGCTGGAAGCATAAAGGTTAGGATGCATAATGTAAATATTTAATATTAAACAATTCAAAAGAGTTATCATTGAACACCTCAAACAACAGTGTGTGATGGGTTTGTGCCAGAGGCATAGATCCAGACATTAGCAAATGATGGTTTATTTTAAAGATGCCATAATAGAGCAGTTTGTCAAAATTCCGACATGTTTCTTAGTAAGTTGAATATTTCAGGCATGTTTGCAAATCCCAGTGTAATGGATTGCTGATGAATTTACCAGTCCTCCTTCAAACACACTTTAAACATTTTAGTTTTGTGCTGTTGTCTAAGGTCTGCCGAGCTGATGCTGCACAGCACTCCCAAGAGTGTGCAATGCAGTTGTACGCCCTTTGACATGTTTACACAGTTTCATGGCCAGACTCATTCCTCGTAAGTCTCAGTGTGTATCTTTGAGTGTGATACAGTCTGTGTTTATGCTTCAGGTTTGTCCTCATCTTTGAATGTCAAGAACTTTTGTCTTTTATGATGCTCACATGCTGACAGTGCATGAGCATTTTAAGCAGACATGATGCTGGATTGACACGCTACACTTACTTAAATTATTTCAACTGAAATACAAAAAAGGAGGATTTTCTACAAAATTCCAAATCCTTGATGCTCACTCCAGATAAATATGGAGTGATATTTCTGCCACAACGTTGCACACAAAACTTTCTAAGTTGCAAATGAAAATGTTAAATATTTGCTTTTCAGTTTTTGTTTTTCCTTTCAATTTTTATTTGCATACAAAAACTTTTTTTTTGCATTGAAAAACTTTTTTTTTGCATTGAATTTTTTTTTTTTGCTTTCCAAAACGTTTTTTTGCGTTTGCAAAACAGGTTTTCGCGTGCATTGTGTCAAATCTCGCTTTTTCCCTATCTTTGATTTTGCTGTCTCTGTCTGTTATTGACTGTGCTTGGAGGCAGACATGGACTTTGTGTTGGTTCTGTTTGTACGGGATTCTGCCGTTTTCAACCATTGTGGCCCGTTTCTCTCAGAGTAAAACCCAGAAGGAGCAGCAAAGCAACTAAAATCGAACCAAGTTTTGTTTTTATTTATGTCAGTGTAGTGACCAGCGTGTTTAAAATGTCTGCCGCAGAAAAAAAAAATGTCAGAGCTCCGACTCCGTCCAGCAGGAAGTAACACTTTTTAAGATTTGTATCTGAACTATTGTTTTATTTTCATCAATAAATGTTGAAATATTAAGAGAAAATAACATTTTTTTCATGAGTAATTTCTTTTTTAATTTGGAAAAACGCTCACGAGTTCTAAAACACAAGACAATGTGAAAATGAACATAAATGTTAAAAATGCTTCATCTGCTAAATACTATGGAAGCGATTGTGTAGCATAAATAAAAAGAAAAGTCAAAAACCTGTGGCTGATAATGAAAATGGTATTTGACATTTCATTTTCAAAAAGTTATCAGGTAAATGTGTAGCAAAATTCAATTAAAAATGTCTTATTTGACAATTAAAATGGATTAACAGAAATGCTTTTTAATTTTCAAAATGTAACTGCATCAAATGACTCAAAATTAAAATGAAAAATCAATATTTCAAAATGCTTTTTCATTTTATACTTAAAACTGCTTATTGTGTGTCATAATTAAAACGAAAATACAAAGAGGGGATTGCATTTGCATTTTCACATCCACCCTGCAAAATCTGTAGCAAAATTAATTACAAGTGAGCATTTCTAGATGGGAGGCGGGGCGATGACGTCAGTGCTTTCTCTGTGTGTCCGCCTGCTAAGAGACAGACAGACTACGAGCAGTGGAGCTTTCTGTTAGCGGCAGAGAGGACGGCTTTGAGTTGGTTACGAACTTCTGATGAGTTTACACAGCTTCTCAGGACTACATAGCAGCATGTTCGCCTTTTGCAGTCCTCATTCGGACGCACCGCGGACAAGCTTTTTTTCTTCGGACCGCCAGCTGCCTCCGCACAGCGGAGCGCGAATCTCCTGATCGCTGAAGGCGGAAATACTGCTACGATCTGAGAAACCATCATATGAATTTGTGTTTCCAGTGGTGTCCAGAACAAAAATAAAGACTGATGTAATTCCCACATATTTACAAATTTATTTGCAGCTTCGCGCTGAATTTGCTGTTTGATGACAGATGGAGCCCCATCAACAGATAGCAGATTTCACCGTGCTAAACGTTTGCTGGTTGGACCAACAACACTCACTCAGCGCGAAGCTGCAGGAGACTATCTTCATAATGTGCTTTATCACACAGTTAAGATTATATTTAAGGGCCTGCTCTGCTCGATCATTTGTTTTTAAATCCGTGCAGACAGACGACGTTGAAGTTGGCTTGTGATTCACAGCTTCTGATTCCCGAGGGCAGTAAAGGAATATTCCGCTGCATTTTTCGCATTAAGATCACCTAAAACCTGGTCCTGTTCACAAACCGCTGGACCTGGACTGCTCAAACCTGGATTCCAGGATCTTAATGCAAAAAATGCAGTGGAATGTTCCTTTAGTGCCTTCGCTAATCAGAAGCTGTGAATCGCAAGCCAACTTCAGCAGCCGGACACACGGAGAAAGCAGTGACGTCATCGCCCTGCCTCCTCGCTGGAAATGCTTTTTCTAAATGAATATTGAGACAAGGTTCGCAGGGTGGATGTGAAAATGCAAATGCAATCCCCTCTTTGCATTTTCGTTTTAATTATGACACACAATAAGCGGTTTTAAGTATAAAATGAAAAAGCATTTTGAAATATTGCTTTTTCATTTTAATTTTGAGTCATTTGATGCTGTTACATTTTGAAAATGAAAAAGCATTTCTGGTTTTGACTTTTCTTTTTATTTATGCTGCACAATTGCTTCCATAAAATACATTGAGACTACTGTGGTGAGCCATCATTCTTTTGTTTATTATTGCTGTTTATCTAATCCCAAACACTTTTGCAGCATAAAGTAATATGTGCTTTAAATATTTTATTGTTTTGTTTTAACAAACAGATCTTAAAGAAAATCAAACTTTTTTTGTAATATATTGCTCCGGAAGATTCACACATCTCATACACAGGCCTGTTCATATAATGTCAGTATATAAACTACACAGTTTATTTAGTTTCAGGAAATCATCGACCAAAAATTCACAAATCTGACCAAATAAAGATTAATCAATGCTACAAAAGAAAGAAAGTATGAATTGTGGTTAAAATGATAAAAAAAAATGAAAACGTCTTCATCCAAAGAGACAACATTGAAGGTAACAAGAACTGGTTCGGTTTCTCTGCCGTGGTAGCAGACAATGAGTTATATCGCTAGAGGAGACACGCCCGCTTTAGAAGCCTGGCCGACGGTGGCGGAGCGCGACGCCATCTTGGTGAGGTCGACGACGCCCACATGACAATGATTGCAGAAATATCACTCCATAGATAAAGAGATGCTAAAAATGATCTCAGCGCAGCATTTTTTGGAGGATAAATAGGAATCTTTTACCAACAATATGATAGCATTGATTTTTTTAACAGCTTGACCTTTACATAATGGTGATTAAGAACACACACTCCTGGCAAGCCAGTTTCTGTAACTAAATGGAAAGGTAATCAATGTTGAGATGTACTAAAAATACAGAACAGAAAAGAGATGGGAGTTAGCAGGCCGGAATAAATAAAATAATAATGAAGATTATGAAGCTACAAGATGCACATTAGTGTTATGAACAAAGCTGACACCAAAAAAGATAATTACATTTTTCCTTATTGCTTTACATGAGGTCTTTTAGCGAAGCAAAACAGTGAACGCAGTGGGATCTGTCACACATACTGAAGTCATCAGTGCTGCAGAAGGCAGTTCAAATTAAGGCCTCATTTTAGTCTGAAATTCAAGTGCAATGAGCATGTATCAATTTGGTTTGCGACAGTTCGTGCATTACAACAACTAATTATCGAACAAGTCCCAAGGGAATTGACATTGGAAAAAAGTAAATTTTGTTGGAAAGAATAACAGATGTTTGAGATTTAAATAACCTTTTGAGTGAGCTGTTTAGTTAAAACTATCCATCAAGTCAATGGTGCCCTATTTGGTGTGTTATTTCTGCATGAAAGGAAGGAAAATCAGCTAAAGAATGTTGAACTACAGTAGTACGCAAACTAAACTATAACATCTACTGAATTAGATGATTAGAGAATAACTAATCAATCTCCTTATGTAGGATCAGTAAAGTTCTATTCTAACTGTAAACAAGGTAAATAATACAATTTTTTTGTTGCACAAAGGGCAACAAAGGTGTGAAAGTACTAGGGGTGTATTTATCTCTGAGTCACAATGGTTAAAAATTTGGCTAAAGATGTTCTGGATCGATTTTAGGTCAGTGAACCAGTTGGAATCAGATTGTTCACAATGAGACAATATCGACTATGAATCGGATCAAAAAACACAAATTATGATATGAATTGAACTGCTGTTAAAATAAATTGTTACAATCCTAGTAAATAAAGAATAATGCTACTCATTTGACATCTCAATGGCATCCTGCTGGCGTTCTTTTGAGAGCATACACACAACTTTCCAGAGAAATAACACTTTGAATGCAATGAAACAGACCACGTTACTTTACTGGAAACCTGTGGCTGACAGTTGAAATACAGAAATACCCCTTTGTTACTAAAATAGTCTCAAAGCCATTGTGTTCACCTTCGAAAGGGTAAATTAGACTCAAATAAGTACCGGTAGATATCTAGAATATACCTATAGGACTCCGTTCGTCCCTCTCATACATTTTTATTATTTGTATATTTATCTTGAAATAGCACAGTCCTTTCCCTCTGATAAAGGTAACATTTTATGCACTGGTTGAGAAAACAGTATGTCAATGTCTGATCTCTCACCCTAATCCTTAACTTCTAAAAACTATACAGTGTGGGACTATGTAGTCCCCTGGATTTTAAAAGCAATTCAGACACAATACTCACTACTTTTATTTTTTTTAATAAACAATGAATATGACTTCATCTATCTCAAGAAGTGAAAATCTAATTAATGTGCGTTTTGTGATGACTATTTATTCACTGTGTTCTGAAGATGAAAACATTGCTTTATTCAAAAAGTACATTTAAGTAATTTTTTTGCAAAACTTGTTCAAACGCAATGCATTGTGGTCTAAATGTGGCCAATCTAGTGAGCATCATGCACACTGGTTTTTTGCAGAGACTTCAGGGAAATTTCTAGGACACTCAATTTTAGAATTGTGGATTCAGACAGCACTACAAAATGGCAAACACACTATATAGTGCACTATGAAGTGAGTAGTGAAGGAATTTGGATACAGCCTATGGCTTTTAGAACACAGGCCTTTTTTGGGGGACACTTTCTATTTTTTTTAGCTCTTGTGTGCTGAATTTGCTTATCAGGTATTTGCAGTTTTTTTTTCTCTTTTGAGTAAACAGCTAAGCGTAAACATGCTGCTGCATGCAAAGCAGCAGTGGTAGTAAAAAATATATTTTTTTTTATTTTTGCAGAACTTTACTGCTTGAGCCAATTGTAAACTTTTCGTATGGTATATTTCAGTGGTTTTCCCACACCACTGTTACCTCAGTAACTTTTCACACCACCAAAACGGAAAATAAACGGGTGCTTTTGAAGCTGTGCATTTATGAATGACTGTGCAGTCTTGTTGTTAGGTTTTATGAGATTCAACAGATGGTGAGCTTCACATCAAGGTTCAAGGAAACCCAAGAGAACAGGAGGAAGGCTGCTTCTGCAGCACAGCAAACAAGCACCCTCTCCTCCTGTGAAATGTAACAGGCGTGCTATTCCGATGAAAGCATCAAGTTGGCAGTGACATCTCCTTTTGTAGCATGTCCCCTCTGTCCCTCTGCCTTCCCTCCTTGCATTTTTTCCTCTTTCCCATCACTCCGTCTTATTCTCTCGCAAGTCTTTTAACAATGAATTGGCCTGATCCCTTAATAGGGTGCATGTCTCTTTCTTCCAGTTAAGTAGAAACACATTGACAGGCTAATCTATTCAAAGGCTTCTGAAGCTGAATGTTGGTCACCCTTTTTCGGAGTCGCACCAGTTTTTTGTCAACATCATGATTATATAACCCTCAGGTTTTCAGAAGCCCCATTCTCTCCTGGGTGCATCCGTGGGAGTTATGACATATTTTAGATTCTTTTTACTCTCATTCTCTCTTAGTGAATACTGGGTAATTAAAAATGATCGTTTTTTTATGAAAGCTTCTTAAAAGATGCAGTGAGTACAATTTTTCAAGACAAGGGAGAGCATTCATTCAGTCATTCATATTAGCAAATGCTATGGAATTGCTGATTTAGCTCCACTGACTTTTATGTCCCAAACTTGTTTCTCTGTAGGGAAAAAAATGCAAATATATCATTTCCAGTTAAGTACATCTTATGTGTTTTTTTGTGCTTTTTTTAGTGATTGTCTATAAGTACAGATTTGAATTATCTTTAAAAAAAAACATTTTGTAGATACCTAGCCCGATAAAACGATTCATTCGGCTCTGATTTTCACAGTCACATAGTAATGTTCAGTACTGCTCCTCTAATTGGAGCTGGTTGCTCACTCTCACTCCTTCATCATTTCTGTTTCTTCTTAGTGACATTCCCCAGTTTGCTGAGGCTCTAGACTCAGAGTTTAAACTCTAACAGTCTCTGTGAAAGCTTTATGACAGCTTTGGGCCGCACTCTCTGTTACATCATCTGTTGTTTATAGATTTATTTCTAATTCTCTACAATCTTCTGTTAGTTTAATTGTAACGCAACATTTTGTGGTAGATTTTTTTTTGTCTTTTAAAGCTTCTTTTAACATTTCAAGGATTTTTATTTTTCAGGAGCTATTTTTCTGAAATGTAAAAAAACAAAATAAAATGCTTTGACACTCTGTCCTTATGTATGTTCATATTTGGGATGTGGGCCACTTTGTTCATTTTAGTTGCTGTGTCTCGTAAAAGGCATTTTTTTTAGGTGGCACTGTCAGTCATCTGTGTTTCTCTCGCCTACATTCATGGTGGCAGGGTTTAATTAAGGCATATTTACACTGACAGGTCATATCTGCACCAAAATACAATTTCATGGCCGATCTGTTTCAGTTCGACAAGTGCAAAAGGCTCACCTGAACTCTGGGTGAGGGCTAAACAAGCAATCTGTGGTCTCAGTTTACTTGAAGATGAACTAACGTGGGCTTTGCTTCCATGTGAGTGCTCTGTGGACTTTTCAAAGCATGAGCAGAAAAATGAAGGAGCGAAAAGGTAACCCAAAGAAAAGCACAAATCACAGAATAGTTGGAAATGCCTTGATCAAAGTACCAGCGGTAAACAAAACTTTTTTCCCCCTACTGTATACCTAAGGTAATTTTAATGTAACCATTGGGGTTAAATGAGTGTTAGAGTGTATTTATTTGAACTCCTGTAGTCTATTTTTATTTCTTATTTTATTTGTCTATTTTTGAGCTTAGGCTGACAGAGGAGAAAGGTAGCGATTTGGGCATAGTAGGTGGAAAAACTAAATAAAGCAGAATAAATGAATGAAGACCAAGGGAAGTCCTCCTCTTTAAACTGATGCACGCTGGCAGGAATCTTAAAATCATGGCCCAGGGTTACAGATTATCAGGTTGCCCAACCAAGGCAAAGGGGGTAAAAACCCCCACAGCCTCCCGAGCCTGAACAGAAAATCCCCTCTATCTTTTTTTGAGGACCCCGGGGATCTGCACACTTGAAATCTAGGCTCTTGTAAATTAAAAAGGCGCCCACTGCAATGGAGTTTTACATGCCCTTCAACTTAGTTTGAGGTGATAAACAAGAGCCATCCCCAGGCACCTAACACCTGACCCACATCAGTGCTGAAAAGTGGCCAGCGGGGGTGATGGGAGGTGCCACATAGATGGGAGAAATGGACTGGTGGAAGGCCAGGGGTTAGCAGGTAAAGAATAATGAGAACAGATAGTAGTGCTTTAGCTGCTTGATACTCTTTAGCACAGGCCTGATTTTCACACCTGCAGGCTGTTGTCCACCACTTCTGGTGTCAAAGATAAAGACTGTTCAAGGCTTCTGCACCCAAAGACACATTTTCCTTTTTGGAGCATTTATCTCCTTTCCTAGTGAGAGCTTTTATTTTTCACAAATGAGCAGCTGTTGGAACTGCACACATTTTGTGGTGATTCGGTTCACTTCAGTTCTTCAGACGCCTCTGAAAGTGCTGCTTGGAAAACCAAACGAAGATTTCCAATGCATCAGAATAACCAATTCGAACCTAATCAAAACCTGCCCGAGTTGGTTTTCTGAAAAAAATAAATTAAAAAAAACTGCTGCATTGTCTGTTTTATCTCACTGTATTGCTTACATCATCTTTTTCTTCCTTTTCTTCATGGCTGCCTCTTTCTTTTCACAGGAAAGCATCACCAACATCCCCTGTGGCCAAGTAGTTCAGGGTTTCTGTCACCACAAAGAATCATTCAAGTACGTTTTGTTCAATCTCCAACAAGCAGTCATGTTCTCATTTTTATTTTTTTAGGTCTATTGTAGACTTTAAATGCAGATACCTGCCATGTTGCTATGGAGCGTGTTCCTTCTGTGATGTTTTTTTTCTCTCTCAGGTACACATTTGTTATCTCAATTAGCTTGCTTGATATCCAATCGAAATCGTTTTTCTGATCAAACTGCTTGACTTTGTGACCTTCAAAGGTCTGTAAGCTTTTCTCTTGAGCTTAAACAGTTAAAATGGTCCAGATTAATTAATTTTGCTCAAGCATGTTGGAGTGAAAAACTGCAGATTGATAAATGTTTCTGCAGAACTTCAGAGTTAGTAAAATAGATTCCAAATCTATCTTATTTGCACATGACTACTGCGTATGTGAAATATAAACAAAAAGCATGCTTCCCCTGCAGTCTTGTCTGGTGTTGTAGACTTTACCCTCCATTGCTCTAAGCTAGTTCTTGTGCTGCTATGATAAGTGCTCCATTTGTGTCTGCCAACCCTTTCCAGCCCCTGGAAGAAAGAAATGGTACATGCCACACAGGGGCTTGTGCTTATGTCCTCCTTATACTTTTCTTCTTAAAGTTCTGCTTTTTAGACTTTTGTTTAACATTCAGACTTGAGAAACAACACTTTTAAAATTAGAGTTTTCATTGGGAAGACATACATGTATTTTATAATTTGGGAGAAACCTTTAGGAGCTTTCAGATGCTACATTCACACCGGCCTCTGCAACACATGTCTAAAAGCGCCTTCAAGAACCCGGGTCAAGCGCATTCTAGAACATGTGACCCAGGCCCGGTGTGAATGTAGCATCAATGTCATTGGCTTCTATCTTCTCCAGTTGCTATGGTGATTCAGTCTAAAATCGATGAGTATATTACTTAGATTTTGTTCAACTTTAGACTTTATAGACTTTGATGTTGTGGTTAACTTATAAAGAGGAGCACGGTTGTTTCAGTTTGTAGTTTGTGTTGCCTTCTCTGATACTTCTTTCAATTCCTGTCTGGGCTCCACTCAAGAATTTAAACATTTAGCTTCTCTTCTTAATATTCCCGGTTTCTAACCAGTTTGTTAATGCTTTCTATTGATTTTCCATGCATTGATTTAAGGAAGTATCTTAGCTTCTGAAACAATTTGACCCTTCATATTTGAAACTCTCACTTGAAGATCTGGCACTGTCTGACCACTTCATGTTCTGGTGGATTGCTGTTTTAGATTTAGCTTATTCTCTTTGACTCTTGCTAATGTTTTCAGACTGTGTTTTTCAACCTTTTTGTGCCAAGGAACAAAAAATCTCACATCACACTGACAACTGAAAATTAAAAAGAAATTAAAAAAAAAAATTCTGTAGTCTGTATTAAGAACATAGTCATTCTTACCAAAGAGTCTATCTGATCTTTCATGTTCTACGTTCTGTGAAACTTAGGGCTGTTAGGTTGAACACAGAGCTGATATCCTGGCAATGGTAAATGTTTTTTCGACCGATTGGATAAAACGTAGTAATTTCCCCCATCACACGTGACCATCTCTTACGGCACCCTGGTTAAAAAACCCTAATATAGGCAAGAGCTCCAAGTGTTCGGTAGGTTGTAGAGGTTTTTGGAGCTTTCTACATTTTTTTCTCTCTGTGAGGGCTACTGATGTTTTTCTCAGTGAGGGACAGTGTATGGGTTCTTGAGATGCTTATCGTCTTTCAGGAACTGGCAGTGGAGGACCCAAAATGCAGGAGACCAGGCTTGGTGACAGAAAATAAAACATTTAATAAACAAACTGAAAAATGACAAAATCCTGGGGAGCAACAAAAAGGTGATAAAGTAGAAAAGAGCAGATGATCTGACAAGGATGAACAGAAACAAGACACTTAAATAGACAATTAACTGAACTGAAGACAGCTATGGATCATAAACCAAAAACTTGAACAACAAAACCAAACCAAACCACAGAATCCCTACAAGTTTTTCCTTTTTGTTAGATGATTTTTCTTGTAGACCTATGTTTCTTATATCAAAATCTACAATAACTTTATTAGTTGTTCTATTTTAAACTCCAGTAATTTCTTTGCTACTTTAAATTTATTTATAAAGTTTTATTTAATTCAAATTGTTGTGAATATTTTCAAATTGTTGTGAATATTTGATATTATTAGTGAGTAAGCAGCTCCTCTATAGAAAATACAAACGGCAGCAGGTTTACACTGCCTAACCTTTTTCTGAACCCTAAAAGGAAAATAAAAATGAAGAATGCTACAGAAAGCACGTTCTGTCCAAACACATCCTGCAGTACAATACGTAATGACCACAAATGGGGACATTTTAACTGTGCACCCTTTATTTCTCTGCTGACATGTTCCAAAAGCACAGCAGCTATCTATGAATCTATAGCAGCTAAATTTAACTTTTTTTTTTTACTTTCCAGTTTCACTAATGGTCAATGAGCATTTGGGTCAAAAGAAAAAATTGATGTCTTAAGGAAGGCTTGAAGTCTCACACTCCTCTAAAAGGTGATGAGGAAGCATGTTCTTACACGCTCTTTTAGAGTTTCTCTGTGTAATTTGAGCTCAAAAAAAGTCACCCAAGAACATTTAATCGCTCTCAAAGCACTTTAGTGAATTTATACTGAAAGAGCACATTGCATTTATTTTGAATCCACAGCTGTCCTTCTAGGTGGCATGACCTGCCACTTAAATTGGATGCATCATTTTTTGCTTTCAGAAGCAATTTCATTATAACATTGCCAAGACATACATTAGTAACAACTATTGTGTTTTCTTCATTTTTGTTAAGAATGTAACAGTGTGACTTTGTTTGTGGCAGTTTTTAATTAAAATAAATATTTCTGTATACCTACTTTTGCACGGTTGAGGGCACTGGTATAATCCATCACACCCACAAGAAGTGCCATCAAGAAAGGCAGCTTTTTCAGTTTTATTGCAGTATGAGATTTGGCTTTAATTCATTTTACATCTCCATCTCCGCGTAGCCAAAACGGTGCACTTACTGTCAAGCGTTTAAGCATGGGAAATGAAACATTTCTCACCGTGTGTCATCTTGAAAGGGGGATTTTCCCCAAAGAAAACTGTCATATATATGCCACAGTGGGTAAAAACATGTAGTTATAATCTTGGCAGTTTAATTGTCATATCTAGCTTTTTTTCCCGAGCCTTCTAGCATTTATTTCTAATCATTTAGGGTTAGAAAGAAGCGACTGCAGCTGTCAGTTGCTGTTACATGCGCATGGTTGCTCTTTAGTACCTGGTCATTTTTAATAATTGCATAAAATAACATTACTATTAGGTACCAACATTACAATGACAGAATACTTACAAACCTGACTATGTTGTCACATGTTATTGACTAAGTTATCATATCTACACAATGGAATTAACCAGTTTGTCTCACATGTCACACCTATAACGGCCCTTATCTCACAGAAAGCTGTCTCTCGTGAGTAAAACAGCTTGGACAAAGGAGAAATTAGTTATTAGATCGATTCTATCAAAAATGTCTTGTCACAAATAACATAGGTCTCTTTAAGTACTGGACTGACTTCTTGTGGCAGTAAGAAGTCTAGAAAACTTTCAATCATGTGAAAGAGCTCAACTGTTGGCTTGCTTTTATGCTCACAGCTATCAAATTGTTTGTAGCTGCTTGTATAAGTCAGTCTAAAAGGGACAATTTGTGAAAACAAATGTGTTTTTTCTGTGGTTTGTTTTTTTAAACCAGTACTTCAATAGCAGTCTCATAAGAATTGGCAGACTGTGTGACCACAAGAGCAATACTAGCAATGTAATACAATCAATACAATCTCTTATCAGAAAAGAATCACTCAATTGCTACAATTTTTTAGCTTCATGAAACACATGTTAAGTAAAATGAATATTAGGCTTTACTGACCATATTTAAACCACAACAAAATCTGATTTAAACCGACAAGCCTGTTTTATCCATTTGTGCATTAAACACAGACTTATAAAGACAAATTCGTTAGCCTTGGCATGGATCACCCCCATTAATTCGAGTTTAATGAGGTTTCTTGCATCCTCTCTTTTTATTTTTATTAAAGGAAAGAGCCAAAGGCCGCTACATTTAGAAGTTACTAATGGGTGGTTTATTAAACTGCGAGCTTAAGAACTCCATTAATTTTGAGCATTTGTAATTAACAGGATTTAAGAAAAGAAAACATCACAAACCATAGAAATAAACATCAAAACACAGCTCGATGTACTACTATTGATTTTAATTGTACAGTGTCATAGTATAGAGGGCAATTAAATGTCAAAGAAATATATCTGTTTTGAACTAACTTTAGGATAAAAATGAATAAATGTCAGTAAATACGTTTTCTTGGACTGCAAAGTGTTTTTGAAACATCTTTTTATCATTGTTAGTCCTTTTCCTTTGAACGATTTTTTTTTAAATATGTGGGACAAATAAAGTAGTGAAAACATGTGTTTTTTGTTGTTTTTCATTTTTTTTTCTTCATTACAGTGAAGATAATACATATCCAGTCTTTCGTCTTGTGCCTTTGCAATTTGAGAAATTAAAATCTACAAAAGAAAAAAAAAAAAATCATGCTGGATTGGATGGATTAGATTTGCATGTATCTATACTTTTTAATTAACTTACAAAACTCCCAAATGACCATACTTTAACTTAAGCACAAAATATTACATTTAAGAAAACAATTTACAATTTAAAAGGACATTAATATTTCTTTTTAGAATGTGGAGTTTCAGTGTTCTCTGGCATTCTCACACTCTGAAACATTTACATTGGGATGATTGCTGATTCTTAATCTGCCATAGGGGCGTGCATGCATGGTTGGTTTTGTCATTTACTGTTGAATGGGGCTGTGATGGAAAAGTGATCTGATCAGGGTTTACCCTGTTTCTCTCCAGATCTCAGCTGGACGAGCTCTTCCTCATGTGACCCTGTGTGATGGCTACAGAACAATTTCGAACCCAGACACTGGAACCCGGAAGAAACAGAGGAGGACGAGCATGGCAGGTAAGTAGATTTAATGGACAGGTAAGTTAGACGAGCGTGAGCAGGATTCGTGGATATCACTACACATGAGGCAGACTTTGGTGGCGTCACTGGTGGGTTCCTCCGCAGGTCCTGAAAGAAGTTGTCGTCGGCAGTGGAGATCCGGGGACAGGAGAAACAGCAGAGGCTCGAGGTGTGTCTAGAGCAGTGTTTTTCAACCTTTTCTGAGCCACGGCACACTTTAACCTTAAAAAAAATCCCGCGGCACACCAGCATCCAAAAATTTAAAAAAAGAAGGAGAAACTCATAGTCTGTATTGATCTACAGCCCCTCCACAATCTCACATGCATTTTTGAGATAATTGTTGCAGAAAAAGCTGGAAACTGCAGCTGTTTTTTTCTAAAAGATTCAATAAAAGTTAAGTTAGAAGATTTAAAAATAGTCTATGTGTGTTCGTTGGTTTCATGACGTCTAACGACAGACCTCCTTGTGCCCTGTCACTCTCACAACCCAATGCATCATGGGAGATGTAGTGCATAAAACGGCCGGAGATCGGTTTTCGGAGCTTCATTGTTTTGTTCACTTGTTCCACGGTCTGATACCGGATTCTGTGGAAAGCTACACCGCTAAAGACGAGCTTTAGCTGGTATTTTTGTTAGAACTGAGCGACTTTACGAGCTAAATCGGGACAAGGAAGTGAAGACTTTAACCACTTCTGATTGGTCAGACTGATGACATGTGATTAAGCCCCTCAAGAATGATTGGTGGAGACAGTCAAAGGGACGGGACTTTTCCCAAATACAGCCGGAGCTGCAGCTGAATCGCGGTACGGTCATTCTTATCAAAATGTCTTTAATAAAATAAAATAAACGCAAAGAAAAAGTATTTTACGATCTTTTATATTCCTAACTCCTCAGTGTTTTATCAGGGCCTGTTTGGATGAACACAGAGCTGGAATCCTGGAGATGGGAAATGTTTTTAGATCAGTTAATGAGGGCAATTTTCCACGGCACACTTGACCATCTCCCACGGCACACTAGTGTGCCGCGGCACACTGGTTGAAAAACACTGGTCTAGAGGAGTAGGCAGAATGAGGGTTCCGGGCTGAGGCTGATTCAGGCGACCACTTGTGGCTATGGATTCCTGGGGGTGAGTAGACAGAGAGATTAGGCGCAGGCTAGGCGTAACGAGAGAATAAAGAACTTGACTTAGAGACCAAATATGCACCATCAGGGGCAACAGACTGGTGAAGAATACTCATCCTGGAGCTCCTTATGAAGGCAGGTGATGAGATGAGGTAAGTGGTTGCAGCTGGGCTGAATCAGGAGCCAAGCGGAGAGGAAAGGGGGAGGAGTCTGACAGAGGCACCATATCACCCTGACCAGAGGGAAAGCCAGTATAAATAAAGGTTAGAGGACATCTGAAGGAAAATGTTATTTTTGTTTGTTTTGTGACAGTTAGTCTAAAGAAAAAGAGTGTAAAAGGAGGATGAAATGAACCAACATACTCCAGTTACTGTGTACTGCTGCACCTAGTGTGTGCACATGCATCAGTGAGGTTTACACACGTGTGCCTTAATCATCTATATGTGTGTGTTGGGTTGGATGTCAGATCTTCTCACTTTTTTGGAAAATAATGTGTGAACATCTGTGCACCAAGAGAGCCAACAATGTTGCCTCCTGCTTCACTTCTATCAATAAGGGTGACGGAATGAGGAGTTTTAAGTTCTTTTTGGGAACAAACACAGCAGAATGGAAAAGTCGAGATACTCAACTTCCCAAAAACAAGCAGCAAAATGCAATGTGCTGTCCTGCTACACGCATTGTGCAGACCCAGACCAACAGTTTGGTATAGCTAAGTGGAATCCTCTGTGTTTTCTTCTCTATACAACTTCTCACCTCTTTTTATCTAAAATACAACTATTGATTTCTGTGATTGCCATTGTTTCAGCTTTCTGTCTGCCTGTCGATTCAGGCAGCAATCCATTTTAAGCATCCTTTATGTTTCAGTCACTGAAAAAGGATTTACGGCAATCCCACATCCTGAAAAAGAGTCACTGCATCAACGTATATCACAAAAAACGTAATTAACTCCATTCCTTTCTGGAAGGTTTGATTTTTTTTAAATCCCACCATAAGTTTCACGTTTAAAACTATAATGAGAGAAGTCAGTCATACTCATTTTGTCATTCAGAAAATGGGCACATTAAATAGATTTTCTTAGTCTGGCCATTATTAGATAAACGAGTTACTGAATGCAGCAATGACATGGGCATTAATGAAGGGTATAGACAAGTGGTACAGTTGAAGAAGACACCCATAATAATTTATCATCAATAGGTATTTAAAGCCCTCATAGAGCTTTAAATACCCAGGCACTTTTTTGATTGAAAACATTGGTTTCACATATAAAGATCCTGTCTCTCATCCATCCATCGCTCCACTCATTAGGAGCAGGGAAGTATTTCAAATAGAGATGCCGGGTCTTTCCTCTTCCCAGCCACTTCCTCCACCTCCATAGAACTCCAGAGGAGTTTCCAGAACAGCCAGGAGATGTAGTCTCCCCTCTGGCTCTTCCTTGGAGGGTCTCTGCCTGGTGCAACATGCCTGGAACACCTTCCCAGGGAGGCAGCCAGGATTTCTCCCCTGTGGACCCACCGCCTGCAGGAGAGCTCTTGAGGGGCTGGTGTAATGTGGCTTGGAGAACAGTCAAATGCCTTGGTGGTCAAACCCTTGGTCATAGTAATGGAGGAATTGTTTTTTTATAAAAAAAAGGGGGAACTATGATGCCATTTTACATATTGAAGCTTGGCCAAAGTTCAATCATGTGGAAACTGATTGTAGATTTGCTCATATCAGTCAGGAGAAGCCAGCTGAGGTTGTTAGGACATTTGGTGAGATTACAAAATACGCAACTTTCTTTCACATCATGACTTGCAGAAACAGCAATGCATAAAAGTCCCTCCTGGCTTTATTAGTATATTAGTATCCCCTCCATTAAGTTCTGGATATGGTAACTGACAAAAAGAAGAATCTGAGCATCTTTATGCAGTGACCTTCACTTGAATAAACTGTAAAATATTGATGGATGGATCTTTAATCTGGATTTGAAAAACAGAAATTGCAAGGAAAAAAACAGTTTTTTGTATATTGCTTTTCTGTTTGTTGTATTTGTTTTTTTTCTAAAAAATGTTTTCAATAAATCAAACAGGGTTAACGTGTTCTTTGAGCTGTTTTAACCCTGACTTTTTTAATTTCACTGAAAACATCGCTTGTGCACGCCTGGTGCACATGATGTTGAAGGGACTAAACACTGCTCCGTTCAAAAAGAAGAAGCCAGCACCCTTGTATGCTAGCAGACTTTGAAACCTAACCTTTCTGATGTTCAGCACTCAACCTTCTGTTACTTTCTTTGCAGAAAAATAATTGGACTAGAGTACGGCCAAATACACATCTGTTGTTTTCAAAATCATTAGACAGTGTACTTCTATCCACTTGGACTATGTAAAAAAGAAAGTAGATTTTTGGTGCAATCATTTCTTTGGATTCTTGTGCATGGAAAAGGGCCAAAAATTGTGATATTCCTATATAGAGATTTAGCTCATCTCAAAGGATTGCAGTGAACTAATTCAACATAATCATTTGTAACTTTTATTTGTACCTGTTTCTTACTTATTCTAGCTCCTTTTATGAGTCTGTTCTCTGTTTTACTGCAAACACAAAAGGCAATTTACATCTGTGTAATGATGTTTATTTTTTATGGCAAAATCCTGTTTGGCAGCACTGTTAAGATTTTATAAAATGAAGCGTATCCACTTTGACAAAAGCAATTAGAACAAATTCTGGCTGGTAATGCTGACAAGGTTAAGGGATTTGTTCAGCTTTTTCTAAAATTGATCCAATCATTGTTTTAATTTGTCTTAATGTGACAAAGATTTAAATAGTCGTTTGTCTATTTTCTAAAAGAAAATATTACAAATGCTAATTTTTACCAAATTGAGGGGATATTTTTTTTAAGTTGGACTTGAGCACAAACTTGGGTAAACACCTAACAGTTGTGTACTACAGAATCATCTTTTTTCAGTAACAAGCGTTTCATAGTTCTACTAGTTTTGTAGATTGTGGTATTTAAAGGAATTCTAATTTCTTTTGAGTCAGTCTTTAGTGCAAACTGAAACAGTATTTGCTTTACATTTCATACATGAACATTCATTTTATAACACAAACCACATTGAGATTATTGATGAAAGAAGCTGATTTTGGAAATCACATGATTTTAATTGCTGCACATGGTTTTACACGCACAATTACTCTTTTATGACACACTGGTCATTTTGTTCTTTTTGTTAAAATTCTGAAATTTGGCCAACAGATGTCTCTAATTTTAACGTGTCAAATATGACTCAAACCCTGAACCATTTCAACACAAATTTATTCATTTTGGTTCTGTGGTTCACAAAGCTTTGGTTTCTCCATCACTAACTAAACCTGTCAGTACTGGTGGTGTTGGACTCAATATGCAGGGGACCAGGCTTGGGGGCAAAAACTTAAACATTTAGTAAATAAACTTGAACATAACAAACCCATGGTGAAATAGTAATGTGACAAAGCACATGACCTGACTTTGAAGAAATGAAAACTAGGCACTTAAATACACTGAGGATCATCAACTCAAACCAAGACAGCTGTGGATAATTGGCAAACTAAACCAGGCAGAGGGAAAACAGCAAAAAGAACATGACCAAAAAACAAAGTCCCTCAAACCTCACAAAAACATTACAAATTCTTTAGGCAAAGGACTAACAAAAGTGGGACAAGAGCTCTACTATTTATCAGTTAAGACCATAGTCTTCAAAAATGTTGAGGTTACTAATTAACAAAAACTCAACGTGATTAGTGACTGATTAGTCACTACTAGTGACTACAACTATGGGGAATAAAAAAAGAAAGTACATAAGCTGACAAAATCCAACAAACCAAACATTTTATTTTCCTGTTCAGTCTGAGTTTTTGGACATGAAAGAAAGCAGGCCACACCCACACAGCATCACACAGTGATTACTAGGGGTGTAACGGTACACGTAGTTGGACCGAACAGTTTCGGTATGGCAATTTCGATTCAGTTCACATTTGTACCGTTTCGGTCTTCATCCCCCCCCCCCCCCCCCCAAATGTATTAACTTTGCGCCGAGGCAGAACTGATGTTAACCATGAGTTTCCGGCGAGACGCTCAACGGTGTCTGCGCTTGTGCACGTTTAGGAAAGAGGGCAAGGGTGTGTGTGTGTGTGAGCGCACGTTCAGGGTGTGCTGCTCAGTCTGGTTCTTTTATCAACCAGACTGAGCCGCTCTGGAGGCTCTGAGGGTCTGAACGGGGAAGTGAACCCTGAAGGAAGACCCGCCTTCGGCGGAGAGGATCTCCCCTTCATTTTCCGACCACAGTCAGAAACATCATTGCAGGAGGATTTGGATTTGTTTGGATGAAAGAAAAAGAAAATTGGATGAGTTGAATGCTGTGTTTCGACATTTTAATGTTACACGAAGATAGCATATGCCACAGGTTACATATCTAATCTGTTAACGCAACTAAAACGGCATCACCCAACTGTAAAAATCGGGTCTACAAGAAAACAAATGTGCAAGTTAAAATGTTGTTTTTTTTCGGGCCAGTGTTAAGTATCCAAAGTTTTTGGTTCCTCACAGCTAATAGTTGTATTATTTTATTTAGCAGATCACCTACATAGGTTATTTTCTTTATTGTTATATAAAACCAAATGCATTTTGCAAGAAATTTATTTCTGCCTTTTTTGTACCGAAAAAATACAGAAAATGTATCGAAACAAGCCCTATGAAATTCTGAACCGAACCGAATTGAGATTTTAGTGTACCCTTACACCCCTATGGCGATTACTAAGCCCTTTCAAAATAGCCATTAGGGGCAATTTCTAGTCATTATTCAAGTTATATTTATCAACTTGAATGTCAGTAGCAATTTTTTATCATGGAAAATAGCATTGTACAAGAGTTCATGACAATGGAATTACACACAAAAAAGGTTGAATAGACAAATGGCCCCTTGTATTTTATAGCAAATGATCCATTTCTGCAGACAAAGAGATTTTTTTCTTTTTCAGCCCAAACCCTTCTGAAAGTTTCATGTAACTTGACTGAGTACTTTTTTGTTGTTGTCTAAGTTTCAAATGCAAACAGTATTTACTTTGGCTGACTGTAACGTGTGGCATTAGCGTGTGCAGTGATGCAAGTCATGACAAGTTATGGCAGCATTTATATTCTTATTTCATGTCAACTCAAGGTAATTTTCTTTTTTTATAATACGTTGAAACATACCAGTAGTCTCAGTTGACCCGTGAGGGAATTAACCAACGCATGATGCACTGGAAATACTAAAAAACATTCGGGTGCGCTTTAAGAGGTTGTTAAAGTTGATTTTTTTTTACACAAGTGTGTAAAAAAAGTGAGCTGATGTGGTGCTGCAAGCTACTGTATTTGTAAAGTCCCTGAGGTGAACTGAAACATCCAGATTTAATCACTTCTTTTGTGTCTTCACTGAGAAATACAGTAGCTTTAAATTTTATGGTTCCTGGTCCTGCCTTTATACTTCCACCTTATGGACTGCATATCCAAGACAGGTTCTGGCATTCCAATGATTTTTGATTGATGAACAATATCCAGCAGACTGGCTTGTTCTCTGCTCATGATCAGAAAGACACGCGCTCTCCATCTCACCCATCACTGACAGAATGAGTGTGCTGAGAGCTGGATGGCATTGAAATGAGAATGCAACCATCAGATTCTGAAAGAGCAATTTGAACAAATGTGGACGTCAGTGTCATTAAGCCTTGCGGTCTGCCCAGTGCGGATGCGGCCCCAGCAAATGAGATGATGGACATAATGATGCTGAATGGAAGTTTGAATGCAAATTACTGCATTCATCAGAAGAGAATGAAATTCATCTTCAACAGTCAGACCTCAAGATGTATAAATACACATCAATCCTTTCTTTGGTGGGGTTTTTGAAACAAACCAGACTTTGTGTGTGTGTGTGTGTTTGAGTGTGTGCTTTTGTGCATTGGCAAATGTAAAAAGAACTCCACAAAAATTCTATTTTTGGCATTTTTATAATTTTTTGTTGCATTTTTTTGTTATGATAGGAGACAAATATAAAGAATATAAGCTTAAAATTGCACTATGTGGTAGTTCTTTTTCAAATTGTAGTGAATCAGAAGCAGACAAAAAATATCTTTGGAAAAAGAACGTATTTTTTGCATGAAAAATACACAAGGCGGGCCACAGGCTGCCAGCTCTGCTCCATTCTGATGCATCCACTTGTCGACAAATAGATTTGTGTACGTCTTCTTTTTTCTCGTCTGGATCTAGCTCAAAATTGTACGGCTGGACAGCTCCAATACTGTTCACCATTTTTGTTGCACTGGTAATGGGCTGGGAGTGTTAGGGGCTGTAAGCTAGCAGGAGAGCATATAAACAGAGAGCTCTAAGAAGTAACAGGGAGGGTAAGGGGGGTTTACTCTATGTCAGTGGTTCGCCCAGAGGCGAGTTTGTAATGAACTACTGCCGCAGTGCAGAAAAAAGGTGTGACGAGAAAAACAACTTTGACTAGTGAGACTAGTGAGAACACATTACTTGACCAAAGTACAACATACTGAGTCACTGGACATCGAACCATTTCCAGTGGGTGAGTAGATGTGGTCTCCCAGGGTTTTACAGCATGGAACCTGTGCACTGCTTTCAGCCTACGCTCTCGTAAAGGCAGAGTGAGAACATGGGTGGGAGGGATTTTTGCTCTTTCTTTTGTTTCAGAAACCACAAACATCACAAGAACTTTATGATGAAGCCAGATCATCCTTAAAATGCACAGGCAGCAAATTTTATGTTTATAATTACATCTACATGTGCCTTCATTTCACCATATTTATCAAAATGTGTTGTTTCAGGTTAGGATTTTTGGTTTTTACTAATTCCTCAATAAATCAACGTATTAACATATTTTATTGGTTACAAGTATCGGAACTTCCTTGAGAATAATCTGTTTACAACCTTCACAAAACCTCCGCAGCTCTGACATTTTCACTGTGTTCTTAATCACTCCATTATAGTCTGCTGTTCTTGCCTTCTCATACTGGAAACATACTCTATATTTTTCAGTAAGTGATATAAATTCCAAAGAATATACCCCCATGTCACTAATATGATTATATGTATTTAATTTGTGCATGTATCTTTAACACATTTTAAAATTTATACTCCTTCTTATAACAGTTCATAAATGCAGACATGTGATACACATTGCTTCTCACACTGATTTCCTGACAATATATATGTCATAAACACCGTAGCGTACCTTCCTCAATAACAGCCTGCTGGACCATAGTTTATGTAACAAGTGTTGAGCCTAATGTTGACATAGCCACTCAAAACTGGTCAGCAAACTATGAAGTTTGAAAAAGTGAACTATCCCGACAAATTCTTAAAAGTTAGGGTTTCTTTTTTGATAGGGTCAAGCACATATTCATATTTTTTTTTTACCTTTCCGCATTTTTAGCATTATATATTTTAGTAACTTAAATAATAGTAAGCAGATAGAACAAGCTGTGAGCTCAAAGTAATTTCTTTTATTCACAGAAGAATCATGTAAATGTTGAGTTTGTTCGGTTTCCGTTTTCTTGTTTTTTTTTGTTGCTCCGGTTTTAAACACCATCATTTAATAATCTTGTAGTTTTTCCTAAAGGAAATGTTTTAATACTTTTTGATTCAAATACTAAAATTTGGCAAAAACTACAACTTTACATTAAAGCCAGCGAGTGTGAATTAGAACTGACTGATTCCACCCCCTGGCGTTACAAATATGAAGAGCACGCTGGCGCCAAAAAAACAAAATCTCATAGGCTTTTATAGATAAATATACAGATGTTAATCAGTCATCATATTTATCAGAATAACCACTCTTGTTCTGCTTTTAACATGTCTTGCTTATCCTTATGTATTTTTTCCCTTTTTGTAGTGCAAATTATTCAGTGGTAGGATGTTGACTTCCAACAAGCACACTCCTGGTTGCCATAGAACAATGAGACAGACTTGAACCAATCACTGCTTACTGACGTCATCTGGCTCCAACATGGCGGCTACTGTGTCACTGCAAAATGGCAACTGAATTGACTTTATTTCATTGGAGCCTGAAGTAAGTCATTTTCTATAGATGATGTCACACTCGCTCATTCCGTGTCTTTAGTACAGTCAATGGTAAAAACTCAAAAATTATTGAAGTTTCAGGTTTAGCTTGAGCAAAGTGTAAATCAATAAGATAAGGAAAGGAGAACTTTGGGATATTTTCAATCTCACATTCGTGTCTAGACAGAGCTATTCATCTAATGATTGGTTCTTGGTGTGTATGCCCAACTCTTTCATCCTTAAATTCCTTTGTGGTGCCTATGCTTTTCAGAAGAATGTCTAGAACCTGTATTTTGGTCAGTAGTTTAACCCAGTGTTTGCTTCATTTTCCTTAATTTACTGGACTCTGCTCCTAAATGTAAAGACACATTTGTCATTTTCAGACAATGAGGGGAAACTCATCTCCATGGTTACCACATGCAAAGGTAATGCAAAAAGCTGGCTGGCATTCAATCTTTGAGCAGTCGTAATTGTATGATCTGACCGTCTGTCTCGGCTTGCCTCCAGTGACGCCAGGTATGGATGCAGAAGTGTGTGAAAGGACGCCAACGGTTTGCCTCGTAACAACATTTATTTAGCCATGTCCTTTAGATTTACAACAGCTTCAAATTTCTTGAACGAAAGGTTAATTATTGGATTTCTATGCTCCTTCACGGTGACAATTCACGACTCTTGACAAGTGTTCTCGTGGAAACACGGTGTTTCCAAGAATCTCCTTCCCCTATGTTATTATTAGTCATCCCAGAGGGCATGTGGCATATAGTACAAGCACATTAAGTCAAAACACTTGCTTCTTTTGCACCACAAGAGCTTTTTTTCTTTAATTGGAATAGAGAACAACAACACATTCTGCATATTTAATGATGTTAACAAAGCATTAATGATAATAGCAGCAAGGCCTTGGGGCATGGGGAATATCCTAAGCACTTTCAGGTTGCCGCAGAAACCACAGCTGGTACTTCAACCAAAAAAAAGCTAAACCTAATTCTATGGAAATATGTTAAGATGCCAGGAGGAAAGCACAAACCTGCAACACTGTCACAAGTTCAGAAATGAAGCAGACAGTATACCAATTAAATAAAAAAGGCAGCTAAAAGAAGATCAAATTTAAAACAAAAAGCGTTAATTCCGTATATATAACAAATCAAGTGAAGGTAAGATGGAAAATACACCAACAGATGCTGCAGATTCAGACAGATGGCTGTACAAGAATCTGTTGTGACTAATACTTTAAAACTTCTAATATTTGATCACCGGTTTTCATCTGAGAGTTAAACAGCTTAACTCTTTATTTATACCAAACCTTTTGTGCAAAAACTGTTAGTTTTCAGAGTAAAGAGGTTTTGGGGGGAGTCTCCGGTTGTTTGTTACAATTAGCATGCTTTATCTTTACAAACTAATGAGTAGAAAAAGGAACAAACAGGCCATGATTGTCATGGAGAGTTTCCAGCTATGACTGTTTTAGGTGCTTTATGTAACATCGGGCACGAGTGGTTCATTTAGGTAGTCCTTTTGTTTTCCTGTTTTGCTGCGATTTCTGACAAAACACATTCGTTATTGTTCTGCATGAAACCACAGAAACTAATATTTGAAACACGAGAGGGATGTCTCATTCTCTACATCCCAAACCTGAGACCTTGCATCGCATCACCCTTTTCTTTTAATTCATAATCATCTGACGGGCATCACAGGGCTTTAAATACAGAGAAGGGAATGGGTGTAGTTAGTCTCTTCTCTGCTCATTATTGTCTTTTTCCTTAGCAATTATAGAGGTGGAACAAATGTTCTTACAGATTCTTGCTACTGGTAAATTGGATTTTCTTTAGGAAATGTGCAAGCACAGAATCAGAAAAAGTCCTTTAGGCAATAACGATTAAAAAAAACAAAACTAAAATGATGAGTAAAGTTGTCTTTAGCTAATCTAAAATGCTGAATGCCAGATTCATGCATTTCACAGATATTTCTGTGCAAACTTACAAAACCTCATTAATTAAATGATTTCAATCTTTTTTTGTGTTTAAGAAAATTGACAAATTAACCCGACTCAGGAGGTGTGCTTTGCTAAAATTTGGAAAGACAACAGCAAATTCAGTAATGAAAGTTTACCCCAAAACAAATATATTAAAACTTTTATTTTACATAGCTTTATAATTATGGCATGACAGGAAAGAAATGTCTGCTTGCTTAGTTAAGGGGAGTGTTTTGGGTTTTTTCAGTGGTTACGCATCATGATGAATGACTTTCCTTTTTATTTCTTTGCCAAAGTAAACAAAAAAAAGGCTGCATTGAAAATTAAATTAGATATGGACAAGATAGACTAACACATTTGTTAACTGAGTTAACATGCTCATGTAAAAGAACTGTTGCCCAGAATAGGACGTGGTTCATTTATATTACAGCCAAACAGACATGGTGGCAGACTGCCTTTTCTTGGCTCCAGGATCAGCGCTGCTGCCTTTTTCTTTAGGCATATTGGCACACTTCACTTTATTTACTCATTTTCTCCTTTAAATTGTATTTAGCAGTAACCACTGAGTAAGATAAATATCATTTGGTAGTTGTCAGGGTCGTTCAGTTGAGAGAACTGCAATTTGTAGTGAAAAATCAGGAAATCCTAAACCCTTTCAGGGTTATTTTTCCAACCATTTTAGAACGACATTAACACAAACAGTTCAGGAATCAAACCCCACACACTGGCTTTGCATTGTTTAATTTATTTCAGGGGTTCAATGGGTTTCTGTTGGGGTTAGACTATTATTAGAGAGCCCATGATCTGTCTTGTTGGTTAAATAAGTCTCAAAATGGTTTTAGTGGTGTTTAGAGGTTTGCTCATAATGTTTCAATTTGAAGTACATGTCGAACTAATCTCTGTAAAAGATTCATGGAAACTATCCGCAGAAGGTTGCTCAAGCAGATGTGTGAGTAAAGTGTTGTAAACATACATAGAACAAATTAAAATTGAATTCACTTGGTGCATTTCATCTTATCACCACACTGGTTTGATGTGGACTTCACACCACGCTCCCTTCATCCGTTCCATCGTCAGATCTCCTTACAGCCCATAGATCGTTGACAATCAGTACAATTTATCGATCTAACACTTGAGCTGATGCTCACATCCACAGCACAACAGATAAACTGCGAGACCCAAAAATAAAAAGAAATAAAATTTAAAAAAAAGCATGCCCAACCACACCAGATGGCAAGAACTATACTTTGTTGTTGCACTCTTTTGACCGTGGAGTCTTATGGTTAAAGTTCCAATAGTTGTCATACACTTAACTGGAGAAATTTGAGACATTTTAGTGGTCATCCAACCCAAAATGCTGAGGGTCAAGAAGGGAACAACTTTTTTGAACCGCAGATCTGATTCAACTGTAGATTCAAACCCACAATCTTTCTTAGTTTCAGGGCAGACACTCCACCATTAGACCAATAAACTGGCACTCTGCCAAACTATAACTTAAATTGCTGTTTGGAAGTCAAGTGTCATATCGACTTCTCCACAATCCAGGGACAGTAAAAGTCCCTTATTTTACAGATTAGACTTCGTCTGGGATTGTTTTGAACCAGACTTGGTCCTGTAACTTTTTAAGTGGAACACCAAACCAATTTTTTAAATAGACAAACCAGTGAAGAGTATATTTTATACAAGACACGAGACATGCACCAATAGCAAAATAAAGTAGCAGCAAAACACAGACATTGCTCGACAGGTTTAAATTAGTTCTACATTACTAAAATACAGTAGGTTTTGAATAATAATCATTGCTCCAACATGGTTAGACATTTTGAACCCATTTTAACATTTAAAATAAACTATTTAGTATTTATGGTGAAAACAACAAACAAGTTAAAATAATAAACCCCACAAAGAATTAAGATAAGCTAATAAGTCATTTTGACAAGTGACGATGATCAAGAGACATAAGATTCAAACATTGGCAGTACAGTATAAAATATGAGAACAAAATGAGATAGTTTTTAAAAAAAGAGAGAAAAAAATAATGAAAGTCAATGCCTGCTGACCATGAAAGGCAGAATTAATCAGCAGGGAGTCTGGAGGTGATCGAAGCTCTACAGCTGAATAAAGCAAACTGAGATTGGGAGTTGAAGGAATGACCAGCCAGAGAGGATCAGAGATGTTTCTGAGTATGGAGAAAAACTTAAGTTAAATCAAGCCGTAATGATGAATTTGTTACATTTATTGCGTTTATGCTGATTAAATATACAAAGGCATTGGTATAAAAATAAAAGAAAAACACGAGCATTGACAGAATTTAATACCACCATCATCTTTGTCTTTGGATTGAAGATGAAAGCTCAAGGAGAAATCAAACTTCCCACGGAAGCACTGCAGACAAGATTCAAAGAGAAAGTTGTCTTGGGATGAGGCAACAGCCCAAATCACAGTGTGAACACCTTCCCCTTAAAGTAACCGAAAAGTCATGAGAAAAAGTATTTTAGTTTGTAGCATACACAACACTGCAATGTATTTTGAGACCTTGTGTCATACATTTTCACGCAAAATAAAAATAAAAACTTGTATATACAGACAACGTTCAGGTCTTATAAGATGAGGTTACAACAGTTAGGGGGCAAAAATGAACACAATCAGCTCAACAGAATCATTGCGGAAATACAAGTTGATGGTAATCAGGAGTAAAATAAAAACATGTGGCCTCATGATTGTGTTTGACAAAAGAATGTTCCAATGTGTCTGGTTCTATGGAAGATGCAATGAGGTCCACACACATTATAGATGAGTAAAAAATGGACTTTAAACCGTTCATTATAACCATCATTACTAAGTGCATGACTTGCACATTATTTTTCTACAAGACTCAACTAGTGTAAATGTGTTTTTTTTATACTTAGGACTGATTTGTAGACATTACTAAATACTGTACTTTTACATCTTGACACAGGATTTGATGCACATCTGATGTAATACGCTTCTCCATTTCTGTTTGCTCACAATGTTCAGTGTAGGCATTTCAAAATGTTAACAGCCTTATCCATCACTTCACTGTGAGGCAACACAAAAAACACACAGTCTCAGCTCTCTTCTGCGCAATAAGATTTCAGTTCTTTACTAAGCAAATCTGTTCATTTTAGTCAAACATTTTTCCTGGGTCTTCTGCAGCGGAAAGTCTCTATAATTTCCCATGAGCACTTTTGCCCTTTAAGCCGGATTCAGCTAAACAATTAATCTATAGCAAATGTATCCAACTTATCTGTCCAATCTGGTGCTGGTATTTTTATAATTTCGCATTATTTCCAACAACCAAGATATTTTTAGTTTATAACCATTAAAATAAGATGAAACTGTCCACTATGATGCCTTTTTGGTATTTGATTTGGCCATTTAACCATTGATGTTTTGTTTGTTACTTTGAACAAATACTTACTAATTGCCCACGTTGCTAAATTTGATCCAAAATAAGCCTTGGATTTGCTTTATTTGCAGCTGTCTTAGGCTTTGTGAAATAGCACACTAGTGTTTAATTTAAAGGCGCTTCCCTTCCTCCAAGCATTCCTATGCCTTTAACTGACAATGTCATGACAGCATAACAGCGTAGAGTCCAGCAAGCAAAACCTGCCCAGAAACTGAAATATTTAATGCGTCAGCCTTTTCTGCCACAAACGTGTAGGTGTAATTTATCCTTACCTGTACACAGAAATGCTCCTATAACACTACTTTCAGGTGTGTCCAAATTCTTTCTTAAAGGTTTTAAGTTAAAAAAAAAGAAATTCCTTTCCATTCCATTAAATGTTCATTTAGTTTTTGAACAAAATAATCCTTTCTTTGTTTATTTTTTGTTTAATATCTGCCCTGCAAAAACAGATCCCCTAGAAATAAGTCAATTTTTTTTATAATTTGAAAGATTTTCTTTAAGGGGTGAAAGTAAATCTGTCAATGAGGTGAGAAAAATGGTCTTGCCATTATTTTAAGAAACAATTCTATTCACTAAAACCTTTGTTCTCAAAGATTCTCAAAGATTATTTTGCTATTGAAAATCTTTCTTGATAAGATAATGTTTCTTGTATAACGCAAATTTTTCTTAAAATACAAGTCTTTTTACTTTCTAGACTCCGTTTTTGCTGTGTGAGATAAAAAGCATAATATGAAGGCATTTCTATGTTACAATTGAGACTCATTTAGGCTTTTACATAATTCTTGGTTTGAATTAGAATGGATTAGATGAAAAAACTCATGCAGGTTTTTCCACATACAGCGAGATTCAAAGCATTCCCTGCAAGACAACTGCCCACTGAGCAGTTCCTCGTTCATTACTCAGATCATCAGGTTTCAAAATGCAGCGTACAATTTCACAGCACAAACACACGCCGACACAGCAGCCATGCCGTGTTTTGGACACAGCACAGATTTTCCTCTTCTAAATATAGACACCATGACTACATCTGAAAAACACAAGCTAAAGGATATCGGGATGAAATAATTGGACTCTAATTGCTGCTTAAGCTCTCATCATGTGAGAAATGCTAAAGTCAAAACAAGACACAAACACATTTGATGAACACGTATCTTTTCTGCACAATTTTAATGCATAAACATGAGAGGTAGGGATTCTGAAATCTGAAAGGTTAAAAAAATGAAAAAAGCATTTGTATTACAGATAGAGGCAAGGAAAAATAATCCAACCAAAATCTGAAAAATACTTCTGCAGCAACGTCGAACTACAATCCAATACATGAAAGGATCTATTTAAATGAAATAAAGAAAATATACTTAAAGAGTAATACATAAAAAAAAATAAGATCAAAAATCAATGCTGAAACTAAAAGTTTCTGAAACTAAAAGTTATTGAAACACTTTTAATGACTGAAACAAAAGAAGCCTGATGCAAAAAAATGGCAAGAAGAAAATTCAATTTTTGAGGATAAACTATGTAAAAAACAATTTTAAAAAAGAAAGATAAAAATGAAACACTGCAAAGAAAAAAATCCACCTTGGAGAGAACAAAACGATTGTTTTCCATTTTCAACAAGAGGGTAAAATATTTTTCCTGTTCACATCAGTCATGTTTTGCTTTTGTAATAACTCTGAGACTGCTGAGCATGATGGCGCTATTTGCATCGATTGTGAAATTCTGCATGATTCTGAGTGACCTTTGAAGAATACAAGAAGGGGCGGAGTACCAGCAGGGCCCTCGCCTCAGCTATTATCCTTCTCTGTGATGAAAGGCAGCTTAACCCTGAGAACAGCCTTCAATCTTGCTTTTTTGGGGGAGGACAAAGAGAGACAGATGATAAACGGCAAATTGGATGAAAATTTTTGGCGAGATGAGCAGAAACAAGGACAAAGAGTTCCTCTGAAATCATAGTTGCACGCAAATGTTTTAGAAGGCACAAGCTGAGAGAGAAAAGTGGCACTGATGGTGGAAGAGTTAGCGTGGGTTTAAATGAGAAAGCATCCACATTTTCAGGTTGTTAAGGTTGACTGTGAAGCAGTCAAACCTACAATTATGTTTTATTTGTTAGAAGAGCAGACATTTAAACACGGTGTTGTAGGAAGTATTGCTTCTAAATGCACCTTTTCTGAAAAAACAATTCAGACATGCATTATACAAAAGCACTCTAAAACAACATTACAGCATTTAACAAAATAGTATATATTATTTTCTGTTTAAGTCACGTTAAGTTTTATTATCAGATATTCTGTGACACGCTTGCAAAAAGCCTCTTAGAGATATTAAAAGAACTAATTGGTCAAATAAATTATCAACTGTGCATCAGCTAAAAAGCTTTATTTACCTTTTTTTCATTTACTGTGGAGCTACAAGGAACAGACTTCAATTCTTTTACTTTATAGTTTACACAAGGTAGAATATTTTGTAAGGCTTTTGGCCTCCTGCTGTCTTGAGAAAATTGAATCAATCTGACAGAATTTTTTTGGGAATTTTTACTTTGTCACCAAACTAAAATCTTTAAAATAACATTTTGTGGTTTGCATTTGCCATTTTGCTTTAATAACAATCACCATGGCTTTTTTTTCTTATTAACAAACTGTTTTCCATTTCTCCATTTCACATCTTCAGGTCCTAATGCATCCTTTCCACTGCCTTGTAGATATTTTGATTTGAATTTATAGTATCACCAATCCAAGGATGCAACAATTTCATTTTATTATGTACAATGACAAGAAAGGCTTCTTCTTCTTCAAGCTCCATCCCAGCAATATCTGATACTTTCAGAATGAAAAGTGTAATTAAAATAAAGGCTTGTGTGCTTTTAGCTGTTGCCCTTTAATGTGCTTCTGTCTTAATGTCACTTTGACATCTCTATGCTCTATGGGGTGTCAACATGTCAAAGAATGACATTCTCATGGAGATTTATAGTTATGCTTAGCATGACAAATAAGGGTTATTTTACCAATTAATGGTTATTCTAAGAGGAACTCACAAAAAGTTTAATTATAAATGAATTATTATTGTATATAAAAACAGTTTTCACTTTCTCCCTGAGCCATGAATTGTACTATGTCTCTTAATGTCAGGCTCAGTTAAACCAAATAATGGACAAATGACACATAAATGCATAAACATTAAAATAATCCATGTGTTTTTGAGGTAATGTATTTTCACTCCAGAGTGTCCCCGGCAGTCACTTTTCAGCACACACCAAATGTATTTTTAAAGATTGAAAGCAAATGTTTTAAGTTGCTGATCCAATGAAGTTGTCAAGTGGTGGAGGACTGTATGGCAGAGAACAGAAGAAGTTAGCTCAAGAGAAGCAAATCCAATAAAATTTTAAAAATATTAATAAATTGACGACGTTTACTTAGAATTACAAGTTCAAAAAAAGCATATTTTGAATAATGTATTTTGAGTAAATTTAACATATGGCTTTGAAACAAAGATTTATTTTTTTATTTCATTTATTTACCTTAACCTAACCAAGGAAGTCCTATTGAGATTAAAAATCTCTTTTTCAAAGGAGCCCTGGGGGTGAAGTGGGAGTCACTCATAAACAGACACACCAAAGGACAATCAACGATTGAATTCGTAAAACTATTTAAAACATCCAGAAACAGTAAAATACTAAAACAAGATTTTTTTTATATCAAAGTTTTTTCTACATCTGTTATTTCCTTTACTTTATGTTTTTGTGACGGAAAAAAAAATGCAAATGTTGCAAATGCATTATAGTGGTGTTAAGTGCTTTGAACAGTTTGTAATAATAATGACAAACAGAAAATAGTGAGAAAACAAGATTGTAGCATGTAAGAACAAATATTTTTAATGAAAATTGAGGGTTAGAAAAAAATGAAATTAGTAAATAGATAAGTCTACATGTGAAATGTCATAATATGTTTTGAAAGTAAGTTTTAATATTATTTTTGTCTTAAAAAACATAGTTCTGTGTTATGATGGAAATGATAGTTCCCTCTGAAAGTTGCACTGGAATAAGTGTTTTAAAAGGTTTTCTATTCTGGTTCGAATTATAATCACTATTAGGAGGAGAATATCCAAATGTTTAAAAAAATGTGTTTAGAAATTTTCCGGGCCATATTTGACTTTAGTTGAGGGCTGACAGATGAAACTTTACATTGACTTATATAACATTTTTACATAAAGAAAATAAAACATTTTTTTATAGTTTTCTTTTTTTTAAAGACCGATTTCCAGTAAATTTGGTTACTATCTAACAGAGATTTGCAGGATTGTGTGTTGTCAATTTTCATGTGTGCGAGAGAGAAAACAGATGCGACGTGATGTAATCATATAGAAATTTGGGTACCGGTACTAAATGCATCAGTGGTTCACATTTAGCTCTGAAGATATCCTTCTTCCTTTAGGCCCACTGGGGACTTGTAAATCTAAATAAATCTGTCAATAATATTAATTGGAGTTTCAATAACACACCTTTTGTGAGTGTTTCTACAAAATTTTACCTTGAGAAGCATCTGGACATGGTTTGGCAGAGCTGCAGTGGCGCTTTACTTCTCTTGCACTTTGAATGTTAAAACAGGCTCGACTCAGTCTCTGATTCAACTAATTACGGCTCAGTATGCAGCGGATTATGCAAAATAAGTAAACATTAGAAGAGTGACGGGGGGGCAACCTCCTGAGGTGTAAACTTCCCTGGTTTTCAAATTTTATAATTCATTATAAATTAAAGGGACATTCGGATTTTCAGATCAAAATATTGCAATTGCTTGATATAAGTTACAATTTTTTGGCACAATACTGTCAGATACTGTCAATACTTGCAAGGAGGTTGGAGAAACATTTTTAAAACGTAGTAAGAAACTAATGGGTAATTATAAACTCAACACATTTGAGTATTTTCAAACCTCGAGGTGATGGTTTGATTTCAAAATGTCTTTTTTGCCCACACAAAAGCTCATTTTTCCAGCAAAGCTGACAAGTGTTTACAGATTAAAAATTTTCTGTAACAAATTCTCTAAAGAAAGCATTTTAAGCATGCACCTCCACACCCCCATTTCATGAAAGGATGATGAGTTTTTTACTCAACAAACTCAACTGTACGGGGATGTGACAGTGAGGCTGCGAGGGTTGTCTCCGCAGCAGTAACTGAGCTGCGGAACAGAAACGATAGCAATAGAGGGAATTATTCATGTTCTGGAGGCTGCTGTTTTCAGATTTTAACAAACTATGAAGTATTATTTGGGTCACCATCTCCTGCGTATTTGGTAACCTCTTGTTCCTGTGGTTATACTTAATCAGATGACACATTACGATAAATCTACTTTTGACAGCAGTACAGCAGAAAAAGCAACAGTTCAAGAGGGCATCAGAGGGTTTTTTTTTATCATGGCATCAATCATTCCATCCGGAGTCGTGGTTTTTTCATGTCCGTGCTTTTACTTTGAAGACAATAAAATGAGAAGCTTTTCAATAAGACAGCTGTTTAAAACTTCTGCAATGTCGACACATGAACCCAAACCTTTTTAGCTTTCATGTGAAATCATGATTAGTATTATTTGGAAAATTGAAAGAAATTAGGGAGAGTGGGTCACGAAAATCAAGCAAGTGTATTCGTGAGTGGTTTGTGTGAGAACGTAACAGTGCAATGCTGCAAAGTTCACCACAGCTGAAGGTCACGCCGCTCTAAAAACACTATCTTTCAAAAGCTTTCATTCAAAGTATAACACAATAATACAAAAGCTAAATGTCAAGAAATGCCAAGTCATCTGGCTCCCTCCAAAAATGAAGTTTTCTCAGGTTTCTGCATCTTATAAATATGTGGATGACAACTTTAAATATTTGTAAATATCAAATATTAGTTGACATTTTTAATCTAAGATCCTCTAGTGTGAGATGATCGAATGTGGCTCAAAAAAGCTGTAGCAATCAAATCTGAACAGACCTAAAGGGAAGAAAAAAAATAACATTAAAAGTTGTGTCACATAGGGGTCTTATCTGTCACAGTGACAGCACAGGGATGTGAAGCATGGAAAATAATCTTGGAAAACTACAAATCTTATATTCCTTCAGAACACAACAACTTGAAAATATGTCAATATCTCTTCTGATCAGCTAATACAAACATCTCATCAGAAACCTTAGGAATCATTAGACAGACAGTCTATGCTTCTGACTTAGACTGCCTCCATTTACAGCTGTTTAATGGTAAAATAACATCATCATTTGAGAGGTTTTACTGTTAGAATCTGATGCATTTAAATGTATTTAACAAAAAAAAAAGAAAACTCAAATACTGACTACTCAATAGGAGTATTTACTTTTTTACATTTTTTATCAAGTTTTGCATAGTTCACTTTCAGGTTTCAAGCTACATTCACACCACCCTTCCGCCACAATGAAAACTATACTAATGATGGTGGGGGCCATTCCAGCCTCAACAACTGATGTGAATGTCAAATTTACCAGTGAGTTCAAAAACCACTGAGAATTAATCTGTTTCTAGTTGTATTTAGAAACACATTGGTCCCAGGATTGGTCCCAGGGATCAATCATGGGGCCCCTTTTGTTTAACCTCTACATGCTGCCACCAGGTCAGTAAATTCGCAGTAATAACATATCTTATCACAACTATGCAGACGATACTCAGATCTATGTGTCACTGACAGCAGGTGAATATTGGCCAGTGGATTCACTCAGTTGTTGTATCCGACAGATCAGTGCGTGGATACAAAACAACTTTCTCCAGCTAAACTCAGACAAGACTAAAGTCATCGTCTTTGGTCCACAGAAACATAGAGAAAGTGTCAGCAGTTACCTTCACTCTCTGAAAAGCTTCAAATCAAGTCAGAAGCCTAGGGGTAATCAACGAACCTGAACTTTAACAGCCATGTCAAGTCAGTAACATCGGCAGCATTTTACCATCTGAAAAACATTGCCAAAATCAAAAAAATTGTGTCAAAGCCAGACCTGGAGATAATTATTCATAAATTTGTCTCCAGTAGGTTAGATTACTGTAACGGCCTGCTCACTGGCTTCCCCAAACAAACTGTACATCCAGAACGCTGCTGCTCGAGTCCTGACTATAGAACCAGGAAGTACCATCACATCAGTCCTGTCCTCAGGTCTCTGCACTGGCTTCCTGTAGCTCAAAGAATAGACTTTAAAGCAGCTCTGCTTGTTTACAAATCTCTCCATGGCCTTGCACCAAAGTACATCTCTGACATGCTGGTGCCATATGAACCACTTTGGGCTCTGAGGATCTCAAGGACCAGCCTCCTGCGGGTGCCCAGAGTCAGGACGAAACAAGGGGAATCAGCGTTTCAATCTTATGCTGCTAAAAGCTGCAAATCTTATGCTGCTAAAAGCTGCATAAGCTGAGGTTGTGAAACAGGCCTCTACTGTGTTAAAGGTTCAAATCCAGACTCAAAACATTCTTGTTTAGCCGTGTATATAACTGAAGGGTCCTTATCGACACCTCTTTTCATCTACTTTTCTCTTTCCTTTCTTTTAAAGTAAATTTTTTAAATATTTTGTATGTTTAAAATCTTTGCACTGTTATGTAATGTGATTTTAATGCATTTTCCTGTTTTGTGAAGCACTTTGAATTACTTTCTGTATGATTTGTGCTTTACAAATAAACTGGCCTTGCCTTGCCTTAAAAAAGTCTAATTTTTCTCAGTTAAAATTTTTGCACTGGACCTTTTACCAACAAACCATTTTAGCAAAGCCCTTTACTGTTTTACAATTTTATTATCCAACTGAAGAAAATGTTTTCATCTCAGTTATTATTGTATTTGAAGGTGATTATGACTACATTGGAAAATTGATTCTGCTCCTATTTTCCCCTTCCATCTTCTTTTTACTTGTGTACCTCACATTTGTACAGTATTGCTTAAAGTTTGCAAGTAATTGTATCCCACACAGTTTTGGAGAGAAGAGACCAGTAAATTTTATATTTTTTTCTTTTAATGCATGCACGGAACATTTTAAATATTCAAAATAAAAGTCTTGAATCTTTTTCTTTGCAAGGACCTTCACTCCAGGGAGGACTGGCAGATGTCTTAAATCTTTTTCACATGTGAATAATCTTTTTCTCTCAGAGGTGGCAGACTGAACTTTCTTTGACTGAGGGGGTATTCTATTAAAATGAGTGTTGAGGCCCTTTCTAAATGCTTAATTTTAGCAACCTGTCACATCAGGGATTCACATAATGCTGTTTTCTTGGCCAGAACTTGCCCTCAAACCTTTTGTCAACAAGATGTATCAAACCTTTAAAGCAAAAAGCTCCCGTAAACCACAATCAAGGACAAAGACAGAATCTTTTTTAATGCTATTTTTCATGTTTAAGGAAAGAAAGACCTGATGAATAACTTTTGAATGCTTTGTCACAACTGTGTCTCTTCTTTCTGTTGCCTGAATCATGCTGTGGATTGTTTTTTTACTTTAAGCACAAAAACACATGCAGCTTTACATGGGACAACATTCTCATAAAGTACTGCATAAGGTTGTGAATTCTGTCCTGCCTTGTTATTTTCCTGGGTTTGAAGATTCTCTACATAAAATATTCTTCCTCATTTAAATTTTTTTTCTGGGGTATCTAAACAACTAAGATCTCAGAAGTGGGTCTTCACTGTGAGTCTGTGTCATGAGTCTGTTACCATCCTCTCTGCGTGCTTTAATTACACTGCATGTTTCTGTACGTTTTTTTTCTTCCTAAAGCCACTTATCTAAACTGTACTTCTCATAATTCATAACTAAAGCAGGCTCGGGATTTCATCTATCCATCTATCCACTCATTCTTAGTTACTCACAGTTTTTCACTGTGCAAGAGAATAGGAGTTAAAATTGACAAGTTTAATTGAGATGTTTTAGAATGTACATATAGTCTTTGTCAGTCCTGTGCCAACTCTTAAGACACACTCCATTTGTAAACACATGGAGCAGTATTTGAGCTCTTTCACTTACTGAAATCAATGATTCTTAATCTTTATAACATCAGAAAGGAACTAGTTCCTAAAATTATTCAGATTTAACCAGATGCTACATTTGGATGACCAACTCAAATTATATTGTTAAACTATTGGTGTATCCCTTCTGGGGTTGCCACACCAAAAAATTATTCACTGTTTTGTGCATGGGGGTTTGGCAGAGATGTTTGGATGGGTTGAGATGCCCCTTCTTACGCAACGCTGTACTTTATCCGGGCTTGTGACCAGCACAGCAAAATCCAGATTTGGGTCCCCCATGGCTACATAGGTAGGCTTAAGGGTCTTGCCAGAGGACCCACACTGGATGAAGCTCATGGCGTTTTGGGAAACAAACCCTGATTCCCCATTTGCCAGGTCTACACGCAGCCAACTGAGCCATCCAGCCACCACTCATCAGAAAAAAAAGAGAAAAAAAACTACAAAGAAAAGCAGTGTCATTTGAAAAATAACATTTTAAACACATTATTTGATTTGATTTGAAATTGTTTATTTCAAGCAATTAAGTAGAAATTATACACAAAAGCAATATAATCATCAGTTATACATTCATACAGTAACTAATCAAACTTAAGATAATTAGACATATTAATAAATATTGCTTGAAAGGGAGTGGAAGGAAGCAAACTTATATAATTCCACCCCGTTATACTATAACCATTTTATTACATGATTTATCAATATCCGGTTCCTAGGTTTTATCAGACAGAATTAAGAATCATAAGGTATTGATAAAGCACATGCCAAAGATGAATTACTTAAGTATTACGTGAAAAATAACTATTTTAGAAATCAACATGGCAAATGCAGATCAGTCATCTAAAATATATGCAGATTATGTTACTTATAAAAGTCCTTCATATGATTAAAACATAGTACTATATCAGTAAAGTAGACAACACTGTTTCAGGAATTTTTATAGCAAAATTTCATCAAGTATTAAAAGTTAAAAACATGTGCAAAATTATGCTACATTAGGAAAGATTTTTGAATCAATTTATCAATTTTTGGAGCAAGTGAAGTAATATCATTAAAAGGCAATCAATTTAACAATTTTCAATAAGTGATTAAGCATTTGTTTTACTTTTTTTAAATTTTTTTGTATTTTTAGTTTTTTATAATAAAGTAATGCTGTAAGGGAAAAATAAAAAGGGTCCATAATCTGTCGATTGTCCAAGGTTGGTATTATTTTTTTACAGTGTACAAAAAAATAACTTAACTCAGTTTCACTTATGTTTAAAGCATTGTTCAGGTATTATTACGTTGTAACAACAACAATAATAATAATAACCATAAAGAAATTAATTCATTGTGCACTCGTTCTTTGAGTGCGCTTTTTTGTTGTCCTTTACGGTAACTTCAGTCATTGCTGCTACCGATACGGATGCCTGTCTGGAAAAACGGAGGGTTGTTTCTTATTTTCTTCTTTTTTAAATTTCTTCTTTAAAAAAACATATATGAAATGACCATAAACGTGTAAAATAAAATAAAGGGACAGAAACATTTTAAAACTAAAAACTGACAGAGATGACGTGTACGTCCGGGTCCTTCAGACTTCCGGGTGTCGGTATAGGTGGTGAAGGGACTTGCTCGTTCAAAAAATGTTAGTTTTACCTGGCTTTAGTGGGATTTTCTTTTAGCAAATACATTTAAAAAGCAACAATATTCACTGTAATGGTAACAGCGCTGTTTTCATTTCGTTGTTAGGTCCAAAGTAACGTTTAAAATCACGCTGACGTCGGACCCCCGGCTGCCATACAAAGTGTGAGTACAACACACACACAGACAGACACCACCTCACCAGTCACAATTTAAATTTCCGTTTAAAATAAAGGCGGAATTCAAACATTTCCTTTTGAATCTGCGGTATTTTGAAGCGCCTATAAAGATGATGCAAAAAATGCGCGGCGATCTAATGTGTTGCAAAAGATCGAGGATAATAATTCACCGGTTTAACATGATGTGGCCATAATAACTGACCTTTTCAGCTTTATAAGACAGTTATCCTTGTGTATTTTTATTTTCAGAGGTGTGTTCACGGTTAAATAATGTAGATTGAGGTTTTTGAGTACTATACTTTATTGTAGGGTTTACTTCTGACCTTTCAATTTTATTTGGAAATTTATTTAGCAGACGGTTAAAAATTGATAACCAAAAAAACAAAAGTGCAGAATAATCCCTCTTATTGGGGGTGTTCATTATGACACAGATTTTTGTAATAACCTGCAAAGCCAGTGACTAAATTCAGTGGTTATAAAAAAAAAATCAAAAGTTCAACTAATCTGTTTTCAGGCCAATCTATTAGCTTCATGTCTGGGAAGAGTTCTACATCAGTGCATTCTATGTTTTATTGTTGCTTTCTTGTGTTTATGCACTCATTTTAAATTCATCATCAGTCTAAGAGCCTTTATTTTCTTTGGCACTTGCTAGATTTTTAGAGAAGTACAAACCAGATGGATTTAATAATCAGAATGGGATTATAGAAATTCACCTCTTTTTCCAATCACCCTTACATTCAGTAGATTGACATTTTGCATGTATTAGTGGAAATGTGACTATTTGGAAAGTCTGTTTATGACTATGAGTAATTATTCTGTCAAAATGACATCTTTGTTCATTCTGCTTTGTATTCTAATCAATGTATTTCTTCTATATTTTGTCATTTTTTTATTGCAGTATTCACTTGTGTTTAATGCTGGGAAGAAATCAAATAAATTGATCTATTTAAGTTTGAGAGCCGTTATAACTGCATTATCATTAGTGGATGTATAACTATGGAATTGTACCTTTCACTTTTTTATTTTTATCTTTCAAAAGTTTAATTATCTCAGGTTTTAAATGTAGGTAGAAGGGAGATTGATATATATTGTTGGTGTTCTTTAGTTTTTTGTTTTGTTTTGATTGCTTAAAAAAAACAGTTGCAAATACACGTTGACTCCAAGCCAGATATTTTGATAAAATACTTTGATAAAATATAACATCTAATAATTGATGTAGGATGCTTTTTATTTTTACTATTGTATTATACTTTAAATATAATATAATATAATATTTTCAGTTGTCTTGAAACTGATGCCAAATGGATAGTTATTGTTGCCTCACTTGGGATCTATTTGGTTGAACATTGTCTTTTTTTGTGACTGATAAATATAGTTTTGCTCTTCTCTCTACTTCATGACTCCACCTTTCCACCCAAATGTCCTGGTATTACTATATGTTCTCATATTTTTACTGTTTTCAACTAATTTCTTTATTTATTTTTAATTTTTTAAGGGGTTTACTCCTTATTTTGGCACTTTCTCCTCTGGGGAAGCAGCCAACATAAAAGTACATTGAGTTTATCACATAATTCAAGTTACATATGGATTTATATTCTCCTAATAGTAAGTTAATGTTCCCTCACTTTTCTCTGTCTTCCGATTCTCTGTATGGTAATCAGCATTAATGGAATGCTGCACAGCTGCACATCTGGGGGCTCTTTTAGTGTAACTGGCTGAAACGTTTAGAACACTGTGTGCTTTTTAATCAAGAACGAAGACACCGGCCGGGGACAGTAATTGCTTTTACTCAAGTCCATTAAAAGCTCAGGACAAAACGCAAGGAGAGGGAATATCAAGGAACCACTTCTTATTCCCTAAAGTTATTCCCCACATTTATTTATGTTGTTTTTTGTTTTTCTCCAGATTAAGTGTTCCAGAAAGTACGCCATTCACTGCAGTATTGAAGTTTGCCGCTGAGGAGGTAATCTCTCCGACTTTTGCTTAAAAACAAAAGACAGATTTTTACCAGAATAAATGAATGACATCAACGTTTCTATGTTTTTAAGTTATGCGGAAAAAAAATCTCTGTAGCAATAATATATTTTCTAGAAAACGGAGTATTAGAGTTGCCGTAAAAATAAACACATTTATGAGAATAAGGTCCTAAAATTATCGGAAAATGTTGTATTTTATTACAAGAATAAAGTTGTAAAATTATGAGAAAAAAAAAGTTTAAAAAAATTAGAATAAAGTCATAATTTCACAAGTTATAGGTTGAGAATCTTCAAATTAAAGTTATAAATTTATGAGTCAAAAGTCTGTTTACTAGAAAGAAACTAGGCAGTTACTTTAGCTTTGGTTTCACACACAAGGAAATGTTTAGTATTTCAGTGAGTCAACGTTTTATTATAAGTATAAGGACATTGAAAAGAATTTGCAGAAAAGCTGCACCGCTTCAGACGAAGATTCTTGACCCACAAGGAGTGGATTTCTAGCCACTCATGCCGTGGAAGATATAGATGCAGAGGTCCAAATGCATTATGGCACATGGATTCCTATGATGAACCGATGGCATCGCCATAAACGGCTGCATTCATGCATTTGATCAGCAAGTGATGCAGATGAGGGAAGGATTTTCTGAAAAGCATGGCCTTTCCCATGTAAAATCATGTCTTTTTTTTCACAGCTTTACAGCTTTATTCTCGTATTTCAATGTATTTTTTTTTGTCTGTCATGGTGGCACTAACACTCATCGTATTTCTGCGACCCAAAACTTCATTCATTATTAAGAGTAATGTATGAGTGAGCAGTATTGCCTGAAAATCCCTAATGAATATCAAAAACCAGCAGCTGCTGAGACAGGCAGGATGTTCTTCTGGTTCAGCTCTGAAACGGCAGCTTTTCCTTTCAGATCAATTGGGAAGTTCTGCTCTTTAGAAGCAATCTGGAGCTAGAACCACAAGTCCTGCTGTAGTTAATTATGATGTTCATTGGAATTGTTTTTTTCTTAATGTTCAGATCAGCTGATTTGCTGCAAAGAATTGAATGCCACTGTCATAAGACTCGACCCAATGGATAGATTGAACAGTGAAATGACAGCATTGAGTGACAGGATCATTCAGAGCCCCCTCCCTGATTGAACTGTATCTTCTGTCTGCTGGCTGTGCTTCCAGGCACTTCTTTCCTAACCTTATCTGTCTGCTGGCAGACTGCTCCATCCATCATTCCTCCTATAAATCCCACCAGCCCCGCATCCTCCCTCTGTTGAACACTAAAGTAGGACATGTACCGTAACCATGCTCAAGGATTTTTCAGCCCAAATTTCAAGCATGTCTGTGTTTCCCTGGGGCTCCCAGAAGTGTTGCTAGTGTGAGTCTGCTTGTGAGTGCCCTTGGGATTGGTTTTTTTTTTGCGCTTAACACGTGTGACAGTTGGCAGACAAAACTCTGGAAATCCAATCTGTTGCCTTTTTCTGTCAATAAATGTCAGCAACTTGGAATCTGAAAGCACAACAGCTCGAAAACCTTCAACTTTTCCTCCAAACGGTCAGAAATCTGTCTTTAGCAGTTTTCATGTTTTCCCGTTGCTTTCATGCTAAAGGAATTAGATCGACTTGTCATCTGATGTTCTTGGAGTCAATATAAATCAGAACATTGTTGAAAGACAATCTGAATAATTGTGATTCCCTTCACAGTTCAAAGTGCCAGCAGCAACAAGTGCAGTTATAACAAATGGTGAGTTTGAGAAAAGATCTTTTCTACCAGCAAACAAGTGATGGGAATGTAAAAAAGACATCAACTGCTAAGCATGGCAGACATTTCATCAGGACTGTAGATGGAAAATAACTCAATTTGGCCCAAAGAAGCTCTTCTAATATGAGATTAATGTATTTGTACGTCCATAACAAATAAACATTATTATTATTTTGCGCCGGAAAGTATCTTTACATTTAAATAGTATGTTGTCAAGCTTCACATTCCTTTTAATTGTTCCCAATTCTTCAGACTGCAGTCAATTCTTGAGGTGATTGATAAAAAAATAAAAATAGAAAAGTCTACACAATTATTTCTGTTATTAGACTTGTCATCAATTATAGTTGAAGGCAGGGATTGTTCAGCTTTTCTGTATCGGAAGTCTCACTGATTGAGTTTAGCTGATACAGCGGAGAAATCAGTCAGTTGAATCAAATCTGCTCAGATTTCTGCAATGCAATGCACTCCATCTAAATCAACATAGCTGTATATAAACACTCCTGGTAAACAACTCCAGATTGTGTGTTTAATTTAAAACAAATCTTCATTATTTGATCCCTGTGCTTTGTGTTCATGCAGTAACAGGTGGTTAGAAAGCAGGAGAAAGCCTCAGCATGGCATCAAGTAATGCTGGAAAACAGTGTTCCCTCGGAGGAGATTCATTGACGAGGTCTACAGCCAATCAAAAAACAAAACAAAACCAAAAAATCCACAGAACAGCTAGACTGCAAAAGGTGAACTGTCATTTAGCGAGGGAACACTGTGTGTTATGTGGGGCCTACATGTTCTCTCATTGTTTACATTTGGCCCAATGATGTAAAACAGAGCAGACGGGCAGCTTCAATCTTCTACTTTCTATCACTTTATAGCTCAAATTTCCATCTCATTGTTCTAAAGTAACACAAAATAGTAGTTCTTTAAATGAAGTCCCTTTGTCGTCTTAACAAAAAGGCAGCAGAGTGTGCTTTTAGTCAAATGTTTAGAATAAAGCGGCCGTTTCTTCTCTGGTAACTTTTAAAAGCTGTTTTGAGTGAAAAGGAATTAATTGAGCCGTGGCGGTTTCATTTCCTCTTTTTTCTAATCTAAAATAAAAAACAACAACTTCCTGATAAACTGTTTATTATGCTGTGATTCAGATTTATTGTCCTATTTCTGGTTAGTACAATTATGTAATTATCCTATTATACTAGTTATTTCAAGAATTGTTTAAGTTATGTAGTGAAAAAATGTGAAGACTCTCATATAAATGTTAACACTGACTTAAAATAACCTTCATCTAAAAATGATACGACATTCAGCTGAAGTTATTTGACAATGACAATATAAACTGACTTTTGTTTTTGATTTTTCTTTTTACCAACTATAGTTCTTATCACAGAAACACCTATTAGTGCTGAGACATTTGTATTCTAGCTATTTTCCTCCTTTCTCTTCCGTTTGTGTGCATGTCTGTTTTTTGAGTCATCTGGTTCTTTCATGGTTTGTTCTGCAGATGGAATAGGGATCAACCCCGCTCAAACTGCAGGTAAGCTCTCATCCTATTATCCACTCCTTCCCTACATCAATGCTTATTTTTATGCATTTAAATAATAATGCCGAATATCAAAATTAACTACAGGCCTAATATTTATAACATTTTGCATGGTTTTTTATCATTTCTTATTTAAAGGAAATTTGCGATTGTATTCATTTGTGATTAAAAAGAAATCAATGAAAGGTCATTTTTAAAATTGCTTTGGAATGATTGGAACTCTGACCAAAGAAGAAGAAAAAAAGTTTGTTCTAAATGTTTATCCCAAGACATAAAGGCAATAGATGTGGTTTGGATGCAAATGTTCGTAATAATAAACAACAAACATACTGACTCTTTAGCCCACTCTGTTCAGTGTGTTTGGGATGAATTGGCTTTTTAAATGTCATCTTAGTCTACTGGGTTGTAAAGGACACAGCAGACAAACAACAGAAATGCTATTATTTATTGATCACAAATGAAGCTGCAGAGAGCAGAAAATAATGAGCAAACACTGAGGATTCCCTCAACGCTCTTGCAGGATTTGAGGTAGGCGCCTTAGAGCAGCTGCAGAAAATCATCAGCCCTTAATGAATTCAAATTTAGCACGTGTGGAAAATGCTGGAAAAGGAAGCGTTGACTGTTTTTTGGGCTGGGAGTGTTGGTTTTTACCAAACAATTATGGAAAAGCTCATTTTGGGACATGAATGTAAAAAACTATGAAAATAGGGGGAAAATATATTAATGTTTCAATGAAATAAAGTTTAAAGTAAAACATTCCATCTATGTAACTACCTAAAATACAAAAAAAATATAATACAAAATATGAGCCATAACCCTACAGGGCCGTGACCGTACAGTTAGAACAACACTGAAGTGGTTGATTGTTTGTCAGGAGAAAAGAAATTCCACTTCAGGGCCATGTCAGTTATTTAGAAGATAGAGACGCGGAATGAGCATCATTTAGCGCGGAAATGCAGAGGTGAGGATTTGACAGGATCTGGGGCATTTTCTGTTGCTGAGTCACCTCAAGCTCCACTGTGGGAGTTTTTGGAGGCAAATGTGAAGCCATCTGTCCACCAGCTCCTCCTTCGTCACATCTAGGGAACATAGCAGGCCAGTAATGCAGAACCCACCAGAACGCCTGCTAAAGAAGACCCCAACACAAGTCAAGCAGCCTTAGGAGAGCAGTTCAGAAATGTCTAAAACCTTCAGGCAGTTTGGAATGTTGACCAATGTGCCTTGTAGTTCATAAAAAAGCTAGTTATTTGTTTGATTTTTGAAGTGATAAATAATCTTTTTAATTTTTTCTGCGTAAATGATAATTTAAAAAATACCCTTTTGCGACTTGGAAAAGTAATTCAACAATGACTAAAAGTATTTTATCTTTTTACACATGATAAAAAATAAATAAATACATTAAATAATGTGTCTAAATATCGGCTCAATATAAAACTTCTTACCAATATATTTTAAAAGTCCACTTGGATCCTGATTGCCATCTGTCCCATTTCAGTAAAAAGTTTGTTAAAACTTGAGTCTGAAAACAATTTTCTTTTCAAAAACATTCCAAATTTGGAAGCATTCCCATTCATGAGACAGTATCTGTGTTTGCTGACTCATTAAAAGACAAAAGAATATTAAAGCCTGAAGACACATTTTTTAATATCGAGTCAAATTATCAGATTTCTGACTGACAACGCATGAGAGGATCTCGTACTTTGTTAGAATTCGTTAGGTTTGATTATTTATACAGGATTTGAATATTTCATTGTATCCCTTTTTATTTGAATTCACTCTTCTGTGCAAGTCATTTCTCATACATATATATAAAGAAAGTTATAGGCATTGTATCTCTGTTTTTACCACAATAGGCTCAGTTCTCTTAATGCATCAGTTTTTTTGTTGCTGCATCTTTATGATGCTTTGATGTGCCGCTCTACAGTCTTTTTTCTGGACCATGTGAATGACACCACACCCACCAAAATAGAGGAGCTGAAGGCCTCATTTAGAACAATCCTGGATCATCAACATACCTTTGCTGAACTAATTCATGCAAAGAAAACTTCTGTCAGGGATTGAATGTTGTTAAATCTGAATTGAATTTTGGGTTTTTAATCATGTTTTGGTTGTAATCATTAAAATGGAAAATAAAGCACTTGAAAACTGTCTGCATGTAATTAAATAAATGTAACTTTTTACATAGATTTATTGACAAATATAAACTGTGATGCTATTTTTTGTTTTATGATTTACTCGTGTAAAAACAAACTGTCAGGTAAGTCGACATGTTTTGGCTCATGTGTTATTTTTCTAAAAGCAGATCTTTTATTTTGGTGCTCTGTCCTGTGTTGCAGGGAATGTGTTTCTGAAGCACGGCTCCGAGCTGCGCCTCATTCCCAGAGACAGAGTGGGAGGACAAGGAGACTGACTTATGCTTTTTTTTTTTTTTTTTCTCCTGCTTTTTCTCGTTGACGTTCAAATGACTCACACAGCAGAAGCGTAGAACACTTGAGGTCCGGGAAACACCTCGGGTGTCATATTTATTATTTGGCCCACAGCTGACAGTGACTCACGAAAGAACATGTATCATTAGACATAATGAAGGCCCACATGCATCCTCATTGTAAGTCCAGCCCACTAGTTTAGAATAACATTGGAAGAAATACTAAGATGCTGACTGATAACGGTAACAGCATGTGACCCAGTGGATTCACTGACATTACAAAGTCAACAGTAGCTTTTGGAACCATGTAAATGTTAATTCATTTTCATTATGATCACAGTGTAATTATATATTTTTCTTTTTTGTAAAAATGAAATATAAATGGATTAAAAAAATAAAGTGCTGAATATACTTTCATGAATAATTGCATTTGTTGGCAGCAGCAATGTTGTTTGTCATTTAAAAAAATACATTTTTTTGTTGTTTTGTTTTGTTCTTTTAAGTCAAATAAATCATAGATCTGTGCTGAACGTGTGCTCTGGACCCGATCAAATAAAAGTAACATCTGAAACATCTGTCTCCTAAACCATAGCTCTTTGCTGCCCCCTGTTGGGCTATTTACGAACATGCATTTCTGGTCATGTTATGTGGCATGATTTTGATGTGATGTCAAACATTAAAACTGAAAGTCCAGCAATTTTTCAAATATATATATATATATAGTGACTATTTATATCTTGATAGAAGTTTGTAAACCTGACAATTACTCATAATGCAGAATACGTCACCAAGTGGATGATAAATAGCTTTTTGTTGTGGCAATTAGGAAATCCAGACTGTTTTCTGCGTCGATGCTTATATATACTAAAACAATCTAAATTCACGTCTTTATTTCTAACTAAAACAACAAATTAAAAAAAACATTTTTTTTCTCAGATATCATGTTAGCAGTCATTCATTCTAGAATTGGTTCTCATTTTCTTCCCTAAGAAAAAAGAAAATCTGTACCCTGATAAAAAAAAATGGAGCAGAGAATAATTAGATGTTTATCTTGTGCTGGAAGACCCAGAGCTGGGATGCGTACTTGGATGAAGGAGGGAGCAGGATCATCTTGAATGGATTTTTTTCTTCATTTTTTTAATCAGTCACTGCAGGGTGTATTTGCCATAAATTTCCTTTTGTAATGGATAGATACCACAGAGAACTGTGAGAACAGATCTGGCCTCTCCGTGCATGGCTGAAGATCTGCTGCTGGTCAGGAACGGCTTCTTTACGGCAGGATTTCTCCCCAAGACAGGATTTGACACTTAAATGTTTGTGTTACATATTTGCTTTTATAGCACAAACATTTAAGTGAAGTGGCAGTATTAAAATTTTCTGAGGATGAATTCTGTTTTTCCTTCATTTATTTATTTGAAAAAATATGGATTTGCTATTTAAAACACAAGAGTTTCATTTTTAGCACAGTGTAGAAACTCCTGCTAATCTAGTACAGAAAGAATAATTACATTTTAAAAAAGTTTAAAGACCGCCTCAGGAGAAAATTGTGCTTTGGGTGTTTTTAACATGTTCTGGTGGTATTTTTCTGTTAATAGAGATCAAATATAAAGAAAATAAAGCTGAACATTGTATTTCTGAGTATTTATTTAAATTCTTGTGAAGCAGGAACAGACGAAAAATGCTGTTTGAAAAAGATATTTGTGACGTAGCCATGGGCTCCCTGCCCCGAGCTCTCAGCAACGGGGAGGGGAATGGGGGCGGGGTTACTCCTCGCCCTCAACTTGGAGGCTAATTTCTAATGAAACTATTGGCACTCTGCAGTAACTGTCCTAGAAAACAACAGGTTTTATTTTATTTTATTTTGAGTCAAAACAGAATAATCACATTTAAAAGACTGTTAAACTTTTAAAAGACTTCAAAATATGATCAGAGTGAGCCTTTAACAATTTGACACAAGACTAACTTTATAGCCAGTGATTTGTTTTTCTTACAGTTTTTATTTTATTTGCAAAATATATGAAACATCACTTAGATGCTTGGTTGGTCTGCAGAAACTTTGAAGGGTTTGTATTTAGCATCTTCTACATTTTGCTTTTAACACTAAAAGTGGTTTAGTGACAGCAGCAAAGTGTGCGTTTTTCTATTTTTTGTTAGAAGATGGCAGATCTCTGTTCATGAAACTTAACGTGAGAAAGAGAAGTTGAACAAAGTCAAGCCTCTGTTAAATGACTTTTACATTGGGTCCTCTGTTTGCCCCCAACTCTTAGCCCCCACTGCTTTATGAATGTCATGTTCAGCATGCACCTTGGCCTTCCATTAAAACCAGCCAATCTAAAATGAGATCTGGTTATCCTTCACAGACTTAGTGATAAGCCCACCGCTGCAGCCTCAGGCCGAAGAGCCAGAGAAAGAAATGGAGCACAGAGAGGAAAAATGGCCTTCCACCGACAACCTCTGCCACTAATTTTCTCTGTTCCTTCACACATCAGTCGCTCAGAAACATGCAGCACTTGTGTATGCACAAGCTGTGCAAGCGATATCCCAAAGGAGGAGGGCTTCAATTATCACATGTACACCAAAATGTTTCACCTTCTGAATTTTGATCAGTCGTTAATGGTGTTAAAATTAACTCTGCATATTTAAAAAACTAAAGGAAATAAATCTGCAGGCGTTTAATTAGTTAAAAAGATAATTTGGGAACTTGTGTTATCTTATCTTAATGGAGATTTTATCTGATATACATTATGTTTAGATTCAGTAATTTTATTTCTACAATCTTATTAGAAACTGCTTGTATCATTTTAATTATGCCAGAATTTTTAACTTAAATCTCAAACACATAAGAACTACTCATCAGTGCAATACCTCTATTTACTATAATTATAATTTACTATAACACTAATAATCATTACCTATTTTTATTCATCAATTTGAATATAGAGACAGTATGTTTTACTTTTTTTGGAAATCTGATGTGTTTGACAAAATCTGCAGCCAAACTGAATGCTCTTACATTGAACAATGATTAATATGAGAATTAATGAGTCCAGATATTAGTGTGTTTAGTCTATAAAATTAAGTGTCAACTTGAAATTCTCCCTTTAAAAATGAAGCAAAAGGGATGTTATCTATTGGAGCCATGGAGCTGATGAGTAATAATGACCCTTTACTGTTAATTCTTTTGCCCAATGCCACATTCTTATCTTAATTAATAATGATCTGTATAAAACAGATGCTCTGTGACAAATCCATTCAATTACTAATTCATTAAGGTTTAGATTTAAAGCTACTATTTTTTAGCTTTGCGTTGTAATTGGCTGATAAAACAAGATAATAAATACATTTGAATATTTTTACAAACAAGCTAGTAAAAATGGGATGGGGATTGTTTGGTTTTAGACCAATTTGTTCCTGTAAATACTATCAGAAACTCAAAAATGGGGACAAAAGAACATATGAAAGGAATTTTAAAAAGAAACAAACCACTGAAGGACAGAAAGGACTCACTAAAGGATACAATTGTTCATTAAATTTATCAAGGCGTGAAACATGTTTTTGACTTTTCTCATTGTGTAAGTTCAAGTATGATGAATCGTTTAACTCACAAGTGTTTTGTAAAATTCAACTTGAAGCTGCAGGTTCAAAACAAAAGGAAAAACTTTTTTTCACTTATCCAGCAACAGCGTTTAGCCTTGATTGTACTGTGAGTCTGTGCTCACACAGCACAGATATAATTCAAAGGCTTCAGGGTAGATTTTTACCCTCCTGCCTGAATGGATCTAAGGGTTATCCCTGATTTTTTTCCTGAAAGGCTTCTTTACTCTTCTCTTCTTTTGCTGAAGAATTGCTGTGGAAAATGAATTAAACTCCCTGTGAGATTGCTTCTTTTTTGTGTACTTTGTTGTCTCTGAATTTGTTTACTCATAATAGTTAAAGGTCCTTAAAGTACAATGCAATTTTAAAAAAAAATGTTTCAGAACAGTGAAGCAGCATTGTTGCCTCACAGCAAGCAGGGTCCAGTTCAAGTCCCAGCTGGGACCTTTGTGTGGAGATTACACGTGTACCTTGTGCATGTGTGGGTTTTTTCTGCACACAGGCTTCCTCAAACAGTCCAAAAACGTGCTTCATAGGTGAATTGATACCTCATAAATTGTCCTTATATGAATGGACATGTGGTTGTGGTATAGGTACCGGATGTTCTCGGGTTGCCGGATGTTCTCGGGGTTCTTCAGGGTCCTTCAAATGAGTTATATCACTAGAGGAGACATCACGTGGTTCCTCATGGGAGGAGAGCACCGCCATCTTGGTGAGGTCAAGTTTTGAAGACCAAACCACTTTTATAACATATAATAAAGAGCTCTGTTTTTGCTTTCAATCACTTCATTATATGAAAAAGAAGAATGGCTTGAAATTGCTTAGTTTTGTTCAGAAATACAAACTTCACGAGTACCCCTAACTACTTAGATTTTTTCTATGTTCCTTTATTTTATTTTACTTATGTTTTTATTTATTTGTGTGTTATGTTCATTGTTTCTTTTTTCCCCTCTATTCTTTATTTTCTATGTCAATATGTTATATTTGGCAATGGTGACTGATCTTCGAGGCAATATTGATTACATCGTTATTGTTTGTTGTTAACGTTAATGTCATTGTTAATGTATGATACTGCAATTGTCAATAAAGTTTTTTTTTAAAAACTTAGCGACATTAACTCATTGGTCGTGGCAACTTACAGCCAATCAAATAGTGTGACGTCATCATTGGTCGAAGGACCCCGAAGGACCCCGAGAACATTCGGCAACCTGAGAACATCCGGTACCCACAGTGGCCCTGCAACAGACTGGCAACCTTTCCAGGGTGTACCCTGCCTTCACCCAACAGCGGTAGCCCTGTAACCCCGTAAGGCAGGGGTGGTCAAACTCATTTTCACTGAGGGCCACATCAGCATAGTGGCTGTCCTCATAGGGCCAGATATAACTTATACATGTCGTTAAATGTAATGAAAAATAAATGTAACTACTCCTTAATGTTAAATAACTCATTTATTTACCGTATTTTCTGGACTATAAGTCGCCCTTTTTTTCATAGTTTGGCAAGGGGTGCGACTTATACTCCGCAGCGACTTATATTAGAAATAAATTGAAATAAATACATTGTTAACCCTCCTGTTATGTTCATTTGTGAGGAACAGAGATGATGTTCCTGGGTCAATTTGATGTATGAGGTATGTTAAGTGTTAAGAGTATGTTAAGTGACTCAGAGAATCAGCAAACCTTTTTTTACAGTAAGATCTTGAAGGCTAACAACATAATATTCTATTTTCCAATGATTTCATAGATTCAGAAATGCAATAAAAATTACAACTGTTTCTACAAATACAGGATGAAAACAGAGAATTATTTGCCATTGATGAAAGGAATAAATAAATAAGTATGAGAAAGAATTACTGTGAAGTTATGAGATAAACAGTCTGTTGTGTCATATGAGTTTGTGCAAGTTATTATATCTTGGTCTCAGATTTTGTCAAATACATTTCCCGTCAAAATGCGACTTATAGTCCAGTGCGACTTATCTGTGTTTTTTTCTACTTTATAATGCATTTTTGGGCTGGTGCGACTTATACTCAGCAGCGACTTATAGTCTGGAAAATACGGTATTTATTATAACTTTTTAAAGTGACAATTACAGTTGCATAGAAAACATATTTTTGCTTGTTACTCTATCATAAATCCTTTTAAAAAAGTCCTAATTTAAAGTTGCCCAATCCGATATTTCAAGTCAAAATCCCCCTAGAAATGACTAAATACACACCAATTTTTGCTTTTTATTTTAAGAAATTTAAAAACTTTCATGCACTCATAAAATGACATGGCGGGCCACATTTGGCCCTGAGTGTGACACATGAGGGATCAAACGGAATCAGAAAATGGATGAAACTATATCACGAGAAAACAAAGTTTTTTTTATTAAAGTTCATAACTGTAGGCTACAGTTAATTACCTTTCCCAAATACATTGAAATTGTAGCTTAAACAATGTTTTTTTTGTGAAAGCTCTCAATTAGTTCAATATTTTACTTATCATTAGTCAGATCTTAATAATACTATTATGCTTTTAAAAGCAAACAAGCAAATCATTGTTACATAAAATGTTTTTAAGTTAGATATGTTTTATCTTTTTAGTAACAGAAATCAAGATAAGCAAAATTGTGTGTAAAGCCTTATTTTTGATCTAATATTCAAATTTTTTTCTGACTTTAAACGTTTCACATTGTATGAGATAATGTGCTCAAGTTTGACCTGGTGAGATTAAACTACATTTGTTAGCAAAGATAACTTTTATTTTTATTTTTTTTAAGGGGACCCTATCGACTGGACAGCCTTGTTGGGTGTCAGGCGTCCAACCTGTTAAAATGACTTCAGCTCAGTTAGGTTTTGCAGAATACTGATTCACTTTTACCACCAGAGAGCAGTAGCATATAAAGAAATCAGAAAGTGTTGCTTCTTTTTTCCTGTAACTAAGTTATGCTGCATTTGATCAATTAAAAATGAATTTGTTTATTTCACTTGAGGCAGAGATACCTCAAGAGACAAATACTAACCCCAAAAATTAATTTAGTTTACCCTTTTTTGTATCAATTCATTTTAACAACCAAAGTACTGTGTTGTACTTCATTTTCCCTTATGGTTCTCAAACATTTAACAGTGAAGATTTTGTTTTATAAATGTAAAAAGACTTATGACTTTCTTAAAATCCTATTTTGATCCATTAAAGAATTGACCTTAACAGTTCAAAACTGCTAAATATTTTCATGCACACAGCTGCAGCAGCCAATAAGCTGCTTTCCAGGCTGAGTGCTTTTTGCTCTTGTAGCAGACTGGCTCCACATTAAAATCATTTCCTTTGTAAAATCACATGAAATAGGAAGCAGGTCTTTAAAGTTCACGGACAAACAAACCACCTTTCTTCTGTCTTCAAACTAAAAGCCTGAGCAGTGTGATTCAACAACAAAGCACTTTTGAAAAGGATAGTCATGAACGAAAAAGCAATTTATCAAAAAACAGATAAAGAGAGAGGGTTGAAAATTGTTTTACTATAAGAGTCAGGCTTCTTCTTGCTTCTCGGGATTGAGGCAAGACCAAAACAATGACAGCTATTTTCTATATTAGCAAAGGTGTTCTGTAATTGATGATAACATTCCTTTATTTTATATCTGACAGCAAAAAGGAAACAAAGACAGTGTTGTCTGTGATGAAACTGAAGTATGGGAGACGCAGGAACAAACTGGGAGCTTCTGCAGACAGTAAACATTAACCTGAATGGCACTTTGTGTAAACTCACACAGTCATTGTGCTGATGATTACAGAGCAGCACTGATGCTAACGTTCCTGTCTTCCTGAATGCCTGCATTTCCACCACTGTAACACGGGAACAAAGACAGACCAGATGTGAATCCTTGTGCGCACTTGTGTGAGTGTTTGTGTACAAATTGCCACGTATAGGTGACTTCCCTTTACATTTCCAGCTGACCTGAGCAAAATGTAATTTCAGGTTGTGGGAGAAACATAACCAGTGGTTTTTGCATGTGCAGGAATTGCTTTCATCTGTGTGTCCCGTCGGGAAGAAACTGTGGAGATAGTGAAGACAGAGCAGAGAGTGACAGGATGCCTGCCTCTTTCATTAGGATTGACTGCAGAAAGCAGAAGTGCAGCAGCTGTGTGATGTATGCAGATGGAAAATCTGTCTGAGACTTTGCTGGTGTTAAACCTGTTCAAAATGTTAAACGTTTTCTGACATTACTTTTTGAATATAGTTTTCCTCGCTGACCGAGGATACACTTGGTAAAAAAAAAGCTGTAACAAGAAGAAGGGAAAACAACACCTAAAAGATATGTATATGAAAGAAAAGAATGACTGCATCATTACAAATGTGTAATGTAATGGTAATTAATGTATTGTTAAATTGAATCTTTGCTCTTGTGTATTATTAGATAACTTTGTTATGTATTCATTATGTCGTTTTTACTTGCTCACTCTTGTCCAGAGCTCAGAGAAAGTTCTGTTGTAGGTTGCAAACAGTGCAGGTCCTTGGGCAAGACCCTTTACACTATTGCTTACCTATTAAGCCATGGTGAAGGGTACACACACACACACACACACGAAAATATATATATCCAAAAAATGATACACACCTAATTCTAGAAAATAATCTTTTTGGTTTGTTTTATTATAAACAAAGTACATTTTATATTGATTTTACATGTCATACATACATTTATCAAATCTAACTCTAATGAACTCAACCCGCATGTTGGTTAGTTGTTTGTGATGATTTACATAACCATCAGAACAGATCTGTACCAGAATCAGCCTTAGTGTGTGTAAACCCTGCCAGACAGTAAGGTGTAAAAGTGTTTTGTCATGGTGTCTGTGTGTGTGTGTGCATGTATAGCATGTTTACACTGCAGTTGGGGTTTAGAATGCTCAAGGATCACCTGTTTTGCTTTGTTTGTAGTTATTTGGGGATTTTTTTTTTTTCAACGGCACTGTAGGCTTTTTATCCCTCTTCATACCCAGAGGCGGTAAAAACTCAGCAGAGCAGGAAGGACAGGTGGTGGTTCAATCCCTGGTTTACTTTGCTTTGTCTGGACGCTTAACAATACATTATGATTACGTCTACCAAAGATTCAGTGAAATACGAATTCCTTAAACGGTCAAATTAAATAAAAAAAGGCTAAATAAGAACTCATTTTGTGATTAAAGGTGAAGAATATTCAAGCAGCTTTAATATGCCAGTTTTATTAACCTTCTTTCAAGTTCTCGATAACTGATGTGTAAAAAAATGTTTTTCTGTGACTGAATAATTCGTTTCGACTTTTTTTCTTTATTATTTGGCGCTTAGCCCATTTCAATCTGATGTTTTTACAAAAGCAGGAGCATATTAAGTGACTTTTTTTTCTCTCTCCACTTTTTGGCATTGATGTCAGGATTTTATGCAAATGCAACAATTTTCCAGAAACCTGACCCTCACCCTGTCATTAGCTGACAGTGGGAATCTTTCAGTGAGCCATTCACACTCAAACACCAAATCTCCAAGCGCTGCCTTATCACAGCAGCACAGCTGCTGAACAGAAGGAACCCCATCTTCTGCAGTGTGTAAATGTGCCAGAAATATGAGGCTGAAGCATCAAAACTTTCCTGTTAAATGATAAAAATCGGCTGCAGATTTTAGCAATTTTTAGTGTTAATGAGTCATATTGGAACAGACCATCACCATCAGATATCTGTATTTGGGGCAGTTGAACTGACCTTTCCTATCTATTTTCTCTGGATTTATTGTGGGAACGGAGCACAGTGGTGTGAAGTTCCAGGTGAAAATGCATGGGAGTCTCTAATTTTGTCAAACTAATCATGATCTTTGTGTCCTTGCTTTGTTCTGCCTCACACGCCCCGTTTGTCCTTACACTTTGGGATTCAGTATAATCTGCTTAATGGATTCCCACAGTGCACATCCAACGTGCATGGATCTGAGTGGCTTCTGTCGTATGAAGGCACAAAAAGATTGTGTTTGTACAAAGAAAGTTAATGACAGATGGAAAAAACCAAGGTTGCCTTTTACTTTGAAATCAAAGGCACTAAAATCCTGTAATCATCTGGCATTTTAATGAAGCTGGTGGAGACTTAAGCACGAAAGGTAATCATAGGAAGTATTTTCTAAACCTTGGGCTGAGTAAACATTTAGAAGAGTCAAGGCTGTCTACTTTGTGAGAAAACATTTTAAATCAGGGTTTTAAGACATTTTACCTTTATAGCAATATCAAATTTATAAAAGGGAATACAAGAAATACATAAAGGTGATCTTAATTACTTTTTTTCAAAATGATTTATTAGTCTGATGCTCATACTGGGTGTGCTTCCACAGTGCTTCAATAAAGTTGTAGATTTTTAGACCTACTTGTCTGTTATTAATGGTTGCCATTGTTGAAGCACTTGACTGGCACAGTTACCAAAGCAACAGCACATTTGGATTTACAGATGCTGATTAAAGTTGCTGTAATAAAGTCAAAGGGCAGAAACACCATCTTTTCAAATGTCATTTTTCATAGTACATAAAAAATAAAATAGACAAATTGTTGCAAACTATTTTAAAGTCCCAGTCCAATAAATATTTTTATCTGTTCTAAGACCATTCGCAGTGGTCTTTTAATTATGATGTTTTTAGCCCTCGTTAGTTATGTTGTTTTTGTTGCCAGAATTATTGCAGCGGAGTAAGCCTGCCCACACATCCCATAACTCTTTTGTTAACACTTTCTTTAGACACAGACCCTCATACCACCAACCAACCAATACCGCTACAACAAAAATTGTGAGCAACATTGGAGCTATCCAAGTCAGTTCTTAGTCAGATGCCAGCTAAGACAATAAAAACCAAAACGTATATGGATCAATGTGTCTGCAAACCTATGCACTGAAATGGAGCGGAGCGGGGAGCTTGTGCCCCGCCGATTGAAAATTTTACGTCACAGCTAAAAATATTTTCCAATGGCATCTTTTCATCTGCACAACAATTTGAATAAAAAAAACCTCAGAAATGCAATTTTACGCTTAATTGTCTTTATATATGCCCTCCATCATGAGAAAAAAATGCCACAAGAATGTGTTAAAACAACAAAAACATTGCAGTGGGCCTTTAAGTGTTGATGAATATTCTTACTTTTAATTAGCCAATCACATGGCAGCAACTCAATACATTTAAGCATGTAGACATGGTCAAGGGGATCTGCTGCAGTTCAAACGAAGCATCAAAATGGAAAGGAAAGGTGATTTAAGCGACTGAACGTGGCTTGGTGTTGGTACCTGATGACTTCTAAGGATTTCAGAAACTGCTGATCCACTTGGACTTTCACCCACAACCATCTCTAGGGTTTACAGAGAACAGTCTGAAAAAAAAGAGAAAATATCCAGTGAGCGGCAGTTCTGTGGGCGGAAATGCCTTGTTGATGCCAGAGGTCAGAGGTGAATGGTCAGACTGGTTCAAGCTAGTAGAAGAGCAACAGTAACTCTAATAACCACTGCTCACAACCAAAGTCTACAGAAAAGCATCTCTGAACACACAACACGTCGAACCTTGAGGCATATGGGCTACAGCAACAGAAGACGACACTGAAGATTGGAAAACAGTTGCTTGGTCTGGAGATTCTGGATTTCTGCTGTGATATTCGGATGGTAGGGTCAGAATTTGACGTCAGCAACATGAAAGAGTGGATCCATCCTGCCTTTTATCAACAGTTCAGTCTGGTGGTGGTGGTATAATGGTGTGGGGGATATTTTCTTGCCACACTTTGGTGCCCCTTAGTACCAACTGAGCAGTGTTACAATGCCACAGCCTACTTGAGTATTGTTGCTGACCATGTTCATCCCTTTATGACCACAGTGTAACCATCTTCTGAAGGCTACTTCCAGCAGGATAACACACCATGTCATAAAGCTGGAATCATCTCAGACTGGTTTCTTGAACATGACAGTGAGTTCACTGGACTCAAATGGTCTTCACAGTCACCAGGTCTCAAGCTAATAGAGAACTTTTGGGATGTGGAATGGGAGATTGGCATTATGGATGAGCAGCCGCCAAATCTGCAGTAATTGGGTGATGCTGTCATGTCAATATGGACCAAACTCCCAGTACTTTGTTGAATCTATGCCACCCATAACAAAGGCAGGCAGTTCTGAAGACAAAAGGGGTTCCAACCTAGAAACTAAGCTCACCTCCTCTCAAAATTGCTTCGACATCAGTAAACACAACCAGAATTTATCTACCGGCGCTCTGGATTATAAAACAAACTGTCGTTTTTGGAAAAAAAAAATGTTTTTAAGTGTGCCTTATGGTGCAGGAAATACAGTAAATACAAACATTTTTACCGTTTGGTATTGGATTGTTTTAGCATATAAGCAGATAATTTGCCTTTCTTACTTTACTTTACTGAAGATTAGTTTTTTTTTTCTTATCTGAGTCATAGCTGCCTCCAAACACAGCTAAAAGAAAGACACAGAAAAATGCATTTATGAATAAGAAATAAGCAGCTAAGAGAGTGGCTGTCTGCAAGAAACAGCAAATAAAGTTATCATAAACCAACAACACATGAAATAATGACAGAGTCTCTTAAATCATTAGTTTTTGTTGTATATTTCTTGTGCTGTGTTTTGTGGTCAGACTATTCTTAAGTTAAGCATTCATATGTATGTACTCAGGAAGAAAAATAAAATCAGAATAAAGAACAAGAATATAACGGGCGACTATTGTTAAATTATAATGATCTGCGTATATTCCTCTTTTTTCTCCAGAAGTGGGGTGACGCTTAATTTTCGTTCCCATCTCCAACTTCAGCAATGAATGGAACAAAAAAAAAAAACATGCAAGTTTTTTATTTTTTCTCTTTCCACGTTAGCTTTGTTCTTGTTTCTGCTCAAACAAATGTCTCAGGCCTCAACAGTTTTGATAGCTGCTTTTTCCATTGATGTATTATTACAACATAATTGTGTTTTCCTATACTTCTTATAGGTCCAATACCCACCAGACAGCCGGCTTGTCAGAAAAATCAATAACTTTCTGCAGTTTTTAATTTAAAAGTGTCACTATTATTCAGCGGATACTGATTTAGCTTTCAATGTGTTGGGGGGTGGCAAAATATCATAAAAATCTGATTCTACAATGTTGTGTTTAGGATAATGATTGCATTGGTAACTGTTTTGTCAAACATAACAAAAGAGGAGCCACAGAGGAGACTTTTACTGCCTTTTCAAAGCCGGCTTTTTGGATGTAAATTATTTTTTTAGTATTTTATAAAAACCTATAAAGGTGAAATGTAAGAACAACTCATTTGGTATGACGGTTTTCGTTGACAAATATAGCATTGTTTTTGTCTTTTTTCTCCCTTTTTCAGGAAAACCCAGACCAGGAGAAAGTAGGTGAGTGATGTGCAGCCTCCAACAAATTCATCTCCTCCTCTTATCCCCTCCTCCTTGTGACTGCCAACATCGCTGTCCACTGGCGACATTTCTGTGGGGAAAAAAAAGCTTCAAAATCCTCCAATATATGCAGAGATGGGCGGCAGCGCTTCCATGCAGCGTTTTCCGAGTGTCTTAAGTTAAAACTCGTGCGTGCTGCTTCTGCTGAGCATGTCCGGCGGAGCGCAGATGGATCACGCCAGTCACCGTGCATGCGTTCCGCTCCATCCCAACACTTTGGGATTTTTATTTTAATGCATTTCTTGTGCAGACACGGGATTTTTTTCTCCAGCAGCACCTCGGCAGGTTGTCAGTGAAGATGTTGCTTCGCGGACTTCTTTTCTTGTGCTTTTCCGTAACAGGTATTGTTCTCGCGCAGCGCGACAGCTCCGGATTATTTTACGCACTCAGATCAGAGCTATCAGAAGATGCGATCTTGGTGGCCAACAACGGATTGCGAGTGCCTTTCGGGAGGTCTGTTTTCATCGACCCTATAAATGATTTGGTGATCCAGACGCAGCCGGGGGACCGGTGCAGCATCACCGTCCTGGATAATGATCCGCTCTCGCAGAGACCGGGACACCTCTCTCCAAAAAAGTTTCCCTGTGATTTCGGTCCCAGAGATGTGACATACTTTCACTACGGCTCCAGAAGTCCAGCTAAAGACAGAGTGAGGCTGCAGCTCAGGTATGACACACAAACTGAAACCATAATCATCCCGTTTATGATGGAGGTTGACGTCCTTTTTACGCAGCTGGAGTTACTCACCAAAAACATGCCTCTCACCGTTGTGAGGCTTCAAGGGATCAGCAATCCCATTGATAAGAAGATTTTAGAGTTTACCTATGACAGAGACTCCTTTAAATGTGAGGTGGGACTCTTTTCCAGCGAGAGCTCACTGCCTAGATATGGAAAACTCCTGGATGGGGGGAAACTTTCCACCATGACAGACTGTGATGAGATCACTCAAGCTGGCATCCGCTATCAGCACACCTTTAACCACAAATCTCCAAATAAGGATTACATTCCCATGGTTGTAGAGCTGCATGATAAGGAGGACAACTTAGTAAAGCAGGAGTGTTTTCATCTCATGGTCCGTATTAAGGAAGGAGAGGAAAACACTCCTCCTAAACCCAGCTTTGCTTCCATGATGATGTTGGAGGTGAGCCAGTTTGTGATGACGGCTGTCACACCTGACATGCTCGCCGCTGAGGATGCAGAGTCAGACCCGGAAGAGCTTATTTTCAACATAACCTCCTCCTTATCTTATGAGGAGGGCTACATAGTCAGTACTGATGACAGGAACCTCCCAATCACATCCTTCTACCAGAGAGACCTGCGTGACCTGAAAATAGCGTATGTGCCACCTTCTCTGGACTCAGACACAGAGAGGATTTTCCAGCTTGAGTTTGAGGTGGTTGACACTGAAGGAGCCGTCTCAGATCCCTTTGCTTTTATGATTGTTGTGAAGCCGATGAACACACTGGCCCCCATTGTGACTCGCAACACAGGCCAGCTGCTGTATGAGGGGCAGTCCCGGCCCCTCATTAGCTCCCACAACTTGGAGATCAGCGATGAGGACAACCTAGATGCTGTCACCATCACAGTTGTGGACGGGCTGCGGCATGGGGACCTCTTAGTTCTCGGTTCACACAGCAAGTTCTTCACATCTGCCGACCTTACAACAGGGATTGTCTTGTACCAGCATGACGGAAGCGACACATATAGCGACAATATTGTCTTTAAAATGACAGATGGGAAAAATGAGGTGGAATTCCTGTTCCCCATCACGATTGTTCCCACTGATGACGAGCCACCGATTATCAATGCCAACACTGGTCTGGTGCTCTTCAGAAATGAAATGGTGCCTTTATCTCCTCACATGCTCAGTGCTGCTGACATAGACTCTGAGGACTCAACCATTAAATTCACCATTGTTCCGCCTTTTTCCACAATTGGCACAGTGCTGCTACGACAGTCGGATGCCCCAGAAGACCCATCTTCGTGGAAATTCAATACAGAAGATGAGGTGTATGAGAAGGAGGTGTCAGAGTGGCTTCAGAAAGACATCATAGATGGAAAGCTGTTTTACAGACACACAGGGCCTCACAGCTCCGGCACGGTCACAGATCAGTTTGTGTTCACTGTTCAGGATGACAACGACCCCCCTAACCTATCAGGCGAAAACTCATTCATTATCCGAGTCTTACCGGTTGATGATGTACCCCCTGAGTTATTCCCTGGTACCACCCTGCAGATGACTGTCGAGGAGTACAAGGTCACCCACTTTAGCAAAGAAGTGTTGCGCTACACCGATTTGGACTCTGAGGACCGTGACCTCAAATACACGGTTATCCAGCCCCCAATGGATACGGATGAAAATAACCCCATTACGTTTGGTTCTTTGGTTTTGACGGACAACCCTGACATTAAAGTGACAGAATTCACACAAGCTCAAGTCAACCACCATAAGCTATCCTATGCCCCCCCAGATGTTGAGTTGGGAATCACAGCCCATGTTGTGCAATTCCGTTACACAGTTGAAGACACAGCTGGAAACAGCGCTGAAGGCGCCTTTACCATCTACCTGCAGCCTGTCAACAACAAGCCCCCCCAGATTACAAACACTGGCTTTGGTGTGTTTGAACGAGGGATGCATATAATCACCCAAGCAGAACTGGATGCTGTAGACCTTGATACAAAAAGTGAGGAAATAACCTTTACTCTGAGCCAGCCCCCTAAGCACGGCCATATTCAGTTTGCATTTTCAGACTTGGATAAAAAAGGAGCTTTCAGACTTGCAGATATCTCAAATGGAAAGATATCGTACATGCATAATGGAGAGGAGACAGTGAATGATGGATTTCTGTTGGATGTCAGTGACGGGATTCATGTGGTAACTGTGACAGTCAAAGTTCACGTAAAGCCAGTTGATGATGAAACTCCAATAGTCACCCTACCCGCGGGAACCGTCGGCTCTCGAATAGATGTGCTGGAAAATGGTGCCACAGAAATCACAACTGATGTGATTCAAGGACATGACGATGACACAGATGACCTCCAGCTGACGTTCATTGTGGAAGATCCTCCATCCTTGGGTGAAATATTGGTCAAAGGATTGCCTGCCACTAGATTTACCCAAGCTGACGTTATTAATGGGGTGGTTGTATATGCACACACTAGTGGGGAGATAGGTCTCAACATCCTGCAAGATGGATTCAATTTGACCCTAACAGACATGTCTGATGATTGGACTGTAGGTGGCAATAAAGTCAGCGGAGTCCATGTTCGAGTCACTATTCTTCCTGTAGATAATCAGGCCCCCCAGGTCGGGATTGGAATACAATTCAGTGTCATTGAAGGAGAGAAATATGCCATCAGCCCAGAACATGTGAATGCTGAAGATAAGGACACCCCATCAGATGATATCCTTTGCACCATCATTGTTCAGCCCACTGCAGGTTACCTGGAAAATATATCTCCTGCCCCAGGCTCAGAAAAGTCAAGGTCAGGAACAGCCATCAGTGCTTTTACCATCAGAGACATCAGGGATGGGAGTATTTACTATGTGCAAAGCATTCACAAAGGAGTAGAGCCTGTGGAGGATAGGTTCACGCTAAGGTGCACAGATGGCATAAACTTTTCTGAAAATCACATCTTCCCAATTGTTATTATCCCTGCAAATGATGAAAAACCAGAGATTTACTTGAGGGAAATCGTCTTAATGGAGGGGATGAACATTGTCATAGACACACCAATTTTAAATGGAGCTGATGTTGACGTTCCATCTGAAGAACTTGTATTTATAATTTCCAAACCTCCCAAACATGGCACAATTTTAAACCAGCTATCCACAGGCTCAGTTCTAGTGACTAATTTCACTTTAGAACAGATCAAAGAAGCCTCAAGTATTATTTATGAACACGATGACTCAGAGGTAAGTGAAGATAGTTTTGAAGTCATTCTGACAGATGGAAAGTACTCTGTGCAGAAAACAGCCATGGTTATGATCATTCCAGTGGATGATGAGACCCCTAGGATGTCTATCAATGATGGCCTTGAAGTAAACATTGGAGAAACAAAAGAGATTAACAACAAAGTGCTGAAAGCAACTGATTTAGATTCAGATGACAGCACACTGTCATTTATCGTTCGTTTTGGGCCAAGTCAAGGTCACCTTCAAAGAAAAACCTCATCTGGGTCTCTGGAGAATGTCACACTCGGCATGAATTTCACACAAGCTGAAATCGATGCTGGTCTTGTGCTTTACACACACAACGGACAAGAGGGGATTCGAGACCTCATCAAATTTGATGTGACCGATGGCATCAATTCACTCATTGATCGTTACTTTTACATCACTGTTGGAAGCATTGACATGGTTTTTCCTGATGTGGTTAGTAAAGGTGTCTCTCTGAAAGAAGGTGGTAGAGTGACTTTGACCACAGACCTTCTCAGCACCTCTGACATCAACAGTCCGGATGAGAACTTGGTCTTCACTGTCACTCGGGCCCCTGTTAGAGGCCATCTGGAGTGCACGGATACTCCTGGGATGCCCATTGTGTTGTTTTCCCAGCTCCAATTGGCTGGAAGTAAGATTTTTTACGTCCACACTTCAGACGATGAGGTCAAAATGGATAGTTTTGAGTTTGAAGTCACCGATGGCTACAACCCGGTTTTCAGAACCTTTAGAATCTCTATAGTTGATGTTGATAACAAGAAACCCGTCTTGACCATAAAAAGTCTAGTTGTGACGGAAGGACAACTTAAGTTGATCACACCATTCGAGCTGAATGCTGAAGACCAGGACACAAACGAGAAGATGATCAGATTTACCGTCACCCAACTGCCAATTCATGGCAAACTTCTGTTCAACAAATCAACACCTGTCGCCAGCTTCACCAAACAAGACCTTAATGAGAATCTCATCAGCTACAAACACGATGGAACTGAATCATCAGAGGACTCTATTTCCTTCACCATCACCGATGGCACACACACAGACTTCTTTGTTTTCCCTGACACAGTTTATGAGACCAGACGCCCTCAAACGATGAAGATCACTATTGTAGCTGTCGATAATGGGGTCCCCCAGATTGTGGTGAACAAAGGTGCGCTCACGCTAAAGATTTTGACCACAGGTCACCTGGGATTACCCATCAGTCCCAAAGTACTGAGGGCAGAAGACAGAGATAGCAGACCGGCGTCACTGCTTTTCCACATCACTACTCAACCCAAACATGGATATGTTGTTAATCTGGGGCATGGAAACAACTCTGTGGACACATTTAGTCAAGGTAAGATGAAAACAAACCCTTCACTAAACTTTAAATGTGTTATCTACATTCTAATATCAAACTTACTATTTCATTCTTTTAATCAGCCTAGGTTTCTTAAACAAATTTGGACAATTTGAAGCAATATTTGTCAAATCGGCTAATTACGGCATTATACATAGAAAATAAATGGTCCTATCAGAGCTGCAAAACACCATTCTGATAGTTTTTAATTACACTTTCTGTGATCTAATAATTACATTTCTTTCAAGTGTGATTTGATACAGAAAACCAGTAAGTTGCAATCAAATGTTCACACTAAGGTTCTTTTGAAATCATACCTTTTCTGCTATATACAGTAAGAGGCACATGCCTGGGAATTTCAGTAGGTAGTATAAGGCTCTGATTTAGATGTACCTAACATATCAAATTATAAATACTCATCCAAAGTCTGAGGCTGATGTTTTGTAGACATTAAAGATAAATAATTGATCGTTCGGCATCTCAGAGGAAATGTTCCCATCTGATGTTCAGTACCAAGCTCTTGTTAAATGAAGCGAAACAAAGGTTGAGGATTGTGTGAAAAGGTTGAAGTGACATTCAAGTTGTGGAACATTCTAAGGTTAAGACAATAATGTTGCCTGAAAAATTTATGGAGGAAAGTAAGACCTTGAAAAAAAGGTCTAACAGACTTGATTATCAACATAAAAAGGAAAGCTTTGCCCACTATTTATGAATTTCAACACATTGTTGAAGGAGTGCCTGTTATGCTTACTGATACAGCAGGGAGAATTGAGACTTAAATGCCTCTGATTGTGGCTTAAAGCGAAGTAATCATCACGCTGAGGCAATTAAAGCAACAAGTAAGGAAATTCACCTTCTTGTGCACCAGCTTGGTGTAAGCACAGACATGGGCTGAGGAGTTGGAGTGAGAAATAGCTCTTAAGCCTGCGGGAGGTAGACACTTCTGACAGTCACTGCTCGACTCCAGCCTTTGAAACAAAAAAAGGGCAAAGATGAGACAAGAGTGCTGAAGGAAGGAGAGGCAAGCGAGTGCAGGAAAGGGGGAAGAGACTGCATGGGAAGTGGAGGGGGTAGTTGACTTGAGAAAACATTGAGGAAAGACTCTTTGGAGGTTGAGTCAGAAGGAGCAAACAGGCTCGTCAGAGGACTCAGTCAGGTGAAAAAGACAACCCTTTTCTCTTTATTTACTCGTCCTGTTTCCAGGGCACATCCCAGGAGGCCTTCTCTTTAAATATTGAATGAACATTGTGCCCTCCATTCACAGTTTTGGCTTTATATTTTGAAGGTCTTCCAGTTCGAGTCTGTGCCACAGACCAGGTCCTTCCACCTACAACACCTACAAAAATCTTTCTGAATACAGAAAACACCCAGGAAAAAAACACTTTATGACAGAAATAGAGGGGCAATAATCAGGGAAAGTGCAGTAGCAGAAGGCCACATGTAGCATGAGAATAAAGTCCCAGCCAGGAGTCAAGGCTTTATACTTTTATGAACTTCCTTCTTGTGACATCTATTATTCAAGGAGGTGGTTTGCAGAGGCCAAGCCCTCTCACACTGTTGATGATTTTTTTTGTCCAGAACTGTAATCGATGTTGGCTGAGAATGTTTTTAAAAAAAGGGTTAAAAAAAAACAAGCACAAGCCTGTAATCCAAAGATGTTAGGGAAACAGATGTGTACTACAATCCTGTGTTTAACATTCCTGCCCCGTCTGTCATTTAAAGAACCATCATCACCTGTTTTTTGAGACTGATGACATGAACAGTTGTTGCTCCCAACATTTCATTAATTTTTATTAAGTGTTTTTGTTAACTCTGAATGTAGCAAAAATGACTTGGGTTGTCTGATGGATTACAGAAGGGTTTTTTTCTGGTGAAAAATTGTTCAAACTGAGTGCTGATAGCAAGGAGAGAGTGTATTGTAGTAGGGACATGCTGCTACTGTGGTTGAAGTGGGACAGCTTCCATCTTTGAAAAGCTATTTGACAGAGAGGAGTGTTTGAACAAGCCATAAAGCAGTAATACAACTTCAAAGTTTCTTTGAGGCTATTTCTGTAGTGAGCATGAAACGTCACATGAAGGGTTTTTAAATCCCCAAATGCAAATCCTGACAAGGACAAATCTGTCCTGCATACAATTTAAAACGCATCCACCAGTTTGTTTTAACTTGTCATCATGCCTGACTTCGCATTGACTTCAGAAAGCAGTCAAAATGGCCGGCATTTGTCTTCTTCAATGAATGAATGTGAAAAATTCGATTTTTATAAAACGGTCTTTTTGTCTTAGTTTTGTATGCATTCCATCTAATTTGTATTGTTTCCAATATATTGCATGATTTTAAGTTAGCAGATGAAAAACTAAAGTTATATTTGTTTTACAGCCGACATTGATGACCTGCACATCTGCTATGTATTGCGGAATGAAGAAAACGCAACATCTGATGTCTTCTATTTCTCTGTCGAGGATAAAGGTGAGCTAAAACCCTTCTCACATTTGCTAAGTCTCATGTTTCCACATCTAATGTTTGTAATGTTGTCACTGTGGCTCAGACAATTCAGTTTTTTGTAAACTTAATAGACTTGAAAGTCAGATGTCAGCCACTTCTTTCCAGCTCAAAAGGATATTAATTATGTAAATTACACCAAGCAGGTTTAATAAACAGATCAGTGAAGTGTAATTGAGTATTTTGCACAGATTTTTTATTTTTCCATTTGGGATTTAAACATGAAATGATCTGTCACTCAAAGCTCTTGTGATGAAAGGCATGTATTCTGAGAAATGTGCAGGTCTATTTTCCATAAATCTTGGCTGCAAATAATGCTATGTTGGATTCATTTACTTGGGAAAGGATAAGATGTCTACCTCATGCAAAACAAAAAACAAAAAAAAGGAAAACAGCCTTCCTGATTGCAATAATAACACACAGCATTTTTTTTACGGTTCAAAGAATAAACGAGATGACCTGTAACGTATGTAAATGTGACAGCAGGACCTGTCAGATTGCATTAACGCTAAATTCTGTAATGCAGCAGTCAAGACTTTCACAGAGCTTATATGTCAGCCCAGCTCTGCTAATGCATTCCTGTTTTTAAGTGGAATGCATCTCTGAACTGAGACAGTAATTTTACTCGAGCTAATTAAATGATGACTACTTGTCAGTCTGGTGTTAGGGTTGGACTGAGGGACAGATTAGAGGTGATGGCATCTTATATATGTATGTATGTATGTATGTATATATATATATATATATATATATATATATATATATATATATATATATATATATATATATATATATATATATATATATATATATTTGCAGTTGGGTTGCATCATGGTAGCGCAGTGGTTAGTGCTCTTGCCTAGCAAGAAACAGAACACCAATGTGGGACCTTTCTGTGTGGAGTTTGCATGTTCTCCACCGCCCAGAAACATTATTTATATGTTAATTGGTTACTCTAAATTGTCCATGTGTGTGATTGTGGCCCTGCGACAGACTGGCGAACCGTCCAGGGTGTCCCCTGCCTTCGCCAGCAAGTGGCCGGGATAGGCTCCAGCAGCCCCGTGATCCCGAAAGGGATTAAATGGAGTAGAAGATGAATTGATAAATAGACTTGCAGTTGTTGAAAAAAGTACCAAATGTGTATCACAAGTTTCCATTTTAGAAGAAGTAAATAACTATATTACATTAATATTCTTGATTTTTATTTTCTTTTTGATGAAAACCACAGTTAAAGCCTATGTAAAAGTGGTGCACATTTATGCCAACAATTCCCCACATACACGAGGAATATAAGCACTGAGGGATTGCTGCAGGCGAAAGGGTGGCCAAGCCTCCAGCAGAAGGAGATGTTTGATATTTAGGACCCCAGGCAGCATCTGCAGTAATGAGAGCCCTGAGCGTTGGGGCTGGGCAGACCTCTGAGGGAGCCACTGGTAATTATGCGGCCCTATTACAGGCTCATCTGCAAGGAAAGAGCGTCAGAAGGAACCTTTTCTAACAGGTTAAGACCAGCCGGGGTCTCTATATTTAACTCAAATTGGCTGAAGCGCAGTATCTTTCTCAGGCTTTTGTTTGGCTTTGGGATCATCAGAAACACATGGCAATGAACAATACAAACTGCAGCGGAGATTGAGAAATGACTGGAAACTATTCATAATGAAATTGCTTAAAGATTTTGGCGATTATTTGAAGTGATAACAAAAACTGTTATGTAAAAAAAGAGGTCTTTAAATTTGAAACACAAAAAAGAAAAGAAAGTAATTTAACTCCTATAACTTTTAGAACATTCATGGATTTGGCAAATTAAATGTATTTCTTAATTCAAACCATATACGGTATATATTAATCTGTGTCCATGATCTCTGCATCTACTGCAACAACAGGTAACATTTTACATTTTACATTGTACATTTTATTTTGAGGTATTTCCAGCAGACACTGATCAGCTGCATTTTAATGTTCATAATGACATTGAGTTTTACATAAAAATTGGATTTCTTCAGGCTTTTCTAAAATCTGTGCTTCCATGTATTTCACTGAAATACTTATTTCCCGGAATAATAAAGAGCAAATCAGTAGTTGCTTTAACTCTGTCATTTTGATTTTTTATTTGAAAGTCATAATTTTTACATGGCTGGTTTAGCTCAAGCTGCGCCTTTTGGACAGACGATGTGACATTAAGCTTTAGCTATTTTTTTATTAATATTTAAAGGAAGTTAATTGAGAAAAAGAAGTGAAAAGTAATTTAAAACTAAGTAACTAACTAACTCAGCTGATCTTTATTGTGTAGCAGCGGACCATTTTTTTAATTTTTTTTATTTTATTTTATTTTTTTTAGTTCCTGCTCTTCCCACTGTAAATATGAATACCTAATTGTTAAAGCAGTAGCAGCAGTAGTAATTCGTGCTCACAAACACACACGAGTCAAGCTTCCTCATTAACTTATTTTTATCCTGTTTTTCCGCAAATTCTCATTACACCTGATTCATAATCTATCCATATCTTTCTTGATAAGAAAAAAAACTCTGTCCCAAACTCTGTTTACAAGGTGACCTAAGTAACATTAACATAGAATCCAACAAGGCACACATGGTTCTCACCGCTATATGTATTGCAAAGAAAACTATCCTCCTAAACTGGAAATTTAAAAATAATCTAACATTAATCACTACAGAAACCTCACGTCAGACCATATTAGTTTAGAGATAAAGTCCACTTCCTCTACACATTATCTGTCGACTTCAGACTCTCCCTGGTCCCAGCTGATTAGTCACATCAGCTAGTAGGGGTGGGATGGTGATGGGTTGAGCTGGGTTCTGGCTGGTCCGGTGGGCTGGGGAAGGATTAGGGGGCCTGGCCCCCGGGGTCAAAGATGCATCCACAGCAGAGGGATACAGGAGTTAATTTATTGCATTTATTTTTGGGTTTCTCTGGGCAAAGGGCTTAATTTATTTATTCTCACTTTACTTAATTATTTTACCTATTTTTTAATTATTATTATTATTTGTATTAATTAACTTATTTTATTTATTTATTTATTTTCTCTTTCTTCTTATTTTTTCTGGGGGGGGAGGCCCTGGGAGGGGGAGCGGGGGCGTAGTGCTAGTCCCTTAGAAAGGTCAGGGGTATGAGTGGAGGTGCTGGACCTTCTGCCCCTCAGGTGCGTCGCTGGGCCCCTTCCTTGCTGACTGTCTCTCTGCGCTGGCGCTGTCCCGGTTTCTATTTGCGGCTGGCTGGACTCCCTCTGGTTTCCCAGTCGCCCTGGGAGGTGAGGTGCGTACTGCGGCTGGCTGGGGGCCAGTCGCTCAGGGGGAGCCTTCTTCCCCCGTTGTGCCCATCAGCCTGCTCCTTCCCGCTCCCACCCAAAAAATTTTGCAAACATACACATAGGGCCCTGGGAATCGGACGGGTGAGATATGCTGGCGGGGCTGGCCGGGAGTAACTCTCTTTGGGGCAACGTCGGCACCGGCCCTCCACTTTTACTCGCATATTAGACACCTTGATTCATGTAGGCCCAAGATTCTAGGGTCTGGCGAGGAGGGGTTGAGGAACGTGTTGGGTGAGGGGGCTGTATAGGGTAGTGTTGTGTGGGGGGAGGTAGGGGTGGCGCTGTGGTTGCGTCGTAATCTTTGGGCTACTTGGGTCGGACACCAGGGCTGGCCTGCGGTGACGAGGCTCCGGCTGGGTGGTGGGCTGCTCCTGGGCCCTCTGGGACCTGGCCTCATCCCGGTCCCACCGGGCGCTTGGTGTCCAGCGCCCGGTGACCCCAATGGCTGCTGCTCTGTACGGCGGAGCACGCTTGTCATGTGGCCTGGGGGTCCTGACACTGGGCTCGCCTATGCCTCCCGGTGTCGGATGGGCCCCTGTAGGGGGGCCTCCTCTGCACCTGGCTGACCCCCCTGAATCATTTTAACCATGTAAATATTTTTTTAGAAACTTTAAAGGAGGGTGTTTTGTGGCTGGACTATAAAAAAGAAAAAGCATTTCAGAAAGAGAAAGCAATTTTCAAAAACCAAAACGAGATGTTAAAAAACAAAATACAATGAAAAACTGTAATGGGATATCGCTGATTGGGGAGGACATTTGTACATCATTTCAACTGAAAGTATTTTGGAATGAAGCGATGTTGGATACAATCATCCCTCAGCGATGTCCCATAGTACCAACCTTTTGTGGTTTCTCATTGTGTTTTGTTTTTTAACATTTTATTTAGATTTCTGGAAATTACTTTTGTTTTCCGAAATGTTTTTTGGATTTCTGATATTTTGTTTTGTTTTCTGAAATATATTGCTGTTTTTTAAACATGTGTTTTGTTTTTTTTATTGTCATTTTTATGAGTATTTTGTTAATGAATTTGCACTTCAGGGCCACCATACCTTAAAAAAAGACGCAAATGTATAAGTTCAGGTAGCTGTGACAGATTCAAAGGGGGTGGGGTCAATCTGGGAGGCGTCAATGCCAACCTGCAAATAAAACAAACCAAAAAGAAAAAGAATTAAGACTCAAGCAATGATCAAAGTCAGCAGATATTTCAGGTTTTAGGTCACATCCTTTGAAGGACATGTCTCAGGGGAATCTAACATTTTCTGTAAAACATTGAGCACAGATGAAATTTTACATAGTTGAATTCAGCAAAAAATTTACTTCTTCCCTGGCTTGAGGAGCAAATTCCCTTTGTCTTTATAGAGTGAAGACTTGACTATCACTCACTTCTCTTAAGTCACAGCTCTCCCATTTTCATCCTCTTCATCGCCTTCCTGTCAGTTTGAGATCTTTGTTCTTTGTGATTTATTCATTTCCCTACAATGTGCAACATCTGCGTTCATACTATAGTTTGTCCTTTAGTGTTATTTTTGTCTGTCTGGCAGTCAATCTGTATCCTTTATCCTCTTGAGATTCAGCCTTAAGGTTGCTATCTCATTAATTTCAGTGTGGTGGTTTATTATGACAGGAATCGACTCACTCCCAGTTAACAGTTTCAGGTTTTGCTGCCTTCCGTTATCAATTTGTCAGAGTGCTGATGGATCTCTCATTTGTAAGATGCTATACAATCTGCAATGCTCTCTATTATACACATTTGGTCCTTACCTTGAGTGAAGGAGCGAACCCCCTTCGATTCGGTATTCCCCGAGCTTGACAGATGATGTGTGAAATGTGAACATTGGAGTATGACCAAAGAACCTTCTGATCTTAGGAAAGCAATGAAATCAAATGTTAGGATTTACATTTTTGACATTGTGAATACACTGCACCCAACTATTGGTATCAAATCTGTTTTTTATTTTTATATCATCTAGTCCATTACCCTGTTTTCCTTCTAATTTATAACCTCATCTTCTTATGTAAAATGTATATTCAATGATGAAACAAAACTAAGTTTACCCAAAAAAATCATTCTCACCATAGCAATTTCCTTTAATCTGCTTTTTATTTAGATTTATTTATGAAGGTTCTGCACTTCAAAGCACACCTCATGTACAGTCTTTACTCAGACCACATCTTCATCTTCAAAGTACACAGTGGATAAAAGCTCCTTTTTCTGCTGCTTCAAAGCCACTACTTTCAAACTATTGGCTTAAATGTAGATGCTGTGTAAATAAGTCAAGTCCAGATTTAGCCAGCCCCACTATGGGGTGCAGGCATTGACAGTAATAACAATGGATGAGTAGGTGTGATGTCACCCATAGAGAATCCCTTACCTCCAGCTTTGCAAAATTAGGTCAAATCCCTCACTATTGCCTTCTGATAAGGGCGAAACCAGTCGACATTGTTTGGTCCGAGTCGCTCTGAGTCAACGTATCTGTGACAGTGGCAACAGTAGTTGCCATGGATACGTTGACTCCGAGCAATCGGCTAATCTCAGTTGACTGGTTTCAACATGGCGGCGCCTGTATCACAAAGCAATGCTCCTTCCAATTTGGAAACAAGGGGTTTAGCCGTCGATTGTTTTTACAGTCAATGGGTGCAGGTAGAAAATCGTGGGGAGGGGCCAAGTTTGGGTGTGCTGAGAATTTGGGGTGTCATATGCTTCCTAGCCCTTAAATGCTTAGAAAACCATCCTGTCACCAAAATATTTCTATCTATCTATCTTCTTCTTTAATCTTTTTAATATGACTTGTAAGTGTTTATTGGGCTTGGGACGGGCACAGGACACAGGTTTGTGCCCTGTTGAGGCTGCATTTTTCCTTTTTTTTCTTTTTTTGTCTGTCTATTTGTTCATCTGTCTGCCCATCCATCTTTACATTTTTTTGTCTTATATTTCAGCTTTTGAGAATTTTTTGTTGCTGTTGCTTTTCTGTTTGTTTTTTATTTCTTTTCTGAATTTTTTTTTTTTTTTTTTGGGGGGGGGGGGGGGGGGGGTCACCGCATTTGCTTCCCCATGACCACATCCGGCCTTGAAATAATTCAAGTTGAAATGGGTGCTTTGTGGCAGAAACTGGACACATCATCTAACAAACTGCAAGCAGAGAGGAGAACTGAAAAATGAGATGTCCCAAAATGTCCCAAGCTGTATTGCGCTCACGTACCTTTAAAATATTGTATAGAAGGCACAGTGAGAAGCTAGAAATGACATCCCTGCTGAAGTTCTACCTCCTACAGGACAGAAAATGCTTTTGGTTGTCGATCAGCATTCACACATACTGTGCATGCTGCCGCTTCGGCACAGATAAAGGCAAATGTGCTCACAGATGTAGAGTGTCTCACACAAGTACACACAAACACATGGAGGCTGCTTCTCTGTCCCAGAGCGTTCTTGCCTTCAGCTATGCCCAGGGTCAGAAATATCTGTCTTTGCAGGAATCATTGAAAAACCTCAGGATATTAGGTGCAACTCAAAAACTTCAAAGGAGAGAACCCCAGCTGTCACTTTCTTATGGTTTCATGTGCAATGTTGCTTCAGGTGTTTCTGCAGCACAGCCGTGCCTTGTGGCTACAGGATGCAGGCGAGGAAATGATGAAGTTTAAGGTATTAATGTCAGGAAAAATTCCGTTTTGGTGCACTGATAACTTTTCTTCCGGTGAAATGTCAACCTAAATGCCTTAAGAAAAAAAAAGGAGAAACAAACAAGCAACATGCATTCATTGGATTTTACTATTCATTCATTAATTCCTTCTCCATTTTTTAAAGCTCTCAGCAGAGTAGCCAGAACACTTCAGTCAAAATAAGGTAACATGATTTGAAGCTGCAAAAAAAAAAAAAAAATAGTTTGAACCATTTCTGCCAAGTGGTTGATTTTCTGGATTCCTGTTGAAGCTAAAATGGCCTGTTTTGGTGGAGGGCAAATCAAAGTAATTTGTTTTTCTGGAGTTTTCTCTGGGAGAGATCATTGAGATGGTTGGCTGCATAAATCCGTTTGTTTGCCACTGGAATCTGGGGATTCAAACACAAAGGAGAACCAAAGACAGATGGAGGCATGAGGGAGAAGACCACACCACTCTAGCTGCAGCAGGAGAAAATGCTGTGCAGGAACAGCTTTGCTGTTCTGGGAGGAGTGTCACTTTATGTTAATCCTCATAGTTGAAAAAATAAAAACAAACACAACTGTTTTCATCTGTTTCTTTTCAAACTGTTTCAGTTTAAGATCTAACATTTCGTTATCAAAAACAGCACAAGCAGGGATGTTGGCACTGTAACACACGCCTGCAATCACACAACATTTGACACCGGTTTCACACGCTCACTCCATATCTGTGCCTGATAGTTCACCTTTATGTATGCACTGCTGCTTTTGCTCTTTGTGTTTACTGCAGAGCCATAAAAAATGCAATTTCAGGGGATCTGCACTAAACATTTGATGTGACAATTCTGAGATCTCTGTCTCTGGCAGATTTTTTTCTTTGCAAGCTGGTAACATTTGATAAGCTATGAAAGCGAAACAGATTTTTTTTCCGGGCAGTTTTATTTTTTTATGGTATTATGGCAAAACTACAAACTGAAAACCTAACAAAATATGTAGGCTCTGTGTAGTGCGGAGCTCACTTATATGCAAACCTAGCTGGAGATAGAGCTTGTTAAGTGCTTGCACAGGCTGTTAATTTGAAAATATGATATAGTTATAGATAGATAGATAGATAGATAGATAGATAGATAGATAGATAGATAGATAGATAGATAGATAGATAGATAGATAGATAGATAGATAGATAGATAGATAGATAGATAGATAGATAGATAGATAGATAGATAGATAGATAGATAGATAGATAGATAGATAGATAGATAGATAGATAGATAGATAGATAGATAGATAGATAGATAGATAGATAGATAGATAGATAGATAGATAGATAGATATGGACTAGATAGAGAAATGCAGTTGGGTGGTGACAAAGAGAGGCAAGGTACAGTCCACACAGGAGGGATCTCACTCCGAGAAGGAACAATAGCAGACATTCCGGACAGTTACAAGTACCTTGGAATTCCACGGGCAAACGGCAACCTGGAACAGGCAACAAGGAAAGCTGCAACAGCCAAATACCTCCAACAAGTAAGGCAAGTCCTGGGAAGCCAGCTCAATAACAATAACAAGAACTCAAGAACAAGACCCAGACAATGAACAGTTACACACTGCCAGTTATCAGATACGGAATAATACGATGGCCAAAGAAAGAGATACAGACCACGGATGTCAAGAAGCTCCTCACCATGCATGGAGGGTTCCATCCCAAATCCACCACCATGAGACTGTATGCTAGCCGTAAGGAAGGTGGCAGAGGAATTGTGAGCGTGGAAGCCACTATCCAGGATGAAACATCCAAGATGCATGAATACATTAAACTCAAAGCCCAAACTGACAGTGTGCTCAGTGAATGTCTCAGGCAATGGAGAGCAGAGGATGCTTTCCTGGAGGACATATCCTCAGAGAAGGACAGACCCCTGCATGGGATGTACCACCGGACCATAACTGAAGTGGTTGATATTAAGAAGTCCTACCAATGGCTAGAAAGGGCTGGCCTACAGGACAGCACTGAAGCGCTCATCCTGGCAGCTCAGGAACAACCCCTGAGCACCAGAGCCATAGAGGCTCAGATCTACCACACCAGAAAAGACCCAAGGTGTAGACTTAAGAGGTCCAGCACATAACTGCAGGGTGTGAGATGATAGCAGGGAAAGCATACATGGGGTGCCACAATCAAGTGGCTGGACTAATATACAGGCACATATGTGCAGAATATGGAATGGAAAGTTTCTTATTGCCAGAACAGACCCGATCCAATCAAGATAATTAGCTGAGATTTTAGGGAAAACAAAAGCAGAAGAGTGGCCCCTCAAGGACTGCAGCATGGCACCGCGGGTCCAATCAGACATTCAACTGTGAAATGGGGTCTTGACTCTCTGTGTCTCCTTTTTCTTCCTTTTTTGTGGGGAAGCAAAGAGCAGTTTTACTCTTTTTTTAATGCTTAATTATTTGAATTTGTACAGATTTCATGTTATTTATCTCTTCAACATGTTTTTTTTACTTCTGTCTTTTCTGCTTTTACATGTGTTAAAACACATTCAATTCAGAAATATAAAAATGATTGCTTTTACAGTTCATTCTCTGCACAAACAGATGAAATACTATTTGATCACAATCAAAGATACATTTTGTAAAAGCACTCCTTGAGGCAAGAAAAAAAATTCAAACATGCTTAGTTTTGTTATGATAGGGTTAATAACTTAGGCACAAAATCTTGCCTTTCTGTCTTATTTGTATTCTATCCTACTGAGCAGAAATGTAAGACTTTTTGAAATTGTCTGAAGACTAACAAAATACTGATGAGGGCTAGAGAATCATTATTCCAAGATTGGAATAAGATTGGACTAAAGGTTCTGCCCTCCGAGCTAAAAAAAAAAAGGTTCTATTGGGATATTATTTAACAATGCAGACATGAGACAGTAATAATCTCTTCTAGACGTTGATAATGAGAAAGGTCTCTTAAAGTTATTAGGGTCAGATGAATGAGGTACCAATGCTGTAACACTCAGACCTGCATCAAAACAAAAGACTTGCAAGTCTTTTGTTTTGATGTCTCATTAGATTATTCTTGTTCAGGCAAAGACTGCCTTTTTTTGCTTAGAATTTCAGTGTCTTTATAGAAAAACCTTTGAATGAAGAATAAAAGGTGTAGGTCATTGTGAGACCCGATTTGAAGAAGGAAAAAAAAGATGATGTTCGGTGGGAAAAAGGTGCAGTAGTGACATTGGTTTGTCTCTTTTCATTTCAGTGTTTATCAATAGCATCTGATACCAAAGATTCTCTCTTAAGGCCTTTCAAAATGGAATTTAGAAAAGAACATTGCTTTCTTTTGTCAAACTAAATCAAAAGCTGTTTGCTGAAAAAAAATGTTAATGGATAATTTCCGCAAACTGGAAACCATTCATCCCAAGGGAGAGGGTTGGATGAGTTTTTTACTTGGCTAGTCCATGTTATTTTTGCAGGTGGGTCAGTTTATTTGAGCTATCGACTGATATGAGAACGGGACTGAGTGACCCCCCCACCCCCACCCCCCCCACCCCCCGCAAACCAAACAGGAAGTACCCACTGGCTCCAAGAAGCCAAAATCCCACAAACTACTGAGAAATACATAGCTATTACTCGGTTATTATATTTGTCATAATAACCAGTCTTGCTCTGCTACCCTTTTAAAAAAAATTCTTGTTAATCCTAATTTTTGTCCTGATTTTTTTTCTATATTGGTTATTTAGTTGTGCAATCAGATGCATCAATATTAGTATGTGGTCTCACGACAAACGTTTGAAATGTTGGATGAACAGATTCTCCCAAGGCCATTTTCAAGTGACAGGGATGTGGAATTCCAACAAGCCCATCCTGGATTGGCTAGAGTGGTTCCCATAGAAACAATGACTCAGCCCGACTTGAACCAAACACTGCTTACTGATGTTATCTTGCTCCAACATGGCGGTGTCCAAATAGCGAAAAAGTGGCGACTGAATTGACTTTATTTTGAAGTAAGTCATTTTCTGTGGGGGATGTCACTCTCACTTGGTCCAATTGAACTTTGCTTCAAGTTACTTGCAAGTGAGCCTTGGTGCAGTTTAGCCAGTGTGAAAAAAGGTGAAGTGAACAAAATGTGCAAGTGGACCAAAGACGATTAGGATTGTGAGCTTTGAGTTTGAAGAAGCTAAAAATAAGGATGTATTTCTAAAGGCGTGTAACCCTTTAACACCAGAGATGTCACCAGCGACACCTAAGTAACTCGTGCCTTTTGACATATCGTAAATCTTTGACCATTTACACCATCAACGAGAAAAAACAGCTGATTCTAATGCAGAAAAAAGCAGCTTTTTTTAGCGGCTTTGCACCGATATCCAACACATTACTAATGTAAAGGGTTGGATAACAGCACAAAGCCACTTTTCTCTGTGACAGATTTAAGTTGATTGCGTTAACACTTCACTACCGTAGTGTTCAGTGCAAGGCTGTTTTTCTCTTCTTTAGAATCCACTAGAATTAGTAGTAGAACCATAGTTGAAAAAACATAAACACAGGGAATGCTGCTCTGTTATAAACCTCTTAAGACCTGCGTGGACTTCTTATTTTGGTTTATATTACCACAGAATTTAATTCTGCTTAACCTGGTCTTTGTGACTAAGTGTGAAGTGGGTAAGCTCAAATTTGAACCTGTTTCTTTAGTGATTAAAGGGCTAATTATGTTTTTTACAAAATTAGGACTGAATTTGCAAAGAAAAAAAACGCACAGAAATTCAAATGAAAGCTGGAAAAGGGAAAATCATTCAATGTTTTTTTTTAAGTTGAAAAAAAGAGAAAATCTCAGGGTTAAATAAAACGCATGTTTTAAATGTAATATTTCCATCCAGTTATATTCACTCTCAAGAGTGCAGTTTGAAAGCAGCATAAAGTTGTGCACATTTTGTGTTTGTTTTCTTTCCTTTAGAAATTGTGCAAATTTTGCTGAAGTAAAAATCAACCAAAGATGAAACTTTCTTTCTTGAGTAAAACAAAGAATTTCCCTATTTACTTTTAGAAGAAAGCATCTGCAATAAAGAAAGAGAAAAATTTTCCAGTTTTACACTTAAGAAGCAGTTTAGTCTTTAGTCTCGCAGCTTCTTCACAGCAAGAAATCTCAACACATTACTATGCAGTTAGGTCACACGTCTTCTGATATTGAGGCTTTTTAGTTCTAAAGTAATCCTATCTGACAGCTCAGCTCTTAGAGATTAGCGTGTAAAGTATATCCTTTATGACAAACCAACATTAAAATGTCAGCACTGAAGCATCCAAAAGTTTCTCCCTGCATGGTTTTCTCAGAAAACACTGTTCCTTGAAAATGTTAGACAGAAGTAATGATCCTTTTATTTTGTCAAGATAAAAAAACAATGCCTGTGTGCTGACTTCTGTTGTTAAAGTCCTTGAAGGGGGAGCGAAGTGTATTTAGCTCTGTTGACCATAATTTCAAAGCTCCTTTTTTGTCTGGTCAGCTCATGTGAGAGGGCTTTTATCCTTTTATAGGACTGGAGGATGAGACACTGTAAAGCCTACTGTTTCAGATCCCTGTTGTCTGTTCACTGAGAGGTCACGCAAAAACGTGTAAATGCTAAAAAGCACCCACAATAAGGTTTTCAGGCATTTTTTTGCAGCCTTTACTGTGTGAGAGCTGGACTGAAAGTCAAAGTTGCAGACAGAGTGGAATTGGAAATGTGTGCATTTAGTATTTTTGCTTGTTAAGTGAAGCCTGAACTTAGCCTGCAGGCTTTCTGGAGAATAGAGCAGCTCTGATTATATTAGCTGTGTCCTCACCTCAGCATGTTATAGCTATGTTTGCCAAGCTGGAAAGTGCTGAACTTTTCACCTTTGCTGCATTTTAGCACCATGTCTGCAAACCATGTTAGTTTCCTCCTGACAGAGAGTCCCGCTGTGTGGTGCGCTACATTTGAAGATGGATGGGTATCATCTTTACTCTTTATTAGGGATTAGTGACAAAAACTATACTCCTGTTTGTTGCACAGTGGTCCATTTGAACAACACAGCAGCCCCTCTTCTGGATGTAGCCCCTACTTGATGATAAAAATGCAAAAACACACAGTTTGAAGCTTTTAAAGGGGCATCATTACATTTTTAAAATGTGTGAAATTGATCCCAATGGAGGTTTCTAAAATAAAAAATCAAGTTTAGGTTTTTAAAGCTTACATGAATGTGGTGCAGTTCATCTTTGCTTGGCCAGACAAGAAAACAACACAATTTTTGTTTAGTTAGTTTTGGACGTGTTTCTTCTGTGATATATTTACTACCACACACTTTCACCCCTGAGGGTATTGTGTACACCCAAAGCATCATTTTCAAAACATCATTTTTAACAGCTTATTAACTATTGAGGTGTTTTGTAAGCTTAGCTTTGGAAAAAATATAATATCTGGTTAGTAACACTAGCTGGTTGGCATAGCTGACACCACTTGAAGAGCGGAAGGAAAGAGAACACAATCCACCTCAACTGATCACAGAGCAGACTAACAAGGACTTACATGCAAGCATAACAAACCTTTTTGCTTCTTTATAAAATATTCTGAAGGCAAACGTGCTGTGAACATTTGGCCCGCATGCTGTCAATAATTAAAAGGCTTCATCTTCATCCAGTTTTCTGTGAACCTTTTGCTTCACACATTATTCCCCTGTGTCATTTTCCAGCTACAACTGAACCACTGGGACATGCAAGTTTTTGTGTGAAACCTTTTTTAATGACCAACGTGGTTTTTGTTTTTCTGCTTTTTATTGAAATTTCAGGCGGAAACAAGCTTAAGGATCAGCAGTTCCGTCTGGACTGGGCCTGGATCTCTCTGGAGAAAGAGTACTATGTGGTGGATGAGGAGGACAAACACCTGGATGTGGTGCTCAGACGCAGAGGCTACCTCGGAGAGACGTCTTTCATTGGTTAGTTTGTGTGTTCCCGTCTCACTTCTTGGACAGAACTAGGAGGCAACAACAATAACACAAGGTGGCAGAAAGGTCTGCCAGGTAACAACTGAAACCACTCAGGGGAAATACACTGAAGGAGCAGCAGGTGATGTGATGACACTGGACAGGTGTGAATATTAAACAAAGAGCAATGCTGAACAGAAAAAACAAAATAAAGAAAAAAAGCAGCTTAACATACCAACAAAAAAAAAAGATTTAGATTTTTTTACTACCATAAATGTTGTTAATAACTCCCAAACTGTGATTGACTTCACATGGTTTCCATGCCTCATTTCAAAGTAGTTCAAGCTTAACTGTTTCTTTGCAAATTTTCAAAGATTTTCATAATAATTCAGTTAACTTAATAAAATAAATGGGATTTTCTTTGACATAAAATCTGCTAATTTGGTTGAACAAATGTATTTTTTTGACTGAATTAACTGTTATTCAATGAAGTCATTTTTCAGTTCTGTCTAACAATGTTATATATTTTCACGCGTGCAAATGATGATTTCCATTTTAGGAAAAAAAAAACGCAATTATATTTTTGTCTTCAAATTTTATAATCCATTTATAATTAAAGTAAGAATTTGGCAGCTACGAGCCTTTAAAGAAATGTTTTTATCTGTAGTTACTGACATAAAAAAAAAAATCTGCATAAAAACGTCCAAAAGCACAAAAAGATAAAGATAAGCTGTAATTTGCACATTTGTTCAGTTCACCTCAAATAAATCCTAACTTAAAAACAAAACGCCTCAAATTTTGACAGAATCACGTCAAGAAAATCAGTGTTGCACAAAGTATTTTCTGTGGACTGTAATTAAAATTGATTGACTTTATCTGTGAACAAATGTGCACATAAATCTTTTTCAAAAAATTATTGACCTTCTCTAAATATCCTTATTTTTTTCTTTTATTCTAATTATGCATGGGCGTTTAATGCAAAACTGCTTTTTAATTGTATAACATCAGTTCAGATAGATAATATAAAGCTGTGTCAAGTTTAAAGTCCCACTCTGATCATCTTTTAATTTATTTTCAAAGTGTTCCCAGTGATCGTGCCATTTTTCTAGCCAAAATCAATACACTTGTGTCATTTTCTAGTACATAGTTTCTACGGAGCGATGGTAGTTTAATAGAAATTCACCTCTGATTTGTGGACGGGACCGTTGATACGGAGAAACCCCAGCCCCCCCTTCCCTTTCTCACTGCCAAGCGCATTCTGTTCATATGTTCTTCCACTAGCTTATAGTCCCTCACAAATGGTGAACAATATTGGGGCTATCCAGCCTAGAGTTTTAGCCAGATGCCATCTCTAAAGAGGAAAATGAAGACGTAAATTGATTTATTTGTCTGCAAGTCGATGCTTCAAAATGGAGCAGAGCAGGGAGCTTATGGCTCGCTTAGCATATTTTCTACGACACAAATAGGCCATTTTTCAAACAGCATTTTTTCGTCTGCTCCTGTTTTACAATGATTTGAAAAGAAAAACTCACAAATACAAGTTTAGGCTTAACTTTCTTTATATACAGGATGTCCTTTATGTTCAAAAAGAAATGCAACAAGAATATATATACAACATATCAAAAACACAATTTTCATCAGAGTGGCTCTTTAGAACTTTTAAAAGGCTAAATAAGCCTTCTTCTTCTGAAAAAATCAGAATCAGAATCAGAATTACTTTATTGATCCCACACGTGGGAAATTTGTTTCTTTACCTTCGCAAAATCCACATATGATGAGAACTTAATTGCATAATGTAATTTACATGCATCTCAAGCATAATGACTGTACATCGTTCATCATGGACTTCAGATCCATCATGGCAATTTTCTCATAATTGCAAAAAAGAAAAATCCTGGATGATTCAAACCAAAGTCCCCACTCCCCCCCCCCCCCCCCCCCCGCACACACACATATTTTTTCAATTCACTGTGTCAAAGGCAGCAGTCAAATCTGAAAGAACTTAAATGGCAGAATCATCAGTCAGTTCTTGAGAGCAAGTCATTAAAAACCTTTAAAAGTGCAGACTCAGTGCTGTGAAAGGCTTTTTAATAACCATACCGAGATACATCAAATTATGTCATGTGCATCTAGGGTGATTTGGATTATCCTGTTTTATTAAAAAATGACCAACTAAAGCGTGTACATGTGACACATAAAGTCTCTCTGCTGAAATTGCCTAAAGTAACTTACAAGCCTGAGGAAACATTTTTCAGAATCATCTGCTTTTTTCTGAGGGCTTATTGAAGGTCGCTGTCTTCACTGCACCCAAGATTCAATCATCAAAGAACACAGGAAAATAAATGTAATTTGTGCCAGTGCTGACAACTGTGACTGGACACTTTAGAGCTTATTATGGGTAAAATGCCAAAGCTGAAAATGTGCTGCTGCCTTTTGCTTTACTCTCCAATCCCGTCACTTGCGCGGATGGCAATGCCATTCTCACCGCTAAGCTTTCAGCCCAGCAGATGTTGGCGATTAGGTGTTGGAGAAAACAGCGCAGCATGTTTTTGTGCTTATGTCTGAGTGTTTGTGAAAGCCGGAAGGTTTAAAGGATGATGAGAGTGTCAGCCCTGAATGCCTCTCTTGCCTCGCTGACTTTGTCATGCTCCAGCTGCTTTGCTTAGGGAGAAGCAGCCGCTGTTAGCAGCCATGGCTCTGTCCCACCTCTCACCATCGACCTGATCCCAGTTAATCAGGTGCAGACATGACAGTGCAGCAGTTTATCTTGGATTTATGTACTTGTCTGTGTGCTGGTGATTTATGTGTCTGATTCATCTTGGAAGGTTTTTGTGTCTATGTGTTTAGTGCATAGGACATGATGTGTTCTGACTAATCTCTTCATGCAATTCATGTGTGTGCACTTGGATTTCTCTGAACATGCACATCTACTTTGTGTGAATTTCACGGTGTGATGTTACTTGGTGCAATAAGATCGAAGATGGAGGGATATGTGTTGACATTTTAAAATTAACCCCAGTCCATGATTTGTGCTTTTGTTATACAAAAATCTCAATTGGAAGGTGTGTTGTTAACTTCCACCATGTTTATTTATCTTATTTTAATTTTACTATAAAAAACTAAGGGCAGTTTTCACCCAAAGATTAAGAAGACATTTTACAACATTAGATTTTAATATGTCATTTAAAACGGTGACTGATTTTTACCTGGAGCTAAACAAAATGGCAATTTTCTCAACAGTCCATTAGAAATTCACCTCCGAGATGTGGGCGGTAGCCTACTCTTGTCTCAGGGTGAGCGTTCTCTCATTTCCCAATGTCCCTTTGTTTACACTCCCTTCCACTGACTTGTAGCCCCTTCACAATCTCAACCTACCATTAAAAAAAATTGTGACAGATATTGCAGCTTTACATTTCTGAGCCAGATTGAAGGCAGAAATGAAGAAATATGGATTATAGGTCAACAAGTGGATGCATCGGAATAGAGCAGAGTCGAGTGCTTATGGCTGTAGTTTGTAGATTTTAAGAACAACTAAAAGCTGTTTTAAATGGCTTTTTTTCATCTGCTTTTGATTCACAACAATTTATAAAAAGCAATACATAGAAATGCAGTTTAAATCGTAATTTTCTTTATATATGTCCTCTATTGTAAGAAAAATGTCACAAGAACAAATTATGAACAACAAAAACATGGTTTTCATTGGAATGGGTCTTTAAGCTAATTAATTTATCTATTTTCATAGATTTATTGTCAAAATTTTTCCAACTGACTAATTGAGAATTCATTTCAGAAATAGAGAAATATATATATATATATATATATATATATACCGGTATATAAAAAAAGAAAATTTGACTAAATCCCAGTATCATAAATATAAATGGGATAAACTTTTAGTTAAACTTAAATGATGTTGTTTTGGAAATGGATCAGTATTGAATTCACCTCTTGATATATTTTTGTAATGCTATAACTTCACATCTTCAAATCATCACTTGATAAATCAACCAATAACCTTTTTTCTGTAGTTTGCAAATGAAGAATGCAAATGAGTATCTACAAAGATCACTATCACAAGAAAACAAAAAATGGTAAAAAAAAAGAAAAAGAAAAAAAAAGGTTCTGAAATGTGTGCAGGCAGATGGATAGATTACTGCAGATGAAGCAGGGAGTGTGTCAGGGATGGAAAAGCCAAAGGACTGCTGCCGCTGTTGCAGGGGTTATCTGACGAAAGCTTGTGCTGTGGCAGGTAACACTTAAGAAGAGCCTTTACTTATAGTCCATCACAGCAGGACAGCTGCAGCAGTGGGATCAGTCAGGGGGGAAACACAGACAAAGAAGCAAAGGTTTAAAGAAGCCCTCACAAAGCAGGTGTTACTCAGAGCACAGTGGAAAAAAATCTTCTGGATTACACTACTCTCTTCCACTGCTGCAGCTTTTGCTCCTGACAAAGAACTCTTTAAAACTAGTTGTCTTTAACAATCTCTGTGCACCTCAAATATCAATAAAGCTCTCATTCTTCAAGGGTTGAGTGTCCTCGAACCTCACCTGCAAATAGAGTTCTGTCACTTTCTTCACTTTACCCCCACCCTCCAACACCCAACCCTCTGATTTGTCTGCCCACTTAATCTGTCTCCTCTCCTCTGGCTGTCACCTGCACTCTTTCCTCACCTCATCTCGCTCCGGCAAAGACCTTTTTCACCTCACCTGTTTTTACTCATTTAAGACTGTGCCCTTCTTCCTGCTTCATTACCGCCTTTTCGGTCTCTGCAGGAGCTTCAGTCCAACACTTTATATCTTTTGTCTCACACCTACACCACCTATACTCCTTATAGGTGGTATAGGTGTGAGAAAAACTAAGTCTTTTGTTTTATTTTTTATTATTTTCTCCTATGTCTTTTAGTTGTTCTGCGCTGCGGTTAATCTCTGTCCATTTGTTAATTTATTTTTTTTAATTTAATGGGATTATGTAGGAGGCATTACAGGTACAAAATGAAATTCTTACAATTTAGTAAATAAATAATCTGAGAAACAACTGAATGAATACCTGCTTACATTTCCAGGTGATTTATTAATTATGTTCATGCATTAAATATCCACCCCATCTTTTGACCTGTTGTAAAAACATTCTCATTGGTCGTTTAATTATGATTATACCATGGTCCTGTCCTGTCCTGTGGGGGGGCGTTCTGGGGGGGAGGGGGGGCCCATTATTAGTACGGGTCGGGGGGGCTAGCGGGTCGGGGTCTCCGCTGAGGCAATCAGTGGTTGCCTCGGCCGGTTGGCCTCCTCGGTCCCGTCGAGGCCTGACCAGAGCTCTTCTAGGGCCGGCGTCTGGGGGTGGGGGCCTGGGCTTGCTCCGGGGGGGGGCGACGCTTTCTGGCTCCTCTCTCTCTGTGTGGGGTGGGTGGTGCCGGGCCTGGGGTGTCGGCGCCTCCGGGGGTGGGCCCCTGGGCTGGGTGGCCCTGGCCCCTTTGCTGGGGGTGGGCTGGGGGACGGCTGTTTGACCACCGGCGGACAGTCTACCAGCTGTCCCCAACTTACCCCCTTCCTTATATAACCTCATATTAGGGTGAGGGGGTGGGGGGTCTAGCCTGCGATGCGCCTTGGGGGGGGGGCTACTTGGGAGTGGCCCCCCTCCTATGGTTGCCGTATGGAGTGGGCCCCCCCTCTTTCGGTTTTATTTGCACCTTAGACATGTAGGGTCCTTGGTAGGGGGGGTGCTTGGACATCACTGCAAGCAAGCAGCAGATGTCCTCCTGGCACCCTACCCGCCAATTTTAACCGCACCTTAGACATTTAGGGCCCCTTGGTGTGGAGGGTGAGGGGACATCACTGTGAGTAATCAGGAGATGTCCCCTTAGTGCCCTACTCGCCAATTTTAACTGCACCCCCCTTAGTACACACACCCCTCCCCCTTCAATATATACATTCAAACATAAACACACACACATGCACACAAACACCCTCTCAAACACCCATACACGCACACACATTTTACAAGGAAGGTGGGACCTGGGTCCATCTGTCCCCTACCCCTTCCCTGGTGGGGGGTGCGGGCCCCTTGGCGATGGCGGCCGTGTCCCTTGGGTGCCGGCTCCCTGGGCCCGGCGGTGCTCTCTCCGCACGGTGGGGGGGTTCATATTACACCTGAGCCGGGGGTGTTCGTGTCCCTGGGGGGTGGGTCCTGGTCCTTGCCCCTGGGCGCTGGGCCCCGCCAAACTTCCAACATGGCCGAGCCTGGTCGGGCCATATTTATAACATCCCTTGTGGGCCGCCCTTTTTTCCCCGGGGTTCCCCCCTCCTGGGCGGGGGCGGCGGGCCCCTGCCTTGCTCCTACCTGGACCAACCGTGGGCCGGGTGGGTGGCTGCCTGGAGTGCGGAGCGGGTCTCCCTTGGGGGGTCCTGGCTCGTACCTGGGGTCGGGGCGGGGGGATGCCCGGAACTCCTGGGTGGTGGTGGGGTGCTCGTCTGGGGCTGTGGGCGTCCCTCTCCGGTGGGGCCCTGCGTTGGGCTCTTCCGGCGCGGCGGGGGGCTGCTTTCCTGGCTGGGCTGGGGCGGCGCTCTCTTTCCCTCTGCGCCTCCCTGCTCTCTGGCTCTGGGGGCCTCGCGGCGGTCCTGCTGGCCCTGGCCTGGGTGGCGGTCTTGGTCGCCCGGGGGGCGGTTGTTCCCTGCCTGTTCCCGTGTGGCGTTGGGGGGGCTCCGGCTGCCGCTGCTGCTGCGGCGGGGGTATGGGTGTGGGGGTGGCTGGGCGCTCCTCCTCCTTTTCACATTCCACCATCCATTTTAGAAGAACATAAACACTCACCTGAGCACAGGTGTTAGCTCACCTTTGCACTAATAGTTTGCATGATTGAATGAATGAAAGATTTCACACTAGTTGGTTTAAAGGCATAGGTATGCGTTCGTGAACACTATCTGTTTTGTGTGCATGTTGACATGTGGACATTTTTGCGGCTAGCAGGTGTGTTGATAATATTTGAGTGTGTGTGAACAGGCCCCGCCCTTTTTGTACTACATTTGAACCGTACCGTAACGATAAACAACCAGTAAACCTGTCTGCTCTATGCTGCTTCATGGTCTTACCCCCCTTCCCCTCCTATTATCACCCTCCTACCCCCCCCCTCTCTCTAACGTCCCTCTCTCTTCTTCCCCTCTTTCCTTTTCCGTCCGGTCCAACACCAAAGATTTTCAAACATGATTGAAATTAATAAATTTTGGCCTCAATTACAAAAGGGGTTTATTCAGACATACCTTTGGTTTGTCTGAAGATGAATAACCCCTCTTGTTAAAATAAAATATGTCCAACACAAGAGGCCCTCAGCTCTCATCTGTTTGCCTAGCTGTTGGACAGGACAAGTTAAAAAAAAAAAAAAAAAAAAAAAAAAAAAAATGATTATACCATGGTCCGGGTGAATACTCGATTCTGATTGGCTGCTGGGTATGCGTTAAAACCTGATAACCGCACGGTGAAAAAAGAAGTTCCGGTCGGCTAGCTTAAATGATTTGTATCACTGCGCCGGCTTCTGTAAAACAACCTTTTGCTTCATCATCTGGGCAAAAACAAGCGGTAAGCGATTAACTTTCCCTCTGACTTGATGCTTTATTCAACCCATCGGGACGATCAGCATATATATATCGCCGAATCTTGACTGCAGCGGTGGTGCTGCGCGACGCGGACTATATGTTACGTGATGCGGCGTACATATAGTACGCTGTTTATGATAAAAGTGATACAAATCGGAAAAAAAAAAACAAGAATTAAGGACTAAAGCCTGGTTAATATGTATTGCTTTTGTAAGTGACCATGGTATAAGTGGGTTAATGGCCTTCGAAGTGTGCGGTTACTACTTTTTAACGCACTTCGCGGAAGCAACCGTCCGACGCGAAGTGCGTTAAAAAGTAGTAACCGCACACTTCGAAGGCCATTAACCCTTACTTAAGCACTTTTTAGCTGAAATATAAAACCTGTATCATTTTTGAGGACATAGTTTCTGCAGAGGGGCAGGAGTTCTCTAGAAATTCAGATCTGAGTTGTGGGTGGGGCTGTTGGTGTAGAGCAACCCTTCCCCCCTTTCCTGTCATCAATAACTGAACCATCCATTTACACTCTTCCACTAGCTTACAGCCCTTCACTCCCCCAACCTAACATTACAGGTGCAAGAAAAATGACGAGCAATATTGAAGCTATCCAGTCGTACAGTTCTGATCCAGATTCCATCTCGGACGACGAAACAAAGACGTACATGGATCTAGTTGTCTGCAAGTGGATGCATGAGAATGGAGCGGAGCAGGGAGCTTGTCACCTGCCCAATGTGTATTAATTTCATAGCAAATAAGGTCTTTTTTGAACAGCATTTTTCAATATGAACAAAGAAATAATCAAAATAAATTAGATTAAATACCCAGTTAATGTAACTAAAAGCTTGAAGATCACTCATAGTGCAACCTTACTGAATGTCGGCCATAGAATTTTGTTCATCCCTACAATAATTCATTTGGTTGTGATGCACCATATTAAAGCCAGCAATCACTCTCCTTTAAAAAGTTGGATGCTGCTTGATTTTTACTTAGTTAACTAAGTTAATATTTGAAGATTATCTTGTATTAGTATTTTAATCTTATTTTAATATTTTGTCTTGTTTTGTACCAGTCAGACATTTTTTTCACAAAACATGACCCAGGTTAAACAAGTAAGACCACTAAGTGAAGGAACAAGCAAACCCAGGGTTGTAATGAGTGAACCTCCATTAGTGTAGCCTCTACTTTCACAGGAAAAGCTTTCAACATCCCCCAGAGAAGTAGTTTTCTTATGTTACATTAGAGCTATGCTGAGAAATACTAAAGGTTGAGGGCTTCAGGGACTTGCGTGCTTGCTTTTAATGTAACAAACGAATAAATTTAAACTAGGTGCAACATTATTACTTGTGCAGTGTGTATTAATATGTCATAGTGTCTTTTGGAATATTCTATCTTAAATGAATGTGTTATGGGGATTTTCCCCAATGATATATGCCCTAGTAATTCTTCTCTAAATCCTCTAATGGCCAAAGTTTTTCAACCCATTTGTTCACATAAAGAATTGTTTTTGATAAAGTTATACTATTTTACAGATTTACACATTATCCATTGCTAATTAAATTTAATAGAATTTTCTATGAATAAATAAGCAAAATTAGCTCCTAGTTCTTTTTCATTCTAAACTTACTGTATGTCACTGCAGGTCTACATGTTGTGTGTTAAGTAAAAAAGTTTAAATGTTATTTTTTGACATGTTTCCTCACACTCTGATGAAAATGTATTCTGAATTCTCTTCATTGGTGAGAAAGCAAAAGCATTGCTGTTAGGATTTAGGTAAAAAGCTACATTCACTGCACAGCCCTCATGATGAGTCAGATGCTCTAACATCATCTTTGTGTCCATTATGAATTTACTAACTCAGCAAGTGTAACATGTATCTGAGCCTGTCACACCTTCAATGCACTCAAAATAGCAAGTCTAAGTTCAGCAGCCTCTTCATCCATGATTCCTGCCTCAGTCACCATCACTAAAGCAGCTCTAGCACCTCATGTGATTGAGCTTTACTTTTTCCTGTTTAACATAAAAATTCAAAGCTGTACATTTAAAGATGAGATGTAAAAAAAAGCACCATATTGTAATTGTGACCGTAAAAAACGATTGTCTTCTAAATTCCAGGTTGCTTTGCTGTCGCTGAAAATCATCCAAAGTTGAAATTCGGTGCCAAGTTTTTGCTTGGCACGGTGTGAACATTGAAAGAACAGAGCTTTATTCCAAAGTCATTAAATCAAAATGGTTTGTGCAAATGAAGATAATCACTGAAGGTCCTCACAGAATCATGAACGCGCAAAAAAAGGCGCCATTGCCGTCTTTGCTGCAGTTTATTTTCAGATTACATTGTGCATACAATGCTCAGAGTGTGTGTTGAAGACCGAGTGCATACGATCCCATCTGCATATGTTAGCTGCCTTCTGTTTTCTCTGTTTGTGCAGGATATTTGAAAACCAAAAATACAAATCCCTTCTATGAACACACACAAGCTGTTTGGCACAACTGCATGTTCCTTGTTCTAATGCAACGCAGAATGAGTGTCATGAAAATCATAATTCTAGTTACTTCATCATGCAAACTTTGTGCCTTTGAACAGAATATATCATTTAGCATGAGGAGAGTGACATGAAAAGACCTTAAAATGAAATAATGAATGTTTGAAAAAAAAAGGATGAAATTTAAGCAAACAAAAAGGGAAAAGTGTGGATCTAGCCCTTGAGAAATGTCGGTTATAGCAAATCCATCTTAACAGGGTAGAATGTGCTTATTTAAAAGCTGCAATCACAAATTTGTTTCACACATTCCTGGGGCTCTGCAAGTGATCAGTGAAAAGAAATGGATGTAACACCAATTTTCCCACCACTCCAGACAATGTTAAGGGGTGTAAAAATCCTTTTTTTCCCATGTTTCTTCTTCATGTCTGTCTCTCACTCTCTCATTGTCTTCTTCTTCCCTTCTTCATCTTTTGTTATTTATTCATTCTTTGATTGAGTTTTTTCCCCCCACTTGTTTGCTCACTTTTCCTTGTATTTCTCAGGCATTGGCACCCAGGATGGCAGTGCAAAGAAGAACGAGGACTTCAAAGGGAAGTTGCAGAAGCAGGTGCAGTTCAACCCGGGACAGACCAAAGCCACGTGGCGTGTGCGGATTCTGGCTGATGGAAAATACGAGCAGGCAGAAACCTTTCAGATTTTGCTATCGGAGCCAGTGATGGGAGTGATGGAGTTCCCTGTCGTGGCAACAGTGGAAATCCTGGATCCTAAAGATGGTCAGTACTGATAATACTCACTGTGTCCTAGATTCAGAGTGCAATTACAAGCGCCATGTGTTTACAGTGAGTTTGAAGTTTGTGCAGCAACAGCCTCTGAAAGTTTCTGTCGCTGTTGGAGGTTTGTGAGGAGATGGGCAAATCCTTCATCCTTGCGGAATGTTAATCCTTCAGATTAACACATTCTAGGGGTGTGACGATTAATCGACTAAATTGATGTTACGATTTATATTCCTAACAGCCAACCAGATAGACCAGTCTAAGGCACCCAAAGCGATATAAAATTGTTTTAAAATAAAATAAATTACAACAGAGTACAACAAAGTACAACAGAGCCAGCTTTATTTTTGGGATTTTCAAGAGTCAGGATTTGTTTGACCATTTTTTGTGTTGCCCTTTTGCAGTTATTTCAGAGAACGACATCAACTGTGTCTGGTAATATTTTGATCAGTTCGTTTTGTCATGAAAACAGACAAACTAGCTCATTATTTTCGGATGACGGCTGGATCATTTGTTACCCTGAGAAATTAAACAAAACTTAAAAACACTTTTAAATGTTGCTAATCTTCTCAAATGATAGTCGCTCATTTGAAAGTTGTTTCTGACAGACAATCTAAGCACAATTTCCCTCTGACTTAGAACACGATTTAAGTCATAAATGACAACTGCTACGTTGTTTCTCCAAATAAGGAAAAATGTTTTTCAATTTTTTTTAAATTTTTCATATCTTCTGTACATGTTGTCTATATTAGAGACTAAGAAGCAAGTTTAACAACATTACTTTGGGTGTTCTTGAGAATTTGAACATTTTATTCTTTGCACCACCTTTGGTATACCAAAGAAATTTTTCTTTAAATAGAATTAGATTTAGTATTAATTAGAAAATCATATTTGATCAAATAAAGAACTTGACTATCATAAAACATGACCTTTTTCTTTATCATACTAATAAACTTAAACAAATGACGGTTTATTTTTTTTTTTGTTTTCTTGAAACGCACTTTGAAAAAAGCTAAACAATTGTGATTTATTTTAACTTATAGAATGTTGGTACTTTTAGACACACAAACTATAGAGGAAATACGTAAGACATTTGAAACAAAGGAAACTAGTATTTCTTTAATTTCAAACAAAGATTTTCAATGTTATATTTATTATTGTCAGTATGGCACTTTCTCTAAAGCAGGGCAAACGCTGTCAGTGCATTCAGCCCGATTGCGAATTGTTAGTTGTAATATGTAACTTGCAGATTCATGCTCAAAACAATTTAAAAGAATGGGATTGTCAGCACAACTTTGAGGTTAATTAAGTGTAATTTGAGTCGCTCAAGGCTGCCTTCACCATCTTTGTGTTTGATTGTTGGCTTCAAAAATCAGAAAAGTTAGTTGAAGATAAAAAAACTGAGAGGGGGGTGTTTCCTTATTTGGAGAAACAACGTAGCAGTTGTCATTTATGACTTAAGTCGTGTTCTAAGTCAGAGGGAAATTGTGCTTAGATTGTCTGTCAGAAACAACTTTGAAATAAGCGACTATAATTTGAGAAGATTAGCAACAAGTCTTTTACTTCCCTGGAGTTTGAGCCATGGTTTGCAGACACCGCACTGTTTCCAAAGCAAATGAAAGACCCTCTCCCTGTCAAATTTTCTTTTTCTTAAAAAATAATCTTTCGGCATCACCCTGTTTTTATCGCTATTTCTAGAGTTGTGAGTGTGTGTCCCAGCAAAACCTTGATATTTGAAAATGTGGCCCGGCTCCATCGGTTATACATTTTCAGAAAACCCGCTTATATGAAAATTATGAAACGTCCTTGTTAAGGCTGTGGCCGCATTTAGTTTTTTTTTTTTTTTTTGTTCAACTAAATTACATTTTATCTGATCTGCTCCTTTTTTTAAACCTTATTTAGACATGTCATTTTGCATGGAAGTACAATTTCAATCATTTTAAATTAGGCATTTAAAACATGAAAAGGAATTATTGGGGGAAAAAGTGAAAAGTTCTGTCACAGATCCTGTTTTTAAATGACTGTGTTTTTAAATGGCTGCCGTGGTGCAGCGTTAGGGCGGTCGACCCATGATCGTAAGAATGCAGGTTCAATACTCGCCTTGCACGCCCATGAGTCGAAGTGTCCCTGGGGCAAGACACTGAACCCCACCTTGCTTCTGGTGGTAGGTTGGCGCCAGTGTTCGGCAGCGGAGCCACTGTGGCTGTAAAGCGCATTGGGCCTTCGAAAGAGGGTAGAAAAGCGCTATATAAGTATACAGAGAATTAAATACCTTTTTATTTACCTTTTCACAAAGCTAGCCATGTCCATCAATGGAAGCATTTTTCTTCTAACGCTGCATTTCCCCGTTTTCGTCTTATTTAAACGTTGCTACATTCCAAGGTTTTGTTGTCTTTTTCTGAGATCTGAAATAATAATAATGTGTCATTGAGAAATCCCACAAGCATGCTGCCCTTGTTCCATCAAGGTTAGAGATAGCTTTCTGCAGCTTTTACATTTAGTTTTTCTTTGCATCACCTCCCACTTCAATGATTCTTGTAAATAATCAGAGATCGACAGCAACAGTGGCTCTCGTCCCTGTCTTTTTTTTCATTTTTTCTCCATGCTCCATCTCTTTCAGGATTCTCCTGCTTCATTTTCCAGACTCCCCTGTGGGGTAATTATGATGTGTGCGGAGGGCAGGGACTGGTTTGTTTTCTGTCATCTCCAGGGACAGTCTAATGTGACAGAGACGTGCCAGTCTGTACTCTAATGGGCTAGTAGGCTTAAGCTGTGCCTGTGGCATAAGCTGTACTGTATCTAATGGTGAAAACTGGATTTATGCGGCTCTTTAGCTCAGCTGAACATTTCCACCCTAGAAGACAAATCATCCTGGTTCATATTAACTTTAGAGAGAGAGGCTGGACTGTTGAACTTTAACCTAAAGTAGTGAAAACTTGCGCTGATGTCACTGGAATTTCAATTGTGATGTCTGTGTAAACACCTACGGCTGTTCTGTCTTCCTTTTTTCAGATAGACGCTAAAATAAATAAATCCAAAGTATTTGCTGTGGCCTGTAAGCTTTCCACTTACAGAAGTTTATGACTCTATCTGAGCACAGTGCTGACTAAAGACAGTGGTGACAACCTGCTGTTTAGCTTTATGCTTCCAGAAGCATCTTATTCCCAGAGCAGCCTATAGATCTTTCTTGGCATCCCTCGGGCAGTGACCCCATACGTCAGTAAAGCTGTTACTGCATCACAGTTAGCATCAAGGTCATTCCATCAATATAAAAAACAACATTTTTATCCCTAATATGTTTTCTGTCCAAACCGAAAGGCCATGAGCAGTTAGAGCATGATGCTTTAATAAAAAACAGCTTTGTCTTTGTTACTGTGATGGTGAATCAGCTTTTTTTTACTGGAATATTTTTTTGTTAAATAAATATTTCACCTTTATTATACCATAATCCCTAAAAAAACAGTTTGAAAATGTTTAACATGCAGGTTTCAAACATAAAACCATTTTTCAATGGATTATGAATGTAAATATTAATAATTGAGAGTGGCTAGGAGGAAAAATAACAAACTTTGTTTTCTTTTTGCCAAACAAAATTCAGATCATATCCTTGTATTTCCCTCGTCAACATTCCCTCTTTGAAGTATGCACTATTTCCCTTTCTTCCTGAATGTTTAAAGGTGTTGCGCTTGACCCATGCGAAAGAAAAGTTTGCTTTCAAAAACCTTCAGTGGAATAAGTGGTAGCAGAGCAGAAATGGTGGGAATGAGATGTGAAGCGTGTTAGATGAAGTGTGCAGGATTGTGCAGAGAGAGAGCAGGAGATCAGTGTGCAGGAGTGTGTTTGGGCACAGAATGGGTAAGAAGGAGCTGCATCCTTCTCTGAACCTCGAATCCCCCATCAACATCTCAAAAGACCCCACCGCCATCAGCCCTCATCCCGCCTGTCTGCTTCTCGCCCCCTGGGGAACCACAGATAGTAGGTTGTGGCAAAAAGGTGAATTGATGGAAAGGACAGAAGATTGAGTGAAAGGAGAGCCATTCGAGGAGTGTTGTTTCAAGAGCAAAAAAATAGTGTGAACTCCTGCTGTTTTGTGAGATTGACCTATACTACATGTTAAAGTTATTTTCTCAAAGAGTCTTTGCAGGTGATCACCTCTTTTTTATGCGTTATCTCCTATAATTATGAGCCATTTTGTGGAGAATTTTCATGCTGCCTTAAATTGAAAATATTGTGGGCAAAGAGATTCAATTCCTAAATGTGCACCGTGCACAGAGCATTTGTCTTAAAGCCATGTCACACAGCTGCTACATGAATTTTGCAGATATTGTGCAGATGAAAGTTGAATATACGTGGAGAAAGTAAAAAAATTTGGGGTCTTTTCACAGATATATTACGAATGAACCACGTTAAAACCACGGAAGAAGTACAAATAAATCATGTAAATCAATGTAGAGCATGAACCGTATGTGATTACTGCACTGTTTATATGTGTTTCATTAGTGTTTTGTGCATCGTTTATGTAATTTGAATGCGATAAATGCTCCGCCTACGGCATATAAATGTTGTACATCGGTGATACATGTGTCAAAAGTCCATTAGACATACGTGAAACAGTCGTGGAAAGCCTTGCATCTCCCAAAAATGATGCACAATTCCTTAAGATTAACATAATAATTGCGTATAAATGATGTAAACTATGTCTAACCTGCGTAAGTCTCAACAGAAAAAAAAATGTAAACAGTTCAAAACCAAAATAACGTAAAAAGCCTTCGAGCTAAACCATCGACGGATATCTGAACACATCGACGAATGACAAACGCAAGAAACACTACTTTATAATAATTCATACCATGCACGTATCAAATACCTAATTTCATATGTGGAAAATGCACAAAATGAACGAAGTGGCTGTGTGACATGGCCTTTAGGAAGAAATGTGAACATACAAAAACAGAAAACCTGAAGTAACACCCAGTTCACTTTGTTGATATTTTTCTATTTAATCCCAACCCAAATTGGTAATTGCAAATTGCATAATAATAAATTATTTCCTTAAAAGTTCCTAATTGCAGTTTCTTTTAATTCAAAAGCTGCTGTCAAGAAACAACGAGAAGAGAAGGAGGGAAATAAGTGAGTGGTTGACCCATCTGTGTAGAACAGATAAGTGAAAGTCTCTGGTGAGCTCCCCTGTGTAATGAAATAAGAGACCTGGGAGTGTTATTGTCTGCCACACAGCATGACAAAAAATAACTTCCTGAAGAACACCTCCAGTCAAATAAGACCAGAAAGTGTGACATAGAGTTTTATTTTTAAATATGAACGAGAAAGCTTCAAAATCACCTCCTCAATAGATAAAAATACAGTCCTATATTTCTGCTCAATAATGAACCCATCCATCCTATAAGGTCCAAAACTCTTTGACTTTTTTTCAAATTCATAGAGTAAAGCATTGCCTCCACTTCTTTCTCCTCCAATCAGAGTCGAGCGTATTCTTCCCTGAACAAGTCCACTTGGTGGAGGAAGACGTTGGCGAGTTATTCATCCCAGTGCACCGCAGTGGAGACGTCAGCGAGGAGCTTATGGTGATATGCCACACACAGCAAGGTATGGATGAATCATTTTGCTCCTCTGGAGCCACACTTGCATAAATTCAGATATTTTTACTGTAGACCAAGAAAGACTGTTGACAAAGTTGGTAATAACAATTTGCTCCTGTTATTGTGCAAAATGACCACAATAATTGATATTAAATATTAAGAAAAGGTGGCTTAAAAGGTATTTTTCAGTTTTCAAATCCCTACCTGGTGAACATCTGCTAGAAGTGGTGCACAAGATCTTGGCAGACTCCATTGTAATTAGATTTAAAGTTATAGTTTTACCATTTTTAGCCAAAAAAAAAAAGAAATTTCATCTCTGGAAGACAGTTTGTGGGTGGGACTGTTGAGGACCCCACCCCTCTCCCAGTCACCCTAACTGAGTGCTCTGTTTACAAGCTCTCCTGCTTGTTTAAAGTCCCTCACAACCCTAACCTAATATTACCGGTGCAACAAAAATGTCGAGCAACATTGGAGCTATTCAGCCATATAGTTTGAGGCAAATGCTGGCTCAGATGAGGAAAGGAAGATGTACATGATTCTAGTCATACCAGTAGAGGCATTGGAACTGAGCGGAGCAGGGAGCTAGTGTCCCGCCCATTCTATTTGTGACATCACAACTACAACCTTTTTCCAACTGTATTCTTTTGTCTACTCCTGATTCACAACAATTTAAATAAAGAAATACTCAAAAATGCAATTGTAAGCATTATTTCCTTTATATTTGTCCTCCATCAGAAAAAGGCCACATGAACATATTAAAACACTAACAACAAAATTTTCATCCGAGCAGGTCTTTAACGTTTTTGGATATTTTTTGATTTTTATCTTTTCATTTTTTTCCAACTCTTTCTTTTCCTTTATTCCTTTAAAGGTTCTGCTAAAGGAACCATCCCCACCACTGTTCTTTCCTATTCTGACTACATCTCGCGTCCAGAGGAGCACAGCAGCCTCCTTCGTTTTGACAGGGGGGAGAGGGAAAAGCTGTGCCGCGTCGTGATCATCGACGACTCTCTATATGAAGGAGAAGAGAGTTTTAACCTGACTCTGTCTATGCCTGTCGGAGGTCGTCTGGGAAAACACTACACAACAACTAAAGTCAACATTGTCGAAGATTTGGATGATGGTAAGACCTGCAAATGATAAGCTTTCATTGATTTGTTTTTCCTAACTTAGAGTCCAGATCCCCTTTACACATCTTATGGCACTGCCTTTTTGTTAGGTGTTATTTATACCTTTGGAAAAGTCTTGAAACCAAATTCACTTTTTATGCTTAAATCAAACTCCCAATCCCCTTTTTTGTCCTAAACTTTGCTTCTGCTTATGTGCACACCTCGCACATGACCAAGGTTAAGCTGCTTATATAATAGAATTTTTCCATATTCTGTTGTTCTGAAAGGGACTGTTTGATGCGACAGAGTATTAGGGCCACCATAAAAAATACATATGTCAATTAGTAAATAACTATTTTTTGATTAGTCGATTAGTCAACGTTTATTGTTTACATGAGGTGATGTGCTTTTTTTTTGTTGTTGTTTTTTTTACAAAAGGTGATAGCGTTCGCGTCATGTATGGTACTGCTAATGCTTGGCATATGGTGCATTCACAGAAATTAAAATTTTACATGTATAGTTCATGAATTTAAATTTCACCTTATATATGATAAAACGTTCTAGGTCCCAGATAAGCTATATGTTAGCACATAAAAAAGACATCATTGGCTCACAAGCTATAGGGTTCCTGATGCCTGCACTAAATCATTGTCTAAACTTCCCATAGAAATAGTAAACAAAATTTTTTTTTATGAAGATGTGTTTTACTTTTGCAATTAGTGAACAGTAAAATATTCAACAATAATTTTTCCTCCATTAGTTTGCAAAAGTGATTTAGGTGGTAGCACTCAATCATGTCTTTAAATCCATGCTCTTCAACCATTGACAGATGGTCTCATTCCTTTTAGAAATACTGTACGTTAAGGATGCTCTGTGAAGGTTTTGCGCCCATCTCTGATGTGCACAGGCTCCTTCCCAGTCAACAGTCAGTGGTGCAGACCAGGTCTTCAGGCTTCATCCAGAACACCCATGATCTTGGTCACTATGCAAGTTTTAAGTCCAGTCGTGAACTCTATGCACAAATCGGATGTTCATTGATCACGAACTGACAGTCCACGCTGAATCGTACCAACGAAGCAACGCAGCACTGTGACTTGGATTTAGTAGTGACGCGTCAGTGGCGTCCGCTTCAAACACAGAAGTATAAACCATTGTATACATAATCACGAAGGACACATTATTATCTGACCTCGTCCACCGAGCCTCTTCCTATTGTAGATGTCGGACGAGCGATAATAAACAGTAACTACACAAAAGAAGGAGAATCTTCTCCCTGTCGTTAACATTTATGCCCTTTAGGGGTCACCGGGCTGCCGGAGTCTATCCCGGCCACCCTGGACAAGTCGCCAGTTTTTTCGCAGGGTCGCAGTGTCCACAATCACACACCCACATTCACACCTAGGAACAATTTAGATTAACCAATGAAGCATGTTTTTGGACGGTGGGAGGAAGCCGGAGTCCCCGGAGAAAACCCACGCATGGAGAACATGGAAATGCCACACTGAAAGGTCCCTCATTAATGTTCTGGTTCGGGCCCCCCCCTGCCGGGTCTTGAACTGGGGGCCTTCTTGCTGTGAGGCAAGAACGCTAACCACTGCCCCACCATTTGCCTCTTAAATGTATCATTTTAATTTTGAAAATTTGCAATTTATAGCTTTTAAAATTATAACTTTATTCTCATAACATATTACATATGGGTAGAAGAATAATCTTTGTGATCCTGTTGGGAAATACCTATTTAAATCTGCAGGTGTCCTCCTTCGTAGTTCACTCGTCTGCATGGATTAACTCTAAACTTTGTTCCGACAAACTTATACCATTTCTGTGCTGAGCATATTCAAATCTGAAATTTAGGACAGTAAAGGTCAAGCTGTTTTTATCTTTATTTGTTTTGCACGTAAAAAAAACAGCACGTCATACATTTTTCAAATGCAGAACAAGCAGGCGAAATGCAGACAGCGTACACGGTGTATCAATCATTTATTTTATTTCCATTTCATTGTTATTCACTAGAAACAGACCTCATTACTTGTAATAGCCTGTGTTCAGTGAGTGTCTATATTTAGATGTCACATTATGCAGAAATCTATACCGAAAAGAAGAAAAACATTATGGACATATTTCGGCAGAGACAAGAAAAATTCTGTATCCTTTTTCCTCACACTGGTTTTGACAAATTTGAAAAGACATAAAAAAAATCCAATAAAAGATATTTATGTTGCTGCAAAATTGATCATTTGAAAAGTGGGGAAATTCAGGTGCTCTACGGTTTGGGGGTTTTGTTTTTGGGGAGCTTTTCAAAGGTTGTTGGACCCTTGATCTGTTAAAGCTTCACATCATTTTTGGGTCTCTCTCTGTCAGCTTTCCAGAAGGGTTTTAAAGCCTGTTTGTCACAAGTGGGTTGCACAAACTTGTGACATGTTATCAAGAATTGTTTATATGGTTGACCTTTACTGATATTTACCATTTATTTTGCTGACAAGTTGTGGTATTGGATCTGTCTTGTAGTTTACACAGTACTGTCTGCTCCAATTGCAGCAGAGGGATGTTTTTACATGCATTATGCACCTTTTTTTTTAACTTATAATTGCAAATAAATAGATAAAATGTACAACACAACGTATGCACAATAACTCAACAAAATTGGTCAAATGCTCTCAAGGGATGATAGATCTGGGCTGTAGACATTTCAGAGATCCTTTATTAACTCTTGCAGAATGTTATTTGACATTGTCTTGTGGAAAGGTCAGTGCTTTCTTTCTTGGGTTAAATTTTTGATAGAATGAGATGTAAGTTAATTTATTTTAATGGTTAAAATAAAGTGGAATGAAAAGTGAAAGTAAAAAAGAAAAAACTTGAAATGAAGACGGGACTATAAAAGTTTGCTTCTTCCCACTCCCTTTCGAGGAATTAAATAAACTGTATTTGATACATGCATTCGTGAGACCACTATCACATTAGAATGATCAAAACTTTTCTTAAAACCTATATGCTCATGTTTTCTGTCCTGCAGTGCATCAACATTCCACTAGGGGCAGTAAAAGGGTTTTCCTGCTCATTTCAAAATTCCATGACACCTCAAAAACACATTTTGGCAGGAATGGTTTTGCTAATTTTCCTAACTTTACCAGTAAAAATACTAAATCTTTTAGTATTCATTTTAAAATGACTACTTATTGTATTGAAACAATGCAAACTGTGTTGCTAATTGTGCTAGACCAAACAGTATAAGCCAAGTACAAGGCAAGGACAAATTCTTTTTTTTTTAATTTACATTTATTTTTCAAAAACATCTAAATGGACAAAAATGGGCCCTTAAAGAGGTTAATCATCATCAGCAGCAGCAGCAGCAGCAGCAGCAGCAGCAGCAGCAGAAGCCTGTCACGCCACTGCTGGTCATCTTACGGTTTTGGGCACTCTGGGTCCACGTGCTGCCTGCCTTCTGCTCGATGTCATCTCTCCATCTTTTCTTCGGTGTTCCCCTTCCTCTCTTCCTGTCCCACGGAGTCCATTCTGTTGTTTTCTTAGCCCATTCGTGGTTCTTCATTCGGGCTACATGTCCTGCCCACTTGCCTTTGGCTTCAATCACTTTCTCGATGACATCCTTTCCCCCTGTTCTTGATCTTAAGTCTTCGTTCCTGACCTTATCTCTCCTCGTAACACCCAGCATTGATCGTTCCATGCTCCTCTGGGTGATTGCCAGTTTCTCTCTTTGGCTTAAAGAGGTTAAAGTAAAAAAATAACTGAAACTTTAAATTTAACAGAGGAGGACAACTTAACCAACTGAACAGACAAACAAACTTACTTAAACTGATCTGGCTAACTAGAAACACAAGGGAACCTATATAGTGGCTCATCAGACCAACTAGACACACAAGGGGGAACTGAAAAAGACTCGGACAAGCTAAAAAAAAATACGGCGAAAAAACAAAGTTAATGTCCATTCTATGGTAAATTAACGTACCAAATGAATTAAGCTAATGAACATCAAATAGAAGCTACAGCAAAGCAATATTCAATGCAAAAAGAGTTTTTCTCCCCCGGGCAATGGTTCAGTCCAATTAGCTGCCTGCTGAATATAAGGCCTCTGCTGACTGGCATGCTTTCTTGTGTCAGGCCTGACTTGATGGCAGCAGTAACAATGGTCCCTTCAACAACTTTAAAACTTTAAAAAACACAACATTGAACAATGAAAATAGATTGAAATAAAGTGTAAAATATTTGTTCATAAATTGTATTTTTAAACCAAACAAAAGTGTGTTTTTTTACGCGTTATATTTAAAAAAAAAAAGACATCTAAAGGTGTGTGCACAATGTAAAGTGAGAAATGATATGTGGGGTGTGGTGCAGGAAGTTACTGTCCTGATGTATGCAGCACAGGCAGCCTTTACAATAATTAAGTCGTCATAATAGAGTTACACCAAGTTCAAAATGTGCGGATCAAATTTTAGACAGTGGATAAATAAGGTGCTTTTTTTAACACTCATGTCAATATATTTGCTTCTTAAACTAACATTGTTCTGCGCAAAAACTTACCAAATCCCCCAAAGTATCATAATTGATGGTATCTATATCTCGTTCGTTTCAAAAAATGTGTTTCAAAAATATGTAAATTTTCTGTCAATTCTTCAAAAGATTGGACTTTGCACAGTTAAAGAGGTAACAAGAACATCCTTTTTAGTATTTGCTGAGAACATGGATGTGTGTGTCCTTGCAGTCAAAACAGCGAGTGACAGAAGTTGCATCAATAGAACTATTTTCAGGCTTCAAGCTAAGATTCAACTTTGACATTTTAGTCGGATTTATTGATGCAAAGATGGAGTAATATGATATGATCTATAGAGCGGAGGTGAATATAAGTCGATGGCTTCATATGGGATGACATGATTCCTGGAAAGCAGCTAACAAAAAAAAGATGATGTTAGAGCTGAACAGATGCAACATGATTTGAACAATTCTGGCAGTAACAAGACTTAACTGTGTTAACAACCTCATAGCAAATTACCATCTTATTATTAGTGTCATGAAATCCATAAAAGAGATGATGCAGACTTAATTGGAGGGTTATATCGATGATGTCCGACCTGTCACCGAAAAGACAGGCTGTCACACCCACAGCAAAACATTGAAAGAGAGAGGCAGAGACAGCTGGGGAAACACACTGACAGCAACATGTCCGGCTGTCTTGAAAGGTATTGTTAGCATCTTAAAAAATAAAAATATCTGAAATGTCATAGGTAGAATGTGCTCCAGAACTGTGGGAGATTCTATCAAGGCAAAGCGAAGATGGAAAATGGATAATATATTCATTGAGTGCAACAGTGAGTTGAATTGAATATTTTCAAAACTCTGTTTGTATTTACATTTGGCCAAGTACCCTATCTGCACCAAGTAGAAAACATGTTAAACCCACAATTTATATTGTGAGCCTCTATGAGCTTAAGATTCATAATATTTTAGATTTAAAATCAGAAAAATGCATCCATTGTTATACTACACTACATCAATGATATTAATAGCCTCTGAAGATGATCATACAGTAAACTATTTAAATCATCCAAGCATGTCTAATTTTATGTGTTTTAATGAATTTAAGTGTCTAGGCTTGTACCTTTACCTTAGATGACTTCCAATATTCCTGTTTAGTAGGTCTTTCATTTTTTATATCAACGCTTAGACTTTTTATTTAGAGGGAACCAAAACCAAGCTGGAGATTAGATAAATAAGACCAAGCTATTGGCTGGGATAGGCTCCCGCAGCCCCGTGACCCCGAAAGGGAAAAACGGTATAGAAAATTAATGAAAAATAAAAGACCAAGCAATTCAATTTAAAAGTGGTAGCGTATAGGTCAGATTGACTCCATTTGTGATAAAACAAATGTGTCAAGACAGAAATAATCAACCCTTAAAACTTGAAGTTGTTGGGGCGAATTTTTGATTGTGTTTTTTTTTCCATATCCTGTTTTGCAGCATCAAGACGAATGTTTATGAGATTTTCCCTACCCATACAGGCTTTAAACTCTATCAAAGTGAAGGGGAGAAAAGCTCTTTCTGACTATTAAGTGTCACTGCTTGTGCTCTCCAAAGCCTTAATATTCTTTGCCCCAAGTCAAAGCACTTTGTCTTACCCTTTCTATCTTAACTACCCGCAGCTTTTGCTTCCATCCCAGACAATCTTCCTCTTGGATAAAAAAAGGTTTAAAGATGTCTGCTTGACCTACTATTTTATCTGTCAGCCTGCATGGTGCTCTGCTGGCTACATGATTTGACTCAAAGTGATAGTTGCCATCTTTTTGCACCCTGGATGGATAGGGGGACAATGAAGTTGAATAATCAAGCACTGAGATGTAACCAAATCCTTTTATTTTTTGTCCGGAAAAATAATATTGTTTTTTTTTTCCTGTTAAATAAGAAAAACATGTTTCTGAATGCATAGCATAGTGTTTATTTATAAGTTACATACTCAAAAAAAAATCTGTGAACAATGACAAATCATTTTTCACTCATATTTTAAGTTTTGAAAATTTTAAAGGAAAATAAATTACTATTTGAAAAAGAAACTTTAGAAAAATAACATTATAATGTGAAATGAAACCCAAATTTAAATTCCATATGCAAAAAAACATTTAAATACATATACCGTATTTTCCGGACTATAAGTCGCCCTTTTTTCATAGTTTGGCAAGGGGTGCGACTTATACTCCGCAGCGACTTATATTAGAAATAAATTGAAATAAATACATTGTTAACCCTCCTGTTATGTTCATTTGTGAGGAACAGAGATGATGTTCCTGGGTCAATTTGATGTATGAAGTATGTTAAGTATTAAGAGTATGTTAAGTGACTCAGAGAATCAGCAAACTTTTTTTACAGTAAGATCTTGAAGGCTAACAACATAATATTCTATTTTCCAATGATTTCATAGATTCAGAAATGCAATAAAATGACAACTGTTTCTACAAATACAGGATGAAAACAGAGTATTAGTTGGCCAATGATGCTTCATGAAAGGAATAAATTCATAAGTATGAGAAAGAATTACTGTGAAATTATGAGATAAACAGTCTGCTATGATTGTGTCATATGAGGTTGTGAAAGTTATTAGTTCTTGGTCACAGATTTTGTCAAATACATTTCCTGTCAAAATGCGACTTATAGTCCAGTGCGACTTATCTGTGTTTTTTTCTACTTTAAAATGCATTTTTGGGCTGGTGCGACTTATAGTCCGGAAAATACGGTACATATCTATCTATCTATCTATCTATCTATCTATCTATCTATCTATCTATCTATCTATCTATCTATCTATCTATCTATCTATCTATCTATCTATCTATCTATCTATCTATCTATCTATCTATCTATCTATCTATCTATCTATCTATCTATCTATCTATCTATCTATCTATCTATCTATCTATCTATCTATCTATCTATCTATCTATCTATCTATCTATCTATCTATCTATCTATCTATCTATCTATCTATCTATCTATCTATCTATCTATCTATCTATCTATCTATCTATCTATCTATCTATCTATCTATCTATCTATCTATCTATCTATCTATCTATCTATCTATCTATCTATCTATCTATCTATCTATCTATCTATCTATCTATCTATCTATCTATCTATCTATCTATCTATCTATCTATCTATCTATCTATCTATCTATCTATCTATCTATCTATCTATCTATCTCTTTAGATTTTGAACTTTTGAGCTATTTGTTTTTTTTACCTCCTTTTTTTTTTGCAAATTAAACACATATCTTGTGTATTTTTTTACTGTGAATTCTCCTTCTTGATTGAACTGAAAGCCTTAAAATCGTTTCCCTACCTTTGACCCATGCGTTTCAAATTTGTGTTTTCATGCTCACTTGAGGCAATTTTCCTTTCAACAGTAAGAGTCCCACTCCAGAGAACAGCTGAGAACGCTCTGAAAAACTGTACTTAAGGTTGTGGTTGACACAAATGCTTATAGACACCCACGCAGTAGTAATTATCACAATTTGTTTTTACACCCTCCCCAGCCCTCACACTCACATCCAAAGTGCTAAAGCAGAGGCAGGACCCCAGTGGGCAAAGAGGATGCACTTCTCATTCATTACTCATCACTAAGCTGCCTCATGTGCCATCAAGTCAGCCGCAAATAAGCCAAGTGTGAATGTAGATGTGCCTATTTGCAATCAAGAATAGGAATTTTTTTTTACATGGATGGGAGGTTTTTCATGCAAAACCATTCTGGATAACATGTCTGAAACCCACAACTGTGGTTCGTTATAATAAATATACCTGTAAGGACTGCACATGTTTACTAATGCATTAGGTCAGCTGTCATTAGCAACCACAATGTGTTTATCCTGCCTACGCATCTGTTTTTCTTTTTTGCGCGTGTGTGTATCCAGTCCTAAATTTCCATTGTGTGTAGGAGGGTAAGGAAGAAGAAGAGTAGGAAAAAAGCAAATTGAGCATGAGAATGATACTGATATCGCCTAATACTGCCAGTGGATATTGAAATGCCACAATTCATCATCAAAAACCAAATTGTGTAAAACCATTAAACCGAAATTGTGGCGAAAGTGAATAATCGCATCCCTGCTGCATACCAGTATGTTTTTGTTCAAAGTGTCAAATTATTTTTGTGTTAAATTTATAAAGGATTTTGTATTTATTCTTTTAATACATTACACCAAGCCAACTGAAAGTTTTTTCTTCATTGTTACCTACTTATTAGCAAATTAAAAAAGGATATTTTTGGTTTTTACGTAGGCTATTTTGTTTTGTAATACACAAACCGAAAAAAAACCGTTACCCAGAAATTGTGGTTTGAAGTGAACCGAAGTAAAAGTGAATCGTTATATCCCTAGTAAACGCACAACAGCATGTGATTCACTTTAGACTTTATTGCCATCGTCCAAAAAAAGGCGAATTGAAGCAACGGTTCATTTCAGAGTTCTACATGCAAACATACTACTGCTACTTCCCTCTTACTAATACTACTACTGACAACAGTGTTAATAATAAGGATGTTTTAAATGAGCAAAGCAGTTTGCTCTTTGAAGGACGCCGGGTGGTCCTTGCTCGTGCTTCCTCCTCTGAGGGCAGGAGATTAAAAGATGAACAGACCCACCATCCAGGATGAAGCGGCTGAGATCCTGCAGTGCATCAGAAAGATGGCCCGCAGCAACGAACTGCTAAGTGAACGCCGCAGGCAGTAGAAAAACCAAAAAAAAAAAAAGAGAGGTGGCTGATATTGAAAGACTTATCACTGTCTGGAAAACAGACAGTACAGAGGGACTGAAAGGGTATGTGTGTGTTTATGATAGGTGAAATAAAAGTTTGTAGACAGATATATCTTTGGACTGTTGAGATTTTGTTTTTATCTTCAACGTTGAAAGTCAGTGCTATTTTTGGCAACACACCAGAGAAAGAAAAAGCTTCAAAAAGAAAAGATTTCGAAAGTTTTTATTTTTTGGGGGGGGTGTTGACAGGGGGCTTTTTAGAACCAGTCGAATATACAACCGCCTTCAATTTACTGCCTCAGAAAGCAATCCCTGTTCAAACAAGCCTCTAGGTGATTTTCCTGCCATGCTGCTCAACATTCAGAGAGAGAGACACACAGAAACACACCGAAAGCGGCTTCCATCTGAACTAACTAGTGCTGTTTGTTAGAAGTGCTTATTTCTTCTGTACACAATTTATGCGACTTATCTTAGCCTCTTTGTTTGGTTTGGAGAGTGTACATTTACAGTTTTTCTTAGTCGGTTTAGTACAATTCTCAGATCAGAATGAAATTCCCAAAACTATTTGTTCAATCTTCACATCATGATGTCACTTGTGCACATCATATAAGCCGTTTCTCACTTCTTTGAACAAGTTGCAATTGCTTTTGGTACATCCATGCAAATGATTATGTACAATTCTCTGCTCTTTGCTACATTATCAATTGTTTATGTCATGTTGATCAAAATGTATTATATAGTTCACTGTGCAATAGTCTTACTCCTCAAAACACCTAGTCATTAGTTCATCGTATAAGTCATTAACTGCAAAATGGTTGACCAAGTTGTCATAATGTGACAAACATATTTCGCTGCATTGCAAGAGAGGATATTCGCTGTGATGTGGATGAGAATTTGTGGCCTAACATACAAGACCGACAAGAGGTGTAGGAAGACCACACCAATTCCTACTGCACTGCCTGTACTGTTGGACAGAATATTGTCCTATCTTTTTTCCCTTTGTGTTACTGTTGGCAGTGGGTTTTTTCTATGTTGGTATGACATGGTCTGTCAACAAATTACAATATGAACAATAAAAGTGTAAATGTGATTCTTGTCCAGTCTCTTGCAATCAAACAAAAAAGGTGTAACTTCCATTTTACAATAATTGTCATCAAAACTTTAGCCATAGTTTACATCAGAACCTCCCTCTAAAGTACACAGTTATATTGACAACATGACTAAGTCATTTGACTGTCTTGTTCGTAGACAATGACACAAGGACTTGACATTCTGATGGCACTGACATGTTCAATGACATAAAGACTTAGTTTTGAGAGATGAACTAAAGATTTTGAGCAAGTTACAAGCTTTTGCAAGAAATCCATAGTGTTTTGCTGTTTGTACAAATTGTTTTGAGAAATGCACACACGTATTTGCAAACTTCAATTCTGATCTAAGAATTGTACTAAAGCGACTGAGAAAAACTGTAAGTGAGCAAAACAGTTTTTTTGAAAGAAACAAAGCCTTACAGTTTGGCCGACTAAAAGAGCAGAAAAGGTGGCGCTTCCCTACAGTTTTTTTCAGAAAAATGCACTGCGATATTAAGACTTCTGGCTTTATAGATGCTTCATGTTATTATATGTTTGGCTGGAGGTTCAACTCCTTGGCACCACAGTTACTGTGTCCTAAGGCATGACCCTTGACCTGACTTATAGCCATGTTCGATTCATCCAATTGATTTACCTTGTTATTTTGTTTCTCAGCTCCTGTGTTTTACTTTGGAGAGGCAGAGTATTATGCAGACGAGAGTGATGGATACGTGGAAGTCAAAGTGTGGAGGACAGGAACTGATCTGTCCAAGGCTGGTACTGTGACGGTCCACTCTCGCAAAACAGAGCCTGCCTCTGCAGAAGGTATGTTTTTGTTTCTAAATCAGAATCATATTTACAATTCATCCTCAAAATGCATTTTAGTGCCCCCAAGCATATTTGTTTCTTCCAAAATTTCTTCTCATTGTTTGTCCTCCCCAGCTGGTTCTGACTATGTGGGCTTGAGTCACAACTTAGACTTTGCCCCGGGTGTCAGCATGCAGACGTTCAGGGTGTTCATTCTGGACGACCTTGGACAGCCAGAGCTGGAGGGGACTGAAAGATTTGAGTTAGTCCTGCGACTGCCACTCAATGGTATCCTGGGAGAACCTGGAAAGGCAACAGTCTTCATCAATGACTCAGTGTCAGACTGTAAGAGAAAACGCTTCAACACAAAGTTTTCACATCTTTGTCACTGCATGTGATAAGAAAAAAGAATGATAACAACTCAGCTCAACCACCAATCAGTCACCTATCAATTTACATCACCAGGGTTATTCATTCCAAGGGATGAAAACAAACACACATGAAAAAAAAAACATTTAAATAGCTGTCAGAAGGGATTGAATTCCATAAAAATTCAGGTGTAGGACACAAAAGAGAACATTCCAGCTTTCTGTAAAGTCCAGAAACTGAGATGATGTGTGTATATATATACACATATGTATATAGAAAATGTTTTTGTATATATATATATATATATATTTTTTTTCTTTTCTTTTGTCAAATAAAAAAATCGTCAGAAACTAAAAAATAAAATAAAAAGCATTTCATAAAACTTAACAACAGGATCAACAATATAAAATTAAAAAAAGATTTAAACAAAATAAAAAATGGGATTATGAGACATCACTGATTAGAAGATGGAGTTTAAGCCTTGAATAATCAGGTGGGTAAAGGCTTGATTTAGCAAATACCAAAATTTTAAGAGCCTGTGGGCATTAGATTAATGAAATATTGTCTATCAGAAGATACTGCCATTCCAAAAACTTCCAATTATAAACCAATGTCATCATCCAATCAGTGATGGCCCATAATTCCTACCTTTTTCTTGATTCTTATTTTGTTTCATTTTTTTAACATTTGATTTGGATTTTTTTGAACAACTTTTGTTTTCCAAAACAATTTCGCTTTTTTTTTTTTTTTACTATTTTTTTTTAGTTTTTTTTTAATTATGTGTTGGTTTCTGGAATTTTAATTTTTAACTGCAAAGTTGCCTTTTAACCTTTTGTTTTGCTATTTTGAATTGTCGTGAGCTGTATGTTTTTGTGTTGATATTAAATAATAATATTTGCACTTGAAAATAGAAAAGTACTAATTAGTACATCTACAAACTCCAATGCTCTTTACAGTTCTCCTTCAAAAGCTCTGCTTTTAATTATCACAATATTCCTAATAATTATAATTATAACTTTTTTTGGCCAACAGTACCAAAGGTCCAGTTCCGCAAACCTCTTTACACAGGAGAGGAGAGCGACGGCCTCATCACAGCAATGGTGTATCGCAGCGGAGACATCCGGCACAAGTCCTCTGTGCGCTGTTACACCCGTCAGGGCTCTGCTCAGGTCGCCTCTGACTTTGATGAGCGGCCCAACACGGACGCATCTGTCATCAGTTTCCTACCAGGTACTTTTGTGATCACACTTGTGCATCACACTTGTTTGTCACTCATTTTAGTTTTCACACCTTTTTGTTAAATGAATGGCTCCAGCAGGAAATTTCAGGTTCTTGTCAGACATTTTTGTGCCCAAAAAACACATTTTATTTCTTTTGACACCCTTCATGTTTCTATTTACATTGTTAATTAACAATGACTTTAATGAGTTTAAACAACTTTTTATAATATAAGAATTTCTATGCAAAAATTAGTTTTAGTTTTTTCCTTTTTATTTCACACATTGCCATCTCTTTTCACTTCTTAGGCGAGGTGGAGAAACCATGTGTTCTGACATTGGTGGACGACACGCTCTATGAGGAAGGAGAGGAGCTGCGGCTGGTTTTGGGGAGCCCGAGGAGCAGCTCACAGTTTGGAGCATCAGTGGGGGCTCCGAATGAAACTCTAGTGAAAATAAAAGACACGGCAGACAGTGAGTGAGACGAAAGAGGGGTGATGGAGGGAAATATACATGTATTTGTTTAAAAACAAACACAAAATGCAGTTAGTGTTTGAATAATTCATGCAGAGGTATCTGAAACTCACGGGTTTAGGAACCTGAGGACATGTTCTTTAATTCATGACGTCTCCCAGAGTGAATATTAAAATGTTCTGCCTGCTCTCTGGTAATGTGCGTTTTGTCCTGCTGTCTTCTCTTTCTACCTGTAGAACCCATCATTCGTTTTCTAGAAACCAAGTTCAGCGTAAGTGAACCAAAGGAAGCTGGAGCTGTTGCAATTGTTAGGGTCCCTGTGGTACGAATGGGTGACACTTCAAAAGTGTCCGTGGTTCGTGTTCACACCAAAGACGGATCTGCTGTCTCGGGAGAGGATTACTACCCCGTGTCTCAAGGTAAAGCTGGCAGATGGCATTCCAGGTTCTGCTCAGATTATTGGAAAATCTAGCAAATTAGCAAAAAGGTTGATAGAATTGTATCATTAAATTTCACATTAGTTAAAAATAAAGGGTTGAAGACCCACTCCAATGAAAACCATGTTTTTGGTGTTTTCAACATGTTCTTGTGGCATTTTTCTCACAATGGAGGGCAAAGACAATTTAGGTCAAAATTGCATTTCTGATGATTTCTTTATTGAAATTGTTGTGAATCAGGAGCAGATGAAAAATGCAGTCGGAAAACTTTTGTAGGTGTGATGAAAATGTTACTACGGCAAATCACAAGCTCCCTGATCTGTTCCATTCTGATGCTTCCACTTGCAGACAAATATATCGATCTTTGTTCTGCTCATCTGATCTGGCATCTGACTCAAAACTGTACTGATAATGTTAGGTTGGGGGTTTGAGGGGCTGTAAGCACGTACACAGATGGAAGATGGGAAGGTGATGGGCTTACTCCACCACCAGTCCTGCCCACAACTCAGAGGCAAACTTTTAACTTTTAATGACCTCCAGAAACGATGTCCTAACATGCAACAGGTTGTTTTTTTTTATTTGGGGTAAAAAGGCATAATCATAAAAAGACCACTGGGTACGCTTTTAAAATAGATTAAAAGCTGATCGGAGTGGGGCTGTATAACAAAAACAACTATTCTCTGAAAGTCATAAATTTGGCCAAAGAGATTTTTTTTTTTCCCGTAAAAAAAAGGTCTTGGTTTCTGATATCCTTTTGCTTTAAAAAGGTCATTTAAGTTTTCCTGCTCTTTTTATCTTTCCAGCTTTCAGAAAAGTGAACTCCTGTACTTTAATGTCCATCTTAGACCATTTCAAGTCACACATTTACACCAGTTTTAAATTGTATAGAGATGAAACTCCCATTGTGTTTATAAACACCTTTGAACTGCATGTAACTTATGCAAAACTCCGTAGAACGCTTTGCAAATAGACGTGCCACCTTTGGTTATCATACAAATAGAAACCTACAATGCTTCAGACGGGAAGTGCCTCGTGGGCTGATACCTCAAGAAATCACTCTGTAATCTATTTCAGCTTTTTATTTTCTGAGTGTAAACTTGACTGCAGCAATAAATTTTGTCCTAATGGTACCTATTTCCCATGTTGTATAAGTGTCATCCACGCAAAGATAAATTCAACCATTTGGCTTGCATTTATAGCTGTAATTTGATGGCACTTTTTGGTTCATAGTATAATGAGTTGCTTATAAATCAACTTCTTTGTCTGTGTTTTTCCAGACATTGAATTCAGACAAGGGGATAAGCAGCATGTCGTGCAGGTGGAGGTGCTGTTTGATGGAGTGAGGGAAATGAGGGAAGCCTTCACCCTCCATCTTAAGCCTGATGACAACATGGTGGCTGAAACAGAGGTCAGATATGTCCAAAAGAGCAATTGTATAGTCAACCAGATCATCTTTTTAATTAAGTTTTTGATATGTGTGTCATCTCACTATCCAGCAGTCAGTAATTTTCATCAGTTTTTCTTTCAAACAGATGACTAAAGTAATAGTGTACATTGAGGAGTCCAACAGCATGGCTGATGTCACCTTCCCATCGTTGCCTCATGTTGTGTCGTTGCTTCATTACGATGATGTTGCTCGGACACCACACAACCTGCAGCCACCAGCCGGATATCCAGTCATCTGTGTCACAGTGAGTCATACCATGATCTAGCGAGCCCTAGAGTTCCATGCACTGAACATAGCGGTTAACGAACTGTCTCAGTGACATACGTTCATTGTATCAGTCCGTTTTTTTTCAGGCAGCAGAATCTAATTAGTCTTTATAGCTCAAGAGAGACACTTTCTCTCATTCAAACTCATGGATGTTCACAAGGTGTTATCAGCTCCTGACATGACTGCTCAAACTGTATTTGTGTTTTTTTTCTGTTTATAAGACATACGAATGGTAAGAGACTGCAGAAGATATGTGTTTTTTTGTTTTTGGTGCAGTGTGGTCAGCCGTGTGGGAGGCTCGCTGAGGAGATAGTTCCCATACAAGTCATGAATGCTGTTCCAGAATGCTCAATGTCAAGAGGTTTAATAGCTCGTGTTATCTGCTGATTATAAAAAAGATGACTAATTTTGGGGATATAGCTCACAAAAATATCTGTACTATCTTAGTTGTCATGTTCTTGGTTTAATTCTCACTCCATGTCACCATCTGTCCTCTGACATTTGCAGTATCTTTCCAATCTCCCTGCTGTCCATGCTTTCCCCACCCACTCCTGCTGTGTTCTCTTTCACTCCTCCAGGCGTGCAACACAAAATATCCAGACTACGACAAGACAGGTTCTATCTGTGTCAGCGAGCACATCAATAACACCTTGACCCGCTACCGCTGGCTCATCAGTGCCCCAGCTGGTCCCGATGGCGTCACCAGTCCCATGAGGGAGGTGGACTTTGACACGTTCTTTACTTCCTCCAAGATAATCACACTGGACTCAGTTTACTTCCAGGCGGGCTCCAGGGTCCAGTGTGCTGCCAGAGCTGTTAATTCTGATGGGGATGAGGGCTTAGAGCTCAGCAGCCCTATTGCCGTCATAAGCATGGAGGAAGGTGAGGACTAAATGTTCTGGAAAGTAAATGAGACTCAAAGTGTGACAATTTGGGTTTTTAGGGATGCAGAAAAAAACGTAATAAATACTCAGACTTTACATTTAAGGTTTTATTTTTAACATGAAAAATGTCATTTAAAAAAAGTCCAAATGGCCAATGTATGTGCAAGCATTGCCTGACAAAACACAGACCAGGAGAATTGTGTGTAATAATCAACTGAAGTGCATGTGTGGGATCTTGAGACTTTCTTCACGCTGTGAGATCCACATACAGTAGATCCAAAAATACATGCTGCATTTACCTACTGGTAAGCAGAAAGGCCATATTAACATGGCTTTCTTGGAAAAATGAACAGTTTTGCTGTCCTGCTAATTCAAGGTAAAGTTAACATTTCCTTAGATCATTTGCGAAAAATAAATATTTAGAGGACATAAATCCAAATGTGGTCGGTTGAGTAAAATGAAAAAGGGTTCCTTTCTTACTGTTAACATAAGCACAATTAAGCAATAATTAGCTACTAAATAAAGTGTTAACAGCCACTTTTATTTGTTACTTTGCATTACTTAGTGTATTATTCAATGCAGTAGTTAACAAGCATGTTGATGCATACATAATGCTAATCACTTGTATAGGGACATTTTTTATTATGACTTTGTGATTCATGAAGCTGTTCACCTTTCTGCATATCCCTTTAGGGGGCACCACAGTGAATCAGCTTTCACTGATTTGCACAGGTGGTTTGTCAGAGATTTTCACACCTGGCACAATCCTGTATTTTATCCAGGCTGGGGACCGGCACAGAGAGACCCACACTTGGGCCCACTTGTAGCCACATAGTTAGGCAGTAACGCAATGGGTCATGCTCAAGGACCCACACTGGATGAAACTTATCGCGCCTTGAATCGTGCTTTGACTTCCCATCTACCAGTCCTGCTCTCAACCAACTGAGTTATCTAGCCGCCACCTCTGTAATCCATTACTTTTTGCTAACGCATTAAAAATAATACACTTATGACTACAACAATACAGTTATTACTGCAAATTAATGCACTGGCAGGACTTTGTTTTATAGATAATTAATGCTTAAAATGACATTAATTAACATTAATAAAGGGACCCTCATTTTAAAGTGTGAACAATAAGGTGGACTCCAGAGCTAAAATGACCATAGCTTAGAAAATCTAAATGAAAAAAAGTGAAAAAGATATACAGTGTTCCCCACTTATTCGAATTTCAATATTCGCGGTTTCACATGTTTGCACATTCTTTTTCCACTCACGTGATTCATCCAGTTCATCGCAAAAAGTTTGTGCCCCTGCATAGAGAAATGTTATCAGCTGACTCCTGAAGCAGCTGGAAAATATCCTGATACGTTGATCCCGTTCATCCGTTGAATGAATGATGGATGAAACTGGTCTCTACTGGAGGAAGATGCACTGTAGCACTTAACTGATGAAGGAGGAAGCACTGGCTCCTGTTTTCAAGGCACAGAGAGACAGAGTGACACTCCTAATATGTGTTATAAAGTATGCCACAGTACACTCTATTGCTTTGAACAAAAAACAAACTATTATGTTGGGCAATAGTCCAACGTTCTTTTTATAAAAGGGTTTTTGAAGAGTAAGGATCGGTAACGGACATTCTTCAGCCATGGGGGTGGGGGGTGGTTCTCTGTATTCAGGAGTTCTGCGTATTCCCGGGTGTCTCTGGTCCTTAACCCCCACAAATATGAGGGGGAATACTGTATTTTTCCAATACAGATGTTTGAATAGGTGCCTTGCTTTATAGAGCAAGTTATGACAAGTTAAAAATCAAACTCAGGCACAAAGCAGCTTTGCATATCTGCATTTCTTTTTACAGTTTCTGCAAAAATCCTTCAAAAATGAATGTTAAAAATCTGTTTTGGAACATGATTGTGGTTTAAATGTTTTCCCATCACATCCTTAACATATTTAATGTTCAAATATTGGCGTTTGCTTCTTTGTAAAACAGTAAATATTGACATATCTTGCTCCTTATGGACTTTTTGTGAAGTAAAAAACTCAGACAATGGTGATATGTTTAGAAATCTTCTTGTTTGTGCTACTTTTTCCAAAATGATGAGAGTCCAGAATCCCTCCCACAATTGTGCTGCTCAAATAAATTAATTAATCTCTACATTTTTACACTTTCATTTCAAGTGATTGGCTGCTTTGGAAAGACATTTAAAGTCATGTTTTGCCCAGCAAACATCCAAAATGAATCATTCTAATCTTTATGTCTTCCTTCTCTAATTAGGTTCTACTACAGGGCTTATGAAAAAAAATATTTATAAGATTTTTGCTTGGAGTAATAGATGGTGTTCTGGGTTACATCAGTATGCATAAATAAATAAAAATCCTAATCGGTTCACATTATTTAGACCACTTTTGTAGCTAAAGGGTTGTACTTCCTTTAGGTACCTTTTAATGTAGAAACATGCATCATATTTTAAAAGATTTGGAAAACAGAAAGTGCATCATTTTTACTTCTATCAGTAGCCTGAGAATAAGCTATAATCCACCGCGGCTACAAGCTGTGCTCTGACAACAGGTCAAAACTATCACTCACTTCTCAAAATGGAAAAAAAAATGAAAACTTTCTTTTTTGCTGTTGCTATGCAATCATTTATGCTGCTCTCATTCCACCTACACATCCTGAATTCAACAAGTTCAGACTTGCTCTCACTGGGTGGTCTGAAGGAATTCCATATGGAATTCCCAACTGCACTCATTATGTGGAAAAACATCCTGTTGTACAGAAGGTAAAATTGTTATCACCTCTTTTGTAGGAATGAAGAAACACTAGTATTATATCTCATTTATTGTCAAATCTGTGCGTTCTGTCTCAAAAAGGCATGTGTCAACCACGGAAGATGGGAACTGTTGGTGCTGAACCTTTCTCTGCCAAATTGCGCTACACTGGAGCAGACGACCCGAAGCACCCCAACCTCATCAAAGTGACTGTCACTATGCCTCACATCGATGGTAGGTTGGAGATGGAGGTAGGCCTCATTTCACACATGAGGGAAAATTTGATTTAGTGTGCCTAATATTCCCGTCTCACATCCTCAGGAGGCTGGAAGTCAGAATGAATCAAACCCTGCCTCAGAAAATCCAAAGCACAGACCCTTTTAACATTCTCGTCTTGTTGTTTCTTCTAAGTTTTGTTTAACTTTTAATGAATTTTTGCCCACTTCTTTCTGTTTTTATATGGCTGGGTTTTTTCCCTGAATCTTCTTGTCTCTATGTGTTAAAATCGTTGCCCGTGCGGTCTCTCTGCCTCGCAGGTATGCTTCCTGTAATCTCCACTCGGCCTCTGGTGAATTTTGACCTGACTCTCAGTCCTGATGGAACCCGCGTTGGAAACCACCGCTGCTCCAACTTGCTTGATTTCAGCGAGGTCACCACAGGTCACGGCTTCATCACTGCTTCAACTCGCAACCCTGAGAGCATGGGAGATTCGGCGCCCTATCAGTTCAGCAGTGCTCTGAGGGGCAACAGCACTCTGCGTTTTTACAGGAACCTCAACCTGGAAGCCTGTCTGTGGGAGTTTTCCAGCTACTTCCACATGTCTGAGCTGCTCACTGACTGTGGCGGGACCATCGGGACAGATGGACAGGTGTGTGTGAATCTTTAGAATTCCACTCAGACTGTTTGACTTTGTCAAAACAGAGCTGTGTTTGCCAGAGTGTACTATTGTGTGTTTGTTTACAGCTATTTCAGGGAGTTCACACAGACAGAGCGGCACCATCCCTGTTTTATGTCCCATTCACTCTCTGTTTGTCCACTATTAGCTTGGGATGGACAGCATTTAGCGTGTAGTTTATGCTTAACACACACACGGATGTTAAGTATTTCCAGTCAGACTGGCTGTATTTCTACCCTCAACTAGTCAGCATAAAAGCTGGGATTTACTTGAAAGCCATGAAATGCAGTGAAAGGAAAGTCACTTTAAATGGAGTCTTAGATGCCCACACCAATACCATTTTAAATATTTCTGCAACTGCAGGAGTCATATAGTCCCTGGAAACTGAAGCATTATGACCAACTATGACTAAGATCCTCACAAACTGCTATTCTTCTTCTGCTGTTGCATTATTGCAGCTGATGCTGCAAGTGTCTTGCATTGGGAATTTGAACCACATTACTTTCTTTCTTTTCCTGCTGCTTTTTTTTCATTCCTCCATCTCTTAATATATTGGCTTATTTTTGCTGAAAAATGCACAAAAAGAAAATCATTGGTAGATAAACAAAAAAAAACAAAAAAGAAATACTTGCACACATTGCAGTCATTATCTGCTGCCTTGCATTTCTACCACGGTCCATGATGTTACAAACTCTGACTAATTATGTTGCTATGATTTTTTTTTTTACCTTGTAAAAAAAAAACCAAAGACTTCTCTGCTTTTGGCTTATTTAGGCTTTTCTACATTAATATTATTGTTAACTTAATGCTTGACATTTGTTTAGACTTTTTTTGTCACCTTACACCTTATGTATAAAAAAATAAAATATTAAATATTATTATTACAATAGAAATATTAGGGTAAGAAGAGAAACTGAAAAATTCTTGTCAGATGGAGGTTAATTGAATCTAAAATTGTTTATTACTGCATCATTTTACCATTTTTTTCATTTCCTTTGACCCCTCATTTAATTTTTAAAAAGCTATGTAAAGTGTAATAGATCTAATTTGAAAACTCGATTGACAAATTTAATAAATTGTATCTAGATAGATTATAATTTACATTGGTCTCACAAAGGTATCTAAAAACATGTTGGTGAACAGCTCCACCTAGCTGTTGCCTAGTAGAACTATTTGGAACTCGGTGCAAATAAAGAAAACGGAAAAAAATGTAAAAAACTTTACAATGTTGTCATCATATTATTTTATTCAACAGTTAGACTTTTTTTTTTACTTTTTATTTAAATGAATAATGCTTGATGAAAACATTAAGTCTACTAAACTTATAGAAACCCATACTTTTCTGTTAACTTTTACAAGATTTTCAGGGTTTTGGCCCAACTGAGTGGGAGTAGAGTTCACTCATCCTGTGGGGGAGAACACTGAGTTCATCTTCTCCACTGTTAGCTACAGCTTTTTAAGATGCCATCACTCTTTCTAACAATGAAAAAAAAATGTTACAGATTTTTCCATACATAGGATCTTTTTCAAGTTTTACATTCTGTAAATAATATCTGAACACAACATTAGCCTAACCAAATACGTGAGCCAGGACATCTGCGTGTAACTTCTTGCATTTTTTTGCATTTCTTCATGTCTTCACTCCTTGCAGGTTCTGAACCTGGTTCAGTCGTACGTGACCCTGCGTGTGCCCCTTTATGTGTCATACGTGTTCCACTCACCAGTGGGTACCGGCGGATGGCAGCACTTTGATCTGCAATCTGAGCTGCGTCTCACCTTTGTTTATGATACTGCCATTCTCTGGAAAGACGGTATTGGCAGTCCCCCACAAGCAGAACTACAGGGTAATGTGTCACTTCAGAAAGATTACTGTGATTCATGTAGCAAAAAAAGAAAAAAGACAATGGCAGGTGTCCTTCTTTTAGGTTCTTTGTTTCCCACAAGCATGCGCATCAACAAGCAGGGACGTTTGGTGGTAAACTTCCGCACCAAGGCTCATTTTAGGGGTCTGTTTGTTCAGTCTCACTCCCCAGGTCGAATCAAAAGATCTGGTAAGGGAGACAGATGTCTTATTTTGTTTTGTTCAATCCCGAAAGAATTTAATAAAAAAAACATCTTTTATTTCAATTTTAACATTACTTCCTAACTTTTAGTGTCCTCGCTGTCCATGGTGATGAGTGTGGACAACCCTGGCTTAACCATTAACCTCACATTGGTCAGGAGTGAGCCGACCTACAACCAACCTGTGCAGCAATGGATCTTCATCTCTGACTTTGCTGTGAGAATACAAGAAGATTTTCTTGGATACAAAACCCATCGTTACAGACGCTAATTTAATTTACGCTTTTGTTTTGTGTTCCACACAGGTGAGAGACTATTCTGGGACATACACAGTAAAGCTGATCCCGTGTACTACAGCTCAGACTATAGAGTATTCTGTCCCCCCCATCTGCAGTCCCAGAGAACCCATCTCCTTTGACCTCAACATTAGGTTCCAGCAGGTGAGGCGGTAGGAGTTGCATGGATGAGGTTCTTCTTAAGGAAAAGCAAATATTGTGTCTCTTTCTTTGCCTGTATTCTTCATTAGGTGAGTGACCCAGTTGCAGTGGAATTCAGTTTGAACACTCAGATGTTCCTTTTGTCCAAGAGGAGCCTGTGGCTTTCTGATGGATCCACAAACTTTGGTCAAGAGAGTGATGTAGCCTTTTCTGAGGGTGAGATGTTGTTTTCTACAATTGTACTGTTTTTTTTCCCACTGTCAACATTTTGCTGCTTATTATTTTGCCAGTAAAATTATTATATAATTTTGCAAATCTTTTTTTGTTTTTGTCTTACTGCTTCCTACTTATTTTATAATGTTGTCCAGTAAATAAATAAATAAGAAAATGTAAAGCTAGAGAATCAAATTAAAATATTTTATTGAGTTGCTCTATGTCTAGATTTCGAAAATATTATACAAAACTATTGCGCTGACCTTCTGACCTTTCACTACATAACTAATATAACATGAATATAAACTAACCAGCTGTAAGGCAATTTCTTCCATCTCCAGGGATTATATTAGTGTTTTCTTTACTAGCCAACCTATATGGCAGTTGTTGCACCGCTAATGTTAGGTTGGGGTCAATGAATTAAATCGCCAGAGGAGACATCACGTGATTCCTCATGGGAGGAGAGCACCGCCATCTTGGTGAGGTCAAGTCACTGCTGCAGTGTATGCATGTGAACACATTTTTTGCAAAATGCCAGTTCATTGTGCGGGTATCTATATAAATTATGTATATAATATATTATATATATATATATATATATATATATATTATAAAAGCTACTTAGATGCCACTAAAGGCAATAGAAAGCATTGTCATTTGGGTGGCGACGACCTCACCAAGATTGCGTCGCGCTCCGCCACCGGAGGCCACGCTTCTCAAGCGGGCATGTCTCCTCTAGTGATATAACTCATTGGTTGGGGTTGTGAGGGGCTGTAAGCTAGTGGGAGAAAGTGTAATCAGATGTATGAAGCGAAGTAGAGGTGGGCTTACTCAGCGCCAACGGTCTCACCCACAACTCAGAGGTGAATTTCTAATGAAATACTCCCACTCTGCTGAAACTATTCTAGAAAATGACACAATTTTTTGTAAATTTTGTCTAAAAATTGCATAGTAATAATTAAAAGACCACTGGGAACACTTTCTAAAATTGATCAAAAGATTTAAATTTTGGCATGATTTGGCAACATGACCTACATAAGATAAAAATACTGTATAAACATGCAGCATTTTAAAAATACAAATGGGTTATTAGGTTATGGTTGAAGTCTCTTTTATGGTCTCTGATAACCTCAGCCTGTCTGTGATGACCCACCAGGATGTCAAGGGAGAACTTAGCCATACACCATGAACAGATGAACAGGAGATTTATTAAAAATGCATGGGCGAATGGAAGTGTTAATGCCTTTTTCACCTTTTCAGGCGATACGATATATGGTCGTGTCATGGTGGATCCTGTGCAGAATCTGGGAGATTCATTCTTCTGCAGCATAGAAAAGGTGTTCCTGTGCACCGGTGCTGATGGATATGTGCCCAAGTATAACCCAACCAATTTTGAATTTGGATGCCTGGCTGACTCCCCATCACTGCTTTATAGGTTTAAGATCCTTGTGAGTATAATAAAATGCAAGCAGCCACAGGTAGTGCTCCAGCATGGGTTTGAGCCGGCAGCTTCCACACAGAACATGCACAATGCACACCACGAAAAAGGGGCACCACAGCAACCACGAACGATCCACCAGGAGGGCCTTTACATGGCTCCGGTCGCTGCTCCTCAGGTGGTGGTGGTGCTGGTGCAGGTAATGTGGATGTCCCTGTCCCTGTCACTGGTGGTGCTCTGGGAGCTTGCCTGCCGGACTCTGAACAATTAAATTCCATAAAGTGGGGAGAATGTTTTTTCACTGTCTTTCTTTTCTTCCCCTTTTTAGGATAAGGCTCAGCCAGAAACTCAGGCTCTTGTATTTGGTGAAATCGGTTTTAATGCTGTGCTGGCGGTGGACGATCCATCCGCTCTGTCTCTTGTCAGACAACCTGGTTCAGATGGCTTTAGATTAGATTCATCTGCCATGTTCCAGGTTTGTGTAGCTCACAAATTACTCACCTTTAAAGAGTACTTTTACCCTGTTTAAGGTATAATGCATGATTAGTTACATTTCAGTGCAAATTACGTTTCAATTTCACTGTAAAGTTATAAAAAATGCTTTATATTTCCAATTAGTCTTTGTTTTCTCTTCAGGTTGCTGCAGGTCGTGAATGGTACATACATACCATTTATACAGTTCGCTCAAAAGATGCTGTCAGCAGGGGCATCGGGAAGCGGAGCCTGGAGTACCACTCCTTCGTTTCCACAACCGACAGCCGAGCTTTGTCAGCCAGGCCAGAAGCTCCTCGCAAAAGAAGGTCAGCTGGAGATGCAATCCCTGCAGTCGCTGAAGATATTGGCATAGACAATAGCCGGGGCACCAACATCATGCACATCTTTTTGGACCGCACCAAGAGGAAATCCAGGGTGTCAGACGAACTCTTTGCTGGTGGGTTAGAACCTGACGAGCTGAATGCGGATGACACAGAGGAGGGTCTGCTGACTGTGGTGGGGGGTCTGGTCGGGGTGCTGCTAACTGTCCTCATCATTGTCATCATCACACTCATACTGAGATCCAAACAGAAAGATTGGAAGGAAGGGGGAAGGGGAGGGGTGCAAAAGGTGGTAAAGGGATCTGTCAGCACGGAGCCTATGCTTGTGGTGAGGATGCAGGACTGTCACAACAGCTCAGAGGTCTGAGCTGTGAACGCATAGATGGACAGATGAACACACGGGACAGCCTTTTTTGGCAAAACGGGGGTCTTTTTACCTGCATTGAATAAATCAATACTTAAAAATATGTTGATTAATGTCCCATTTCAATGGGATTGTTGTAACATGACATATTTTAAGTGCAACACTTTTAACTACCCTTTAGTTTATTTTAATTTTTTATTTTTTTTTAATTAGCCATGATGCCATTAGCAGTACATTCCTTTTGTTTCCTACTTACTTTAGGGAGTGAAAGTGCCTGAAGAAACCATTTTATTTCAGGCTACTATATTTGCCAAAAGAAGCTAGAGAAAGTTCATGCTTAAACTTAAAGGGACACTTCACCTCAATAAGAACACTTTTACCTTTCTTATTAGTAGTAGTTTGAAAAACAGTGTGTCCAGCCACAACAGATTGTTCTTGCTGTCTGCAATGTATTTCTAGAACTGCTTTAGACAATATCTTTGCTACCTTTAGAAACATGCCCGGCCTAACAGAGCTTAATGTAATTTTCTACTCTCATTCTTTGATTAATAAAAAAAAAAATTTCATATTTTTTCCCCCCTAAGTTTTCCCCCTTTTTTTTTTTGCTAAATATTATTTTGTTGTTCATTCTGGGGTGAAGTGTGCCTTAAAGTAATTAAATTTGGGTAAAAAAGCCTATTTCGATTTTCAGAAACTTGAAATAGTAAAAAACAAAGTAAAATAAATAATAATAATAATAATTGTAATATAATAATAAAGAATATAGCACAAATACCCTTCGCAAAAAGTAGCCTATTTAGGTGTACTGCTAGTACACTCACTGAAAATGTGGCAGTATACCTGAAGTTTACTTTTTACACACTATCTATAGTTAAACTGTTCAAATTTAGTCTGTAGAAGTATTCAGTTGGTACACTCCCTACACTACACATACATGGTCTATGGTATTCTTGCTAAACTTATACTAAAGTAAATAAACTTCAAATGTACTACTTTTTGCGAAGAATATTTTCTCATCTGTGAAGTCAAGTGCATCTATCAGCACATCAAAACAAATGGCCAGTTCTTTCTTTCACCAGCTAAGCAGTTCACCGTTAAGCTTTATTTTTCATTTTTGGTTCCCATGTCGACCACACTCTGTTTAAATGTTTTGCTTCTCAGTCATAATGATTATTTATAGCATACACTGATTTTTTTCCCTCCCATAGCTCTTTAGTTTTCATTGTTTTACTTTGTTTTAAGTGTTACTGGACTTTCTGTAATATTCATTCTCAATATCGTTGATCCACAGATGTTTCTGGTATTTCTTAGAACTAGACAGGCATTAATGTTACTTGATGAAGAAAAACACTGTTTGAGATATTGTTGCAACCCTTCTCGAAGGTTATTATAACATTGAAAGAAAGGTGAGTGTATTGTAACACAATCTTATTGTTGACTATGTGGGGGGAAAATGTCCTTCATAATCACCTTTTTTGTTGAATACGTCTTTCTTCACATCCAGCAGGTTTTCTCAAATTGTGTTCTTTTAGGCTTTTCCAGTCACTAGTGTTGTGCACCACTTCAGTGACTTATGTGTTTAGATGAACAATAGGGATACAAGATCTGTTTACCAATCACCTGTGAAGAAAATCAAATTTGATCCACTTGATATAATGTTATCTTGTGAGTGATAGAATATAATTTTCCTTTAAATGGGTATGTTTTACTCTTCTGACACTGTTTCAATCAGTATTTCTAAATGCTTCTTTTACCATTGTGCTGTTAGTTTTGATCATAACTATTTTCATATATTTATTAAGTTAAACCGATGATGAGTTGAAACCACTTGAGGGATCGGTCACGTTTTGATTGTATAAATGTCAGCGGAACTGAAACGAAGCCATCTTTTGGTTTTGTAGCACCGATGAATTTTGTCATTTTTGCGTCTCACATCACATGCCACTACAAGCTATGCAATGTAATGTATACTTCATAGCCAGTTATCCCCATTTATATAAAATTTTCAGCACAATAAAACTTTATATACACACTGTGTGCATTTTATATTGTAGTTTTTATTAATATGTTTTGAAATAAATAATGTTTTCTTGTCATTTGCTGTTAATTTATATATATATTTAGGAAAATATTTACTTTGCATGAACAGAGAACTTTTAATCTAATTTTAATTTGTTTGTTTTTACTTCCCATTTGTAAAAAACAAAAAATTGGGTCTAACTTTCAAAAATCGACATTTGGGATTAAAAATGGAGCAAAAATAACTAAGTTGTTGAACAAAAACTGAATTTTCTTTTCTTTGTCAATACAATCATATTTACGGAAGAGGATTAGGGCCATGGACCAAAAAAAAAGGGCATAGAAAATTATGACTTTAACCTCAGACTTATGCGCTACAGGCGCATGATGCGATATTGAATATTAGAGGATGTAAATAATGGAACTGTATTTTTTGTTGACAGCCATCTATACAAGTCTTCCCATTTTTTTTTATTTTTTTTTTACAAAATTGCAATCATAAAACAGATGCTTTTACGTTTCACTGTCATTTCTACATATTTGCCATACATTATCTTGAATGTTGAACCTTAAATGCAGAAATTCTTTACATGGATAAATTTTTTATTGTTTTGAAATGGATCCTTCTTTCATTTTTGGCAGAAGGGGAAATGAAAAAAAAAAGATCTAATATTACAAGTATAAAAAAAATTGGGGACAGAGCTTTTCTTCTAATAGGTAGAGACAATAGTTTAGATGTCAGGGATGCTCTAAGAAAATATTACTGCACATCAACCCTTGTGCTGTCTTAGATGACCCCACCCTTACATTGATGTGTTCTCCCCACCATGACAAAGGTGGATAAAGGTGGAAAGATTTCATGTAATCCATGGACACCAGTGAAGATCACAAATCATTAAAGAAAAAAGGTTCAGAGCACTGTCTAGTGGGTCTAGATGACCCAACTCCCAATGGTAAAGTGCCTAGGATAGCACAAGGGTTACAGCTTAGAAACAGACATCATAGTACTGTAGTAAGTTTATGGGCTATCATCTGGACTTAATGTTAGGACACAGTTTTTAGAGTCTTCATAGAAACAGACATTATCAACAAACAAGGATGTGAGTTGATGTCAAATCAAGAAATGTATATGCTTTAATCAATTGGGTTAAATTTGGAGAAATTGCCTCAATAACTAGAATATTCATGTAAACTCCAAATGATACTAAGTTTTAAATTTTGTGTGATTAAGAAATGTTCCACCACTTTCATCAGTTTAACAATGACCCATACTCCAAATTTTATTAAATATAACATCAGTTTGCTTGCTTCCTCTTTGGTATGATGTCGTGAAATTTTACTTTGGTTTTGTTTGTTTTATTTAAAAATAACAGCATGGCATAGGCTTTTAGAAAGAACTGTTTTATATTTTTACAAATGTTACGTTATTACCTGTCAAGCGTTTGATGGCATTTATTTTTAGGACAGCAAATACAACACTTGAGCTGAGGGGGGCAAAAATCACCAATAGGAAATTACCCATATCAAATGTTTTATATAAAAAGTTATGGTATCACATCTTAAAAGTGTGGCCAAGTCAAGCTGTCCTTTGCTTGAATCCCGCAAATTTACGTTTTTACATGGTTCAAATAATATGTTAATTAACATGTTAATGTTTGTCATTGCTTTAGGACTAACAGGTAACAGTTCAACAGCTAATTCTCATTGGTCAAAAATGGAAATGACGTAAGAGGTACGTCATCACGTTCCTCAGCCCTCTTCCTTCACTTCGCCCAGCGGTAGCAGTGTTGACATACCGCTGCATTTCGTTTGTAAACATGGCGACCGCTGCAGCCGCTGGAGAGGATTTGAAAAAAGAGCTCACTTGTCCCATTTGTCTGGAAGTCTTTAAGGATCCTGTGATATTGAAATGCGGACATAATTTCTGCAGATTTTGCATCTGTTTGCATTGGGACGAAAATGGCGGAGATTACGGGTATCAGTGTCCTCAATGCCGGACGGTAAGTTCGATAGAAGGGATGCGCATTTTGGAGTCTTTTTCCGCAAAAGTTGCGTGATCCTACTATTCTAGTAGCATGATAATAAATCCGTGTGGTCGAGCCTGACATCTCCGTCGCCGGTTAGTGAATAAAACCCCATTAAAACACAATTTACACTACACTTCTTGGTATTATTACTAGTAGCTAAAAGAAACCAGTAGGTTGGCAGCTACTTCCTAAAAACAGCCTTGTGCTCGTGTTTAGTTGCTATGATAGCTGCCTAGCTAACGGAAGCTAACTTGTCAGTAACTGTTGTTATCACGGTTCTACATAAATACGAGGACCGTTATTCATTGTCATTGTTAATACTTCCTTCCTTCAAACTCATTATTTGTTTCCGTTTTTCCATCTGTGTTCTCACACACAGGTGTTCAGCAAGAGGACTTTTACTAAAAACTACCTGGTGCAGAACCTGGTGGCTAAACTGGATGATTTGGAGTGCCTGGGGTCTAGTCCCACCCCGTCTAAGCCCGTCAAGGCTGACGGGAAGTGCGAACAGCACGGCGAGGAGCTGAAACTCTACTGCCAAACGGATAAGAGACCCATCTGTGTCGTCTGCAGGGAATCCAGAGCACACAGGTTGGTTAAAATATTATAAGTAGATGTCGAACATATAATTTGAGGAGGCAGCGTTTTAAACTTTTAAAGACCCACTCCAAAGAAAATTGTGTTTTTGACACTTTCTCAAGAAATTTTCTGACTATGGAGGACATGTAATGTAATCTTAAAATTGCATTTCCGAGTATTTCTTTATTCAAATCGGTGTGAGGCAGGGGCAGATGTTTGTAAAAACCTTGTAGGTCTGCAAGCCACAAGGTCCCCGCTCCGTTTCATTCTGATGCATCTATTTGTAGACGCATAGATCCATTTCGTCATCTTTTTTTTCTCATCCGAGCTTGCATCTGACTCAAAATTTCACAGCTGGATAGCTCCAGTATTGCTCATCATTTTTGTTGGACCCCTAATGTCAGGCTGGGGTTGTGAGCATGTGAACGGAGGGATGATGGGAAGTGGGGGGTGCTTACTCCACGCAAACATTCTAGCCCACAACTTGGAGGCGAATTTCTAATGAACTACTGCTGCCTTTCAGAAACTATGTCTTAGAAAACTATACCGTTTTTTTGATTTTGCCTTAAAACCCCATATTAATGATTAAAAGAGCTCTGGAAACGCTTTTACAGTAGAACAAAAGATGATCAGGCTTAAATATCACCATTAGGTCTTGCACAGTTTCATTTACTTTCAGCGTGTATATATATCTGAAGACACTGCTTTATTTGTTCTTTGTTTCTTTTTTTTGGTACGTTATGCTGTTTTGCATGATCTAATCTTTTTTCTAGCTTTGTCAGTGGTTCAGATCATGAGGTTTACTTTACCTTTAATGTCGCCGCTTGTGCAGATTCCCACCCATCCAGGTCACTGTTATTACAGGATTCTGTTCTGAAACTACTCAGATAAGCAGAGGAACTTCTCCTAACAAGATCAATTCATAAAGTTGAGTTGCCTCAAACAACAGAATCTTGTGATACCAGTAACGTTGAGTTCTGCCAATTTGTCCACAAATTCTTACATTTTTTGTGTTTCTGTTCCCACGGCAGAAAGCCTTTTAGTGCTGCGGTTTAAATCAGGAAAATTGTTACAAGCTCCAACAGCTTCTGACAAAATCACAACTAAAGTGTTGTAAGCTACAGTAGCAGCGATGATATGCAAATACAGATTTGAACTCATTTATTAAATCCAGAAGAAGACAGGGCACATAAACAGTGTCTAATATGGTTAATGTGAAGGTACAATTTCACTCCTTGCAGAGTTTTTTGTTGCATTCCTGTCTTATCAGCTTCCTCTTCAGTACATTTTTGGTCGCTGCATTCAAGGTTGTCTGGATTTCTAAGGGAGTAGCCTTCATAATGGGAACATTTGCCCCTGAGGTTCAACCGGTGCTGATAAACAATTGATTAAAACTACAGTTTAGTTCTTCATAAGCACAAGTTAAAGAAAATACTTGCATCTTACTGGATTTACTAATGCATACCCTATTCTTTGAAAGGTTTTTAACTTTTTTTAAGGGAATCATATTTAAAGGTATTTTTTTTGTGAGAAACAGGGGTGTTTTTGTGAGGCATCCATTGTCTATTTTCTTTTTTTCTTTTTTATGTTTTGAGGAATGTTAGTGTGACAACAATATTTTTCTTCTGGGTCTCTTAACTCATATCAGTGGTAGGTGATTTTGTAAGTATTTCTGTAATTCATTTATTTTATGGCTGTTTAAATTTGTCATTCATATATATATATATCTTTGTTTTTTAATAAAATAAATTATATTTTTGTGATTATCAAAAAAAACCTTTGCTGAATGAAAACAAATGTAAAAACTGATTTTGAAGAAAAACAATCAATGTTTTTATGTTAAAACAAACTGCTGTGTGGCACTTCTCTTCCAGGCATCATAAAGTAGCACCAGTGCCAGAGATTATGAACGACATGAAGGTAAAACAAGGACATCTTAGTGATCCTTAAGATATTTCTAAATTTAAAAAAACTCCCGCGTAGCTCAACCCATTTGCCTTGCTGACATGATACGGTGTTGACATTTCTCTGGTTACAGATGGAGTTGAAACTGAGGCTGATGGAGTTCACCTGGCAGAAGACTCAATGTATCAAAGTCAAAACCACAGATGAGCGCACCAAAAATGACGTGCGGGTATGTAAATGTCACGCACGGCTCATTCTGTGCCAGATTTTAGTTTTTTAGTTTTTATAGTGTAAAATCCAAGGACGTGTATGAAGAAAACTGTTTTAAGAGTAGCCAAAACTGTACTTTGCAAACAAGTTGGTTAGACTCTTCTTTTTAATCTATATTCCAATAATAATCCAGGGATTACAGCCTTTTCTTCTACATTTAAAGCTACAGCTACTTTTGCCCTCGTTTTGTTTGGTACATCCGGTTCTGGCAAACCTGTTAGTTTATTCATATTTGCAGATAACTAAGGCTGTTCTGTTTAGAAAAGCAGTTTTTTTTTAATTGTATATGTATTTGTAAAAGTATTAAACATTCTGAGTTTTCTGATCTGTAGATATTTAGAGTTTGAAAATGTTCTAATCCTCCACAACTTTTTGTCTGCTAGATGAAAAAACAGAGACTCAAGGAGAAGATCGAGGCGGACGTTGGTGCGTTAGTGCAGTTCTTACTGGATGAGAGAGACTCCCTGCTGGAGAGCTTGGATGCCGAGGAAGTTGCTGCTGTAGCTGTAATCGACGAGAACCTGAAATTTGCAGAGGAGGAGGCAGCCGCTGCAGACAAGGCCATAGCTGACATCCACAGACACGTTAGTGGCAACACCAGCTTTGAGGTCAGTCCAACAGGAGAAGGTGGAGCATTTAATCCACTTTATCAAGATTTAAAAGGAGGACAGTTCATGTTTTTTTTAGATTTATTAACGACTTCCTGAATTAACCAAAACTCCCTGTTACATTGTGTAACTTCTCAACTTTTTTCTCCCTTAGAGCCTGGCTGATGTATTCAATGAGTAAGTTCCTTCCATGTTTAAACTTCTCATAAAGTTTCGAGAAAGGGCCGTACTTATAAAGCTTCTTTCTGTCTGCAGATTGGTTCATTACAAGACATACATAGATCTGGAGCCAATTATGTGTCCAACTGAATTTACAGACTTCTCGGGCCCCTTCCAGCTGATCATGTGGAAGAAAATGATGCACGTGCTGCACACCAGTAAGTTTTTAGTCTGTTTTTTGGTTGTAGTGTTTGAGGCCTCGCTAAACAAAATGCAAGTGAGCTGCCTTGGATTTTTCTATAAAATCTGACTTAAACATGGATCAAACTAGCTTTGACCCATTCCAATAAAAGTGAGTTTTGGTCTTATTAACACGTTCTTGTCGTATTTTTCTGTTGATGGAGGACCCGCATCAAGAAAATTAAGCTTAAAACTGTATTCCTGAATATTTCTCTGTTCAAATTATATTGAATCAGGTGCAGAGGGAAAAAGATGCAGTTTGAAAAATATACCATATTTGTTCTGTAGAAAATACGCTGGGTGGGCCTCAAGCTCCCTGCTCTGCTCCATTCTGATGCATCCAGTCGCAGACGAATAGGGGAGGGGGGGCGCTCAGTCGTCGTTCCGGAGTTGTAGTCATGTTGTTCTGTTTTTTAAAAATGTTCTTGTGTTGACCCGTTTCAACTGAAGCTTTTTCATGAATCTTCAAAGTAGCCAGATTTGTTTCTCATTGTGTTTCAATAATGGATTTATTAGTTACATTTTTTCATTTTAGTTTTTTTAATGAGGTGATCTTATAATAGTAAAATAAACTTGTTTTTAACCTCTCCTGGCATGACACTAAATTAAGACATATTATGTGTTTTATCAATCCTCCAAAATGTACACATGTCGGATGATAATTCAATCTATTGTCAGAACTGTTTATTATTAGATTAAGTTTATGTTCTTACCTTCTGCTGCACAGCAGTATCTATGGTTTCTTTTCAGAAGCAAAGTTCTTAAATGACAGAATTGCATAATAAAAAGTGCAAGTACATTCACTGCTCTAGGAGGATCTTTTTGGACACATTATATTTTGAAAGGAACTTTAATCTGCTACTGTTAAATTAAAATACATAAAAAATGTTTTTATAACCTATTGAAAAAAACACTTTTATGTTTTAAATATTGATAAAAATGTAAAGGTACATTTTCTAAATATATGTCCTAATGGCTGCCAAAAGTGTATTTTTATAAAAAGGGAGGTGAGATTTTGCGGCTCTCACTCGGTTTTGTCAGTAAGAAACTGGACCAAATGGTTCTTTTAGAGGTTACAGACCCCTGATTTATCCGTTGCATTAATAACATAATTCAAAGTACACAAACACACTCCTCATACATACACACTGTATATGCTGAATGAATCCATATCAGACTTTAACATCTTGTCCTCACATGTCAAATGAAGCTATAATTGATATTTCAAAAATAATTCAAAGTCAATTATTGATTATATCCAGATCTCATCCCATCAGTCCTTCCCTGTGATTACTTCCAGAATTAAATGAATAAACTCCCAGCTGTTCAAAAGAGCCAGTCTTTCCCATCACTACTAGCAGGAGAGTGTGTAAACAGAGAGCTCTCAGGAACAAATAAGGCAAGGGGGGCAGGGCGCTCTGTGCTAACGGTCCTGCCCACAACTCAGGTGAATTTGCAATGAACTACTGCTGCTCTGCAGAAACTATGTCCTAGAAAATGACTCAGGTTATTTGATTTTGGCTAAAAACATCTTATTCATAACTAAAAGACCACTGGGAGCACTTTGAAAATAGATCAAAAGATGATCTAAGTGGGTCTTGAAAGCTTTAGATCTAATTTGTTTATGCTGGGTTTTTTTTTTAAACAGCACCACATTTTAAATATTCAGCATTATAACTTAAAGCACATTTGGTTTGTTTGCTTTATGACTGATCTTTTTTTTGTCTTTGGGAATCAGAATTGTTGGATGTATATACTTTATTTTCTGTATTATCATCCTAACTGCTTTTTTAGGAGTGCCGTTTGAACTGTGTTGACCTACACATTGAAGGTTGCCGTGTTGGGATTTTTCTTTCTTCTCCACATACTTTCTGGAGGAAGGAGAGGGAGTTTGGGAGACAAACTTATGAGCAGGAACAGTGAACCAACACTCCCATGTCTGCAGCAAGACGTTTTAAATGAGTGCATTGTTTACTACTGACCTTGGTTCGCTTAGATTCATTATTCTTGTCTGTAACCAAGGCAACAGGCATCCGCAAAACTGTTGGTTCTCTGTTTCAGTGCTCTTTGCAAGAGATCGTACGAGGCTGTCTTGTGTTTTCAGAGAAAACCTTGACAAGAACTAATCCATCCCTTTGTGCTCCCTGTAGTGCCTCAGAACCTCACTTTGGACCCAGACACCGCTCACCCTAACCTGCTCATCTCAGACTTTGACACCAAAGTGGAGGAGGACCGCATTCGAAGCCAAGAACCGGACCTGCCTGGCCGCTTCACTCGCTTCTGCGGGGTCCTCGCCACAGCCCAGTATGCCAGTGGCCAGCACTACTGGGAGGTGGATGTGAAGGACAAAGGCGTGTGGTACCTGGGGGTCACCACTGAGTGCAGCAACAGAAAAGGCTTTGTCTGCCTCACTCCTTCTGCGGGGTATTGGAGCCTCTGTTTGCAGGATCGGCTGTACGCCAATGGCGAGGACGGGCGCATTCCTGTTGCCGACTACTGGAACTCCCCTCGCGTTGGCGTGTACCTGGATTACGACAACGGTCGTCTCAGTTTCTATGACGCTGTGACTATGAAGAGACTATACATGTTTGACACCTGCTTTGATGAGCCCGTCTATCCTTTCTTCAGCCCAGGGAAGAACGATCCAGGGAGCAGACTCCAGATTTGCCACTATTATTGAGCGGAGTCGCCATGTGTGGCTTTTAAAGCTGCAAAAGAATCTGCCCATTGGCCTTTAGTACTGGTCAGTCTCCTCAACGGGATGGGGATCTTTCACTCACGCATGTTGCACTGTTTTTTGCGGGTCCTGTGTTTAGAAGAATGTGGTGCGCAGAGAATCATTCACCACATGGGATGGCTCTTCGCCCTGCAGGAAGCTCTGCTTTATTTGAACTGCGACACACACTGTAGGTTTCTAACCCGAATTACTGTGGCAGAGGGGGTTTGAGAGGGGCTCTGCTGACTAGATTATTTTCAACAGGGTTGCAAATGCCTCAGAGACTCTTGTCATCATATATTTATTTATTAGGCGACATTCTACAGGATTAGAGGATTACCTACTGTTTTTGGTTTTTGTGTGTGTCAGCTTTGGATTTTTATCAAGTTGTTTTACCGGACACTGATCAAACTTTACGGAAAAATAGTCAGACTTTTATTACAAATGACAAAAAAAATTCAGTTTTTCAAGAAGTAAATACTTCAGTTGAAAATGCTGCTGTCCTAAAGTGTTCCGATTTTTGGAGGTTAGTCACGTTTTGCCTATTTTTGTGACACAGAAAACCTGTGTCCATGTTTATTGTGAATTTATTTTCCTTCTGGCGAGGGAATGAGGCAGAAAGGCGACTTTAAACACCTAGATCACAAATTATTTTTTATTTTATTTTTTATTTTTTTTATTTTAAAACATTCCAGTTATGTAAATATTCACTCCATTAACTTGATGATGAATACAGTTGTAAAACTGTACATTGGGTCTATTCTGCTTCTGGCTATGATTTTATTTTAATTCATTAGAATTTTTTACTTGAATTGTAGATTTATCAATTTTAGTTGAATTGTTTTTATTGATCTGTTTCTCTTCTGAGCATAAAGATGTGATCAAAGTTTGAAAATCTTATAACTGATGTTTGCTTAAAGCAGGAACTTGCCTTTGTTTAGTTTTTTTTTTTTAGTTCCGTGAAAGGCTGTTCGTTTCACAACATCTTGCTTTATCTTTTTGTTTTTTTTGCTCAGTCGTATAAATTTGCTTTCTGTAGTTTGTTCTCTTCAGGCAAATTAAAAGACAGGAAAAATATTTCCTTTTTGTGATTGTACTGTTTTTTTTCTATGTCAAAATATTCATTTGAATATATTAAATGCTATTTCACTAGCATTTGTCATCTCATTTAGATCCTGTAGCACTACAGTGAAGTGGATTTTGTCTTCAAACCAAGAACATTTAAGGATGAGGTGAGAAAACAGTTTTGCACCTCCTCCAGCTTCAACAGTGACTCAGAAAGGACTTTTTCTAGCCTCTTTCTTTAGCTCTGGCCTTAATGACTAGCTGTATAGACGGCTAACCATCTTAAAATTGCACATAACTATGATTTTCAACAAAGATGATTTGTAAAATTAAATTAGAACGTTAAATATTTAGTGATCCTCTTCTGGGAAATTGGAATGTTGCAAGTTTAAAACATTAATTTGGTAACCACGGTAACATATTAAACAACCTGATCTGAGTAGGCTTTTTACATCATTCAATTCAATTCAATTTAATTTGTATAGCCCAAAATCACAACAATAGTCGTCTCGATGGGCTTCGAAGTAAAACATGAAATAAAAGGATCACGAATACAAAGAGTTCTATAGAAAAATACTAAAATGAACTAACAAACTGACTAAACTATACTGGCATCCCTGCCCTTAGACCCCCCTTCGCGGTAAGGAAAAACTCCCAAAAAAAACGGATTCCGGAAAAAACGAAGAAACCTCAGGGGTGCCCACATGAAGGAGGGATCCTCCCCCAGGACGGACAGGCGATTTACCAGAACTCTTAGAGAAGAATTAACTTATCTAAATCTACAACTACATATATAAAAGTCCAGCAGACGAGCTTCATCCAGCCGTGGTTGTGGGGACAGTCAAAGGCGCGAGTCGAGCCGGAGACAGGAACCACAGCCAGGTGTAGGAGCAGGAGCAGAGACGAGGTACTCGGTCAGGAACTGGAGCACGGATGAAACAACTGGAATCTGGAAGCACTCCCACTCCCCAGGAGGGGAGAGGAAAAGAGGGACAATACATGAATCACACTGTACCAAACAGAGGCATGGAGAACTAAATGATGAATTATGATCAAGAATAGAGGAGAGGAAGGGTAGAAGTAAAAAAGGAAAGAGGACAGAACCCCAGTGCACCATAGTTACCCCAGCTTCAACTTCTAGCAGCCTTTTAAAATAAATAGTTATTGTTATTAAGTTTAATTTAAACAAATTAACATTAAGTTAAATAATCTCTGAATACTAACTAGTCTGACAATAAGCCTGTCCAAAGAGGAATGTTTTCAGTCTAGCTTTGAATGTAAAAACTGTGTCAGCCTCTCTTACATGAGCTGGGAGTTTATTCCATAAGACAGGGGCTTGGTGGCTAAACGCTCTACCTCCAACCGTACTTTTACTAATTCTAGGAACCACAAGCAGTCCTGCATTTTGCGAGCGAAGTGTTCTCATTGGATGGTAAGGGACTATGAGGTCCTTAATATAGGACGGGGCCATTCCATGTAAGGCCTTATAGGTTAACAGGAGGATCTTGAACTTGATTCTGGAATCAACTGGGAGCCAATGGAGCGAAACTAACACAGGAGTGATGTGATCATGAGGACTGTTCATTTTTGATCAGTTTGACCAAGTTTATGAAACTAAATTGTGAATGGATTTGCCCTTATTACTTGTTTGTTTGTACATATTTAACTTACACTTGATCATCATGCAAGAAATATGAATGTGGAAAACTTCACCTGCACTGTTCAGTACCAGATATTTAATGTCTGAGTCACACTGGTTGAATTTTGGCTAAAGATGTTCTGGATCCATTTTAGGTCAGTGAATTGAATCGTTCAAACTCAACCAATACTGACTATAAAGCACATCAGCAACCATAAATTGTGACATGAATTGAATCATTAAAATGAATTGTCACACCACTAAAATGTATACATCTTTAAAAAGAACACAAAATTGTTTTTTCATCCAAAAATGTTTATATTTCCGAACGTTCTTTTAGGACCCATGAGACAAAATAACCAAAGCAGCTCTCATTACATGCTGCCACTGTAAGATCTTCAGACAACAGAAATTGTCCATAAAGTTCCCGAAATTGTCATTAGAAAATGCATATATAAACATAAAATTAAGTTTAAAAAAAGCACAAAATGACAGGAGTTGGTGGCATAACCTTTAATTTTACAATCATACCTTTTTCCATGATTATTACATAGCAGGTAAAATGCATTCTTGTAATTGTGACCTTTTGTGGCAGACAGTTGAACACACATTGTAGATGTAGACTCCTATTTCTATGTGCTTGGGCTATTTCACATGGTTAAAAAGGCATAGATATAAAAGTAAAGCAAAAAAAAAACATTTATGACAAAAAGGGAAACATATAAAGAACAACAAAATACATTTATTACCTAAAAAATTATAAATCAAATGTGAAAAAAAGTGTCTATTTACTGGAATATTGTAAATTCCTGAAGACCCTTAAATGATACAAATACTGCAATGACAGGAGTGCTTTTCAGCTACAACAAGAATATGTTTCTGATATACATTTCTCTCTGATTATGTTAAATGAACTATACATCATGATATATATATATATATTAATTTTTCAATATAACTTTTTATAATTTTGTGCAATGTGTAATGACAACCTAAAACACTTTGGCAGAAAGAAAAAGTTTGGGTTGATTCCGATTCGAGCTCAGTGGGAGGAGTTGAAGAGGAGGGCTATCGGTGCAACAAATTATGACGCACAACAGTGCTTTGTAAAGAGAAGACACTTCCAATGCACCAATTAGAAAAATAATTTGTTGAACTAATTATTTAGAAAAGAAAATACTTTTTTTTTCTTTCAGGAATTTCAAGTTACAGCAAATCTGACTAATGGTAAACGTCCAACTGGCTGCTGCTGGCACGACCTTAATTCTGTTTTATGCTGTAATATGTTGGCTATAATGTGAAGTACATGAACATTGAATTCTTATTTACACATATGTACAATAGAGTATTGAATGAATAGATAAAAGTGCAAGAAGTCGCGGAATCAGCTATTAGACAGTCAATTTTGGAGCAAAAAGATTTCATGCGCAAGTTGAGCTGGTTCTCCTATTGTGCTTTACAAAACCCGAAATTTCCATCTGTCTGTGTTGCAACTTGGAGGAAAAATAGACTCCTGCGTGTTTTATCATGTCAACAAGCTAAAAAGTCTTCCTAAGGCAGCGAAAAGATCGTACGCGTTGGAGAAACGCAAAGCATTGTGTGTACGTCTTAGACGTTTGGATGCAAAGAATCACCAAAGTGAGGCTGACAGGATATCTGCTGGTAGTTTATTTAGGAACACAAGTTGAAGTGGATTGTGCTAAAGGTGACTTCATTTCCCTTTTTTGTGTGATTTGGTTAAAAGCAGTAATAATGAGCTACAAGGACAGTCTAAGCTGGTTAATATGGGAGTGAGAGGGGAAAGAAAATCTATTCTATATTTAACCTTTTCCAAGTTTGGTGAATTTATTACCATGAAGTGGGACAATTTGCAGCCATTACAACAGCACAATATAAGTTAAAGGGGTTACATTGCTGTTTATATCCTTATTTTCAAACTACTGGCATAGGAGCTCAAGAATTATGAAAGATTGAAATGAACATATGATTGATTTGTGGACATGAGGTCTTCTTAAAATGTGCAGGCACACCACAGCTCTATGTGAATAAGCAATATGCAAGGTTAATTCACTCAAGCAGGATTTCGCAGTGTTGTTTTTATTTCTGTACTACTGCAAGTATCTGTAAACTTTAAAGCAGTGATTGCCAGAGTCTGCCACAGCCACGTGTCCGTCTGAGGTGAGGGCCAGGCCTTGAGGGCCGTAGAGCGGATCTGCTGAAGTGTTGATGTAGGATAGGAAGGAGCCTGTGCTGTCAAACACCTGACACACACAAAAAAAAATCAACTCGTGTTTGTTATTTGGAGAATAAAAGCACTGGGAAATGGTGATGTCCTTGGCCGTGGAAAGTGGAAATTGTGCAACTTACTATCACCCTAACCCTGCCACTAACCCAAAAGTGTTACACATTGTAAAAATGACTTTATCAAACCTTAAAATGAGAAAAACCATGACGTCACCAGTTAAAATAAAGTTTTATTTCGAGCGATTTATGGTAACTTAAGTTTCTGGTCGGTCGTTTCTGGACTTCCAATTCTGCCGGCTGATAACTGCAGCCAGGCCCTCTTGGAAAAATGGTCAAAGTTGTGCGATGTGTTCAGGTGGCTCGCAAGATATGTAAAGATTCTGTGACCGACAGCTCATATTGAACATTTGAACAATACGCAGGAGTAAGTAAGGGTGAAAAAGGTGAGGCAAGCAGGTGTCCTACAGGCACTGACATCACCTGCAAACCGATGTGTGCAGCTTTTGCACGTGGTCAGTAAGGAGTGTGGCATAAACATACCGGTACGTACAGCAATATCATCTGTATGTCATAAGTGCGTGCAACTTATATTATTATCCTTATAAATATTTCACGATACACCTACCAAACACACGACAATGATATGTTCCTTTTTTATGACGTCCCGTAACCTTTGTGCTATCCTAGGCACTTTACCATTGGGAGTTGGGTCATCTAGACCCACTAGACAGTGCTCTGAACCTTTTTTATTCAATGATTTGTGAACCTCACTGGTGTCCACGGATTACAGGAAATCTTTCCACCTTTATCCACCTTTGTCATGGTAGGGAAAACACGTCATTGTAAGGGTGGGGTCATCTAAGATAGCACAAGGGTTTAAAGTGGCTGTACGAGCCACACGGCGACTGTAAGACAGACCTGCGCCTCCTTTAAGACGCGCCACTCCTGGCTACATCCCCCCACGGGCCCGAATAACCCAAAAACACGCAGGATGTGACTAAGGCCTACATTTTTTATGCAATAGTAGACTGAAGGTACCTGTATTCTGCTGTTTCCCCAATCAGCCACAATGATGTTTCCATTGGCATCAACCGCCACACCAGTGGGAGCGTTGAACTGACCGTTCCCTTCACCGTGAGAGCCAAACTTGAACAGGAACTCCCCATCTGCATTGTAAACCTGTAACAGGAAGTCATGAGCTTGGACACCCGCGTTCAAATACTCAGAAAATAATCTTTTTTCTTTTTAACCTACCTTTACAGAGTGATTGTGGAAATCTGTGACAATTATTTCATTCTTGTTGTTCACTGCAACAAAGTGTGGACCTGGATAAAGAGAGAGACAGGCGTTTTTGCTACAGCTGATGGTGGAATGGACTAATTCCTGAACAGGTCTCACAAATCAGCAGGTTCTGCATTCATTTACAAACGTTATGCTTTTGAAAAAGGAATTAGGACCTAAATCACTGCAGGATTCAGTACTACACAACCTTCTTTTGCGTGCTCTTCAGATTCTTTTCTGACTCAATCATAAGTGATTTCACAGATTGTTTTTAAAACTCCAACACATGAGTTTTTTAGGGCTGAATCTTCAGCCATTGAGCTTCATAAAACTTGAAATGAACTCAAGCAAATTGTTGCTGATTGAATCACTGATCATCAGTGTCCAGGTACAGATTGATCCATTCGTTTGTCAACAATCTGACTTTGTGGGAGATCAGACACATGATCAGGGCATTGGGTTAGACACGGAGACACTGCACTGTGGGATTAAGGTTGCAGCAAGGCCACATTTAGTACTTACTGAAAACCGAGGAAGATTTATTAAAGTTTGGGCCAAGTTTTTCTGAACCGGAGAAAAGGGGGGAAAAAAAGAACAAGGAAGCATCAGAGAGACAGAAAAGCAAAGAAAGCATGGCAGGGTGGTCAAAACACTCGCTCCACTGGTGCTGTGTCATAGGATTTGCAATACCATTCACTTGCTTATTTCCAAATGGAAATAAAAGCAACAACACTGAAAAATAAACTTTTTGGACACCAATACTAGTTTAGTACACATTCATAGTTTCTTCTGGTATGTTGATGCAGGCCCCCAGCTATATTGTTTAAACACCCAAAGGTGTTCCTAAAATTTAGATGATGCTGTTTTTAGCCAAAATCCAAAAACCTGTGGATTTCTAGGACATGGTTTCTGCGAAGCAGTTATTCATTAGAAATTTGTCTCTGAATTGTGGGAAGGACCAACTCCAGCATATGTTCTACTTCACCAGTAAGCTCTTTTTCAAACTGCATTTTTAGCCGCCTGCTCCTGATACACAATGATTTGAATAAAAAGAATAAAGCTGGTGGACCCACTAGGTTTGTAGCCGGCGGTAACTATTGTACCCAAAAGACATACCAATTTTAGACAATCTGTCCTCTCTGCTAAGGCCTGTAACAACTGGAACAGCGTATACCCCTCACTCTAAGAGAGTGTTCAACTTTTAATACATTGACAAAACAACTTAAAAGTTGGCTGAAATCCAAACAGCAATGCACACACTCTTGAAGAGGCCATGTTGCATGAACCAGCAAATGTAAACATTGTTTGTCAGTGTTGTATCCAAATTGTGACTGTTTAAATGGTTTCATTATTATAGATCATTTATCAATTTACATGTAAGTTCTTGATCAACTCTGTAGAGCAGGGGTGGGTAAACTATGGCCCGGGGGCCATATGCAGTCCGTTAAACTACTGAAATAATGATATTCATAATCCTTATTGTTTTATTTTTCCTCTAATCCTTGTATCTTCCCATATATGGTGCATTACAAAAACGCTTACCGGTAATTTTGTGTAGGTGCAGAGAGTTATCCTGCATTCAAGAGGGGTTGTAAGATTAGTTGTTTTTCTGACATTTATTTGTGTTTTCCAAGTCGGACAGTAATTTTTCTGATCATTCCAACACCACCGCAACGCGCCATTTCTCTAAGTTAACGTTTTCCTGACATCAACTGAATGCAACTGGCTCTAAAATGAGAACAAATTTTGAATTTCACAGTTTTGAAATAAAAACTCTAAAATTTTCTGTTTTGAAAATTATAAATATCAAATTTCCATCAAAATAAAAGCATGTTTTTGTTCAGATTCCATGCTATTTCTATATCTTTTCATTACACTTCTAGCATCTGCTCCTGCTCTGGCCCTTCCACCTAATTTTAAAACCCTTTGTGGCCCATGAGTCAAGAAGGTTTGCCCAGCCTTGGTGTGGAGAATACTTTCTGTATTCCCTGTCATATTTACTGTCGTTTTTATGTGTTTTAGCTGTTTGTTGTTGACAAACCAAGACCTTGACCAGGGACTACAAATGAGCATTAGCTTTGCTGCCACACTGGTATATGTATAGCATTGTTCAGTTATAAGGAAACACTATTTTCATTGGAGTAGGTCTTTCCATGCTTCCTGCCTGGAAGATTGCACTGTTTAGACTTCAGGTCTCATCTCACCTGCAAACTGTCTGTCAGTTGTCCCCCTGCCTCCAAACTTAGTGACAAGCTTTCCATTAGACTGAAAGATGAAGACGCAGCAAGCCTTGTTGTCCACAGTGATGATGTGTCCGTTCTTATCCACAGCCACGCCCTTAGGACCCATCAGACGACCTGCCCCAATCTTATTCTGAGGACAAAAGACATCAATGAGTAAGACTGTTGCTGGTGTATTCAACTTGCTTTATTTTGCTGTAAATCATGCATGAAATCAACTAAAACTTTATTTATAAATTATTTTTTACAAAGTTAAAGCACAAAATGCTTTGCAGAATAAAAACAACCTCCAAATTTAAAAACTAAAAACAAAGACCTTCACATTAAAAATGTAAGCACCCACCCAAAGACCTTAATACCATCCCATGCCTCCCCAGATTATGGAACAGAAAATTTAAATATAGATAAGATTAGATATAGAAATTTGTCTTGATGCGACTAATGTTACTTATTGAATTTTTAGGTCAAAAAGAAAATACCTTGAATTTTCCATCAGAGCCGAAGATGCTGACCCATCTGTTGTCATAGTCGGCCACCACAATGTCGCCATTCATGTCCACGGTGACACCGGTCGGTCTCTGCAGCTGTCCTGGTGACCGACCTCTGACCCCAAAACGCATTTTGAACTGGCCATCATTTGAGAATACCTGTAAGTTTTCCATCAGAAAAACTGTTGTCAGTTAATGACCTAACCATGCATTAGCACAGCTGCATGCACCATTGCACTTTTTAGCTGTTTCTGCTGGGTGTCATCCTCACCTGGATGCACTGGTTGTTGCTGTCTGCCACCACCACTCTGCCGTTGCTGGAGGCTGAGATGCCTTGTAGATTAGTGAATTCGCCTTTTTCTCTGCCCCGGGAACCTGATGAGAACAGAAACGCAGCAAGCCGATGCTCCACTTAGTGTTTAAATGCACATATCAGATTTCAATTGGACCTATTGAATAAATTTGGATATTTGCTTCAACAGTTAAAACCTAAAATCCTGAAATATTTCTCTTTGAGCTTGACAATGCAGCACAGTCACGCATTCAAAGAAAAAGGGCCACTGCCCGCAGACTGGAGTGTCACTTGAATGACACATTTGTGACTTGGTGTTGTGTTTTTTAAAACTCTGGCTTACCAACTCTGTAGATGAGCTCATCCTCAATGGGGTTTTCTTTCTTCTTAGTTGTGCTGTACATGCTGGAAGGCCGTCTCACTGCTTTCTGCCGTATGTGGCCCCCTGTCCCGCTGGGGGATTTGACTCTCCTCTTTACATCATCTGGCGACTGGGGCACATCTGACGGTTTGACGGCTCGCAGGCGGAAAGGACTACCGCGAATCGGCTGTCCGTACAGCAAGAGGGAGAAGGAGTACTCTCCCTCAGAGCGCAGCGTGTATCCCACCTCATACGTTCCATTCTTATTGTCCGTTATCTCTGTCTCTGCTGCCCGGCTGCCATCAACAGATGTGATATCTGCTCTCAAAATGGCGTTGCCTGTCCGCACCAACTCCCCGTCCTGCACACAGGGGTCAGACAATCAGGTTAAGATGAACGGCAACGATACAAAGACCAGAATTTTTACAGGTCCATGGTTTCCTTTAACAACTGAACCATCATTCACAGTTGAAAAACAATCAAGCAAAAGTTGTCTTGAGAATAAAAAATAAATAAAAGAAAAAGTTAATTAAAGAAAACAAAATAATAAAATGACATTTTAAGGACGTACTTTGTCTTTTGTTGTTACAGTGATGGTGTGGTGCTGGCCCGTTGCAACATAGCGAAGGCCCTCTCCTGTGGCCACAGACGTGTGAGCGACTGCAGCTGTAGTGAGGAGGACTCCCAGGTTCTGGATGGACCGCCGGAGGCCCTCAGTCTCTACCTAGAGCCGACAGTAAACCATCAATTAAATGGCAAGCCTCACTTTCAGCAAAAATAATTTTCAAAACAACAGCTTTCTCAATATTATTAAATATTAAATCCCAGTGTACCCAGCCCAGGTGTTAGAGTTCATCTTAAACTTGCAAACCATCCTTTAGGGGGCTCAACACACATAGAGAGTTTGAACAACCAAAGTCAGTACCTGACATTCCAAGTGTGCATTCTGATGTGGTTTCTCTGGAAAATCGTGTCGCGCAAGAGCCGTTACCCGCTCACTCATCTGCTTCTGAACCAGCAATACCTGCACTTCCAGAAGACACACATTTCATTGGTTTCTTTCATTAACAATCAAAACGATAAGTCATTTTTGGTTGCTTGTTTTTCTGCAAGTTGGAAAGAAAACAAACTCAAAATTTCCACCTCAGTGGCGTTGCCATGACTCAGAGCCTGTTCTGTGAAGCTGCAGCTGCTCTGGATGTGTTCCTTTCCCTGAAGAAGGGCTGAGAGCTGGGCCTGTAAGACCTGTCCTCAGATCAAGGGAAAAAAAGGAAGAAAAACAAAAAGGACATATCAATCAAGTGCATTAAGAAAAAATAATTAAAAAAGAGAGATAACGGCCATAACATAGAAACAAAAAATAGATTATAGTATACCTTTTCTTTTCCTGTCACAGCATTCTAAGCTTACATTTATATACCTAAGAAAATTCCTAGATTCTGTTTTAACCTCTTGATGCCTGAATTTAATTCCAGCTATTAAAAAAAAACACTTGTGTTTTCTCCTTTCAAGTAGATGGTAATTAAGGTAATTTTGGAGTGCTTAAATGCAAATTTGCACCAATAGACGTGTGTCAAGGAGTTAAATTCAGAATTCATCTGAGCTTGAGTGGTTGTGTAAAGTAAATATTACAAGAAAAAAAACGAATAAATGATTTTCCAACAAGGCTAGTTTTTTTTCTTCCAGAAGCCCTGATCCTTTTCCCCCCAAAAACATCTGGAGAACAAAAGTTTTCACTTAATTATTACTATCCATATTTACAGTTGATGCACTGCACCTTCACATAAGCTAGGTGTGCCAACAGTGTGCCAGTGTGAGTCAGCTGACCTTCTGCTTTGTGCTGCAGATGTTCTCCAGGTCTGTGATGAGGGCGGTCTTGCGCTGATGCAGCAGTCGTTCCAGCTCCTCAAATGTACTGGTGATTTCTGCAACTGCCTCACTCTTTCTTTCATTCAGCTGTCGAGAGATTTCACTCACCAGCTCAATGGCGGCTGTGAGCTGAGGAAGCCTGTAGCATGACCACGTGTGAGAATTTTCTCGTAAGGCAAATGAAATAAAAGCGGTATGCAAGAGGAAATTAAAAAAAAACACTGGATTGAACCATTAACCTTAAATAATACGTTTATTTATGCAATTATTAGAGAAAAGACTGTGATCAATGCATACTATATATGTAACAGAGGCAATTTAAAGATCCACAGCAATGAAGTCAGAATACCCCATCATCCAAAAGGAATCCTGTGAAGATCCGACCTCTGCTCACCTGCTGCGTATGGCATCCAGCTGCGTCTTCAAAGCAGCTTTGTGCTGTTCCACGACGTCCCGTAGAGGAACGGTCACATGCTCCCGATGCTCGCCCTCTGTACACTCCAAGCACATGGCTGTCTCACACGACTCGCAGTAGAACTCCATCACCTGCAGAGAGAGACAAACTGAGTCAGCGTCTCATGCTGTGCATCATCCTTGATCTTTCCTTGTTTTTTTAAATGGAGGCTTTAAAACAGACTTTTCACCTTTCCATCATGGTTTGGGCAGCACAGGGGCTTCCCTGCTGCAGCAGCACTTACTGACTCCAACACACTGCAGGCCTCTGGCCGTGAGCACTCTGGCTCTCGTTGGAGAACCTAATGGGGAAAAAAAAAAAAACACCACCTATAATCAACCAAAATATGCACATGCATTAAAATGTTGTCTCATCATTTTTTAAGTGATTTTTTTTCTGCTCAATTCATCCTCATTTTATCATTTTTTAGCAATCATCCATAAATGCCAAACAAATTCTTACAGGATCAATTGTCCATAATGACGTCATTCTCCATGAATGTTCTTCCAGCTGACAGAAAATAGTTCCCCCAAAAGAAAATCCCCCCTTGCACAAACATACATACAGCCTTTCATTTTAAGTTCTTGTTTTATTTCTCTTTTCCCCCCATAAATCATTTCAACAACCCTCTCCCTATTATAGTTTCCTTTGTAAGCATTCTGTGGAAAATGGCTCGTTTCTGCAATAAGAAAGCATTTAGTATCAAACCTCCATGAGATTAGTGATGAAGAAGTTGTTCTGCAGAGCACACACTCCTTTCTCTGGCAGGATGGATGTCTGCCGACACACTGGGCATGAAAGTGTCAGTGACTCTGGAGGAATGTAGTTCTGGAGGCAACTGGAAGGAGAAAGCCAATGCAAAAGAAGAAAAGTAAAGATTAGAAACCAGCATTATAACACATTTTCGCTCTAATTCACTGTAGACAGTGCAGAGAAGAGTTTATCACCAAAACTGACACAATTCTTCTTCTGTTTTGCAACAAATTGAATTATAGTGTGAGTCTGTCTGAGTTATGAAAACCAGACGGAGATTCTATTGGTTCTTTCTCTATTGGTTAAAATGAAGCTTTTATTCCTCAAAAATTCCTTATTCTCTTCCCAATTTGTTGCATCTATTATGCTTTGCAAATGCTCAGACTGCAGGCCAACTCTGCAGTTGATGTTTGGTACTTCCCAAACTGCTCTGTCAAAGTAGCACTATCTATTTTTTTGTTCTTCAGCTATTTGTTTCTATGCAAAATATCAGAAAAGCATCCTGTTTTAAAAAGATTTGTACTGCACCACAAAACCAAAGCTATCAGCCGCAGCATCTGTGTGTACCAACACGATTATAGACCAAAAAAAAAAAAAACCTGTTCATCTCAGAAGGACTCCAGATTAGCTCCTATCCAGTTAAACTTTCCCTTTTCGGTTAGATACTTGTCAGAAAAAAAATGCATAGCAAGTTCTTACAAATTTATAAAACTGTCATGCATGTATGTGAATTTTAAGTAGAATGTTCTGAATTATAATGCCTTTCTTGTTGTTTTCTTTTCTTCTTGTGCATACTTTACCCTCCATCGCTTTACCCAGACCCACAGCAATCTTCAAAGGTCTCTTCGCCTTTGCCTAGCTCTGTGTAATATTGCCTAAGGGGGATGTTGTTTCTTCTGCAGAACAGTAGATTAAGCCTTTGTCAGAGTGTGTCAAAACAAGTAGCCTTTTCTCAGACTGTAGCCGTGGAAATTCCCTGATGCTGAGAAATTCACTTGGCGCTCTTGTCCCAATGAGGAAAAGTGCCCTTAGCTGTTAAATTATCTAAGACATTTGTGCTAAATGACATCACACTGTCATTGTTATGACAGGAAATAAAGGGGGGAGGAAGCTTCAGAAAAGGCTACATTACATGTTTGCAGTCTATTTTTCGGTGTCAGTTTGTTTTAAAATATCCACAGCAAATGTTGGTTACCTCTCACAGAAGGTGTGCAGACAGGGGAGGACCTTCGGGTTGCAGTAGTGATCCAGACAGATGCTACAGACCAGAAACTGCTTATCTATCTGACGCACCACAGGGCTGGTACTCCCCGCCTCACGCTTTGCCATGACAGAAGACATTTAAAGCCACGGCCAGTGACAGCAGTTAACCTGCAAGAGCACAAAGAGGAAAGTTAGAATTTAGCCATTAGAAATGTTTGCAACAATGTGCTGAGTGTCACTTTCAGGGGAAGCTAAGTCTCACAAACCACCCCACATGAAGTACCAGGAGCCAGTGTAACAAAGCGCTTTAATTCCTTGAACAGAAGTGAAACGTGCTCATTGTTGTTCTGCTAATCATAGGTTAACACCAGACAAACATTATTAGAGCTGTGACAAGGCTGCAGAATTCCTCAGTGAGCGCCAGAAAAGGGAATGCTTATGTTTTCGTTGTGATCTCTTGTCCCAGTTATAGCAGCACAATGTGGATGAGTAAAACTGCAAGATCACAAGTCCTGACAAAGTAAATTGCAGGTAGTTTAGTTCATTTAGTAATAATTTTACTTAAACTTAATATAGTATTTTTATAGAAAAGTTTTTTTGGTTTAAATTTCAGTAAAGCTGACAAGACTTGATTTTATTAACAATTTTATATAAACCTCAACAATTCAAGAGTAATATCATATGGGTGTTAAAAACTGCTGCCAGCACCAGTTATGGAATAATTTTTCTCCACAATTGCACATTGCATCTGACCTAAACCTTTTTAATTGCTTTTAATACTAATTAGTTGGTGGCATCTTATATTCTTTTACCTCTTTTATTGAATTATTATCTCTTTTTTATGTTTTCATTGGCTCTTGCAATTTTATGCTGCTTTTTCTGTTCTTCATTTGCTCAATTTTAATATCTTCTTTTTATTTCTCTTTTTAGTGTAAAGTTTTTGGCACCTTGATGGTGTTGTAAAGTGCTGTAAAAAAAGTTGTATTTATTCAATAACTGATTAATTTCCTACACAGATATTCAGATTTATTAAGCAGTTTATGAGCTGGACTGAACTAGTGGCCTACAAAAAATGTATTAAAAATACAATTTTTGCACATAATGCTTTAATAAGCTTAGACAGTATTAGATTTTAAATTTTATGGCAACTAATATATCTTATTTATTGTCCTCATATAGCTATGTCGTTTCTTTATCTCACCAAAGTTCAATTCAATTTTTGAAATTTTGCTAATTATTTAAATTAACAATTGATTGAATATAGCTCATTGATGAGATTTAAGAAAGTCCTTTTCAGAGATTTTTGAGGGGATTGCTGGTGTGCTAAGAATGGTTATCCATCTGAAACATCAGCTCAAACATCTGAACAGATGTCCTTAAATGGTTTAAAAGCTCTTTAGGAAACAGTTTAGATATAAAGTATCTAAGTAGTTTTTTTAACTGTTATATTCCTTTTTGTCCTTTTTCATCATCAACTTGTACTTAGAGCAAATAATGTGCCTTTAATAGCCCACAAGGATATGATATTTCACCCAGATTATAAACTAGATTTAGTTTTGAATGGATCTGAATCCGTTTTCTTAATCACCTGTTTTTTTCTGACACAAGCTCCCGTTCAATAAAAACCATACATGTTGGCACTGTTATAAGCACTTTTCCCATAAAAGAAACAAAAAGGGCTTTACAATGCAGGTAAAAAACAGGAAAAAGAGTGATCTTTCTGATTGTAATTCTTGTGTAAAGTGTAAAGTGATCTATATAGATTACAGAGCGGTTTTATCACATGTTCTGCATGTGATCAGACTTTGCAGGTCTTCAAAAGCCTCTACTATCATTGAACAGTCTGGTATCAAGCTAAAAGCGTTGCACAAACAGGAGTTGATCGGATTACTCACAACTCAGATAATTTTCCTCACAGTGGCAGATTTATTTCTGAAGAAAATTGGATATTTAAGACCACCAAGGCATAAAAGAGTGTTGAAAATTGTGGCATTCAATCTAAATGAGAGGAAACTTTGTATTAAAGAAATAAAAAAAAAGATTAAATGGCAAAACAAAGACATAAAAGCACATGTGCAGTGTTGGATATTCTGCCTAGCAACACATACCAATGAAGCCCAAATGGCCACATTTTATTTATAGCTGTGTAAGCTAAACCTATATGGCAAAAATAAATCCAACCTCCAAGGAGTCTTTCTTGTGAAATACAAATAAAGTGTAGTAAAGCATTCACAGAAATTTCACAGGAGTTTCACTCCTGTTCCAGAGCAGCTCCAGCAACGTCGTGGTGCCACATTTCCTCAGTAGGTCGGCACATTTAATATTTATGTGTCAGGCACAGTCATACAAACCCAGGCTCATTCAAATGCAGGAATGGCTTAAGAACAATTACAGCCTGAAAACAAACTAAATATGAGCAGTGCATTACCGTTTGAGTAAAAGGGCAAACACGTTCATGCGCAAAAACAAAGCCTTACACCGAGAATCATCCCCCACCCATTACACGCTCCGCTTGCACATCTGTCACTGCTGGATTTAATACAGCTTCCAATCTCTTGTACACCCCCGTGCTCTTGTCCTGTTGTCAGTTATCATCCCACCACCACGAACCACACACACAAACAATCAGGGTGATTAAAAGCCAAACTCTGTCCTTGCAAAGTCTTTGCAGAGAGGATCCAGTGACATGCAGCCTTGATATTATGAGATAAAGGTCGGATCTTGCAGTAAAATCCAAGAGGACGACACGTAACATTTACAATGTAGTCAAGGTCAAACTCAAGAGTCCAAAAAATGCGAAGTGAACAATATCTTTCCAGCAGATTAAGCATGTTTTGTTCTGCTTTACATGGAAAACAAAGACTTTTCTCCTGTGATTTTTGGATTCGAAATAAAAGATACATCACAGAATCCACATTTATTTCAAAAATTGCTGCATTTTTTTACCTGAACGTCTAGAACAACATCTTCTGCCAAGTTGTGTGAAAACATCTGTGCGCAAATTTTAGTTAGTTTGCAGCAAGAGACAGCAGATCTGTCCATGAAAATGATGGTACTCATTTCATAACTACAACCCAGGTGCACCACATTTACCAAAGAGTCAGCAAAAAGTCTATTCAGCCTTGGATCGGGTAAAAAAAAAAGCAGCACTAATGTGATTTTTGTCAAAGAACATTTTATTAAGAAGAACACAGGCATTTTAGTTCTAATATTTGAATCTTTCATTTTGAACCTATCAAGTGAGGTCACATCGTCCGGCTTTCAGCAGAAGTTGTTGTCTAAAAGGCGGAAAATCCATACGAAACCAGAATCAATCTTTGGGCTGAGATAGTTGTTTTCAAACCTGCTTGAAAAGGTGATGACCTTTTTGCAACTCATGCAAAAAGGTTTAGAGAAGTTTCAAAGTATAAATCTTTCAGCACAAAAAGATGTTGCTTCCAATTCATAATTGAATGTTTAAGTCAAGGCAATACTCAACGTACAGGTAATAAACTAATAAAAAAAAACTAATTTTGACTGAAAAAACAAGATAAATACTTATGAAGCAATTAACCATCTTAGAAGGCCCAGAGCGCTTTGCAGTCATAGTCCCATTTACCCACTGATGGCAGCTCTGCTGCGGAACATTGGCAACAACTTACTTTTTAACCACCAGGTACAATTGGGGATTAAATGTCTTGCCCAAGGACACTTTGACACGTGGGCGGGCATCGAACCTACATACTTCTGATCAGAGGTTGGCCACTCTACCTCTGCACCACAGCCACCCTTTGAATATCAAAATAGAGATTCATCAATGGCTTCCTCCCACTGTCCAAAAACATGCTTCATAGGTTAATTGGTTTCTTTACATTGTCCCTATAGGTGTGAATGTGAATGTGTACGGGTGTGGGATTTGTGGTCCTGCGACAGACTGGCGACCTGTCCAGAATGTCCTTACTTGTCCTTGAGCTTACTGCCTTCGCCCACTAAGCTCCAGCAGCCCTGTGACCCCGAAAGGGACAAAACAGGATCAGAAGATGAATGAATGAACGTATGAATGAATGAATGAATGAATGAAGTTTCACCAATGGAATTTAAAGGTTAGTTTAAATTCCTAACTAGTTTGCTCAATAACCCCAAAAGTAATGTCACAAAAACAACAAACAAAATTACGAATAAATTGAACTTTTTACCTATAGTCAATATCAGCATGTGTTGTGAAAAGTACACACTGAGTTACACCATTTTCCTCCTGACAACTATTAGACTCTACAACGCCTCACAGACACTGTTCAATAATACTGCTGTTATGTGTATTTGCGTATTTTTAGTGCTATTTATTATCTATCTGCTGTTTTTAACCCTTTTGCTATCCTAGGCACTTTAACATTGGGATTTGGGTCATCTAGACCCACTAGACAGTGCTCTGAACCTTTTTTCTTAAATGATTTGTGATCTTCACTGGTGTCCATGGATTACATGAAATCTTTCCACCTTTATCCACCTTTGTCATGGTAGGAAGAACACGTCAAAGTAAGGGTGGGGTCATCTAAGATAGCACAAGGGTTAATAGAGCTATCGTAACAAGGTCATTGGGATCAATAAAGTTTTATTCTATTCTGTTTTCATCACTTTAGTCAGGCGACACAACAACTATTGGTAGCTGAAAGAAGATTTACCAACCGAAAAGACCAAATATATGCATGTAAAACTGTTCTGATTTTGGATTTCTTCAGTTGTGATCAGGACGTGAAGGTCGGGGTCATTTGGGGAGAGAAGAATCGTTCCTAAGAGGAATCGAGGCTGAAATTGATGCAAAAGTTTCATTAGCTGTAGATTCAGCGAAGCGTGAAAATACCAAGCATGTGATGATGTTCTTAAGTACAGATTGACACACATTTGTTTTAATCTTTTTTTTTTGTTGTTACTTTGACAAAAGTAAAAAGAGTGGCGAACTATGTAAAAAGAAAAAAAAAAGATGAATACTAAAAACAATATACATTTTAACCTCAAATACCCCCCCTTCACACAGTTTAATTAATGGATGGAAAAGAAAAAGAAAACTTTTACTAAGCTTATTGTTAAGCTCAAATGATTATTACAAAGTGCAACAACAGGCCAATATACTTCTGCGAGTTCTCACATTTTTGTATTCAGGAGATCAAACTCTGTTTAACTTCAAAGTAGGCCACAACTTTAAGTTTTAATGCTCTAAAGCAACCGTGACCCCTTAACTGACAGGCTTTAAAGTACAGTGAAGGCATGCAGATTCTGGCTTAAGTGGGAGACAGCAGGATGGAATAAAGGACAGCAGGAAGCTCTGAAATATGATGCATTTGTGACAGAAACCATCTTGCAGCAAGCTGTCACATAGTGATGTAAAAATAAAAACTTTTTAAGGGTTTTGAAGGCCACAAAACACTCAGTAATTTGATGCTGGTGAGTCGGAATAATTCCACAAAACTCTTAGGATTATTGTAATGGTGTGTGTTTTCAGCTGTGTGTAAGTGTGCGGTAGGGTCTGTGTGTGACTTAAAAAAACCTGTGATTCAGGCTCACAATGCTTTATTTGAGGGTTGGCTCAAAAGAATAATAAAAAAAGCTCATTTTTTTTAAATCTTGGATTAAATTCTCATGGGGATACAGTCAAAACAGGAAATTTAAATGTGAACTGCCCAATTCAGGAAAAGGGCAGCGAAGATGGTGAAAATAGGGTTATTCCCTCTCCTGCCCCCTCTCAGACACCTGTAGAGGCAGCACGCTGTCAACACAAACTTGCCAACAGATGTGCACTGACAGCCTTTGCAAACACAAACTCGCTTCAGTCAGATCCTCTGAGCCGACAGCTGAACAGACACTGGAAAGTCACACATGGACGCAGCCAAACAAAGACAGTTGACAGAGACGCTACCTACTGTCAGAAGAGTGGAGGCCATCAGTCCGGAAAGGCTTCATGGCTGCTTTGTGTGAAGACCAAGCCCTTCCACATGAAACTCCTCTCTTCCTCTACAGCCACACTGACCACTCATCCCCTTCCTCCCCTCCCTACTTCCCTGTAAAGCACAATTCTCAAAGCGGAATACAGAATAAAACAGAGGGTGGGACTGGAAATTGAAAGGCCCTCCTCCTGTCAGAGATGTTTACAAGCATGAGCTGACTGGATACCCTCCTACTGGCGCAGCCTGATTGGCTGAGAATTTTAAACTAGCAGAACTACTGATTGCATCATTGGCTAACAATTTGTGCAGGCTGCAGGGAGTGAGAGACCCGGACTGCAACAGACAAAGCCCATCTTGAATCCACAGTGTGCTGAATCACGCAAATGCAATGTAGGAGGAGCACATTCATGACAACAGTTTACATTTAAAGATGTCAAAAATTTGCTACGTACTGTACATGTACAGTATATACATTGAATAAAGCATTAAAAACTAAGTTAATTGCTTTTTGAATAGACACATTTTGTGCTCAATCCCTAAATGTTTTTGCCTTTATGATTCTTTCAAAGCATAATCTGGAACAATAGGTGTGAAGAAAAGAAAACCAAAAATATATTTTGTCTGTCATCCATCCATCCAACCTATTTGCGGTCACAGGATTGCTGGATCCTCTACCTTTTACTGCTGTTCAAACCCTGGAGAGATCTATCAATATGTTATCAATCTGTGCAAACTGATCTAAATTTTTTACCCTCCATGTTTTTGTGCACCTTGTCCATACCCCACTGTCACTCACTAGTCATCAGGAAACCAGTTACAGTTAGTTTGATAATAAGTTAACATGGGGGATTGAAAGGGCTACTTTAGAAGAGATCTGTCTGTCTGTGGAGAAGTAATAACAGCAGGGGCAGTGTTAAGAAAGGTCACACGCCCGGTAAACTAATTAGTTCTTGTCAATCAAGCTCTCGAAACACTTCCTAAATAAGACAGTAATTGCAAGATGTAAATCTCAATATGTCACAACAGAAAGAACCCCCCCCTCTAGACGCTCTACAACTTGTGCTTCTCTGCCTTCCCTACTGAGCGTTATATTTGGACCTGATCTTCTGTCCCCTGACCCTGAACCTGTTTCTGACTCCGTTTGCCTTCTGCCTTCCCCGATTCTCACCTGGATCGTGACTACTCCTGTTTCTCCTTTGATGCTCCCATGCTCATTATTGACCCCTGCCTGCCTGACCCTGATGTAGCTTTGGGGACTTTTTGCTGAGCTATTAACCCTTGTGCTATCCTAGGAACTTTAACATTGGGAGTTGGGACATCTAGACCCACTAGACAGTGCGCTGAACCTTTTTTCTTCAATGATTTGTGATCCTCACTGTTTTCCATGAATTACATGAAATCTTTCCACCTTTATCCACCTTTGTCATGGTAGGGAGAACACGTCTATGTAAGGGTGGGGTCATCTAAGATAGCACAAGGGTTGAACCTGCTGCAATTGGAACCAGCCGTCTGCCTGTTTTGTGACACCTACCAAATAGAGATTTTTAGATGTTGCAAAATTTGCCTTCTATCTAAAATACTAACAAAGGAAACTTAAACTACTCAGAAAAGAAATATCCCAAATTCTCAGAAAATAAATGGTTAAAGGACAGCTGTGTAATGGCAAAAAATGTTTGGAAGATTCATTATAAAATCCAGGGAAAAATATAAAAAATTAACAATCAGGAGGTAATCAACTGGAAAAAAGGTTGTTGTTTTTTAATCTGAAAAACTTTTTTTTCAAAATAAAAGCTAATAAAACTAAAAACTTTTTACTGAAATATGTAGGTTGCACAGAAAGATTTTTTTCTGATATGCAACATGTTCTTCTGCTACATGTTTGCGCTTTCCCACTCTGCTTGTTCCCCGACTTAGTTGAAACATTTTTTTTTTTCATGTGATGATTCTAAATTGAAACAAAGAATGAAGGTACTTTTTTTGTTGCCATCTGTTGCTGTGTAATCTACTGACAACCTGGTTGCTATAGGGTTTATCTGCAGAGCCAGCTCCAATGGGCATCAGCCCAGGTTTGATAGTGATCAGGATGAAGTGAGCAATAAGCTGTTAACCTTGTTGGTGATGTCAGTAACTGAATAAAAGAGCTCAGAACAGTAGAAACAGTCAAAGAAAGGTAATGGCTTAAATATAGATTGTATGAGATGGAGCAGAGGAGGCAGGGCTGCAGCTAATAAAGCTTCTATCCTGCTGATCATTAAGTGTGTATGCACTTCAATCTGTTGTGTTTAAAAGTTAAACTTGCGGATAAAAAAAGATTTGACAGTTACAATTTCTTATTACAATCTTTCCTGACTTTTCTGTTTAAAAAAAACAAACAAACAAAAACTCTTGAGCTGTAATAATGCAGAGTTCCAGTGAGAAATAATAGAGATCACATTCCTCTAACCTTAGCTTTTCTTTGTTGGCTGAAGATAAAAAATTCAACATGTTTCAGATTAATAATGACAAAAGCTCTTTGATGCGTCCGTATTTTTTTCAATAATCAGAGCACTTCATTTTCTCCGCAAGTATTCTTGATATTCCTCAAATTTAAATTACAAATACATGAACAGTGCTAAAAATTAAACAAAAACCTTCCAGTTACACTGCTTGGCTCTGATTGGAAAGAGCAGTACAAAATTGGAATTGACTAGATTTTAGGTGATTACATTTAGTTCATTTTTTATTTTTATTTTGACTTAAATTATCTTTGATATATACTTAAAAAGGCCATTTCTGTGTGTGTCTCGTGTTTTAAAAGACTAAACAAACTAAATTGAACACATCTTCACAATGTTGGGGGGGGGGGGGGGGGGGGGGGGGGGGGGTATTATCTTGGTTATAAAGTGAGGCGAGACTTGCAAGATCACTACAAAAGAGTGACCGGTTTGGGCCTTTAATGAGAAAAACGTTCAACTTTGTCCATGTTGCATGTCAAGACTAGACTGCATGAACCTGCCCACAGGTCATCCAAAATTATAAAAGTCAGCACAGGACGGGCACTCAAAAAAATGTTGAGGACCCACTCCAATCATCTTGTTAATATTTTAATGAGGATTACGCCATTTTTAGCTAAAATAAACAAAAAACTGTTTTCTAGTACATAGTTTCAGCAGAGCAGCAGTAGCACCACTGGCACAGAGAAACCACGCCCCCTTCCCTGCCCCATTGCTGAGAGCCCTCCGTTGAAGCAGAGCAGGGGAGCTCATCACCCGTCCAGTCAATTGTTTCCGTCCTTTTTAAGCAGCATTTTTTCAACTGTTGATTCAAAATGATCTGAATAAAGAAATACTCAGAAATACAATTTAGTGCTTTGTTTTCCTAATATATGTCCTCCATCATAAGAAAAAGGCCAAAAGAACATGCTAAAAACACCCAAAACAGAATTTTCATTGGTATTTAAAGTGCCTTCAGACAGCTTAGACTGTGAAATGACACGTTAGCCTTCAAGTTCATGTAATATTTCATGGACTATTTAGGATCGTGTGTAACAGAGCGTGAGTCTGAGAACTGGAGGGCTACCCATCATGGGGTTGGAGTTTGACAACTCTGGGCCAAGCACAATCCACACACATGCAGTCAGCTGTTCTAGTCTGAGTCATACTATAACCCCACCTCCAGCTTTCCCCACTCATTGCTCCCATTAAGAGTCACATGCAAATATGTAAACCTGAATAAGACCATCTACATCCACCAAGAAACAGACTAAAGAGAGCCTGTTTGACCCTAATCTGCATGTTAAGCCAACTTCCATTCTCCTGCACAGTCCTACACATACATGCATTTCTATATATAGCCCGATCCGTTCTCATACTCTTCAGACTAATAGCAGACACGTGCTCTGAATGGCACACAAGCTCAGAGACGTATATAGCCAGAACAGAAACTATTCAAAAGCAGTGGAAAAGGAGACACGCATAATAATTGCAATTATTCTTAGTGAAACAAATAAACATTGATAGTGAATAATAGATTTGGTATTTTTGGGGGCAAATGTCTAGAATAAATGTAGGTGGTAACAAATAACCCCTCCATTTATTTTAGCTTTTATTTTTTTTAGGATTTTCAAGCATGAAGGTACACCATGGCATGAATTGGTCACAGTTTTAAGCGCACAGAAAAAAAGTTCCCTTGTATGTCTCCAGGGAAGAAGTTATTTATGGCTTAGCAAACTCATGAGAGTGCAAAGATCCCTTCAGGTTGTGCACAGTGCAGAGCTGTGTTGCCCTTGCTCTGACTGCTGGTGCAGAGTGCCTGGCTCACTGGCTATGATGATGGTTGGAGGAGGTAAACCAACAGCTCCGTCACCAGTTCAGGCAGGTTTTTATCTGCCTCAAAACATAGATGAGTACTACTTATAGGGTAAATGTCTGATAAAAATAGATGAAGAGGAGGCAATACTTCTTGTGTGACCTCATTGTTTTGTAATCAGTCTGGTAAAAATAGAGAAGCAAAGTTTTGCGGCAGAAACACCTTGTAAGGACAGAAACGGAGAAGCGATGACTTGAGATTGTCTGATAGACAAAAGATCTTTGTACTTAACACTGATTGAGTCAATCATATATACAAATATCCACCAGGGATATAAATTCAAATGTTAGGCAATTTCACAGAACCATGACATGCAAAAAGACGGTGCTGTGAAGCACAACAGCTAATTTACAACATAATGAGTAAAAAATAGCAACAAAAAAACATTTTAGGAACGAATTGGTAACATTTCTAACTTGAACCCAAGTAATCAAGTGTCTATCTATAAACACTCAATCCCTTTCTGGGTCACAAAGTTGCTGGAGCCTATCCCAGCTACTGCTGGCTGACAGCAGGGTAAACCATGGATAGGTTGCCATCTGATGCAAGGTCACTCAACCACAAACTCACATTCTCACCTAAGGGACGATTTACAGTCACCAAATAACCCATGAACAATGTTTTTGCACTGTCCAAACAGTAAGTACTTGCAGGCTCCAAGAAGCCAAAATCCTATAGAAGTCCACGGAGAAATAAACATATCCTACTCATTAATTCTATAATACATTTTTTAACATGTTCTTGCTAATGCTAATTTCTTTTCTTTGTAGTTGAAGTTATACAAGTTAAAAAATTGCCAACTAGTTGCGTCAATGAAAGGATGTGGTCAAACATTCAAATCATTTGATTGACAGATTCAAGACTGGTAATGATGATTCAGACCGACTTGGACTAAGCCCTGTTTATTGACAATTGGTTCCAACAAGGCAATGTCCCTATTACGAAAAATTGACGTAATTTGGTTGGAGCTTGAAGTAAGCTATTTTGTATAAGTGACGTCACACCCCACCAGTCCATTTCTCATCAATAGTTAATGGCTCAACACTGACTTTAACCATTAGTTTGAAAAATGAACAAAAATCAGACACCCACAACACAACTCTGGAAAACGATTCTGCACATGCGTTTTGACATTCATGACCTACACACTCTGTCACATCCTACAAACATCAGAGGAAAGGGAAGAAAAAAAAGCCATTTTCTAATAAAGCTGAATCACAAAGATCAAACAAACACTTTGCTGAAATTCATAAGCCGCCAGGGCTTTTGCAAAACCATCGTAACTGAAATTCAAAGGGGCAGTTATGTAAGGCCCACAGCCTATGCATAATAATTTTGAGGTTAGATAAACACATAAAGGATTGTCATCAACACAAAACACAGATTTCTATCCTGTTTTTTTTTTTTTGGTGTTTTCCCATCAACCCCCCTCTCCCAGTGCGGAGAATTATTTCAGTGAAAGAGGAGCACATGCCACAGGGTTGAGGAGCTCATCCTGAAATAATTTGTGTCTTTAAATAACCAAGCAAATAGAGGCTCTAAGCTAAATGTATATTAATGGAAAAAGGCAGTGCCATCCACCCCAAAAACTACAAAAAGCAGGTGAAAGTGCGTCAAAAATGGCCTAACCTGGGAAAAAATGTAAAGTTAAGGCATAACAGTGGTCATCTGAATGCTTTTGGAGCGGCAAGGTCAAAAACAGCCTTTATGTAAGAGTCAAATATATGGAAAACCTTGCACTGAAGAGAGAAGCCCTCAGCCACGGGCCTTTTTTTCCCATGACACACACATCAGCCTCAAATGCAGTGAGAAATGCCAAGAAATTTCTCCTTGAAAGTGCTCTCCAATGCTGCCCAATTTGAGTGTAAAATTCTTGAATGGTAAACATAAATTGCAGACAGTGTGGAGAAAACTGATTTATTCGAGGGAGTTGGATTTTCCCCTTTTTGTTTGCCATGCCGGCGTGTGGGAGTATTAACAATTTACATGCTGTTTACCCTTCAATGTAAACCTGTAGATGCAATTCTAACTGAAATTTAATGACATAGCTAATGAAAGTGTGGCATATTTTATCTGTAACCTGTTCCAAATTGAAAATGCATTGAGAAAATTCAGTTTTTCATCATATTGGCCCTGCAACAGATTGGCGATTTGTCCAGGGTCTGCCCAACAATAGCAGGGACAGGCTGGGGCGACCCTGTGACCCATGAAGGGATTTGAAAATGGATGGATCACAATGCTGCTATATACAAAACCATTTCTTTTAAAAGCCTCTGTCATATCTTCTCTCAAGCAAAAATGGATTCTGAACTTTTTCTGGTCACACACTGCAGACCCTGACTGACGTGCACCTAAATTTATCTGCCGGTTCGGTCTTAGCCAAGCTTGGCAAGAAAGTGTCGCAGGAGCTGCCTGTGTCAACACATTAGCTCACAGCTCTCTCAAGCACACGTGTGCACACGTGTGCAGACCTTTTGCTGCACATCAACATCCCAGCATGGTGCCAGTTGGGAGTCAAAACAAACACACGTCGCCAGCAATCACTGATATCTGACACAATTCAACCTAGCAATAAACGGTTTAACTTTTAATTAGCTGTCCTATAGTTTTATTTACCGATGTTCCGCTTGGAGAGCGCGGTGAGTAAAGTTACTGTGAGTTCCCTGAGAGGCCTCCCTAAAAATATTCTACGTAACATGTCTGCATGTCTCTCAGTCACTAAGCTCTAAGCTGGTGACACTTTTGACAGTATAAAATAAATAAAGGCTAAAACGTCCGCATACAAAGCACAAACATGCAGTCACACATTCAGTATGAATCTATGAAAACCACCACAAATAACATGTTTTTTTTTCTAAGCAATCACGAAAACCAACCACAAAAACACACAAAATGGAACAAACAGTTTACAATGAGGTCGAACATTTCAGTCTGATGCTTGGTGGACACAGAAATCACATTTCTCAAACATCAGTAGCCATCTGTAGGAAAAATCGGAGTAAAATGCAGCATGGTGGTTTCTGAATCTTAAACTGGGTTGGGAAATCCAGGTCAAAAAGAACTTTGGTATTTGATTAAAGTAATTGCTGCTGCATTAACATCAATTCGTCTTTTACATGGAGACATATTAACCTGAACAAACACTGAATTTCTCTTTGTGGCTCTCAAATCGAGGATTTTGGCCAACAGCCTGCTTACACCTCAGTCAAAGAGAATTCCATCTCCAGACCTCCCAAAGTTAAGAATTGATAAATTGGAGCCAAAATGTCTGAGTTCTCACATTAAGTAAGCAAACATCAAACCCAGAGTGTGTATGACAGACCACAGAGCTGGAGGAATGCACTGACAGTTGCCCATGGCAACCCAAACACCTTTGGAGCTGATCAAGTCTGCAGGGAGTGAAAAGACAGCAGCGAAAACTCACCGACAGGATACAGCTGTCATGATTAGCAAGGCTATTATGGCTGATGTCTTGTCATTTGCAATATTAGCTGCCCTTTTAAGATCTGAACAGTAGATTTTTGATCCAGCCCTTTTAAACAAAACACATTTAATGTGTCTGTGTAACACTTGTAAAAATCTGGAAATATCTTTTGTAAAGGAGTGGATCTCTAAAAAAAATAAATAGGGAATTTGAGGTGAGCCTACACTGTCCAATAGAGGTAAACATAGCTGCAGAACGATCTGAACATGGTCATTACTGAATTGTATACAATTGGCAGATGATGCTCATGTTTCTGCATGAAGTTTACATCTCAGTCCCCCTGACTCACCCCTCCCAATCATGTATTGGGGCGTTCCTTCTTTACCAGCAGGACATTACAGTCTCCACTTCCACCTCACTGACTGCCGGTTCGTCTGGGTCACTATAAGTTTTTATCTAGCATTTTTTACTCGTGCTAGATTATATTTCTGCACATGCAAATCAAATTAGCACTCTTAAATAATTACCTGTGTTTTACTTAAATGTCTGAGTATGTTTTATTGGGTTCTACCTTCTTTAAGTAGCTTGTGTTACGTCTCTGGTTTGATCGTGTTTTAACACTGTGAAGCACTTTGTGAGTCGCTCTGTGACAATAAAGATTGACCTACTTACTTACTTTTTTAGATAAATTGAATCAATGAAAGTAAAATTGTATTTACAGTATTGGGGATAAGTAAGACTGCTTCTTGCATCAGTTGGAAAGTAATACTTAAGTTGGGGAAAATCACTTGCAAGTGATGGATTTCAGGATGGATTTCAGGTTAAAAAAATCAAATTTGGGGTTGGTGGAATATTATGATACAGTTTGATGTTACCTGTTTGAGTTCAATGAACTAAAATATATTTATCCAGAAGAAAAAAAACTGCTAAAGATGAAAGATTGTTATCTGATGGCAAGAAATCAATTTTTTATAGATGAAATATTTTTATGTAAAACATTACTGAAATAAACAAATACAATCAAAATTCCATAAGCATATAGCTACAGTATGTGTATAATTCCAGCTCATAAGACCACACCTCATCAGTCTGCCCAGCAGCTGAGCTTCACTGGCTATTTTTTTCACATACAGAAGAAGAAATCCATTAATATTTTGCAACAAAGAAGAATCCCATCACATGCCAAAAGAAAAAAAACTGTCCTGCAGCTCTGTTTTGCCTACAGACAACATAGGGTGTGTGTGTGTGCATTCATCGGTGGTAGACAGAAGAAAAGCAAAGAGTGATGAGGGGGGAAGGACACCATGAGAGGAGAAAAGGTAAGCACCCTTGATCAAGGAGAAGGGGGTAATGGAGTGTTAGTAAGAGCTGGTGCAGAGTGGGGTTGACATATAAAGGATGAGAGCAAGTGTCAGAGGGAAGGATTTACTTACAGCGAGTCCCTGACAGATGAGAAAAGAAGCAGTTTCAGTGTGCTCTCTTCCAAAGGGAGAGGTATCCTTCCACCAAACGGGACATTGCCAAAAGCAGAAAGGAGCACCATACACAGAGTCCACACAGATAGACAGGATCACAGTGTGTGTGTGTTTGGGGGTATGATAGACTGAGGGGGGGTTTCAGATTTAACGCATGTACGTGTGCAAGCAGGAGGGAAAGCAACTGATAAGGGGAGAGAGGCAAGAGATGCAGAGAGGGCGTACAAGCTGAATGGCTGGTGTGAAAATGGGAGGGGCCGAATTGTCCAATGATGTGAGGGGTGAGCCGAATGCAGGAGAGATGGCAACAAAGACAGAATTTTTCCAGTGGGTTTCTCCTTGTCTTCTTCTCTTTTATCTCCTGTTGATTTTGATTCCCAATTTTATTCCATGCGCAGAGTAATGAAAGATTTTAACTTTTGAGCAAAAAGGAGACACAAATTATTATGAGATTATCACCCACTCTCATAAAAATGAGATCCACTGTTTTTTATCCCACACACAGAGTCTAGGTGCAGGGAGGAGCATGTTGGATAAATCATCTTCTCCTGGCAGCTCTCATGAGAAAGAGAACTGAATTCATCTGAAAAACAATGGCATACAAACACTGATGTGTAACAGAAAGAGAAAAATAATGTAAAAGATGAGAGAAGTTGTAGTAAATGAAAGAAAAATATGAATTTTCTGTTGTTTTTTTATTTTGCTTCGTAAAAGCATTGTTATATATTCAACTGATTTTTGTGTGGGGTAGATAAAAAATATGGTACAGTTGTCTTTGGACATGAACCATGTCCTTCTGTTAGAGGTGTGTGTGGTGTGGCTGTGTGCATGCGCGTGGGGGCGGGGCACAGACCGTCATCTCATGATTTTGCTGCGGGAGCACCATGTTGCCATGGAGACTGCATCCAGTGGCAGGAGCCGCAGATGGCCGCTCTCTGTCTTTTTCCCCCTCTGTCTCCGAAAAGGTCCAGTAAGCGTCACAGTCGGATCTGTAACTTTTTCCCCCCCTTCACCTCTTTTATGATAAAACAAAATGGTCAAACTATTAGGATGATAGTGAATATTTAGGATAAAAAGTAAAAAAAAATCATTCTGAGTAAAACTGCAAAAGAAAAAAAAAGTTTAACCCTAAAACATATGATCGATCAGATGTAATTATTCAATGAATCAGGAAAAAATGAAAGTTCTATTTACTACATTCTGCTACGTGCTGGTTTTAGTAACAACTGAATCATGTGTAGAAATGTTTATAATGCTAAGCAAAGGTAAACACTGCTTTGTTGAGTACAAATACGTATGGTGGAGACCTTAACTTCTGTCTATATATATACACTGTATTTTTTTTGCTACTTTGTTTTTTGTTTGATCACTTCGGTTTTCTCTCTAAAGTAAATAAAAAAATCATTCCATATGAACTTGCAAGGCCTCTTCTGTCTGACGACCACAAATCCATCATCAGGGGGCAAATCAGACCAAACATACTTTAGTCCCACAAAAGTTTCAATTATCAGACCTTAACCCCTTGATGACTGAATTTACTTCCAGCTACCTAGGGAAAATCACTTTTGTCTTTGCTTTCAAGTAGATGTTAAATTAAGTTATATTTGGAGCAGAAGTTGTTTGATGTATATTTGCATAAAAAACGACACATATCCGTTTGTCGCAAGAAATGTGCGGATTTTATACAGTCTGATTTAAATGTGAAATGAGTTGTCATTCAGGTAGAAATTCAAGATGTGTATTACAGTAACAGATTACATACCTCAGTTTAGTATACTTAAAGGATTAGTTATCACTAAATATTATTTTGCTGTTGAAAATCAAAGTCTGGGTACAGTTTCCAAATATACAGTAAATCTTGACTAAATACATTTAAACCAAACTTTACCATATAAAAGTAGTCCATCCATCCATCCATCCATCCATCTTCCTCCGCTTATCCGGGACCGGGTCGGGGGGCAGCAGTCTAAGCAAAGATGCCCAGACTTCCCTCGCCCCAGCCACTTCCTCCAGCTCCTCTGGGGGGACCCCGAGGCGTTCCCAGGCCAGCCGAGACACATAGTCTCTCCAGCGTGTCCTGGGTCTTCCCCGGGGTCTCCGCCCAGTGGGTGACCGGGCTTCTCACCCAATCTCTAAGGGAGCGCCCAGCCACCCTACGGAGGAAGCTCATTTCAGCCGCTTGTATTCGGGACCTCGTTCTTTCGGTGATGACCCAGAGCTCATGATCATAGGTGAGTTTTGGAACGAAGATCGACCGGTAAATTGAGAGCTTTGCTTTTTGGCTCAGCTCTCTCTTCACCACAACAGACCAGTACATCGACAGATGCTGCACCGATCTGCCTGTCAATCTCACGCTCCGATCTTCCCTCACTTGTAAACAAGTCCACAAGGTATTTAAACTCCTCCACCTGGGGTAAGGACACTCCACCCAACCAGAGATGGCAAACTACCTGATAAAAGTAGCATTCAGCTTTTTAGGTTCATATTAGGTTTGAAGGGATTTTTTTGCCAAGGGTGTTGCCAGCTCTTGTCTGTTGAATGCTCACACGATACTCTGCCTTCTTCTTTTCAGTTGTTGAAGAGTTATAGTAGTGAAGCTAAAATAGTGAAGTAAACCAACACATGAATGTGGTGTGAAACATTTACTTTGGACCACAGAAGCATCTTTCTATCTCTATTGTGTACTTACCCATCCATTTTACAATGCAACAGCTTGATTACTTCAGAATAGCTGTGAGGTTGTTTTTACTGATCCTCTTGCATCACTGGAAGAAAACAGAAGTTATCAGTTACAAAAATGTGCTGAACTCAGAGGCCACAATAGTATTAACCCTTGTGCTATCTTAGATGACCCCACCCTTACATTGACGTGTTCTCCCCACCATGACAAAGGTGGATAAAGGTGGAAAGATTTCATGTAATCCATGGACACCAGTGAAGATCACAAATCATTGAAGAAAAAAGGTTCAGAGCACTGTCTAGTGGGTTTAGATGACCCAACTCCCAATGTTAAAGTGCCTAGGATAGCACAAGGGTTAAAGGGTGCAAGATCCTTCACTATTATTTCCTGCTTTACCCGCTTGTAATAAGTAATGTCTATCTCCATTTCTGTCTACCAGACTTATCCAATGTAGGTCTGGACACCCTTTAAACTCTACTGGATAACTCATTTGTAACTTCATTGCATTTGACAATAGAATTTTCTCCACATTATTGGAGATACATAAAAATAGACTTCATAGAAATTTAATTGAGGTTCTTCGCACACATAATATCATAAATTGCAACAAAGAAATGACTCAAAATAAACCAATAAAAGAGAAAATAAACATAAGTTGAAATTCTAGGAACTAAAAAAATAAAAGTAAGTATTACCCTATTCTTTTACACAGTCTAATAAAACTAATCTTCACATATTTTATCACGATTATTTTTCATAATTTTCGCTTAAAAATGTGGACCATAACAGTAAAAAAAAAATCTTCTGAGTGGAGGATCTACTCCGTGTGAATACCACCACCTAGTGGCAGGCCGTGAGAATTGCCTGAAATCCAATTCTTAGTCTCTTGTTAATTACATTTAACTTAAAACATTTAAAACCAAAATGTAATAAAATGAACAAAGATCAAACCAAAACACCTCAACGTAATTTCGTATGCAGCAGCTGTATGTAAGTATATTAAGGTATTTTCAGACCAGGATTTTTCTTTATCTTATCTCTCTCGCCGGAGTCAGACACTTCCTCTGACTGTTTCTCAACGTCACTCTCAAGGTTTTTCTGTATCTGTTACTGTGAGGACGTGGCTGCATTTCCATTCCAAGCACCCTCTCTGCCTTCACACCAGTCTGACCATGGATTTGACACGCTGGCACTTGAATTCCACGCTAGGAAACGGGGATGTGGACCCTTTCTACCCGGGCGGAACTTTTGGATACACCAATGATCCATGGGACAAACGGATGCTGGTGTTCCAACTGTCTGTGAGAGATGTGTACCTATTCGGATGCTTGCTAATCGGAGTTCTAGCAGTCGGAGAATTTCTGATTTATCTGGCTGTTTGGAAGCAGCTAACAGCGACAGACGCTTTGCTGGAGCTTTGTAGAAAGACACTCCGGGAGTTCAAGACTCTGTCCGAGAGACAGTCGCAGCTCGAGCAAGAGCTCGATGTCTTACATGCACAACTGGACGTAGTTCTTGCGATCCTTGAACATTTGAGAAATATAGATGAGAAGTTGAAGAAACTTTCTGCAAAGATCTGATGAAATCAAATCGCCAAAGAGTTGGGGATCAAGAAGATCGATGCCGCCACACAAGGACAAGACGAAAAATGTCTGCCAGCCGACAGTTATCTTATCAGACTCTCTCGTGCTGAGGCCTCGTTGCCCTTGGCTTTCTCAGAAAAACACTCCACTCTTGATGGCTTATGTTCTCTCAAATTTTTCTTAAATCAATACAAAGTGAATCGTATTTGCTTTGCGATGTTAATTAAACAGATACTAAATCAACTTTTGCCTCTCTCATGACGTCGACCTCGTGGCGCAACGGTAGCGCGTCTGACTCCAGATCAGAAGGTTGCGTGTTCAAATCACGTCGGGGTCAATGTTTTTTTTTAATATTGTTTTTCTTGAGTAACCTTTGATTTGCTTTCAACTCTTTATAGAGTGAAGTATTTACTTATATAATCTTGTTTAGTTTTACACCTTCCGAATCAATAAGAAAGCACAACAGATAATCCTACCCTTCAGTTACAAAACAAGCAGGCAGTTACTACTAATACCATCTTTTTTTAAATTAATACCTTTATTTTTATTGAAAAATCTCCCCCATTAATACTGAAGAAACATTTCACAGAAATTATCTATTTTGTGCTTTTTCTTTTCAATTTTCAATAAAATGACTGCACTTATAAACAATCTTCAACAATTTCTTGTAATGCAACTGTTAAAGTGAATTAGCAGCCAACTGTTTCTGTCATCTTACAAAAAATAAAAAAACATTTATTGTTTAAATCAAGTAAACTGATATTTCTTCAGGGAAAAATATAGCTATTAATCTGTAGACATTTTCTAAAATAACATACCTTTAAAAAACATCCAAGCTTAAAGAGTTCCTTTCAGTCCAGTACATGCAGTGTTTTTTCCTTTCCTTTGGCCTCCTCTCTTTGCAAATTACCCCCTCAGCTTAAATGCCTCAGCACAATGCCACTTGCAGGACTTCCTCCCTCTTCTAACTTGGTCCAAGTTTCTCCCTCCCCGCCGTCTTTCTCTTCTCAATTCATGGCCAGCTCTCGTCTTTCACTCAGAGACATTTAAGTCTGTACACACAGTTGGGTAAGACACAGGTCACCTCCTGTCCTGAAGAGTCGACTCATATCAGATGGTCTTCTGCTGCAGTCATAATTTCCCCCCACAATGGCTTGATTGTCCTCTGGAGGTCTCATTTTAAACAGATCACTAGCAGCTGACGTAGTTCCTTGCGGTTATCTTTCTATGAATACAAGGCAGCTTTCAGAATTTAACCATTACTTACCAACAATGAAAATAAGAAAGGTCTCCAGGTGAGGTTTCTTCTCCATAATGTCCAGTTAAAACAATATCTGGACACTTTTCTTTTGTTGAAATGCCCAGCAACTCAGATGACCCAACTGGGCATTTGCTAGTGGGAGGAAAAATGCAAAATAAGTGCCAAGAAAGAGCCTTTCAAGAGAGTTATATTCCACAGTGGAAATGTTTGTAAAAAATCCATGTTGCCCGAGTGACACAACTGAATGTCCTGTTTTTATGCTTAATCTTTTCCACAGTGACAAGAGTGGCAGCTGCCAGTTTAAATATGGCAAACATTTCAATTGTGCCACTTAAACGGTCGGCAAAAAAAACATCTGTACCACTTGTCCAACAGTTTAGCCGCATTGTCAGAGCAAAGAAATAATGAATAAGGTGAGATGTAAGCAGTGCAACATGAGACTTTGTAAAATGAGAAGACGTTGGTTCCAGACTTCCAAGAAATACATCAAGAGGGAGACATTTCACTAACAATGCAAGAGTCAAAGAGTGGACTCAATCTTACAAATTAATTTGATTTAAAATGTAAAATTTTACTGTTTATTGTGTACAAAAACACACAAAACAAAGACAGATATTGAAATTTTTGGTTGTGGTTTGACCACATAAAAATCCAACCCTTCACAGGATCAAAGCAAGTCCATAATTGCCTTGTTTCGACAAAAAGGTTGACATGTAATAAATTAAAAGAATAAAGACAAACAATCTAAAACAGAAAAAAAATATACGACAAAGCTTTGTTTCAGTCCAAGTTCAATTTTAATCGAATCACATCTTTGGCTCCTCTGGCTCACCGGGCTTATTTCTGCCTCCAATACGCTTAAAGAAGGAGATAAATCCAGATGAACCCTCAATACCACCTCCATCTTCTCTCTTATTTGCATCTCTTGAGCAAGAAGAGTAAGGTATCTGAGTCATACTCCTCTGGAACAGGTGTCCCAGTCGGGATCTGGAGGCAGAAGACTGCTGCGCTTCATCAGTTGAAGCAGATCTTGAAAGTGGGCCATGCAATAAAACTCTTTGATGGGGAAAGCCATTGGAAGGAGATGATGGGACGTCCCGGTTAGGAGGGCGGGGCTGGAAGCTGCTATCAGTTTCCCAGAGTCCATCGGCGAGATCCTTCCTGCTGGGCGTCGATGGCGTCAGGTTCCGTATGTGTTGCGTTCTTTGAGAGCTGGGAACAGGGCTCAGGATGGTCCACGGTGAACCCATATCCCCATCGTTGACAAAGAAGTAGTCTCTGGTTTTAGGTTGAGGGGTAACCGGCGTAGAAGGTTTGTCTTGTCCTTTCTCTGAATGACAGCAACTTCCTGAAATAAGGTGACCATCGAGACTGCTTCTTCTCTTTTGCAAGTGAAGAACCGTCCGACTGTTCTCGTGCACATCCTCAGAGTCTTTGTTTTTTTGTTTCGCCGTTTGCTCGTCCGTTTTTGGTAACTTGGCGTGTTTTTTCTCCGGGCTCGCCTTGCTGTGGCGGGGCGTTGACACAGCCCTTTCTGCAGGGGGAGAGCCGCCTTTAGCAGGCAGCACGCCGGCTGGAAGCGGTCCGTTCCTCCTGCATCTGGAGAAACTGCTGGGCACCGTGGAGAGAAGGTTGCGTAGCGACGACTCCAAGCACACAGAGTCACCAATTGTTTCTGCGCCTGTGCAAGATCCTGTGGAGCGCCGTTTTGCTGCAAATCTGGTGCTTTCCTTTCGCTTGTGTCTTTGCTCCTTCGCCTCTCGCTCTCGGTTCTCCTATAGAGACACGTAACAAAAAGGGAACTCCAATAACTGATTTTGGAACAGAACAGCTAGAGAAAAGGATACTGTCTGTATTTTCCAAGTGTTACATTTCTGTAGACACTTTCTCTTTACCTGCACAGCTGTCTCAAACCTCCTGCAGAATGAGTTAAAGATGGAACAGCAATCCTCCAGCTTAAAGGCCGCTGGATCTTCACAAAAATACTCAGCAACGGCATCACTCAGTGCATTCAGCTCCTGCAGAGACCTCTCCAAGTCTGCAAGCTTGGGTTCAGCCCTCTGAGAAGAAAAAAAAGAATTCAGAAAAACAAAATCAACACCTCCATTTGTGGCCTTGCAGATTTATGGAGTGAAAAAATGGAAAATTTACCAAAAGAAAGGTCCCCATCTGCTTTAAGAGGCTTGGCTCTTTGCTGCTGAACCGTTTTACTTCTTCAATCTTACTGACCTCCGCGTCAAAATCTGCAATTACCTCGTCTTTACAAATCCTGCAGCAACATTTGCACATTAAAAAACAAAACAGATTTAGTGTCAGAGTGAAAGACAATAAACACAAATAAAAATGACTATGAAAAGCCAGGTAATTGAAGGACCACCTTAATGCCCTCCCAATGTGAGGAAGCTGGGTGGGAAAAGTCAGCAACTCCGTGTCAATGTCCTCTGCTTGCTGAGGGGTTGAAGAACGAGGATGGTAAAACGTTATTAGATTAGATTTAATCTTCAATTAAATTTGCTGGAAAAACTTCTGAAGAAACATTGCAAACTTTCAAAGCTTAGAACAGGGGTCTGCAACCTGAGGCTTAGGAGCCACATGTGGCTCTTTGACCCCTCCTTTGTGGCTCTCTGGTTGAAAAAAAAATGCTTTTACGGTAATTTGAAAAAGAACTGTATTTTTCAGACTAAATGGCAAAACAAAACAATCAGATTAGTCAAACTTTATTCAATTCATTCAAAAACAGCTGCAGCACAGTACATTTCACTAAGGCAGGCAGGCACCTCACTACAGTACCCATAATGCTCCAACAATCTATCAAGCGGTCTGGCTTTGTAGTTCACCAAAGTCAAACATTTGGACAGATTCTGTATCACAGAAAATAAATTTCAGGCCAGTAAACACAACCAGAATATGATCAACTGACTATTATTGAACAAAATTCAAGGATTTTAAGTTACTTTAGTTTATTTCATTTTTCCTCAATGTGTCACAAACAACAAATCACCTAACAATACAAGTGCATGGAACGGTCCAAAATAACTCTAAAGGTCACTTACGCTCTGATTTAGTTTTTGGCGTAGATTCACCAACAACAATAAAATAAATCAAGGATTTTTTTTTTAAATCTCTACTGACATCACACTCCCTACTACTACATTTATATGTTACAGGGTGTCTTGTTTCTGTCAAAAGTTATAAACAATTTCATATACAAAAAAAACCCTGTTATCTTTATGTTTTATTTATGCAAAAGCAAAAAAGGTTATTTATCATAATACAATTAATGCAAACCAGAATCCTATTTTTGAAAAAGTGAAGTACGACTTTGTGGCTCCTTCTTGGATGTGATCAGAGAAAAATTGACCCAAAAGGTTTTTTTAAGGTCTTAAAAAGGTTGCAAACCCCTGGCTTAAAAAAACTGTTACCTTAGCAACATAATGCATTAGATTCATCCCTGGTTTGTTGGCCTTGGTGTCTGCCAGCTTCAGGAGGGAAGACATCCTAAAGCCAATGGCATTGGCACTATAACTACCCTGAAGAATAAAACATTTGAATCGACACTTATCCATTTGAAGGCAGAATAAATAGACGAGGAAAAGATTGTTTTAGATAAGAGACTAGAAAGATGGGGGCAAAAGATACTAACAGCATTCATGTAATTCCCGGCTTTTAACACCAGTCGAATGACTGAGTGGAGGTCATCGCAGTCCAATAACTCTAAAGAAAGCGACAACAATGAAAAAAATAGAAGAAAATAGATCCTCATGTAAAGTTCAGCAACAGTTAATAAATGTTACCCTGAGCAGCTTTGGTCATGACAGAAACAGAATCTTTCACTTCCTCCATGAAAGGAAAGAATTCCTCCCTCACCATCATGGTTTTTAGACGCTGCTCATAACTGAAGAACACACATTTGAACAATGGGATTAAAAATAACAGGCCAAGAAAAAAGAAAAACACTATAAAAGTAGGATTTTTTTTTAATTGGAACAAAAAATATTTAAGATGTTCAATTCTTTTTTTCAGTAAAGTGTCATTTTACAACTGAAGTTGTTTTAAAATCCTACAAAATAATAATTAAAAAAAAACACGACAGAGATTTATTCAAAATTATTTTTATAATTCAACTTATTCCAGATAATTCTAATCAGGCCCAAAAAATAAGTTATTGCAGTAGTCAGGAACCAGGAAGTAGATGAGCAAAAAGTCACTAAACATCTGCTTTAAGACAAAATAATGGTGGTAGTTTTACTGTATAATGTAATATAGCAGTATCTTATGCCAGAAACATCATAGCATCTTATTCCATTCCATGAAGCATGATATAAATATTAGATAAGCCGGACTGACCTTGGTACTTTAACGAGTTGAACCATGAACTGGTCAGCCTCAGGTAGCAGGGAGAGCTTCCCACTGAATGACAGCAGCTGCTTCACCTACATTTGGACACAAGGACACAGGATTCCCAAACAGTGATGAATGACCAAGCAGGACTTCTTAAAACTCCACAAACTCAACTTTATATAGCCAATCTCTGGGGGACATTGAATTGACTTCCATTGGTTTTCTAGAAACTAATTCTATCCATGAGATTAACTTTTCAAATCGCTTTTCTTTTGCAGGAATAGTCAGATATTCCCATCACTGCAATAAAAATAAAAAAGGTTAATGGTCATATGAGGAGCCCACATTTCTCTTCCCCTTCAACAGAATATACAGTAGAAACCAGAAGTTTACAAACACCACATAAAAACACACATAGGCTTTTTTTAATCACCGTCAGACATGAAATAAAAGTTAATTTTCTAGTTTTAGGCCAAACAGTTCATTTTAGTTTTGTCAGACCACAGGACATAACTCCAAAAATGAAAGTCTTTATCCTGGTGTTCATTAACAAACTTTAATCTGGCCTAGCTATGTTTCTTTTGGAATAATGGCTTCTTCCTGACAGAGTAGCCTTTCAGCCTATGTCTGTACAGAACTCGTTTCCCTGTTGATGATGACACATTCTTAGCATCTTCAAAACATATTCTGCCTTTGTCCATGAGTTGTTCTGGACATATTGGACCAAAGTACGTTCATCTCTGGGACAGAGAACCTGTCTTCTTTCTGAGCGATAAGATGGGTGGACGTTCCCATGATGTTTATACTTGCGTACAGTTGTCTGATCAGATGAACGTGGCGCCTTCAGGCATCTGGAAATTACACCCCATGAGGAACCAGACTTCTCCAAATCCACAATTGTCTTCCTAACATCTTGATTGACTTCTGTTATATGTATCCACAGGTGTGTTTCTAATTAACTCAAATGCTGTCAACAAATGTATCAGAAGCTTCCAAAGAGATGACATCATCATCTGGGGTTTCCCAAACTGTTTAAAGGCATAGAGATATTAGCGTATGTAAACTTTGGACTTTAATAAAAGTAATAAAAACTTGTCTAAAAAATCCCTACTCTCATTATTCTGACATTTACCAAATAGAAATAATTTGGCTAATTAAACAGGAAAAGTTTACTTTTATTTCATGTCTGACAGTGAGAAAAAAACATGTATGTGTTCTTATGTGGTATATGTAAACTTCTTGTTTCAACTGTGAAATTTACAAACTTAATGACCCTCAATGACACTGAAATGTAGTTGGAGAAAGGGTGAATATAAAAGTATTTGTCAGAATACTGGAGAGACTGGGAGGGAAATACAATTAAGTCCATCAAAAACATAAAAAACTATATATATATACATACCGGTACATACTAGAATCTGTGTCATAACATTTGTGAACCTCAAGTCTTCTACAAGTCTGTGCAAACTAAAGTAAAGCTTAACTGGTTTTTGTGACCTCACAGGCTCAGTTTCATTGAGTCAAAAAGGTGCCATCCTGTTTGTTCCCACATTTGGCGTAACTTTAGGAAACATTTCTGTGGACTTAGACTACAAATGAAAAACAACATAAAAAACATCAAAACATGGCCTCCTGCTGAACTCCAAAATAATCTTGTTTTGAGACTGAAATAGATAAAAAGACAGAAATTCAAATGTGAGTTGTTAATACCTCACTTTCATCTGGCAGCAGCTTGCAGAGCTCCTTTAGCCCGTTTGCTCCAAATCTAAGCCAGTTTCCCTGATGGATGTCCGCCACTATTTCTGTCACGGGCCTGAAGAGGGAGACAAAGGTCCAGAGTTGGTAAAAAAAAAGAGTCACTAAACACACAATAACTTACATATTTTAACCGTCATCCGCGGTTGGTTTGAGGAACTTTGTAGATCCGTGCATTTATTCGAAAACCTTTACAGTGAGGTATTCAATCAATATGGCAGTAAAAGTCCATAAAACACTAAAAATGTTTGCTTTCTTTGGAAAATATAACTTAAGCAATAAAAAAATGATATTTTTAACTCAAAAGACACGGTTCAAGTATTTCACTGAGATCATTTTAGAAATATTCATGACTGTTTTTTTTTTGGAAGTAAGCCTATTATAAACCAACAAGAAAAATGTTCATCCTCTGACTAGGATATTCTTTTTTTTTTAATAAAACATTTAAGTTTCAAGTTTTTCTTTTAAATGACAAACTAAATATTCTATTATCGGAGTTTGTATACCAGCTATTGCAAAATTAACCAATAAATAGACACTTTGATAAGACTTTTCAAAATGTTCTTGTAAAAATTGATGAAAAACAGAGGTGCAGAGCAACAGTGACACACTGTTGAACCAACTCCAGATGTGAAGACACGCTTTTTATCATCCGATCTCACAGGAGTAAAAAAGTTACTTCAGCATTTCTGTAAGTGGTTTGGTGTGTTTCCATGTGCATGCCCAGAACAGATTATTGGGATAAACCATGTCAAAAAGAAAAATTAGTACGAAATTTCAACAGCCGGCACCAGGGAATATGAAAGCTTTTAAAATAACGAAGCACACAGTCACCATAATGTGAGCTAGATGAACGTCAGAGTGCTGTGTGTGCTTTTGTGCACTCAAAAACCAAAAACAATAAAACTTTTTCCAATACTTAAAAAAAAAAAAATCTTCAGGGTCATCTCTGTGTACCGGTAATTTGTTCCTAAAGCTACATTTACTTGGCTATGCAAACTAGCCAGCATAAACAATTAGGCTTCTGAGCTAAATAAAAGGGAAAAATATAAAAACTCAACAGAGGAGTCGGGGGGGGGTTAACTTTAACTTATCAAAACTGGCTGTAAGAAAACAATGAGAAACATAGTGAAGTTGTGGTTAAAAAAAAAGCTGTTGTGCCATCAACACAATCTAAAAAAGCTGAAATAAGCCAGTCTCCTTTACTACATTCAGACAAAGCTTGAGAAGCAACATGTGTTATCAAGCCTCAACCCAGACAGTGACAGTTTCCATGTCTCTGAGATAATAAAGCAGGCGTCCGTTCAGTTTCAAATTTTTTGGAGAGCTGATTTGGTATTCAAAATAAAAGGCAAGTGAACTTTAGACTACATGGGACATTGAAAAAACTGAAAAAGATAAAAAATATATATGCTAAAATATTCCAAAATTACACAAAATCCTTTTAAGTTTCATAGAATTCATAAACATTCCTAAATACTTAAAGACCCACTCCAATAAAAAAAGAGCGTTATCTGTGTTTTTAACATGTTCTTGTGGTACTTTTCTGATGACGGAAGACATAATATAGAGAAAATTAAGCCCTTTAGTGCATTTTGGAGTATTTACTTATTCAAATGGTTGTGAATCAGGAGCAGCTGAAAAAATGCTGTTTAAAAAGGCCTTTAGCTGTGATGTAGAAGCTACAATGGGCGGGCAACAAGCTTCCTGCTCCGCTCCATCCACTTGTAGATGACTAGATCCATGTACGTCTTTCTTTTCCTCATCTGAACTGGCATCTGGCTCAAAACTGTATATAAAACGTTCCAACATTGCTCGCCATTTTTGTAGCACTGGTAAAGTTAGGCTGTGAAGGACTGCAAGCTAGCGTAAGCTGTAAGAGAGCGTGTAAACAGATGGATGACGGGAAATGGAGGTGGGCTTGTTCCGTGCCAACATAGGCAAAATTCATATGAACTTCTGCTGAAAATATGTCCTAGAATATACAGGATTTAAAAAAAAAAATTGTGTGTGTGTGTGGGGGGGGGGGGGGGGGACTTAAAACTGCATAATGATAACTAAGAGACCACCAAGAATGCTTTTAAAATAGACTTTAAAAGATTACTAGAACATGTTTTAAAGGCTCTATGGTGTCCATAAATATATTTTTGATTCAAAACATGATGAATTGCCGACTGACAACCTGTCTAAGGTGTACCCCTCCTTTATCCAACAGTACCTTGGATAGGCTCCAGCAACCCCATAACGCCAGATAGGATTAGGCGGATTTGGAGAAAAAAAATTAGATGAAACTATGACGACCCAAGATACAGCATGCAGGTTAAGGCGATGTAAAAAGTAACAGGAAAACAATTTTCCGTTTCTGAAATAACTTACACAAGTGGACTTTTCCAGAGGAAAACAGGAGGAAATGTTGCTTTAAAACTAAACATCCCTCTCCACCACTAGAATGCTGTTTGCATACTTTTTATTTATTTGCATGTGTTCTAGAGAGAAGGAAGCTCCTAATAAGGTAGTTATTAGTACAGTTAAAATGACCTGTGCATCCTCACATGGAGTTCAACTCTGACTCATACATAAATTCCTTTAAACTTGTGAAATCAACCAACTTGGTTTTTGTGCACTTCATTGCATTTTCCCTGCAGAGCTTTTTGTATCAATCATATGGATTTCTGCCATTTTCACTGCTTTGACTGGGTTATTATTACCTCTTGAAATGTCTTAGGAAGATTCCAACATTCATGCTTTTCTTGGAGTCCAGAATTCTGACCTAAAAGACAATAAAAAAGGATGACTGTTTAAGCCCCAACAAATGTATTTAGGTTGAGGCCAAAAGTCTGCTAAAAACAATTTTTGAGGAAGCTAAAGCAGAGTAGAAGAGCTCACAAAAGAAGTTCCTCAATTTAAACAGTTTAAAACCTGGAACCTTTAAACGGCTAGTTCCCTCATTGACTTCATTGCTTCTCCAGGTTGACATGTCAACAAAGAAGTAAACCTCTTACAGGAAATCAAGCTTTGTGAGTTAAAATACAGTTTACCTGAGGTCCTGGTGAAGGGGGGTCTATTCTATAACCCCTTCTCAAGCTCCTGAATCGTGAACTGCACAGAGATGCCTCTTTGTCAGTGTGACAGAATAACTCCTCCATCGTTTGAATATCCAGCACCAAGTCCCTCTGGGGGCGTTTGGATGTCCACACATTTAGCTTGCCCACAACAAACTGGCTGGGAATGGTGTCCCAGTTCAGCTTCTTCATGGAACGTTTCTGGACATCTCCAGGGCCAAAGGAAGTCAAAGAGAGATGTGGTGGTGGAGGGAGAGGAGGGGGAGGGGGAGGCGGAGGTAGCGGTGGAGCTGCAACCACATCATCAATCGCAGGCGCTGCAGAGGATGCTTGCGGATCTGGATCTTTCTGAGCATCCAGCGGCAATGGAGAAGCTACTTCCCGCTGTGAAGAACTGGAAGAAGGCGTTGGCTTTAAAATGAGCACTTCCTCCATCTAAATCCTGACAATATCCTGATAAATGCCCCCAGGTGCTCAGCACTGACCTGAAAAGTAAAGATGATCAATCAGTCGAAATATGTATGTATGTATGTATGTATGTATGTATGTATGTATGTATGTATGTATGTATGTATGTATGTATGTATATATATATATATATATATATATATATATATATATATATATATATATATATATATATATATATATATACAATATATATATACAATATATATATATAAAGAGCAACATTACATGATCAATTTTTTATAAGGCTATCTCAGTCTCACTATCTGGACTTTAATTAGTATAATATATTTCAACAAAATGATGCATTAGATACACTTTTTTCCTCACTTTAATGTAAAAAAATAAGTTTTAAAATTTATCTCGGACGACTCCTTGTAACTATGTTCAGTACATCCCGGTAGTCATTTTTAAACCCAAGATTTTTACGTCATATTTAACGTCTTTACGGCACCCACACTTCGACAACAGCGCAGGGCAGTATCTAAACAGGTGGTCCACATTACTTACTGTGCATTCGAATCTTTCAGGACCTGGTAAACGGGCGGGCTAACGCTTCCCGAGCTCGTGTCCTCCTGGCTAACATCAGTCTCAGTGTCCCAGACCACAGGTGTGGAGGTGTGGAGCCGCCTCCACCCAATCACATTCAAGCACCAGTGTGAACCCGCCCCTTTGGAGGAGAGTAGAGGATGCTGGGGGACGAGCCACTCAAAGTGCTTCCTGTTAAAACTTTATTAGCAACATAAAAACTTACATTGGTGGGTGTTATGTCTGTCTATGGTTACATGCAATACTATGTCTAGTATTGTTTTTGCAACGTCTGGGAAAATAACTCAAAAAGCCCCGCAAAGAAAAAAGAAAGTCCCAACAAACATGAACAGTGTGTACCACCAAATGTCACACAAAGACACATTCAAAATGGCGGCAAAAATGTCTATATTGGAAACAAATTGTTTTTTTCTTCTTTTCTGTCTTACTGTGCATTTGAGTGAAAATTTCAGTACTGCCACATGCTCAAAACCTCACCAAAATGTGCACACACCTAGTAAGTAAGTACCCCATGAACATGAATATTTGACATAGATGCCCTCTGAAAAAGGATGACATCACAGTGAGCGAAAAAGTTTAAGAAAATAAATGAGGCCCAAATCGCTCATGAGGATTAAACAATATTTCAAAATCACTTGCAAAACCAAAACTGCAAAACAGGGATAAGGAAGTTATTTAAAAACTATTATGGGATGGCCACACAACTGTTGCTTTGGCAGCCATTTTGTTCCAAAGTGAGATCTGGCAATTTTCACAATTTCCCACAATATAAGAATTAAAACTTGTTTGAGTGATCTTCACCAAATTTTAAATACATGCTACAAGCTTAAATATACAAACATCCCAGAACTTTTGTTGACCTTTGACCCCAGGAAGAGGCAGCCATCTTAAAAAAATAAAATAAAAAAGATTTCGTATCAGGTGCAAATTTAAACTCTTCTTATGGATTTCGATACATTGCCTCTTAAAACCTAGAGCACTACTGGAAAGCTAAAAATGTTGCACATTTTTTCCAGAGTTCTGTGAAAATGAAATGTGTGAATTCCCGGCTTGAGCTGATAGAAACAATATTACGTACAACATGACTACATTGGGAATTTGAGTGTGATTAGCATAATTCCTCTGTTGCTAAGGAAATCTAAGGGTTTACTGATGGTGAGAGAAAAGGGGGCCGTGGGTTGTACTTGTGGGCCATAAAACGTTGCATTTGATTTCTAAATTACAGTTAGCCACAAGAAAATTGTAATTACACAACATTTTGAATAGCTCTGTAGCTGTAAGCTCTCTAATCTAATGCCAAAAAGACCAAAAGAGACAGAATATTTGAAAATGTGCATTTTATTTATTTTGTGGACCAGGTCTCTTTGAGTATTACATCAGTTCACAACTTTATTTTTTTTTCTCACCAAGAACATTTAATGTGCAATCATTCATACAGTACACCACACCAGTTCGGCTTAGAAAACTTTTGATTGTACACAAATAAAAACTCTCCTTTAAAAATCTTTGCTCTTTCTATTCACCAATCTAAAGATCTCTATAAGGAATAACTTTTCTCTGTTTTGAAGTTATGGGTTTACGGTTGAGAACTTCAATATACAGTCTAAGAATTTCAAAAAGGTACGCAGGAATCACATTTGGTTAATATTGCTTTGTAGAGGATATAAACCAGGAGGTGGCCGGTAAACAGAGACAGAGGTCTCGCAGAGTGCCTTTTAAAGCCAACCAAAACACATTCGTGCTATTATTGTTCCCAAGAGTGCCAAAATAAAAGTTTTACTTCAGCTAGTTGAGTGAATTTAAAACCAACAACTAATTTTGCTATTGTGTCAAACCCAGACTAGAGCATTGCTGTAAGCACACGTATCTGCACCGGTAGATTGCTGCCTGCCATGCAAATAAAGACAAGACAAGCAGCTGGAGGATGAACCCATATTAGGCGATGAACTGACCGGTTTGTCTTATGTACAATACGATGAGTCAGCAGATACATTGGCTCATTTTCCTTTGACTGCTAAGAGGGTGACATTAGAAACAAATGATCAATCACAACTAAATTTTCTTTTTTACCGACTTAAAGAAAATTCCGGCATCGAGTTTGATTTCAATTAGAAATTTCATGATTAAAATAAATAAAGCCATTCAATAAGAGTAATCATCACAAAGTAATAGCAATCCAATTTTGATAAGTTATTTCTAGATTTTAAATGACTGCCTATTAGTTTAACAATTAGTGCTATAATAGTCCAAGTTACCAAAACATGTGATTTTTGGTTAAAATATAAAAACTAGCAGTACACAAACGTTTTTTTTTTCCCAGCTTTGGAGGACTGGAATGTCTTGAGGACATAAAGCTGAGAGCTTCAGACAAACTAAAAACACATTTCAAAGCAAACATAATGACCTTCTCATATAGATGTAGTGAATCCAGAGAAACTTTTCAAGATTTAGACTGACAAAGCCATCTAAAAAGGTACATTCTACAGTGATAAAACAACTCAAACAAAAAAAAAAAAACAGATACAGCAGTTACAACATCCAATTGTAACTGGTTCCTCTTTGGGCAAATAAAACAAGACTGTGAAGAGCTGAACCAGAACAGCTCTGAAGGGATGTGGCAGTGTCTCTTAAGTGATTGTTGCATATATGAATTGTGTAAAAGTTTTCAGGTCTAAAGGCTGCAGTTCAGAGGCAATACAGTATTTTTTCCCCTCACATTTACTAAATGGCTGAAATGTCAAAACACAAAACTTGTGTCGTAGGCTACAAATGATTAAATAAAACTTAACTTTAAAAGCTGGTGATTTAGTTTGTATTGATCTGAAATGTCTGAATAAGCTTTATGTAACTTCCAAAAGCTGACTTTTCCATGTAGGAGGAAAGGTTTAGGTTAGGGTTACTCATTGAGGAGGAAATGGCTGAGCTTTCATTTGATATACTGACTTACAAATAAAGGAGGCACACTGGAAGTCTGATGAAGGTCAGTAGTGTTTAGTTACATGTGTCTAACAGCTTTTTTTTTCTTCACCAGACTGTTAAATATGTTGATATGAAGATGAAAATAAGTTAGAGCACTTGAGGAGTACAATAATGGCCATAAACATGACTAACCCAAGGCTTTGTACAGAAAAACAGCATTGCGACAGGGAAGGCAGTTACGTCAGAAGGAGAGGATAGTTGAAGCTTTTATTTGGGAACAAAGCACACAAAGAGGATAGAGTGGAGTAAGGAAGAAGGGAAAAGAGGCACTAAAAGCCGACTCAATGTTCATAGAACTGACCACTCGGTTCTCCTGCTTCATGTAGTCCATTGGTCAAACCCTGTGATAAACCAGTTCAGTCTCCTAGCCACACACTCTAGTCTCTTCAATTATCTCTCTTTCTCTGCGCTCTTCCCTCAGTAGTGGTCCTCTGTGAGTTGGGGGTTTCAACAGGTGGAGGCAGCTCAGAAGGACGCTGCAGGAGGTCCGCCGGGCCTCTCATTGCTCTTCCAACCAGGAAGGCTGCTCTGCTCCTGGAGGCTTCAGCTTTATGTTGAACTGCTTCAGTGTTTGCTCCAGCTGCTGCTGGTTCCCAGCAAAGTATGCCGAGATGGCATTGTGGAAGAGTAGGAGCTGCTTATGCATCACTTTGACCTGAGATGCACGTTGATATAAATTGGGATACGGAAAAATAAGCACAAAAATGTCGACACTGAAAAAGACATGCCTCACTGCAGACTTGACTAACAAATTTACCTTGTTCTCTTCCAAAAACTTGAGTTTGATGGTCACATCGGAGCGAAGGCGTTCATACTTCTCTCTGTGAACATGGTACTGTTGCTGAGCAGCATCGATACGCGCCATGGTAACCGCATCCCTTGGACCCATGTTCAGTTCATCTAGATCTGACCGGTAGGCGTCAAACTCAAGTCTACTTGTTTAAAGCAGACAGAAAAGCAACATTTACGATTAATATAAGCAGCATCAACATATTCTCAAAATATATGTCAATAACGGACATTTTTCTTGACTACAGTTTCATAAAATGTGTGCACCAAAAAACATGCAGTTAAAGCAGCAGTTAGGATTCACATTTAGGATGTATTTGAAAACAAAGTGCTTGCAAAACTGTTGACTTGAAACTATTTTTAAAAAGTGACTGTGCATGATTCTGAGATAGTTTTAACTTGAATTTATTAATTGATTTTATCCTGATTCCTGCTGCAATTCAGCTTTTTGCCTCCTGGGGACAGCAGACTCAGCATCACAGCAATCATAAAGTGTAAACATCTGCTTTCGCTCCGAACCCCTTTGAACTAGACAATTCGCTCCAAGTTGAGACAGATTTTTTTTTCCTGAACAAATAAACTTGAATGAAATTGATTCAAAAATGGGCTAAATGTGCTGACCTTGCATTCTCATACATCTTGATAGTCGTCAGGGTGTCCTCCATTGTCTTGTTCACTAATGTGTTAATGCTGGACACAAAGAAGTTGATTGCACCAAGCAGAGTCTCTCCGTTCTTGCACAGCAACTTCTGAGTCTCTGCATTGTAGCCAAATTCATCCTAGATAATAATAATGATGTAAAAAGAAAAGAAAAATTGTCAGGAGTACACAAAGCATGGAAACAAAACACACACAACTCTAGAAATGTTGGAGAATATTCTCCTAGGTCTCACTCTTAACTCTGGAGATTTCTGACTGAGGTCAGCGAAGGTGTCTCCCAGTGCATGCTGGGTCTGCACCATGTTGTAGAAGTGGTTGGTCAGCGCTCTGGCCAGTCGCAGCACATTCTCATATTTCCTTTTAGTGTCTCTCAGCACCTCGATCTGAGCCTCCATCTCCAGATCCACAGTTCGAGATCCCCGACCGAAACGCTCAGAGATCATTTGTTTTGTACACTGGAGCAATGAGGGGAAAGCAGACAGAGCCATCGCTAAAACCATGTACATCCGATGGCCATAAGGGACGTTTGTGCAGCCACTGTTAACTCACATTTTCCTAAAATGGCAAAAGTTACCTTATACGTGTTGAAACCCCATTTTTTCATGTATTCAAGTTTTTCCACAGCCACGCCGCGGGTGGTTTGTTCTGCTGCCATGGATGAACTGCTGCTGCTGCTGTGGTGCATGTTGGAGCCTGAGAGCAGGTAAAAATTAAACAAAACATTTCATTTCGAATTTGACAATACGGCAAAACAGAAGTATCTGGGTGCTTTTCTTTCCAGTAAGGAATACTCAAAATCCCTCTAGTGAGTTTTTATAAAACATGTTAAAAAAAAAAAAAATTATATAGAACAAAAAAACCCAAACTTTCTAAATAAATCATGTTTAAAATACAAATTAAAAAATATATAAATATATTTAAATAGTTGATTTTCTTTTGATATCATTACGTCCCATTTAAGATCTGGGAAATTTGATCCATGTACGTAACAACTCATATCCCTATAAGTATAAATAATTTTGGGCATTATTGTGCAAATAAACCAAGGCTGTAAGAAATTATGAGTACCCAAAAGTATGATGAAAAACAACTAAAAAAGGAGTATAAGTAGGACACGGTTAGGAAGGAACTTAAAAAAGAAACTAAAGGAAATAGACTAAAAATGTGTGGTTCAATGCAGATTTTAGACAGTAACAATTAGAAATGTTTGAAAAGCAGCTGCTGCAAAAACTTGGAAGCTAGTTAGTTATAGGCGATCGATCGATCGTAGGCTATTGAAAACCTGAAACAAGCCAGATCAGCTGTCTAAGAAATACCAACAGAAACCCCCAAACGTTGAGAGAAAAGAATCAAACAGACTAAGCTGCCCATCCCTCCACTGGAAAAGAGACAAAACAGACGATAAAAGAGCAGAAAGACCATCTCCCAACAAGCTGAGATAACACCCTGGAAATTAAGAAGATTTTTCCAAAATTAGATAAACGTGGTCATTAATCCAGATGTCTTTTAATCTCCATAAAATTCTTGCTCTTCAAAATAACATTTTGTATCATATTTTGGAAAAAAAAATCTTCTTTTAATGATCAACAATAGTAAAGTCTAAGCTACCGAATCCTGTAACTTGGATCCTTTTGTTAAAGTCAGGATTGTAGCGCACAGCGGGGCCTGAGAAGAAGAGTGAAATGCAGATACATCAGGATCTGATAAATCACTGAGAAAAAAGGATTTGTTCCTTTACATCTCTTAAAAACACCTATATTTAGGTTAGGGTAGACTACTAAAAAAAGACACTGAAGCTTTTTATAAACAATTGCCCATTTTGGAGCTTTAGCTTCATATCTAATAGCTCGCTCATTATAAAATAAACATAGTTGAAGGCTACTATAAAGAAACATGCCAACATTAGACACACTGATTCATTTAAAAAAATGTTCTAATGGGTCAATACGTATAACTTCTAAAAAAGAAAAGTAAAAGCTAACTGAAAGTGAATACAGTTGAAGAAAAAGAAGAACAGGCTGACAGGTGGACTGACCGTCTCTGTTACCTGTGATGGAGCTGGTGGGGATAATGCCCTCGACTGTTCCTCCATAGCCTCCAGACACAATGTTGGTCTCATTCAGGTTGGGTCCTGACACCATCACCTGCTGAAGGTCCTGCAAATTAGGGCAAATTACACCAAAAAAAATAACACAACAGAAAAACAGTTTGGGGAAACTTGTTGTAAAGTGTTCGGCACCTGAGCCGCCACCAGTGTGTGATTGGGTGAATGGGACTGCTACACAAGTATACGCCATTTACCATAAATTAAAAAGAAAGAATGGATGTTAATGACTAAGGTGAAAATGTCAACAGTAGATTGAAACATAAAGGTTCTGTTTCCATTTGCATCAAAGCACAATTGATTCATGGAGGTTAAAGGGTTAGAATACATAAGATGTTAAGTAAAAAGAAACAACAAAGTAGCTTATAGTGCTAGATTAGTTCATGTATCACTAAAATGTGTTTTTAAATCCTAACTAATTTAGACAAATATTAATAATTTTTAAAGGTAATGCATATGTGAAGAAGTGGCACCAGAGATCAAATCACTGAGGACGCATAAGATGTTGCAGAGACATTTTAAGCTTAAAAATACAGGAATACGTTTTATTTTGAAGGGTGCGCACAATTATTGTGACCAATTGTTGAATCAGTAAGAGTGTTTGAGCTGATGCACTTTTCAATTTAGATTTCTTTCTTTTTCTGGACAAATGCATAATAGCCATAGTTCCAACAAAAATGTCTAAAATGTTCACAAGGTCCACAAGGTTCACACTTACCCGCTTTTTGGCTAAGGCCCATGCTTCTGTGTGTGAACCATCATCCTCAGACTTTTCCGTTAAAGGAAAATTTGTAATAATTTCAAAATAAAAATATAACTAAAGTGGACACGATATTTATGTAAAATACTTAGTTCAATCCCCTCTGTGGGGATATAGACAATTTGCTCTAAGTTAAGAGTATATGACTACATGAGTATTTAACTTAAAGTGTTAGGTATAAGAATATAAAAAAATGTATATCTGTATGTATATCTCAAGGAGACTTTTTTTTACTCAAGGAGGGGCAGATATGTGTGCTGACATCATCAGACAGTCCTGTAGCAAACACTGCTGCACAAAGAGCAAATAAATGCAGATCGCACACTGACACTCTGAGGCTATTGAGATCATGACTGAGAAAATATAAACAATGTTCATCAGATAAGAACTCGTGTCTTGTATTAAATTACAGATTTTCTGCAGACAAAACTGTATGGGGAAAAAAAAATTATTTACTAATAATAATGATGTGAACCTGAATATGTAGAACAAACCACACAATACCATAGTATGAGAAATTACTAAACAACCCCAAATTGCTGAGTATTTCTGACAGAGCAAGAATAATTTAGAAGTGAGACGCTCCTACACAAAACACGTGTGTGATGGACCCAACAGGAGGAGATAGTGAAACTGGTTTGGTGTGCGCCATTCACTGTAAATAAGTGTGACATCACCTAAAGAAAACGCCTTACTTCCAGCTCTGACCAAACAAAGTCCATTCACGATTGGGACGACGCCATGTTGAAGCCAGATGACCTCAGTTAACCGTTCGACTCAGTCTGAGTAAATGCTTCTATGGCAACCACTCTCGCCAATCAGGAGTGAGCTTGTTGGAAACCACACTCCTACAGTTTCTAAGCAGGCTGCGGCGAATCTGTCAAAGGATTACTAAGCTGCTATACATTTACATTTTTGAACAAGTAAAATATGAACTGTGTAGCCTTTCAGAGTAAATTTGAATGTAGCTTCTAAATAACAGTGCAGAAGAAAAATCAGTGTCCCACTATGGTTGCTCATCACTCACTGCAGTTGAGTAAACACACTTTAACTTTAAGGATAATTTACATTTTTGTCCTAGGCAAATAAAACTTCCAACCTAAATGACTCCTATCGACAGTTTACTGGGATGTTGGTAAGCAACAATCGGTGCTTTTACTTAAAAAAACAAAAACAAATTCAGAGCAGGAATACACAGCACACACAAATAAACAAATAGCCTGCTCACCCTGGTGTCTCTGGAGCTCCCTACCTTCTCATCTAAGCTCCATTGCAGCTTTGCAGCCTGGACAGACATGGAAAGGAGGTGGTGGTGGTGTTGGGGAGGGGTTGACAAGAACACAACAGCATGAAAAGAAAAGAGACAAAAAGAAAAACCCATGACTCAAACATGTAACGCAATAAAAACAAAAATGAGCGCAAAGCCCACAAAGAAACAGACATGCAGGATGGAGAACAGTGATGAGTGGAATCACAGCAGGTCCGCTCATCATTTGGCTGCTTTCTGGAGGAATCTGAAATGGATCATCTGTTCCTCTGAAACAACATGTTCTGATTCCCGTGTCCAAATTCTCATCAGACTGTTACCCTTACAATGACTGTCACAGGCGCATAAAACATAAAAATGCACAACATAATGAAACAATCAAAAGAAAAGGGAAAATAGATTTTGAACAGACAATATAAAGTAAATCAACTTCAAAAGTAAAAGATTTAATTTAAAGGATCCCACATCAGGGGAAAATACAATTATACCATAGTCCGGCTGAATACTCGATTCTGATTGGCTGCTGGGTGTGCATTAAAACCTGATAACCGCACGGTGAAAAAAGAAGTTCCGGTGACCCATCTCAAAACTTCTGTATCACTGCGCCGGCTTCTTTAAAACAACCTTTAACTTCACCATCTGGACAAAACCAAGCGGTAAGAGGTGAACTTTCTCTCTGAACTGATGCTTTATTCAACCCATCGGAAAGATCAGTGTGTGTATATATATATATATATATATATATATATATATATAGCTGAATCTTTACTACAGCGTTGGTGCGGCGCCTTGCCATACGTAACAAATAATTCGCTTTTTGTGAAAAAAGCGATCCAAATTGGGAAAAATTAACAATTAAGGACTAAAAACTGGTTAATATGCATTTCTTTTGTAAGTGACCATGGCATAAGTGGGCTAATGGCCTTCGAAATGTGCATTATCACTTTTTAACGCACTTTGCAGAAGCAAACGTCCTCCTTCAGGCTTCCACAGCGTGGAAGATAAATTGGGCAAAAAGGTGAAAGAAAAGCAACATAAAAGTGTCAAACATACCAGAACCTCAACAGGAAAGAGCTTTATATTTAATTCAATTTGTATACTATGCTATACTATGTTTAGCGGTTATATATCTATAAAGAAAAGTGCCACTTTTGTCCATTAACAGATATCAGGATTTCTTTTTCTAACTTAAGATGTTTTTTGCAGAACACCTCTAATTTCAAGATGCAGTAAGACATCCCACTGAATATAGTTAAACAAAAAAGTTAAACAAAAACTGGAAACATCGGGGTGTTCCAATAACTATTGAACAGTAAAGTACATCTTTAAAGATATGTTGAACCACTAAATCAATAATTATAACCATCTGAAACAAACTTAAATAAAAGTGATAATGGATTAATTATATCAACGCACACACACAACTCAATAAATGTTTTCTTTAACACTAATGAAACATTTTTACAGGTTTTGGATCATCAAACTATTAAGAGTGAAGGGTCCTTGCAGTTTATCCGCAGATTAAAGGTGCAATACCCATTTGCTCACTGTTGCAGTGCAGACTGGGAAAATGGTGACAATTGGGTGAAAAGGGAAGATAATAAAGACTCCAAAAGTGTACTTGGTAGAGAGGTGACAAGCAGTTCACCTCTAAAAAAAAACCGTTATGTTCTGCCTACAAGCACCAGTGCAAATAATATTTCATATTAGTAATAATAAAACGTACCAGGCTAAATTGATGAGGCAGACTGCAGAATAAACATGTGAGCCAAGATTTCTGAATAGAGATGAACATGGAATCCACAAAATCTGAGAGTTTCATTACATTCTTTGTGCTTGTCTGATTTATTGTATTTAATAATTATTAAATTATTATTTTTGAATGTTTGGATGACTTAAGTGCAGACCAAGAACATAAAGAGTGTTAAACTGTTAAAAAAAAATAAACGATTTTGCTAAATCATTTTACCAACACAAATAATATGCTTTTAGAAAGACAAACTGGGACACCTATAGTCACCTCATTGATAAAAGAAAACAGTCACACCAGTAGTGACCCACAGTGACAGGAGAGTGCTTGTAAACTATAGTTTTCCAAGCTTTTCTGCCACAATATCTCTTCCGTGTCAAAAACAAGACCACTCTGCTGCTTCAAAACCACTAATCTTCATCCCCTTGAGCCCGGCAACAGCCGACTACAGCAGCCAAGCTACAGGTTGAGAGGCAGACATCGGTCGGATTTCAGAGAGCTGTCATCCAAGGACAAACACCGCCACTTTCAGATTAATTGCACAGTTGCTATGACAACTTGTTCAAGTGCAGAACTAAACAGCACAGCTAAAAACATCTCTCTCATGCACACCCATCAAAATGAGGACTGCGGGGTTGCTTGACTGTCAAAGATTGCTAAGTGGGAAGGGCGTCTTTTACTAGCCGTGCGCAGAGGAATTGTAGTTTGGTGAGCAAATAACACCAGCAACTGGAAGTACTTCCTCCAGGATCTTCAGTCTGTTTGCCCAACAAGGTGTGCCTACCTTACAGCTAAACAGCACAAGCTTTCATCCAAAACCAAGGAATTTCCTGGTAGGCTACAGAGACTTAAGGCAAACTTGCAATAGCTATGATATGAGGATAATGGTATCAACGTATAACATATGATTGAATACATTGGTGTGTGAGGAATCAATCCAAAGCTAAATTTCTATGTAGACGTTTTCAAACTGAAACAAAAGATTGAAAATTGTGTTTTTAAAATATTTTTGGGACATTTTTCTACTGATGGAGGCCATATGTTAAGAAAATTAAAATTAATTTCCTTATTTAAGTTTTTGATAATCAGGAGCAGAGGAAAAAAAATGCCATTTAAAAAAGAGCTTATTTATACACTAAATACACTCCCTGCTCCGCTCCACAACTAGGACGGGGAAGAGGGGTCGGACTTGCTCTGTGCCAAAAGTCCCGCCCACAACTCAGAAGTGAATTTCTACTGAACTACTGCTGCTCTGCGGAAACTATGTCCTAGAATGATTTCGCCTAAAACCGGCATCACCACAATGAAAAGACTGGGATCGCTTTTAAAATGGGTCAGAAGATGATCGGAGTGGGTCTTTAAAAACAAAATAACAGTTAGCGTAAAGACTTTGTAGTCAACAAAATAAGTTTGAATAAATGAGGTATGGTATGATAGGAAATTAGCAACCGGCTGATCTATAGAATTCTCTGGTGGTCTGTTTGTCCACTTTTGGATTTTGGATGCAAAAATGATATTTATGACACACATAATCAAGAAAAAGTATGTTTTAAAATAACAGTGTCAACAAAGATTGAGTCTACAAATTATCCTTTTTTCCCTTTGAGATCAAGAGATGCCAAAAATGAAGAAAAGAAATGTTGTGGCTCACCTGTTCAAGGCTGTCATCTTCCTGCAGTGAGCCGGTGTCACCATTACTATTGATGGGAATCTCCATAGTTGCAGCTTTACTCATAATGCTGTCTGTCATAATGGCGTTTGTCTGCAGGAAAAAGAGACGAGGAGGAGGAGGAGTGAGGACTGCAACCTTTAGGCAAAGTAAAAACATGAAAAAAATAAAAAAGCTGCTTAGAAGAGGAGAGACCAAAGCAACCAAATCATTAAGCAGATGTGAATCTAATTACAGCAAAAGAAGAATGGAGGAGGCTTTCAATAGACCAAGGAAAGCGCTCTGGGCAAAAACAACACACCTATGACTCTCTAAAACACACACACCACAACAATGAGCGGCTGTGGTGAAGTGGCCACTTTACTCCAAAGCTTGATTACAGGACGGCAGATAAAAAAAAAAAAAAAGATTCTCTCATCAACACTCCGCAGTTTTCCGATAAATGGTTCGGCCTGCCAAGCTTTTTACAACATTGACATTTTGCAAAAAATTGCCAGACAAAACTATCTTTATTCCAGATAATTCAAATAGTTCACACTAACAAACAGAAACGGCCAATAGTGCTGCTTTTCTCAGATGATGCAAGGAGAGCAGAGTTTGCACAAGCAAAGAGAAAAAGAGAGGACTTTTATAAAGTCACAGCCCCCTAGTTTAAAACCAAACCATTTGATGTAATGTGTCAATCACCAACAAATACATTTATAAAATTAAAGTAACAATACTTTAGCACAACTGGAATGATCCAGACTGAATAAGTTGTTGCTTTTCTTAGTTTGTGCACAACACCACCAGTGATTCTGAACAGTTCACTTTTAGATAAACAATCAGCAAATGTTTTACATCGGAATACTCACAAATAGATTACAAACGGTTTAAAAGTAACCATTTACCACTGTATACGTACTAGTAAACAGTACAAAAAAGAAAAAACAAAGCCCTTCCCTGCTTGTCCAGTGTGAAAGTTATATACCCCCTTACATGAAGCAATTCATTCCATTGGCAGTGGATAAAAACACAGAACTGATCATTCACAGGTAGATCAGAGAGCAGGTAGATCAACAGCTTGTTTACAACAGTAAAAATGTCTGCCCGCCCCTCCAAGAGTGCTTAACATAGAATCTGTATTAGAGTTTTATCCTGAGGCAGGAGAAATGGTTTTTAATGTGAGCAATAGTAGCTTTTCTGCTACTTAAAATGTCCAGATGTGGTTAAAACAAATCTACAGTAAGAAATTTGATGTCTTCAGCTTTATTTCAAATGAAAAAACCTCAGACATTTGGTCCATATGGTAGTGTGAGGAGCAAGAAGCAAAGTCTGAGCCTTGTGACAGCAGGTGTACCTGCACAGGTGCAAAGTTCTCACCTAAAGCAGGCTTCAAATGTGAGTTAAGCGTCACACAAAACCGAAAAAATACCCCTCATAAAATAACTATTTATAAACACGTTTTTTAATGTGACTAAAACAGACTCTCTAGAGGCCCCCCTTTTCCCTACCAGTCAGATGTGAAGAAGATAAAAATGGTTTATGGATTAACAAATCGTGAGTTATCGTTATGCTTCGCTACTACAGCAGTGCACCAGTGACGACGACAAACTGAGCAGGTTGAAGAGGGAATGCGGTCTATTTCAGACGGGTTGTATGTGACTTACGCTGGTCCCGTCGTCAGCACGGTGCTCCTCGACTCGGGAAGCTAAAGAACAAGCTAAGAGAGCAGGCTAACGCGGCGGCGGAGCATCCCACTTCAAACGCAGTGAGAGGAAAGCCGCTACGCCCTTTGGCGGTCAGCTCCTTCCTGCCCGAGGCGGAAGTCTCACTCAGATAATTGGGATGACATCTCAGAGTACATTTTTACTCCAACTGGACTGATGTTCGGGCTCCGCGTAAAAAATCGTGGAGCTTCGCTTGGACGAAGCCAGAGGGGACACTTTACGGAACTGACGTTCCCGTGGAATAATTAAGCGGGCCGTCTCAAAGATCGTCTAATCGTGAACAGATGAAGTCTCTGTCCCAATTTGGTTTGAACCTTTAGTTGCTAGTGTGTTTGTTACCTTTTTGCTGCTCATTATTTATATAAATTAATAAATTTATATATATATATATATATATATATATATATATATATATATATATATATATATATATATATATATATATATATAGTGTGAAAATTATAAGACGTTTCTGTGACCTAATAGTGCTACGTCTTTCTCTATTTAAACAAAGATAAGTGTTTTTTTTTATTTCTTTAGCCATTAACAGTTTGTGTTAATGTAATAATCTGTTTCCCCTCAATGCGCATTTAAATACCTTTTTTTCATTATGTGCACAAATCTGTCTTCAGTTTTACATTTTTAAATACATATAAATTGACAATTGCATCCATGAGATGTAGAAAAATGATCGATTGTCCATTTTCCTTTCTGTCAGATTGGTAGAAACCCTTTGTTTTTTTTCTATTTCTTTTTCTCACTTCTAAAAAACAAAATATTTTAAGTAGATAAAAAGACAGGAGCTAAATTATCACATGCCATGAAGTATCATACCCAATGGACCTTATCCAAATCTCTATTGATAAGATTGAAAATGTTTCAGTTTCAACCTGTTTGTTGCACTCAGGCAAACATGTTTCTTTTTTAAAAATAAGACAGACAATTTTTGTCTTTTTTTATCATATGCAAAATAAATTTGTTTCACTTACTATAAATTTCACCACAGGATCTGTCCAAATGATTAAAATTAAGTACAGAGATTCCAAACAGGGAAGTAAATCTGAATTTAACAGGGTGATATCAAGAATGAATGTATGAATGTATGGAAACACATACTTAAATCATTTATTTGATTTGATTAATAATCTAATAAATTCATAGTAGTAGGTTTAAAGGTTGTCATTTGGACTTGGTTTTTAAAGTTGAAGACGTTCCACCTCCTCTCTTTCACCTCCAAAAGGCTTTGTCAATTCTGAATTAGCTGGTAAAAGAGCTGGATTGCAGTGGATTGAGTCCACAATGTTGCTCTGTTTGTAGCTGGGAATTTTGTCCTTAGGATGAACCAGTTTTTGTCTGAGAGTATTACCAGGTTTGAGATGAACTGGGATGTTATGTTGTCTGAAAATCCTTTTTAGTTTTTCAGACAGGCCTGAGATATAAGAAATGGAAATACTGATCTAAAAAATTCTTCTTTGGAAATTCTGCATGAGAAAATGTGTTAAAATTAAAATAAACTTTTTTTTCCATCAAAAGATGTAAAATGAGGTTAGAATGCAATTTTATTTAAACTTGCTCTACATATGAAAATTTAGTTGCTTTGAGCTTCAATGGTTAAATGTGTTTTCCCATTTAAAAATTGAGTCACTTGTCTGCATGGCGAATCCATTTGTTTGGGTCAGCAGCCGCACAAAGCACAGCAGAGGTACATTTATATGAGTCTGTTTAATGTTGAGTAGCCACTGGAGAAAGTTTCAGATCTTTGTTAGTCAGAAACCACATATAGTCTGAGTATGGCCCACCGAGCATTGATTTACTGGAATCGTGGCATGTTTTTTCTCTGTCACTCAGTAGTGAGCAGACTCACCTGTTGACTCATATATTCACATGAAAGAAGTCTCGTGCAGACAGCTTTTTTCAGCACTGTTATTGAATTTATGAGAAGTCAATAAATGTATAAATGTGGAAAAGTGAAGTGAAGTGTAGACTTTTAGTGTAAATTGTTTTTTCCTTTTTGAGGGTTTTTAATGAAAAATAGCAGATTTTTTCCATTCCAAGCTTTCCCTCTTGGTGGTGCCAAACTGCATGCTTAGAGTCAAATGGGCTTGTATTAAATATATGACCCCAAAAAAGGCTTTAAGAAGTTTTTACCTTTATAACTGCGAATCTTTTCAAAGAAATAGCGATGATAACCAGCAGCTTCATATTGCTCTGCATTATTAAAGACTCAAGGAGAGTCATGTGCAATCATCTGCTAAATTCAAAAGTGGCCTCTCCAGCCTACTATCCTCTACACTTGGACAATATGGTAGTCTATCTTATCCATCCATTTTCTTAACCTGCCATATCCCTTTCAGGGTCACAGGGTTGCCAGAGCCTGTCCCAGCAACTGTTGGGCAAACACTTGTCGGGGGTACACCCTCTCCAGGGTGTACACACACACTAGCGACACTTAAAGAGTAACCAATTAACCTATAAACTATACTTGGAAGGAAGATGGAGAGCCCGGAGAAGACTCACACATGCACAGTGAGAACATACAAACTCTATGGTCCCAGCTGGGATTTGAACTTCTCGCTATGATACGAGCACACTAACCGTTGCACAATCACGCAGCCCTAGTCAAGTTAATAACAATGAAATACAGTCTCCGAGATGTCGTCCTTTTTTCTGTGCAATAAAGTAGAAATGCATCCTGTAAATTGCTGACCTATCTTAAATGATTACCTTATTTCAAAAACATTGTGTCCTCTTTTTAAAAAAAAAAAAAACTACAAGCCTTTTATTAATATCTATAGGTTTAATTGTTTAAAGTTGCATATACCCTATACAGTTTATATTTTGCAGTTTTGAAAACCACATTGCATTTAAGCTATAGTTTTATGATAATTAAACATTTAGATTCTTTCATTAAAATTCAGTGGAGTTTGTCATTTCTTTTGTCATTCATCATCTTTGCCTCATTTGGTTATTGGTGAAATATTCAAAAGACGTTTACTTTTTTTTTCTTATTTCTAATTTTTTTTTAACTTGTCGTGTCCAACAGCTGGGCAAACAGATGAGAGCTAAAGGCCTGTTGTGTTGGACATATTTTACTTTAACAACAGGGGTTATGAATCAAGTGACAAACCAGAGGTATGTCTGAATAAACCCCATTTCATATTTCTGCTGCCTTGTCACTTGAACTTTCATGTCTAAATCCTCCACTTTTATTTTCAGTTCATTTAAAAAAAAAAATCACAGCATTTAGCAGAAGAATGATATTGTTTCTAGAAAAAGATGGAGAGAAAGTTAATTATTTGAACTATTAACCAATATAATTTAAAACCAATCAACCATGGCATTAGTTAAAGCCCAGAACCTTTTTCTTTTTGGACAGGTTTGAAATATTAATGAAATGAAAATTTAAAAAATGAAGAAAAAACCCTTTAAAAATGTTTTTGATTGTTTTGTAAATTGTCCAACATAAAGATTTTTGAGCTCCAATAGCTATAATAGGTAGTTTAATTGACACCCATTATTTTGGGGGTGACAGCTACATTGTTGCCATGACAACTAGTGTTAGAGGACCTTAGATGGGAGAAAAAAGGTTCTCAAAATGCTTAGCTGTTTAAAAAAAAGAAAGAAAGAACCAAAATTATTAGAAGTTTTCAAATGTAACTCTTTTAATAGGCTTAATTCTCAAATTATTGAAAGTAGTAGTAATTGCATTACTTGGATTCTTGCTTAAAGCTGTGCAATAAATCCATTAAGATTTTTTTATTGTGGTATTAACCTGAAAAAGCTCATGCTGTAGATCTCTCCCCCACAGACTAATTAGAAATTCCAGTGGAGTCTTTTGTAAATATTGTAGGCTTGTAATGTTTTTAATGTGTGCCAGCCAGAGATGCCATTAATGCTTCCTGAGTTTATTTTTCTGTAAGTGCAGCTGCCCTTTATTTGGTAGAACACATCATAGCTCATTAAAAAGGAAACAGAACCTACAGCGTACACTTGCATACAGTCATAGAGCACCCACAGGCACACAACAAAACACACACTAACACAGACAGATGTGGCCAAACGCACAAGCTGTGATCAGCAGTGTTTGCCTCAGTTGCCAGGATTGGTGTTTTACAGCTGCATTTGTTCCTGACTCTGCAGGTTTATGGAGCGCTCTGGGTCACGCACTACATCTAAACACTGCCAGATCGAGAAGGGGCTGAGCACGTATCCCATCACCTCAGCGCCGCCACACACACACACAAAGGCGTGACAGACGTCAGCCCACACACACCAAGCAAGACAAAGCCCACATCAAAGCAAACACACTAATCCACTCAGGAAATCTACGCTTTTGCTGGAAAATAGGGGGGAAAATGTGTGTAACATAAAAAATAAAATGATGTCCCAAACATTTCCACTTCTTGAATGTAAATAATTCTCATTAAGGGTCAAGAACTTGTTTTCCAAACTTGAATTACCCTGTTAGATGCAATTGCCTGCTGGATCATCACTGCAATGAATATGAAATTACCAATAATCCTCACTTTACAAAAGAATAACACAAACTTTAACTAAGACATTGAAAACAGTGTAGCAAAGGTTGCTATCATAAAAACACATAGGGGATTTCTCACAAAATTGATGTCAGAGCTGTGTTTTGGGAACCAGGAAGACCTCCAACATCTTGTTTATTTTGAGGAGACCTTTGGTCAAACACAAGAACTTAAATGCACCTCTTTGTTTTGCTTTTTTGTTGTGTTTTTTTTTCTTCTTTTTGTGTGCCTTTCATTTTCCATTTCCTGACTCTGTTGAGAGCAACTGCTTTTTTTTTTTTTTTTTTTCTTTTGCTTTGGACCAATAAGCTTCTAAACCATCCTCAGCATACCGTGGGACTCCAGTGGATTTACAGAGATCATCCAGGGAGCCACCTGGTGGGGCTGTGGGAGAGGTAAACTGCACTGGAGTCAAACAAGCGGCCACAAAAACACCACACATTCCTCAGGTTTACGAGACAGTCAAATTCAATCAACCACCAGCAATGGAAGAGGAAACAGCTCTCATTTTAATTTTTTTCCTTTTTTTGTTTTTTTTCATATGCAGCATTTGGTCCAAAAATGTGTTTTACTGCAGAGAACCTCCTGTGAGGCTACTGTAAAAATTATGGCATAATTTCTCTCTTTGGGGACAAAACGTTATAAACAACCTATGAAAAACCCACGGAGGGTGAACGTGTTAAGCTGCATTTTTGTGGAGGAAACAGGTCATGGGGAGTTAACAAGGCTGCACACTCTGCTTCACTTCTGTGACCTATTTTGACATCATTTTTTCATTTCCATGCACTCAGATTCTTTTTTGTTTTTTGTTAAAAATGTTTTTTGACATTAGTTCCTACTGAGAGATGTGCTGTGCATTAGCATCGACCAACTGAACCGGAAAAACAAGGAAACAAAAATTCTGATTAAAAAAAATATAAATACATAAATAAATAAATACATGTGATAACCCACTTATGATGTGCAACTACCTTGAAAGTTTTCGAAAAACTTCACATAGAAGAAATAAAAGGAATGGATGAATTTATAACTTTCAAGGCTTTATGTTGTACTTCTGGATGCACTCTGTTGTCCTCTCCTTACCTCTCCTCCAACTTTTAGAGCAAAGCGGAGGACCAGATGTGCGAGCTGTGGAGGTGCAGAAAGACTCAAACCAGCACCCCCCTACACACACCCAACAGATCAGCAGAATCTATTTGGTCCTCATGTTTCAGCATGAGCTGTCATCCCCAATGCCAGGCTGCACACAAGAGATTCCTTGCAGACAATGGTCTGCTGCTGGCCACTGCTCAGATCCAGCAAAAGTAAATGATTTAAAGCTTGATTTATGTCCAGCTTTGAACATCCCTTTTTTTTGCCTAGCCTTTTTATTGGAATTTATTACATGTATATTCATACTTCTTAGATTTTTTAGAGTTTGAACACTTTTTGCAGTGAACACATCTGCAGTGGTCTCAAAAGCAAAACTACACTGATCTTGTCCACCAGGATCTGTTTAAATCAATTAAAAGATTCTATTACAATATCAAATCTTCCTCATCTTGAGAAATTTCCTGCTTAAAGAGCCACTCCCAGTGATCTTTTAATTAAGATCATTCCCTTTTTACCCCAAATCCAAAAAACCTGTGTCCTTTTCTAGGACATTGTTTCTGCAGAGCGGCAGGGGTTCATTAGAAATTTGCCTTTAAGTTGTGGGGGGGTGGTTGGCACAGATTAAGCTCCCCCTATTTCCCGCCATCCATCTGTTTATATTCTTTCCGAAAACAAAAATGGCCAGCCATATTGGAGCTATCCAGCTTTACAGTTTTAAGCCGGATACCAGCTAATTTTTTGACTGCTCCTCATTCAAAGCAATTTCCATAAAGACATACTCAGAAATGCAATTTTAAGCTTAATTTCCTTTATATAAGACCTTCATCATCAGAAAATTGTCACGTGAAAATCTTTAAAACACCAAAAACACCATTCTCATTGAAGTGTGTCTTTTATCTCACAGTAACAAAAACCTTTTTTTTTTACTTTATTAATACGATTTTCAAAGTATGCTGATTTATTTCTAAACACGTTATGCAGAAATATTTTCATTCTGATCACAAATAGGGAAGATAAATATTTGGCGTTTTTTAAAGCCAGAGGTAGAATGAATGACCATCCCCCATGCTGAAAAGAAAAAGAAACATTATTCTGTTTATTCTTGGTCTCTTCATCTTTTATCCTCTCCTATCCTTCTTCTAAACTACATCTACAAAGTCTCTGGGGTGGTGATGCTGCGTTAAGTAAAAGCCAACTGTTAACCTCTGCCTTTTAGCTGCTGCAGAAGTGATTGCACTGACATCCATCTGCCGACACAGGATGCTGTGGGTTCTGAAATTCAACAGTCTGAGAGTCAGTAGCGACCAAGAAGAAAACAAATCAATAAATTATTGATGTCACTTGTCTGGACACAAACTGCGAATATCCTGGAAACTGGTCCTGAAGCTCTAGTGTTGAAAGGAAACAGTCTAAACGCATTTCAATCTTAGAAATGCATGCAGCAGAACCTCGAAATATTGTGAAACAGAATTTGAAAGACAAGCAAGCCCATCCTAGAACCATATCCTCAAGAGGGTTCCTTTATAGAGCATTTGGTATGTGAGGTATAAACGGCCACCCAGTGAGGAACCTGTGAAGGGTCTTTACTATGTGCAGGATTCCCAATCCAAATGTTCTGTTAAACTGTTTAAGGTAAAAGACAATTAAATAGTGATGGCAAGAAGTGCAAAACTTCCAGAGGAAGGACACCTTAAACATGTCTTTTGTGGTTACGCTAGCATTACTCCAATCTGTATAAGTCCAAGACAAACATAATTATGACCCACATCAGAATCAGTCAGTCAGTAACTTGGGCATATATATATATATATATATATAAATAAATGCTCTATATTTGATCCAACTTAAAATACAAAAGAAGACAAACAAAAGAGAAGTTTCTATACTTAGTTAAATCAAACCGGATGATTGATCATGACTTGTTGGAACATTAAATAAATAAATAAATAAAGGAGTGAATATTAAAAATGTTTTTGTCTAAATTTGAACAACATAATGGAATGGAGCTCAGCTGCTCAAATCTTTGCAACTGTTGTTTTTAGTTTTTTCAAAAATAAGTTATTAATATGTAAACTGTGTGATGTGTTATTAAAAGTAATAAATAAGATAACTCACATATAACATTTGTTGACTAAAACAATAAAAAAATATCACACACACACGTGCAGCATACGTGACTATCTTAATGATGCTGCTTTGTGCATGTGGAACTTATCTAAATACCTTGTCCGGTTTTTTTCTTGTGATCATTTAACATTTTGTTTTTCACACAAACAATACCAGCAATGAGCTGGCACTTTTTTTTCTGGGTATAATTTTTTCTTGAGACAAACCAGAAATGACAGACTGATGATTCAGATCATTTCAGAACTTGTTCATGGGTTTTATCCTAATTTGGCTTACAAAACAGTTCATTAAAAGATGCTGGTGTGTTTCATCTTCGTCATAGTTTATCGTTGGATGATTCTCTGCTGCTTCAAAGCAAATTTATAACATAACTCCAACAGAACTTGTTTTGTTGGAAAAAATATCTGCCCCACATGCTGTCTGAAAGGGTATTTTTGTGTGGCAGACATTTTATTACTTTGCTGCCTTGAGCACCATTCATTTCTTTATATCAATACATATTGCTTTATTATTATTGCAATCAATTGTTTAATAATCAGTTTTAATTAAAAAAAAATCAGTATGTGTAAATTTGAATAGTCTTTAAATATAATTTTTTTTTCCCCCAACATGTAAAGATCACCCAACCAAGAAATCTGCATGCACTATCCAACACATCACACCTTTTTTAAAGGTCACTTCTAAAAGATAATAAATAAAATCAAAAGTAATGTTTAAAAACTAATAAAAGTTACTAAACATCCATATCTATACAGAGCACAAATTGGCAGGACAATATAATAAGCAGCGATGACGTGTTTCCTCTGCAGATCAAAGTCCTAAAACCAAAATTACCACGAGCAGCCTCAAGTGTACGCTGTGCCAGTGCAGCTTATAACACTACCACTCATGGCTTTTTACAGCCTTTCATTGTGGCTTACTGTAAAAGCAGCTTATGTTAGTTCTGCAACTGTCTCTGATACTTCTGAGACACATGTCCTTCACAGTCATGAGACTTATGTTGTGGACAGTATATCAGGAGTCAAACCAGAATGGGTTTTAGCACTGTATATCTTGCTGTAGACGCTTTTGAGACTGTTTAATACCCTTAAAGGCACAGGCATCTGTGAGCAGACAGCCAGCGAAGCTTTCCTCTTCTTCTTTAAAGTAAACTTTAACAAACGTTTAGTCCCCCATAAAATCACTTTACTTTTATTAACTTTCAAATAAATATAATGTGAATGTTGAGTAAACCATATGCATCACATTCACAAGTACGTTTTTGTAAAAGGAAATAGGTAAGTTAGCGTTAGCAATGTTTAGTTAAAAATTGCTCAATTTACTTCATTTATTTTCACTTTACTTACTTGCCTTTTAGCTTTTAGTGTAAATTAGCTATGGGGCATACAATAAAGTCATTAGGACACTGAATATCTTAAAAAACATGAAATATAAAGCATTAAACAGTAAAATACTCCAATTCAGTATGTTTACTTCTGTTTGAAATGTATGTATCCAGATTGGCTAAATCTAAATAAAACACTAGGGTGGAATGGACTTAGATCTATAAATGCACATCCTAAGTTTTGGTAAAAACACGATAAAAAACATTGAGCTTGTTGATTTATGTTTTCCAAAATGCATCATTGGTAAAAATTATGAAAAAAACACATCTACTTATGAAGGTTGACATTGTGCCATACAAAATAAAAACCTTTTGAAATTTAGGTTATAAGTATACCAAGACTTTCAGAATTCATAAAACACCTAAACCTAACTGAATATAATTTATTTAATTTTCTGACATTGTGATAACCATTACAGTAAATATTTGACATATACTGAGATCTTTTTACAATCAGAAAACTCATTTTGGATTCTAAAACTACAGCAAACTGAATCTTGACGCCGTGGTTTTTTTAAGGAGACTGATTTAACACAGAAGTAAACATGACCATGTCTGGTGATTTTTAAATATAAAAAACAATATTTTAATCTTTTTCAGATAATTTTCAACAGCATTATGTCTCTTTGGCAAATCTGTTTGTGTAAACAAAAAATAATAAATTCCCCTACGAGTGCAGAATCTGAACTAAAATAAATCAGCATGAACTGTGTTGGTTTTCTGTCATCTTCCATTTCCCTTTTGAAGGTGTTTTTTCCTGACTCTGCACATTTTTGCATACATTACTCACAAGAAACATCAGGTGGTTCTACAGGTCTGTTGTCTGACCTCTCATTGAAGCCTTTCTCGTCTTTCTTAGCCACTTTGCTTGCTGACCTTTAACCTCTAGACCTGCATCATGTGGATCTAGTTCTTTGGGTCAAAGAAAGACTAGCTGGACAAGTTGTCAGCAAAAGATATATCTCCCCTTTTTTTTTAGCAAATACATAATTTGTCACCTCATTCTACAAGCTTATGTTTTTTAAAGGGCAAAATGTATCTATTTAATGTGACACATGGCTGGCTGAGGCTGGCCTTGTTGGAGCCAGAGAGAATCCCACAGAGAAACCACAGTTCACATGGGACTACCATGCATCTAAGGAAATGAATTCAAGAATTAATTGCCCCCTTCACAACAAGAGACCCAAAGGACAAATAAATGCTAGGAAAATAAATGAGCAAGTGTTCGTATAAAAAAAAAAACACCTTACCTCAAAGCAAAGATGAACTAGGTGGTTATATTTTTAGGATGAGGCTTTCTTTTGTAGTTATAAATTGCAGGGACAAAAAATAATAGGTGCAAGACATGTGTGGCTTCTGATAAAATGATGTACTTCATGATTTATTCATGAATGGGCTGGTTTTGAGTTCCCAAAGGAAGAATTAGACAGATTGAAGGCAGTGGAGTCGGCCTCTTTATGCCGGCTGCACCATGAGGTCACACAGAAGCTCCCAGGGCACGCTCTGCCCTCCTTTGACTTGTGGGCCAATCCTGACTTCGACTGACTAGACTGTTTCGTAAACAGAGTTACCAGTAAATGTACAGTTGATGTATGTGGGTCATAAGTTCATCATCACAGTACAATTTCTTTTTTCAGTGCAGTAGAAACAATAACATGTCGCTTATTTTTGTATTATGTTCTGTGAAAATGACTTGAAAAAACATCAAAGATGAGGAGTGCTTGTTAAAAAACCATCCCACATGCTTGGCCAGCTGGGGCCTGCAGCACGTCTGATGTTTGTTTTATGATGGGTGGCTGCAGGGTGTAACAACCTATGCCATAATAGGACTGAAAAAGGAGGAAGCATGCTAAAAACCCATTAACAGGACATAACTCCTTATGCAAAAGCTCCCTTGGTCATCTAGAAACACACTAACATAAATTTAAAGGACTCCTTGTCTTCCTTTTATCCTGTTAGTTAAAATGTGTTCATTCCCCCATAAGAATTTTAAAGACTCACAGGACCTAGTGAGCATAAACATAGCTTAAGAGCTTTGTTCATTTCGTGTATTGACATTTTTGATTCAGCTGTGCTAAGATGTGGTTGTTTGTGCAGCCAGGAGAGCACATCAGAAATGAAATGAATTTTCTCAACAATGTGGCAGGAATTAGCTTTAACCTAACACCAAAATGCTTAAAGATCAGTCCTTATACAAAAGAGAGATGGTGGAACTAGTAGAGACCTTTAACCCTTATGTGGTGTTCGGGTCTGTGGGACCCATTTTCACTTTTTATCAAAAGAAAAATGATACCATTAATTAATTTTTCAAACTCAGACTCACTGGCCTTGGCTCATTTTCTGTGAAGAACATATATCAGAATACATTTTTAATGACCACACACCGTATACCCCCCCAACACATTTCTATTACATATAAGATGTTCGGGTCCACTGGACCCGGGGCTAATAGAAGTGTGGAAATTGATGTTTTATGTACCTACACTCTGTCCTCCACCTGTCTGGGCCTGCTGTGTGTGTGTGGGTGTGTGTAGGTGTGTGGGTGTGTATGTGTGTGTGTGTGTGACCAGTGAGAAAGAGAGAGAGAGAGTGGCAGAGAGAGAAAGATTCACTGTAAATGTAAGTTCTGTTTCTGCACCTGCGGTTCCCGCACAAGGTTGCAACATTGTTAGAATAATTCAAGCATCAACTCTGTTTGCTCTCGTTCTCCCGCACATTTGACCATTTGACTTTCTTGCGGGAATCTTTAATATCTCGCTCTTTATCTGCTACAAATTGGAGGCGGGACACGTTAAATATAGCTTTGCCAGTGTGGTCTTATCACAACTGATCAAAATGGCCAAAAGACTTTCTGCGCAGAGGGCCCTGGAATTGATTTTAGAAGAGAGAGACGTTTTTGATGATGATGTAGAGGGAGACGATTTCAGAAGACAAGTTCTGTCAGAGTCTGACAGTGACTGAAGAAGATGATTAAATTGGGGCGGCTGTGGAGCAGCGGTAGGGCGGTCGGCCCATGATCGTAAGATTGCAGGTTCAATTCCCGCCTTGCACGCCCATGAGTCGAAGTGTCCTTGGGCAAGACACTGAACCCCACCTTGCCTCTGGTGGCAGGCAGGCGCCTGTGTTTGGCAGCGGAGCCGCCACCAGTGTCCGAATGTGTGAGTGAATGTGTGTGTGACTGGGTGAATGGGTCTGTGACTGTAAAGCGCTTTGTCCATGTTGAAAGAAAGGCGCTATATAAGTATACGCAATTTTCCATTTAGATTGAGCATCAGCACCCAGCCACAGGACCAGGCCGTCAGCAGCCAGGACCATGTGTTGTACAGGCTAGTCGCTAGTGCCTAGAAGGCCATGTGTTCAATGGGGCTGATGTGTTGTCTGGACTAATAGGTTTACTCCTTGTGTTCAGCTTGTGTTGTGCACCTGAATGGATTCAGTTTCTGTGTTAAAATAAATAAGTCAGTAGTTTTGAAAACCCTTGCTTCAGTTGCAAATTTGTTTCCACTCATATCTTGATTTTAATTGATTTTCTTTATCACGTTTTAAATACTGAGTTATGAATGTGATCTAACAAAGGTAAAGGGCAAATATCAACCAAATATACTGATTGTAAATGGATGAGGTAAACACCTGTCGAGTATTTTAACATCAAAGTGTTTGATTGTGAGGCATTAAAAACCACAACATGCAACGGGTCCACCAGACCCACGAACACTGGCTGAGTAACTACGATATGAACACCACACAAGGGTTAAGTTCTTGCACACACAAAAGAACAGACTGTTCAGGAAAAGGACAAGTAGGAATTTACTTTTGGGTTACCGGCATAATATATCATACCTGTGAAAGTTAAAAAAAAATCTTTCATGACTTTTATACATGAGCATTGGTGCATTTTTGGTTGAGATTTCATTGGTCATCCTTGTTTAGTCAAGCAAACCTGGCTCACATTTGAATTTTTTCACCCTTTTTTTTGTTTCTCCTGTTGGTTTATAGTTTTGTAATGTTTATGTTTAACAACTTTGTTCATGATTTACGTTAATTTATTGATGTTTGAAGTTTCTGCTACGAAACCCAGTCTCCTGGATTTGGGTTCAACACAACAGTTCCAGACACTGGATTCTCAGGAGTTAAGCAGTATCATTAGGAGGCTGTTCTGACTGCTTGGTTCCCAAACAGTTTGATTGTGGTCAAAACAGAACTCTGGCAACAGCAGTCATCGTATCCATTCACTGTTGAGCCAGCAGAGCAATAATTTCAGTGGTAACCTACTATCCCTGAGTTGTTGTTTTTTTTTGATAGAATTGGAGCATAAGTGGAATGTAAAAAAATGATTGTATCATTGATTTATGTGAATTAAGTATGAATACCAACACATATTGTTGTATTAACAGATGAGAATAACAACAATGTAGCAGGAGTCCAACAAGATGCACGAAAAAGTTACAAACTTCATTCAAGTTCGCTTAAAGTAAAAGAGAAACCCAAATGTTGCATGTGAGATGGATTAGATTTGGTCTTTATGGGGGTCGTTTTTCCTTATTTTAGGACAGTTTTATTCTCAACAAGAGGGACGAGGGAGTGAATGTGACCTCCTCACACTGAAATCACCTCTCTAAAGCATGCACAAAGTAGCAGTAAAGAAAACCTGTTTACAGAAGATTACATATAGAGAAAAGACTAGGAGAGAAGGAAGGATGGATACAAGTAGGATGACAATAAAAGCATTCAGGAGGGCTCTTTATTTAGGTTAGACTCAGACTCTAAAGTGAAAGCAGATGGGACTTGAGTCTTGAATAGTTTCCACTTGAAATCTTGGACTTGTGTTTGCTCTCCTTGCTATTTCTGACTTCATTCCAGTTTCCTTTAACCTGTGCTTAGGGCCTGCAACAAGCGGCTTTGAACCACAGAAAGGACCATGAGCACAAACCCTGTAGGAGGGGTGAATATTCAGTGTGTATAAGAAAATGTGACTATTTACATAAAGCGTACAAAGCATGACATGAGCATAACATCTTACAGGCATAACATCTTAAGAGTGGATTGTGTGAGGTCAACTGTGAGACACTCCCTGTTGACAGAGAGTGTGAGAAAGACTCCAAACCCAGACATAATGTCTTGTTTTTTTGAGCACTGAGGCTAAACAATGCATAGTTAGGTTCACAAGAGGTCAGTCGGCAGCGGTGTCCATCTGGTACACAATAAGGTACAGTAATGGCTAACATTATTCAAAAAGGTTTATTTTGTGATCTTTTCCCATGGTTGCCACAACAAAAGAATGTTTGACGTGACACTAAAAAGTTAAAACACTCAAAAAAACTAACCAAGGTGTTGATCTTTCTGTGGCTTTTTTTTTTTTACATCATATTGCATAAACGAGAGCTGGCTGTAAGGTGCGTGCCTGAAAATGGGCTGCATCTTCTATCCAATGAGAAAAAAAGCTGCTTTTTTTTACAGTGAGAGCCAAAGGCAATGTCTCAGAAAACACCTCTTATTTTGAAATGGCCATTGAAAGACAGGAAGAAGTGCAATTTTAGACATTAAAAACAAACATTGATTTAAGAACAAATGGCCTTGAAGAGTGTCTATTAATTTATTTAGGTGCGCTTTGTTATCATGCACCAAAATGGGCAAAAATGTTATTTGAACCAACAAAGGGAACAGTGTTGCAGATGCAATTGATGATTTAACACTCCAGTCCAAGTGTTAAAAATCTTTACAAAAACACAAAAAGAAAGTGTTTTTCACCCTTGTGGAACCTTTTCCTTCATCATCAAAATGTTCCATTGCTAAGAGGCAATGTCTCCATAGCATATCCTTTATCTGCACTGGAGCTTTCCTCTTGTTGGTCATACCAGTAACATGCCACCAAGGAACAGTCCTGATTTGCATTGGAGTCTAACATCCTCTGGAAAGGAAAAAAAAAATTAAGCAATCACAGGGACTGAAAGCTCTAAGCAGGACATCAACCATCCAACACTGGGGAAAAAACTACCTGAGGACATCCAGAAAATGGGGGAAAGTATTCTCCACACCCGCTCAACGCATGTTGGAGGTGCTCCCATGCCCCATCAAAATCTGCATGTGTTGAAAGTTCGAAAGCAAATTTTTTTAGCTAAAACAGAACCAAAACTTTTTTCCTTCATCTCAGGTTTCAACTTTAACCAAACTCTCAAATCTAGCGTCCAAGCAGCCTGTTGCAAAAACTGACAGGTGTTTCCCCTGTAAGTCACAGAACAACCTCTGTTTTTTACAAGCTACCAATTAAGTTTGCTTATTCAGTCTGATGAAAGTGTACTCACACAGCAATAAAGCCACATATTGAAGTGCAGCTGAGTATTGTGATGCCACATGAACTGATAAATATCCATTTATCGTAACGTTAAACGGCCAAGCATAAAGGTTTAGTTACCAAACAGTTCACCAATTCTAAATATTAGTCTTCCCAGTCACCCTTCTTCTGGGTATACTGACACATGAGACATCAAAAAAGCAATTCCCCTGATGACGCACTGAGATGCATCTGCATCTTGACTGAATTCCGACTGAAGGGTTTAATCTGACAAGTACAAGTAAACATCTGTCTGGACCAGTGACGTGCAGTCAGGAGAGGCAGGTGAGGCTGTGCCTCACCTGTCATTATGGGAAGAAAAGAGAAAAAATAAATTCAACTATTATATTTAATCAGTAATTTGTGCTTTGCAGTCATTTTCCATTTAAATGTACCAATTTTGGGTGTTTTTTCTTTTCAAAATCGCTGAATTTCCGCATTTGCCGTTCAGATACTAAGAAGTGACGTGCGATGAGGCACCAGCCCGCTGAGCCTCACCTTGGATTGCGCAATACCTATGCAGTCAGACGGTACTGCTGTCTCTCTGTATGTCGGTTCAATCACTTGTACTGTATGAGCTGAGTTTGCATAATTTAGCAGATGTATATGATGTACAGTGTTTGTTTTTATAAATAACTGTATGTGAGGGACGTGTTTCTTGTGCTGAGCGCTAAACGCCGGCGAAAAAGCCGCTGGGTGAGGCCAGAAGTTCCCGTGCCTCACGTTAGGGGGCGCCGGTGAGCCTTGAGATTATGACGCTAAAAAAATAATAGAATAAGTGATAGCAAGCGGCAAGTCATTTTCTTCCGAAAGAGCGGCGTATGGACTTTAGTTACAAGTAAAGGTAAGATGATAATAATGTTTGTGCTTTTTTCCATGCTGCGTTTTGTATATGAAAAAAAACATGTTGAAATGATATTTTAAACAAAACACCTTAACTGTTGTCAATCAAATGGAGAATAAATTAATCAGTATGGTTCATATGTTTGTAAATCTGACTGATGACGTCAGTGCCTCACCAGCCATTAACCTCACCGCACGTCACTGGTCTGGACACAAAGCTGTAAAGAATTGTTGGTTGTTGCACAGGCTTTTCTAGGCCTTTCCTACTTCCACAGTTTGGTAAGAAATTGCCTCGGATTTACTTTAGCGACGCTAAGTAAATACTAAGAGCAGATAATTCAAAGCAAAAGACAAATGTATCGAAAAAAAGAACATTATCACTGTAAAATTGGACTATACATGGAACCAACAAGCCGAGTTTTTCTTTTAGAGATGAATAAATATTAGAAAAGTCACTCAACCATCAGACCCTAGTATTAAGCCTTGTTTCCACTGAGTGGTACAGTACAGTATTTTGAGCGTTTCCATTTTTAAATGGACCCATTAAACTGTAATGGACTGTACCATTTTTTGGGCCCTGTTGGTTGTAGTTACACAGAAAAATGGAACGTATCGGTTAGGGTGGATCCACTGTCATCACACAATGAAACCCATCGATTGGTGGAGGGTCATTACAACAAAATAATACTCCAAACTTTTTTTCAGCTGTATTCCTCTTTGCCCCTTGCAATCTTCTCTCAAACAATGAAATGACTTGTATTTACAAAGTACCTACTGAAAACCAAGTGGGGAAAAAGATTAGCTCCTGGATGACTTGCATTATTGTTGTTGATAGTTTCGCTTTTGCTGTAGTGACACTACTATGACGCAAAACTACCAAACAGTTCACACCCCACACGGTCCAGTTTTGAGGGGAAACACTCACCTGAATTGCCAGGACCATTCTAAACCGTACCATACCGCTCAGTGTAAATAAGGCTTTTTAGTGACCATTTGTCTTATTATTGTCTTCTTAAAAACAATAATAAGAAATAATCCAAAGGCAACTAAATGACTCTTAGAGCACATGAATGCAAAACCTCTCAAAAGGTAATTAGAGTTTTTTTGCAGTACATACTGCTATGGATGTGACTAGACTTAACTTCACCTTGTCAATAAACACCTCCGTGTCAGCATTGTTTGAGATGGTTGATTAAAAAAATGGAGAAAGGAGCTACAGATGTGTTCACACTGTCCATATGGATGGGAATATAGTCAGTCAGAGAAAACTCCTTATTTTATACTGCTAAGATTTTTCTTCATGTGATTGTGTCAAACAAAAGCCTAACTTAAACCCCTCAGTGGCTGCAGACATTCAAAAGAATTCACATTAAGCACATTCCTCATACCAAAAAGTATGGTTTACTATAGCTTGATTTTGCAAGAAATAGTTTTCTCACATTATCTTTTACATCCAACACACAGTCTACTGGGTTTTCTGCCAACCAGAGTGCTTTACCCCTCCATCTCTCCCCCTTCATCCACAGCTCGCTGGCTTTGACATCTTACTGTTCCTCTGAGCAACATGCCACACTATCGGGATTTCACTTCATCTGAGCTGTGTGCAACCACAGACCGTATACTTTACAACCTGGATGACTTGCACAGTGGGAACCAAGGGAAGCGTGAAAAGAAGGCAGATGCATTTTCAGCACTTAACTAACTGCCTGTCAGAAAAGCCAGCGTTAGAAATGAAAGGGGGGGATCCATTTTTGTGGGGACAACGAGAAACCCCACATGGTGAGTGCTGGTGTCTACGTTTATTTTTCTACATAAAGACAGATGGCAGAACAATTTGGTCGAAACTGGTGGAGAAAATAGAGCCAGAAGAGTTGATTGTTATGATCTCAACATGGAGAAAGCATTTATGACTAAGCATTTAGTTCTATTTCTAGTTCTAATTCTATTAACCCTATAAATTCAGTTCAATTCAATTCAATTTTATTTTTATAGCCCAATATTACAACAATAGTCATCTCTATGGGCTTCATACCGGTAATTGTATCATAAACATTAAATCATACAGAACATGAAGTCATAGAATTCAATAGGTTATGGATAAACTAAACTAAAAAGACTTGGCTAAAGTAGGCATCCCTGCCCTCAGAACCTTTTTCTCGGTAAGGAAAACACCTAAAAAAAATGGATTTCTGAAAATAAAGAAGAAACCTCATGGGTATCCACATGAACGAGGAATCCTCCCCAATAGAAATTCCTTTCTTCTGTCCACTAGAGGATATAGAAAGGATGTTCCTGCTCATTTCAAAATCGCTGCTTCCAAAAACGCATTTGGTGAGAAAGGTTTAGCTGATTTTCAAAACTTTATGGTTAGAATAACTCATCTAATATTTATTTTTTACACGACTAGTTGCTATATTGAAAGAAAGCTAAATGTATTGATAATTTATTCTTTATTATACAGTAACATCTGGGTAAAATTGTGTTTCAAATTTGAGAAAGTGGCTAAATAAGAAGCTTTTTTCCTAAACACTTCTGGAAATATTTTTACATTTTAAAAGATGTGAGCAAAAATCTTCCAAATTGTATATTAACATATACTATGTATATCTAATAAAAAGTGATATTGCAAATGTATTATTATTTTTTGTGAATTTTATCAAAGATTTTTAAAATGCATTTTAATTCTTACAAATTAGTTTTTTTTTAGGTTTTGCAGAGTTAATGCAGATTTTTAAAAACAGTTGTAAAAATAGTAATTGCAAGATTAATAATAAAAAGTCATTTTGTATTTTTTTGTCCTTATGCTTTCTTTTTATCAATCTAAGTTGCATTATTTTTTTAAATGTCTTCATCAAGAGCAAAGGTCTGCAGATTTATAGACGTCTGTGCTCCCTGTGTCCACTGGGTGCTAAGTCAAATGTATATTTTGCTATCAATCTTTTGAACAAGTTTTAATCCAAGTCTCCACAGTCTTGTTGCAGGTTGAAAACCTACTGCGCAGTCATTTTTCAAATGACTGTGCAGTAGTCATTTGTAGTCAAAATTATGAACTTTTTCAACTTTTAATGAACTAATTTGTGGTTTTGAACCAACAACCACACTTGGAATTCTTGAATAAGACATAATTTTAAAATTTTTAACATTTCTATCCCTCATCATTGCCAAACTGAGCCAGCACTTGTTTTCCCTCAGACTACAGGGATAAAGAACTGTGTTTACCTCATGGGATAGTTCAAAATGACAGTACTGTACGGAATGCATGACAGAAAGGAGCTTTGGAAAGTTATGATACCTCGGTGGAAGCACTTAAATCTCTCAAACTATCAGAGTTTGGGGCAAAAAGAGGTGAAGAAAATAACAAGAGAGGTCACAGAGCAAGAGGCAATGAGAGTTGACTCCACATCAAAGTTCTGAATGGACATGTCAGTAACTATTGAGCTACTGGGACACCTTGGTGGTTATTCAGAAAGAAACATAAATCTTCAACATTTACAGTTTACTATGTCTGATATCTCGCTTATCCTGTCATTGGTTAAAAGACTAAACCCATTCTTACAGAGTCCAGCTGTTTTTATTAGAAATATTTACATTGTAAAACGTATTTAAATGTGACTCAATTTAGCTTTTGCTGGATTGCTCACTTTGACACAATTTAGTTTTATTTTAACTTTCTAAAGATAAAAAGCTTGAAAGTACCTTTTCCATTTGGGAAATGGCAAACTTTGTCATGATTTCACAAGGATGAGGAACCCAGATGCTGCAACCCAGAAGGAAGACAGGTAAGTGGATGATGAGAATGGATTTATTGTTTTCTCCAGATGTGAAGATGGCTGGTTTGAGGAGTGTCCAGATTAGACGTGGCTGTGGCGTGGCTGGAGGGTCTTGAAGCGGTTAGCGGTTGCCGAGGGTTTCCGTTCTCCTGAGGCGTAGAATGGAAGGTCCGTGCTGCCGTCACTCGTGAGCGGTAGGATCCTGAGACAGGGAACAAAGAATTAGTCAGAGTCAGAGACTTGGAACGAAGCTGTAACGAGGCTAGAACCAGAGCAGTCACCATAAGGGGTAACAATCTGGCGTCGAGTAGTGGCGTTGATCTCCTTTTGAATCCACAGAAGATGATGAGGAGAGTGATGGCAGCTGGTGGCAATCAGGAACATCAGGGCAGAGCTGGAGGGGGGAGGAGACCGCCAGGCACCGTGACACTTTACAGGTGGCAAATCTTGCAACATATTTGAATGACATTTTAAGCAAAAGAACTTTCTTTCCTGCTCTGTCCTATTCAAAGACAGAAGGATGGGGTTTCATTGCTTATACTGACTACAACAGATTGACCTTTATTCTTTCTGTTATTTTCACCAAAACAGCCTTTTAAAGACCCTCTGGGAGACATTTGGAGCGCTGAAATACTGAGCTGTAATCAAACACAGGAGCTGCACTAAATTGACTCAAATACCAATGTTATTGGAAATTGGGGCTGCTAAGGATAAAACAAAAAACAAAATGTTCAGTGGTTTATTCATGTAATGATCACAATTAAGCAATCAAAATTGCCAAAATTTAATTTTCCAAATTAAAATTCTGACAAAGTCTTCAATGTGCATTTCTTTTTTTATCTAAAGTGTTCGGTTATCATAGTTTGCACTTTGCAAGTGTTTGTTTTTTTATTGTATAGTTATTAGTCTTGGTTCTGTTTTGGGGTCAAGTTCAGGTTTTAAATAATTTTCTGATTTTATGCATCACATGTTAGGATTTTTTCCTTGATTTAAGAGTTTACTTGTGCTTTCTGTGTTTTTTGTGCTGTCAATCACTCTCCTTGGTATATATGCAAGCTATCCAACTCTTTCTGGGACATACATGCTTTTCGATCGTTAAGACAAGATAATAGCAAAGAAATAACCCATTTTTAAAATAGAAGGGAGAAGATCATGTATGTGTTCTCAGAACACTGTTGTGCCTGTTATTCAAATATCAGACATGAAGATCTTGGCTGAATAAAACTATGCAATGATCGTACGATGCTGCCAGCTTTTTTTAGTAGTCAACAATCAGAATGAGAAAATCGTGAATGCAGCCTTGACGAACTCAAATCTCTGAAATTGGAAGCAAAATTGTTTGGACAATCAGTCTGACAATGTCAACTAACAACAGACAGTCGCATAATCAAGGTAGAATCATTTCTGTTATTTTTCTGTCTTTTTCAGAACAAAACACCTTTAAAACAATTTCCAAGAATAAAGCTTGACAAATAAGTTTAGTGACAGTTAAGGATAACTTAGAATGTTTAAAAATTACCACTCAAATGGAGATGAATAAATTATTCCATCCAAAGCAGATAGTAAAATTGTTACTCAAAGGTTTTACTGAGCTGTGTGTACTCCTGCTGAAAGTACCTATTCCATTGGCAGATTTTATTTAAATTAGAAAAAAAATAAAAACAAACCTGCCAATGGTGTAAGAAAAATGGTCTTACCAAGAATTCTAGTTTTAAGAAAAAAATTCTAGTTGCTAAGACATGTTTTCTCAAACCACTATTATTTATTTAATCAAAAACTATATTGATAAGGTTTTTTTTCTTGCAAGACAGAAAATTAGACAATTTTTCTCGAAACGAGTCGTTTTACTGTCTTAAGATTCTGTTTTTCTGTAGTTTATGGTGCCAAGTCTTTTCTTAATACTTCTTTTTTGTCTGCGTCTTTTGACCTTAAAGGCTTTTACTACTCATACAGATTTGTTAATTTATTTGACTTAGGAAAATAATTATTTATTGATTCTGATAAAGTCATAATTTTTTGTCCATCCTAACACCACCATCTATACAATCATGGATGTGCAACAAATGAACCGACTTCATCCACTATTCCACATCCTTCTATTTCATTTATGACATCAGCCATGCGAGTTTTTCTGCTCAAAGTTTGTCAAAAAGAGCAGACTTTGCCATCAGAAAGTAGAAGTAGACATAAGCCTTTCTACTTGGCAGCACTGTTCAAGACCAACTTAATCTGACCCAAGAGTTTAGTGAGTCTTTTCTTTTTGTGTTGTTTTTTAAGTTTTTAAGCAGAGCAGTTAGTTAAGCTGAAATGACAAGTGCTTTGCTTTTCTCACAGATAAGCTTGATCCCCATAGGTCCTCTAGTCAAAGAAGCAGCATATGACCAATCTTCTCTTTAAATGCTTTAAGTCTTTCTTTGGCAGCTTCAATCTGAGTGAACTTTTTGAAGCTTGCCTGGGTAAAGCTCTCAATAGAATGATCCTTCTTCTTTAAGCCACTAGAAGATTGCAGCGATAGACAGCTCAGATAAACGTGATGCTAGAAAAGAAAAAAATTTGAAACTGGAATGGCAAAAAATAAAGTGGTTATTTTATTCACCACAGGATGTATGGAATAATGGGACGGAGAATCAGAGGTACCAAAAAAAGAAGAAAAATATAGAAATATAAGAGAATTAGGTCGTAAAATTCTGAGAAAAATGTTGCACAAATTTGCTTCATAAAGTCGTAATTTGCAAATGCTTTACCTGTTTTTTTTAATGTACAAGTTTATAGTCATGAAATCACAATTTTAATTTGGAAAAAGCATGACTTTTTCCTGTTAAAATAACTTTTTAAACGATACGTTTTTTTTTTTTTTTTTTATAAAATGTTTTCTCACAATTTGATGACTTTATTTTAACCTTTGTTTTTCTGCTGTCCTGACACGGCATTATACTGACAAACTAACATTTTTACATACACATTTGTAGCCTTATGATAGAACAGAACATTAAATATTTAGTTTGATAAACCTTTTACAATTCTTCCAGACAATTGCAGAATAACATTGTTTTTGTCATTTTCTGATACACAGCTTGTAGCAAACGTTATATACATTGAATGCTCTATTGTTTTCAGTGACAAAGCCATTATTCTTACAAATAATGGCTGGGGGGGGGACACGTTCTTTAATAGCTGGCAAATACCTCAAGTAATCAGAAAAAAATTCTGGCTAAATGGCAAAAAAAAAAGAAAAGAAAGTAGGATCATCAAAGTTGGATCATTGGACATTAACCTCCGACTGAATAATTTCCTGCGTATTTAAATTATTTTTTTATCAGACACTGGTTTGTTTTGTAATGTAAAACGTACCGACACGTTTCGGTGGAATACCTTCCGCCTTCGTCAAGGTCGTCATCAGGTGGTGGTGTGTGACGTCTTTAAAAACAGATGAATGTGACTGAGGCGGAGTCACCTGTCAAACTTTGACAAGTGACTCCGCCCCTTGATGTCCGTTTTTTGCTGGAGGATGTCGCTCCAGGTGTGGGAGAGCAGGAAGGCCCCCCCATCCCTATTCATGGAAGTATGGGCTCGCTTTCTTATCTCCACCGCCTCCATGATCCATCTGCGGTGTCTGTTGTCTTCAGTGCGGAGGACTTTAGCCATTTCCCAGTCCATGATGTGGTTTTCCTGCTTGCAGTGGTCCGTTATGGCTGATTTCATATTTGGGGGCCTTAATTTTATAGACACAATGACCCTCATTGAATGAATAACTTCCTGTCGAGATAACAGTTGATTATGATTACAATGAAAAAGATTTTTTTTTTCAAACAAACTAAATCTCTAACTCTGTGAAATGTACTTTGGCTTTCCCAAATGTGTTCAAAAAGTGGAAAAATCTGATATCCTAACAGATGTCCTCTGTTTTTACAGAATTCATGACCGTTTGATAGTTTGCATGCATACGTTCTGGACTGTAGACAAATAATCGGAATGGAAGGCTGTTTCTAAACCCCCTAGTGAGGCTGGTGGTCATTTGAAAACCTGCAGTGGATAATGCCAGCTGTTTCTTTGACTGTAAGCAGTCAGTAACTCGCACCTCCTCACAGAGCTTTGGGATCTGCACTGCAAACAGTAGAAAAACATCAGGTGGACATGTGATATGCAGAGCCACAGAGAAATAAATGGGCAACAGTGGTATTTTAAAATGCTGAAAAAATATTTAGTGTAGCTTTACATATTTTTTTTCATCAAAAAGGGGAAAAAAAGGTGGCAGTCCATCAGTCTTTCAGTCATAGATGTAACTAATCACTTGTAATGTAAAACATGTTTTGCTTCCACTAGCACACAATATTTCCCCTGTAAAGACTCACAATAGCAGGTTTCTGCCTGTGTGTGCTTTTTGTTGTCAGGTAGTTTTCCTTCACTGCTCAGACTGTTAGTCTAACCCTCTTGGTTCAAGGCCAGGACCATTTTCTAAAGTTGAGTATTTCTGTCGAATAGCTGACTTTCATCTCTAAAACATAGCCAGACAGACAAAGTGCAGTGTTAATGGAAAGGACACAGGAGCATTAGCAGGAAAAAATAATGAGCCTTTATATGAACACTGACAAAGAAAAGATAAAACAAAATGAAAAGACATGCAAAGATTTTGATGTGAACAAAAAGTGAACTGTTGCTAACATTATGGCTTTTCTAATAGGCAGACAGGCATTTCCCAGGGTAGTTACATGCTGCAGCGGGAGAGGGCGGGACGGAGAACAGAGCACAGCAGTCGTGAAGACAGAGGCATGGAATCAATTAGAGCGTTTGCAGAGAGAAGACTGAGTATTGCTGGCAGTCGTTCACTCAGTCCTCTCTGACTTTTTTCCTCTTCTTTCTCTTTGGGTGCCATCCATGTGACCGTCAAACTCCAGAAAATCAACAGCTACAGAGCAGAAAAGTACCCCTCTCCAAAACAAGCTATTTGGGGACATTTTGACTTGGGCCAGGCTGAATGGCCCATTCAGGCTCAGGTGGGTCGTTGTGCATCATTCCCTATGGAAGTCGCCAGAACAGTGTAGTTGTATGATTAATGCATTTTGGGTTAATGACAAACCCATTAAAGGTTTCAACGACTTAAATGTAAGAAAAAAAAAGTAAGGGCTTGCTTTTAAATTTTTTAAAAACCTGATTCTATTAAAGATGCAAGACTTATTCTACCTTGAATTCCCTCTTTTTAGTAAAATTGGCTTAGTTTTTAGGTTATAAGGATTAAACAATTGGCATAACATTGCACCAGCCACTTTTGAGCCCCCCTACAAGTGGTTGGCCTTCAGTATGGTGATCCCACATTTTTTCCCCATTTTTTTGGGCTGGACCTGACCGGGGCCCATGGGAGGAACCCCAACCCCAGGCCTGGCTCCAAAGTGGGACCCCAGTGACGCCAATCCGGGTGACGGAGTATCTGTTGAACTGCTTTTTGTCAGGGCATCTTTGCTTAGACCCCGCGATCCGGTAATGGATAAGCGAAAGATGATGGATGGATGGAGAGTCGTGGGCTTTCGCACAGGGACTAATCTGATCAGTTATCACTGATAGATTAGACATTTTTGACGGTGTAACACATTATTAGGTCTATATGGACTTGAACACCACATGCATCTATTAATATCTTACATGTGGAAACCAAACAAATGTAAAAGAAGGTTACGATGTTTTATGGAGTCACCATGATGTTTTCAAAAATCTACGAAGACCGTCTCATTTTCCTTAACATTTTTTCATTAATTTCTAAACATGTGACAACACAAGCCTGTTTTAGCCACAACCCAATCCTGTCTGAACATTTTTAAATAACCTTAAGGTAAGATTTGTCACCTGACAGGACATTCCACTCTGCCAGATGGATACTATAGAATAGAAACAGGAATGCGACAAAAGTCACACATGCCAAATCTATCGGCTTAAAAACTAATTGCCAAAAAAATTTGACTGACTTATAGGACTATGTTTACAGCAGGGCAAAAAAAGTATTTGGCAGTCACCAATTCAGTGAGTTGTCCCACTTAAAAAGATCTGTTGCAGAAAATCAGCGCCTAAGCATAGTGATTCCACCCCCATGCTTCACAGTGATTCATGATGACTAAGACTAAGCTTTGTTAGAGTGGTCTCAGCCATCTTCAGGTCATTGACCACATCTCCCTGTAGTTCTGGGCTGTTTCTTCACTGTTCTCAAGATTATTTTTCCCCACCAGGTGAGATCTTGCATGGAGCTCCAGGTGGAAGTAGATTGTAAGTAATCTTGTACTGTATTTCTTCCATTAATTGCTCCAACAGTTTGTAAATTTGTAAATTGGTTCAGCCAGTCTTGTTCAGGTGTGCAATCTTGTTCCTGGTGTGCTTTGACAGCTCTTTGGTCTTGGTCGTGGTGGAGAGGTTGCAGTGCGACTGTTTAAAGGTGTGGACAAGTATTTTTTTTATAAAGACAACCAATTCAAACAGGTGATATAAACACAGGTAACAAGTGGAGAACAGATCTATCTAGAAGTAGCAGGTCAGTGAGGGACAGAATTATTGCTTATTTTTAGGGGCAAAATATCTATTTTCTGAATTTTTACAAATGCACAATTTTAGGACAAATCATACAATTTGAATTCCCAAACATTTCTGTTTACATTCTGTCTCTCACAGATGAACTGCATCCATTATGAACATTTCAAACTTCATTTGCTGCAGAACAAGTGACTCACAAATATTTTTCCCCCAATGTATTTCGATTTCAATTTAAATCAATATTTTTTATATAGCCCAAAATCACAACAACAGTTGTCTCAATGGGCTTTGTACCTGTAATTGTAAAGTAAAACATAAGATCAAAAGGATCATGAAAACATGGAATTCAATAGGAAAATTCTAAACTGAATTAACTAACTAAACAGACTAAACTAAACTGGGCATCCCTGCCCTTAGACCCTCCTTCTTGGTAAGGAAAAACTCCTAAAAAAAATGGATTCCAGAAAAATGAAGAAACCTCAGGGGTGTCCACCTGAAGGAGGGATCCTCCCCCAGGGTGGACAGGTGATGTACCAGGACTCTTAGAAAATAATTAGCCTATCTAACCCCACAACTACATGTTTGAATAGTCCAGCAGATGGGCTTTATCCAGAAGGAGTTGGGGGATATTTATTTTGCCTCAATAACTAAAGTCTATTTTATCCAATGTTACTGACATCCAACATTTAAAATGTCAGTGTTGTTAAAAATGTTATGATTTACTAAGACACTGTAAAACACATTTCACAATATAAAAAGTAACAAATTGTTAGGTACCTCAAACCTCACTAGAGAAAATTATTTGATATAGTTAATTTTTCAAAAATAACCCAAGGTGCTTTCAGTATTGTAAAACCCAACACACAGACCGTAAAGGGAAATGTTTGGCACTGACTTTTCATACTTTTAGGTAACTCAATATTTTGCTAGAAATACATAGATTTTTTCATGCAATGTCCCTTTATGAATGATTGCTCTGCAACATAATCCAGGAGCTTGTTTTACCAGCATTTTCCAGCTTTTTTATAGCATTTAAAACTGATTAGTGGTGCTATTTTTAACATTGTGTTAACAGTTGTTTCTTTAGAATGGACAAAACTATATAGCAAGGTAAAATAAACTTTGTAAATTGTGTTTGCTTTTAATTTCTCACTAATTAACATTGAAGCAGAGGTCAGAAAGTGCTTTTTTTTTATCAGTATGATAAAATCTGATTCTGCTGTTTCACCAACACAGGTACTTTTTGTTTCCCTTGTAATTTCCATTGCTCTTTTACCTCTCTTGCTTTCTCCTCCCTCCTACAGTGTGAAGTAAGAGTGACACTGGCAAGGGAGTTCTGTAACACAAGGTCAGCATAAATGAGAACCAGACTTACGCTGACTTAACTGGATCCTTTCTCCTGTCATTTTTCCTTTGCTTGACGCTGCAGGAAAGAAAAAAAAGGAAACTCACTAAAAATAGGAATTCAAAGGCAAAGAGCCAAATAGCCTCTGTGAGTGTTTTTCCTCCTTGAATGTTGTTCCTCATGTAAGTATCAGTAAAAAAAAAAAAAAGACAGAAAATAATGGATTTTTGCTGGATGCAAGTTAAATTTAGTTAATTTCTTTTTAAACATGGAACAATGTTAGATACAAAGTTCACTACAGGACACTTTCAGTGCAGAGGCAGATGATAAAACCAAAAGGCAACAAGGTCAACACACATGTCTGTGACTGCGTGAGGCGTTTCCACCTCACCAGCAGAGATAACATCCTGCAAACAGCGTGAAGCTGGACTTCAGCACCAGTGGTATTCTCCTGTGATCCTAATGCACGTCCACGATAATTTCCTGCCAGGGCGGGTGTGGAGTGCAGGTAGGGGGTGAGTAGATTCACTGGAAGCCTCATGACCTTCAAGCTAAAGTTGTTTTGGCCCACTTTTACATATCTTAGTGTTTCTGGGAATCAATTCAAAGAGCTTTCTGGTTGAATTTGATTTTATTGATTTTTAATTGAGCTAATCTTGAGCAGAAATCTTATAATGCTGTAAACTGAAAAAAAATGAAAATGGAAGAAGACCACCTTGCATATCTTCAGAATTAACTTGAAAAATGTTTTCCTGTTTTGCCTTTTTAAGATGAACGTCTGCACATATTTCAAACTAACTGCAGACACTTTCTAGGCAGACGGCATCCCAGTTTATAATTTTAACAGTAGATGGTCCCTACACACTGATGTTTCAAAAACTCACTAAACAACAGACTCAACAAAAACCCAAACACAAAACCAAAACTTTTATTCTATTTATCATTAAACTACAAAAAAAGAAAATCTTAATTTAGATTTTTTTGGGCTTTATGTGTTTCAACCACCCTATCTTTACATTTAATAGATTATTTTAGAATTTGAAACACCAAGATAATTTTATTTATAGTTAAGAAAAATACAGGAAAGAGCTGTAAAAAGACTTGTGCTCACTGCAGCAGTTATTGGTCTTTTGCCAGTTTGCCATACTTAATACTGCAGAAGTGCTTGCATGTTCTGATATTTATTGTGCTTTGTTTTCATGCAAAATCCCTGATTTATAATGTAATAAAACAGAATTGATCAAAGTTAGAACGAAACAGCACCTGGACACAAACTACTGCATATGCCAAGTCTAATATGGTGTTTACAGGCTTTGTTCCCAAAGAGTGCAGCTGCAGAACTCCCAGACCCACTGGAAGTAAAACAGTTGTAAACAGAGTGTGCTTTCTCGGAATGAATATTTATGATGAATGAGATTTATCAAAATGCTTGTTCTTCCAGACCTTCACTTTTGTTCCAAACACTTGAGGTGGCTGTTCAGGCATTTAGGAATTGAGTCCAAGGTCTTGAAATAAAAAATGCCTTTCAACCAATACTAGTAACATATTGTTGTAAAATCAGAAACCACAAAACTGAAAGTCCACAAGGGTCTGCAATTATTTTGCTGTAAAATGTTTGTACTGACTGTTTTTTATGAGTTTATTGTTTAGTCACGAAAGCTTAAAATCAATTAAATTGTTTCTATGTCTATGATCCGATTACTAAAAGGAAAAGGAAATTTTCTTTTTTTATTAACAAAGCAATGAGCTGTAAGGCACCTGTGTTGATATTTAGCATCAACATCAACTAAACATCTGAATAAATCAGCCTCTTTTGCTGATCAGTTGAGGATGCCAATAACTTGCCATAAAATACCCAGAATGTTTGCATTATATAAGTTGGACAGCAAACTTGTAAGATGCTAATCTGGTGGCATGAATACATTAATGTTCACTCAACAGAGATCATAGCTCAGAGCAATTTGGCAGGACTCCATTTACGTGTAAGGTCAAAATGTTGAGACCGACTGGTTTAAAAAGTCAGTAAAGGGTCTACTGTAGAGTTTGTGTTCGATTGAAATGTCCTTGCTTTCTGATGAAAAACAACTTTTTTATGCAGATATTTCTGGTATGTATTGATTCCTGAAAGGGTCCTGGTCCTCTGTGTTTTTAACTTATATTTATTCATTTCATTGTTCTATTTTGTATCTAATTTTAGTCCGTCTCTGTAAGCACTTTGGAAACTGTTCATTTGGGAAATGTGCTCTGTAAACAAAGTGGATTGGATTGAACAGATTTTGATATTGATATCAAGTTTAGTAACTATGACCATTAGAATAAGAATACCATCCATTTAAACATTTTACTCTCGAATTTAAAGACAAGTCAAAAGTATTTAATTGCAAAACTCCACAAGTGATCATTAGCAGGAGTTTTAAAGGGGAGGATTTACCTTTTACTCTCATGTTGTCACAGTGTTTTAGGATGACCCATGCAGGACTAGACAAGAAGGTTGAGAGAAGAACCAGTTTTTATGATAACAGAAAAGACTACTCTAGGTGGGAAAAACTCCACAACAAACACAACGGGACTAGAAAAACAGCATGACTCAGGTAAGGATCCCAAGAACTAAAGCAACACTCCGAGACACTAAAATAGAGCTCAAACAAATAATCTAAAGTAAAAGCAGCTGAGCGTCACTCATGGAGTGCCACTGAAAAGGGGCAGAGACCTCCAGGAGAACGAACCTAAAGCCAACCTGTACACAAGACACAACAGGTAAAACAAAGCAAAACTGGAGATTGTGGTGGATATAATAAAATACAACTTTACACCAAACTAGACAGATTTTGAGCCTTGTTTTAAATTTTTACATTTGTTTTATGTTCCATATTTATGAGGGAACTACATCTTTGAGCTAACTTTTATGATTTCTGAAAGCTCAAATTTGTCTACATAGGGGAAATTTAATTCGGTGGACCCAAAAAAATGTCTCTTTACTCTGTCCAGCCCAGTTGTTGTTTCATGAGGATTAGAAGTGGGGTTAAATAAACTCCAATCGAACAGGCTTTGCCATTTATGCTTTCATTTCAGTCTTTCACAAACCAATAAAGGACATCAGAGTTTATAGGATCAGTTCGTATTTGTCTGTGGTAAATACAATTTACAGCTGGAGACAAAAGTCAAAATGACCCTGAAGTTGAATCTTTTGGGACACTTAAACTTAAAAGGAGAACTTAATAGTTGGTACAATCTCATTTTTCTGTCAAAAACTCATTGCATTTCTTGGAAAATAAAATAAATGAAAATTGTACACTGTCTAAAGGATTTATTGTGGAGCTCACATTTCTTCAAAGGACAAACTTCTTCTTCTTCAGTCTCAGACTTTTATATGTTAAAAACGTGCATTTATTAAGCTCTTTCTCTTTCCCTTGCATCTTTTTTTGTTGCATGGTCATAATGAAGAATGTAGAAGAGCTCTAAACTTAATCCTTCACATACTCTTGGCTTTAAAAGTGCAAAAATATGCAACACACTTTTTTCTATGCTGGACATGAAGCACTTCTAATCACTGTCATGTCTGATAAAGAGCTAAGTTAGAATTCAGTCATGTTATATTTAGAAAAGGTTTGGGCTTTGTGCAACCACAATTATTTCTGTCAGAACAATTCGACTGCAACTTATGCTGAACACAATAACTGCAATATTATACATATTTCCACATATTGCGTTTACTGGATTCATTTATCAGCCATAAGTAAAGTATGGTGGCCGAGAGGTGCAAGACACGTTTACATTTAAGATACAACAACAACAAATCCCAGTACAAATGAACCAATACTGAAACACAACAGCAAATCACCAGTGAGTGCAACATTGTCCATAGAAAATGAGTTGCTTCTGGTTCCGACCAAATTAAGTCAATCCAGTCGCCGTCCGATGTCATATTGGAACCAGACGTCCTCAGTAAGCCGTGATTGGTCCGTGTTGGTCTGAGTCTACATTTCTATGGCAACCTCTCTCTCCAATGAAAAGGGAGAATGTTAGATGCCAAACCCTTTCCATTGAAACCAAGCTCGGGAGAATCTGTAAATCAAATGCTTCAAACGTTCAACGCAAGGCCACCTACTTTTATTCTGAATAGCTTGCACTCTGCAAAAATTCCCTGTAAATTAAAAAATAGGATTAGCCAGAACAAATTTATAGCAAGAATGATTATTCTGACAAATGACTGAGTAATAGTTATTTATTTCTAAATAGAAGTCTATGAGATTTTGGCTTCTTGGAACCAGCAGGTACTTCCTGTTTGAAACGTGAGGGAGGAGGGGTCACTCAGTCCAGTTCTCATGTACAGTTAATACAGGTTTGGCCATTTCTCACCCCAACAGCTTGCATCTAGCTGTGAGGGTAGTTGTGTCGTAGGCGTTAGATTTGCACCAAACTGTACATTTTGCTTTTCGCTTTATTTTAGAGGGGTGGTTGCTCTAAAAACATAGTCTTGTCTGTTTTTAATGCCATTTTTCTGTATATAGTTTAGATTTTTAGCCCTGTATCATAATTCAACAGACAAAAAGACAATCAGACCTCAACAACCTCAATTTTTGTGTGGAAGAAAGGGACACAGTTTGATAAAGGAGAGCAGTGGGAATTTAATGTATGCTACAAAAACAGGTACAACTCAATGCTTTCCAGCCATTACTCCGGTGGTCAGTCACCGGCACTGAAATTCAAATGGAAGCGTTTCTATTTAGATTTATTTCTGAGACACCATGACTGTAATTTGGGAGTTATATATATATTTTTTTGTGTGCAGATGAGTTCATGCCTGGCAGAACCAGCTTTCGGCAGAACGGGAAACAGCTTTGCACAAGACAATTTGTGAGATTCTGCTGAACAAAGAACAGAAGTAGTGGCTTTTTCTCCAAACAATGAAACACTGTGTGACTGAACCAGCTCTAAAGTATATGGCAATACCGATATACATAAAAAAAGGATGTAAATTCATTAAAAGAATTTTTAAATTGACTATAAATACTGCACTGTTTTCTCTAGGTTTTGCGCCTTCACAGGGCTCATACACTGATGTTTTACTTTGTTTTGGCAAATGTGTTGCATTTTTTCATGACATTTTACAGTATCAACCTGGTTATGAACTTCGCAGCAAAGCCAGTTTCGGTTCATGAATATTGGGAAGACATTTCTTTTAAAGACACAGAGGTGATGAGCAATTACCCTTGATTAAAGGGACCGTGCCAGTTTGCAGATCTGTCTTTCACTGAGCTGGGGGTGGACTTTTCAAACCCATTCGTTTGTAGATGTCCTCTAATTTGAAAATCAAAAATGTTCTAAGGTAACAAAACAACCTAGAGTGGGCTGTGTTCTGCTTCCTAAAATTCTGTGTTTTTTTTCATAAATAAAGTAAAAGGAAAAAAACATCCTCCCACATTAATACTGTCACACTAATACTGTCACACAAGTTTCTAAAAATCTAGACACATATGCACATGGTGTATCCTGCATTCATACAAATATACATATGTGTAAAAACACAAAATTAACCTCTCAATGGAAAATCATGGCTATGAAATAATAATTCTTTATAAAAATATACAAACAATAGTTAAATCAAAATATGTCATTTGATTTGATGCAGAAAAAAGTTTACACTGTTTTAGGTCTTAAAAATGAAAAAAAAAAATACAATTAAAGCACATGTTTTTCAAGTCCAAAGTTCTCTTCAAAAGCAGCCATAACATCCGTTTTTTATAGTAAAAAATGTCCACAGAGAGAAACAAGGTCCTTAGCTCTCTGGCCAGCCAGCGAGGTAACATCAAAACTTAACAGTAATCTATCTACAGACTAAGGGATCTCTGACTGCAGGGTATGCTGAGTGCACATTCAAATGAGGATTTCCCCTCCTCAGCTTGATCAGTTCACAGAGACCTGCGTCACTTATGAAAACTTTAGAATGGGTTGTTCTTGTCAGGGTAAGCAGTTAAGTTACTGCCAACCATTAAAAAAAGAGTCTCCCAATTGTTCCTCCAGAAGAAGGTCAACTGTTCTCTTCATGGGAGTTTTATTGCCTACTTTTCACCTGTTCGGGTGACTGGAAAAACAGTTCTTGTAATGTTATTTGAGAACAGTTCATCTGACATTCAAAACAATGGGCTGCAAAATTTCCCACTTCTCACTAGTTCTGTAGGTTTTCAGTCATATTCTCATCTCGTGATCAGGACTCTGGTCCAGCGAGGGCTCCCTGTTGGTGATCATAGAAGCTGAGGGCCCTTGATTGACTCCAAATGGCGAAACAGCAGGTGATCGAGCAGCCAAAGGGGATAAAGAAGGAGAGAAGCTTGGTGACATTGCTGCTGATGTAATTGATCCCTCGTGACTTATTGGTGATCTTCGTAGTGAGGCCAGGTGGGGGAATGTGCGTCCAATCACAGGGATTTTGGGGGGGACTGACATGGCCCCTGGATGAGCCACTGATGTGATGAGTGGCGGGGGATCAATTCGAGGTTTGGGATCTATTTTGGGCTTTGGCTGGAACGGCTGGCGAGGGTTTTGACTCTGCTGAGTAGTTTCATCTTTCAGCCTTGCAATCTCAGTAAATACATTAGCAAGAGGTTGGAACTGAGGACACCAGTTGAGCAAATAATCCCAGTTATAGCTTCCGCGAAGCTCCTCATCACTTGCAACAATGGCAGTGAGGGATCCATCCACTGACGGTTTACCATCCTCAGGGAAAGCATAGTCTTTAGGGAGAGATATGTTCAAACCACGGCCCACACCCAGGTAACCACCGCCCTCATCTCTATAGACTGGAAGCTGACCTGAAAGCAAGGTTCCACTTAAGCTGCCTCCAAGTTTCTTTCCTTTGAACCAGGTGCTTCCCTCCAAAGCAGCAGGCTCACAGGAGATATCAGAGAGTTGATCAGCATCCTGCTGGATTCCAGAGTCCGGGCCTCTGGCTGAGATGTGTTCCTGCATAGATGAAGTGATGGAGGCCACCCGTGGGTATTCGTTAATCATCCTGATCTCGTCATCCTCTGCAGCCTCAGCAGATCCTCTTCCGCTCGAGTGAGAAGGATCCAGAGAGCCCCCTCTAGTGTAGGGACCACCATCGGCCCCACCTTGATCTGCAGCATAACCTGGCAAAGCCTGGTGGTAGATACTCTCTCCTGCAGGTCCTGAGTGGCATTCATCTAATTTCTTCAAAGCAGTTCCAGAGGCAGCAGTTCTGTTTCCTGCATCCTGGCCCTTCTTCCTGCGCCGTGATTTCACGACGAACACCACCACAGCCATAACAACAAGTAAGATTATAAAACCAAGGGACACAGCTATGATGACAATAAGAAGTACATTGACATCAGAAGCCAGACCAAAATTAGTGTTTGTGACATCAATAGAGATTTGGGCAACTGCACTTCGAGATGTATCATGTGGACCATGGGCTTTAACCTCCAACGTCATCAGTCTGGTTTCTCGTTTAGTCCTCCCAGATCCACTGCTGCTACTTGAACTGTCCAACTTGAGGAAAATCACACCAGTGGTTTTGTTTACATCAAAATATGGGGAACTGGGGAGTAGAGAGTAGAGGACGATCCCATCCACCCCACCATCCTCATCTCGTGCTAGGACCTGGCCGATGCTTTGGCCTTTTTTAGCTCCTTCTGGCACTTCAAAGGCAAAGTCAGTAGATGTGAAGAGTGGGTCATACTCATCTTCACCTGTGACAAACACCTGCACAGTTACAGTGGCCGAATGGTTGCCAGAATCCACAGCCACTGCTACAAAATTAAAGGAGTTGATTTTCTCAAAATCAAAGGGTATTTTACTTCTAACTTCTCCTGAATTCTGCTCTATGACAAAGCTGTCCCTTCCTGACCCTGATCTTTCCATCATGTAATATTTAAGTTGGCCAAAAACTCCTGTGTCATGATCTATGGCATGGAGAACAGTCACTGGGGAGTTTGCAGGTAGATTTTCTTGGATAGTCGCTGTCAGGGTTTCCACAGGAAAATATGGATGGTTGTCATTTACATCTTTGACATCGACGATGACTGGAACCAGGGCAAAATAACCCTGTCCATCTGTGGCTTGAATAATGACAACATGTGTGGACTGGTGCTCTCTATCAAGCGCCCGCTGGAGGCGCAAGGCTCCTGTCCACTGGTCGATGGAAAATAAGTTCATCTCATCCCCAGAGCTGATGGTATACTGGACTTCTGCATTAGGAGTTGAGTCTGGGTCTAAAAACATTAAGAGTATAATAAAATGAATGTACAAAGAGGATTTAAAAGAGATCTGTTAAATTAGGAAATGTTTTTGCCCACCTGTTGCAGTCAGTCGTATAATCTCAGTCCCAGAGACGGCTCCTTCACTGAGCGCCACCGTGTATTCTGGTCTACTGAACACTGGAGGATTATCGTTTACATCACCAATGGTTATCAGTGCAGCGACACTAGAACTTCTCTGTGGCACGCCGCGATCTGACACCACCACTGTGAGGTTGTAAAGAGACTTGGTTTCAAAGTCAAGACCCTCAGCCAACAGTAGGGTCCCAACTGTCTGGAATCCACGGCCTTCCAGGAATCGGACGCTGCTTTCAATCTGGAACACATTCCCTTCATTCCCATTGGCAATAGCAAAATCAAACCCGCAGTTTTCTCGTGATAGGTCATTATCAAAAGCCTCAAAGATCAAGAGTGTAGACCCTGGAAAGGTGTCTTCTGAAACCATAGCCCTAGAAAACAGATGAGGAATGTTTGTTGAAAAAGCAGTTGAATTTACAAGACCAGGTTCTTATGAACACTGGCTGACCTGTACTCTGACTGGTGAAACACTGGAGCATTGTCATTGATGTCAGAGATGTGAACTTGGACTGTAGTCAGAGAGGAGAGAGCAGGTGAGCCTCCATCACTGGCTTCAATGACGATGTTAACAGATGGTCGTTCGGGGTCAAACTCAGCTCTGTGATTGATGAACAAAGTTCCTGGATAGGAAAAAGTAATTAGATAATCATAGTCAGAATGCAAACATTTGATGGACTTTACTTTCAGCTTGAAAAAACAGTAAAAATTCAGAACATCAAAAAAACAAAAAGACATTCCCACCGTTGCTAGGATCAATGTAAAACCCCTCCTGAGTTGAAGACATCACTCTGTAGTTGACCCTTCCATTCTCTCCAGAGTCTCTATCTGTTGCTGTTACTGTGATTACTGCACTCCCAGGAGGTGTGTGCTCAGGTAAACTAATCTGAAATGCAAAAATGGCAAAAGATAACATTAGATTATTAGCAAACAAGGAATAAAATAAAATGATATGTGGGAATTTGACCAACATTTGATAAAAGCGCACACATTTTCCAAACAACAATGTGGAGGTTGACAACACTCATAAAGGACAAGCTGCATTTTACAACCATGCTCCTTGTTTTTCCTCAGAGAGACCTGATGTTGAGGTAATTTCCTGAGACCATTTATACAGGCTTGTCTCTACAACCATTCCCCAGTTAACACTAGGCGTTAAACTTTTATCACCCACACGGTGTGCAAGTTGGGAATGTCCATGTGTGGAGTTTTTTAGTGCATGTTAGATCTGTAAGTGCAACTTCAGTGGAGTCGGGGAGAACAACATTTCCTAAATGCTAATTTACTTTGCTATTAAATTTTTTAAAGGTTTAGGGGAATTGAGAATTTTAACTCCTGTTGAGTGAATTTCCTCAATTAGATACAATTGAAATTCTTATAATTATAGATTCATAATGCATATTTACAAAAGAAAACATTTTTATGATGATACTAAATCTTTAGCAACTTTGTGTGTAGTGTAATCGTCTTTCTCTTTTGGCTTTTTCCCATCAGGGGTCACCACAGCGAAACAACCTCTCTGTTGAGGATGAGTCACATGGTTAAGTTGGCAATGTTTTACACCGGATGCCCTCCCTGATGCAACCCTCTCAATTTACCTGGGCTTGGGACCGGCACAGAAGCAGAGAAGGGAATAGGGAGCAGCCCGGATTCGAACCCTGGTTTCAAGGACCGAAGGCACTGCAAACCAGCACGAGCTAAACCAGCTCTGTGTGTAGTGTAAAGTAAAGTAAAGTAGCTTTTTTATCTTACCTGATAGAGATCATGGGTGAATAAAGGTGCATTGTCATTTATATCTTCCACCACTATGGTAATGTTAGCCTCAGTTTGGTGTTGGCTGTCTGTGGCTTGAACGGTCACTGTATACCATGTCTTCTCCTCAAAGTCCAGAGGGCCAGTGATTGACACCCCTCCAGTGTAGCGGTGAATCCCAAACTTGCCTAAGGCTGTGGGGTCCAGTAGCAGTGAGTAGGAAAGGGCAGGACTAGAGTCGACATCATTGCCTGTCACAAGAGTGATCTCTGTGCCTATTAAAGTATCTGAGGGAAAGAGCAAATGGACTTCAGTATGTTGGTTTTAAAACAGCATGCTTGGTTCTTAAAGATTCTTACTCTCAGGGATGCGGATTTCCTGGGGCAAAGGAATTGTGGGACTGTTGTCATTCTGGTCAATGATTATCACTGTCAGAGTGGCTAAACCTGCTAGTCTTGGGCTTCCTCTATCCGTTGCAGTAACTACTAGCCTGCAGATAAGAAAAACAAAATACATTTTAGTACTTTCTTATTGTATTTGTAGTTTAATCCAGATTTAAATTTATAACTTTAGGTGATGAATGTCAACATATCATATTTTAATAAAAGTGTGCCACCACAGGTTTTTAGAATTAAATGTAAATTTGAGCCTTTGAAAATTTGCACATTTATGCAATTCCTTTGATAAAAACTTAGCAGTAGTTTATAGGACAAGTGTGTGAAAAACCTATGTAAATGCATGGAATATGTATTTCAGCTCCTATATCTTTAGCATTTGGAACCCTTTTTACCATGGCATTTTTAATCTCCCACATTACTAGGTAACAGTTTAAACTGACCAATGGTTACAATAATGCTTTAGTTCATTTGAACATGCCTTTTTATGGTATTTTAAGGCTCTTAGTCTAATGCACCAACTACATTTGTTGCAGTTTCAGTCAAACTGGTGTGAAATCCTGATATGATTCTTGATTTTTTGTATGGTGTAGTTTGGACAAAGCTTTAACTTTTGGACGAATGGTGTCTCCAAATTCCTTCAAGATTATTGTGATTTACAGAAAAGTTTATGGTGGACTCAGAGCCAAAAACCCATGCAGATTTGGTGTGAAGTGTTTGTGCTGAGATGCACGATTCTACTTTTTGAGAAATGCAGCACTGTGCCAAACAACATCACTTTAGGCCTGTCTGCCCAAAGCCTGTTGGCCCAGAAGTATTTTGTTTGGTTCAGATGCAAATATAAAGCATGAAGTTATTTTGTTTGTTGGGTAAATTATTTCCCCCAAATAAGCCTTTAGAAAAATCCATGACTCCATATGAGTCCATATGTTTTCGGTTTGCAATGTATTTTCCTTTTTGCAGTGAGATTGACATTTGAGAATGTAGGCATGTAAATGGATTTTGTTTAATAAAAATATATTTTTTTTGTTTTGAAATGTGATTAGAATGTACAATGTATTACATTATTTCTCTTTTTGTGTAATTTTTTTTTTACAACAAACATCCACCACAGAGGTATATAAACAACTTTACACTCACTTGGTCTGTGTAAAAATCTCACGGTCCATGATGGCTGTTGTTGTAATGCTTCCTGTAACAGGGTCTATTTTGAACAAGCCGCTCATGCTAGATGACTGAATTGAATATGTAACCTGACCATTCTGGCCCTGATCAACATCCTCGGCCACCACCTGGATGAAAAGTGAGGGAAGGGAAAGAGTATTACAAGGTCTTTCTATCCTGTGGGAAAGTTAAACCAAACAACTAAGGAAATCTGAAGGTACCTGTATGATTGGCATCTCATATCCTTGAGCTTCTTTCATAAAAGCTACATAGTTCTGCAGCTGGAAGCGTGGAAGGTTGTCATTGACATCCTGCAGAACCAAATTAAAAGCCATGAAGGATGTGGATGACACGGTTTCAGCCTTGACAACGAGACGGAGTCTGGGGGTTTCTTCAAAGTCTAATCCATTGGAGCTCTCTACCCAGATTTCACCTGCAGGACATGCACATACGAGAAAATGAATTAAAATATGCTAGCAAGTACATTAGACTAAAAATCTATTTTTAGCCTTGAATCTGTAAAGTTTCACCTGTTGAGGAGCTGATTTTGAACAAATGTTTTTTGTTTCCGCTAAATAGACTATAGCTAATCCCTTGACGTGTACCATCCGGGTACTCAGCCTGAGCCTGAGCGACCGCTGTGCCTGGAATTTTAAAATTCAGAAAATATGAGGTTGCTTTCAAACACAAATGCATCACAGATGCAATGATTTCTATACTTGATCACTCTGTCCAACCTTTTGAAGCATTCTCTTGAATGCTCACATCTCTGGCATTTTTGGAAAACCGAATTCCATTGTACTCCACTTCTTTCACATAAACCACCACAACTCCATGGGCAGATTGAGCTGGGCTACCTTGGTCCATGGCTTCCACTATCAGGGTCCTCTGAGCTTGGGTCAGACTGCCCAGTGGTTCAGTGGCCTGAATCTCCCCAGTCAGGGAGTTAATGCTGAAACCTTTAACTGGGGTGGCAAAACGATAAAACACAGAACCATTGGCCCCAAAGTCTTTATCTTCAGCCTTCATAGTGGCTAAGACACGCTGAGAACGCCTGCTGGACACTTCAATGATCAATGGATCTTGGATGAAGAATGGAGCGTTGTCATTGACATCAAGAATGGTGACTTTCACCTGGAAAATTTGATCAAATTTGTTTTCTTTTTCAAGTTACAAAACGATAGAATAATACTCCTTCCGCCAAAACAACCATGTTGTTTACCTGAGCAGAGGAGTTGATGGGAACAGAAGGTGACAGGTCAACTGCAAAAACCCGAAAGTTGTATGATGCCAGTTTTTCCCTGTCGAGTGGTGCTGCTGTGGTGATTCGACCTGTGTCCTCATCTACAGCAAATGCTCCATCTGCCTCCTGGCTGAGGAAATACAAAATTTTCCCATTGAGGCCTTCATCCACATCTGTGGCAGACACCTGATAGAAGAAAAAAAAGAAGACGTCAACATTTGTGCAAAGTGAATCCCTCATTATCACTGTGGTTTTTGTCTTGCCTGCAAAACTTGGTACCCCTCTTCAGCATTCTCCAAAACCTCCACTGTGTAGCTATTTTTGCTAAAGACAGGGCTGTTGTCATTAACATCCAATACTTTGACTTCCACTGTGGCAGTTGCGCTAAGAGCCGGGCTCCCTCTGTCTACAGCCACCACCTCAAGGGTATATTTAGGCTTTTTCTCTCTGTCAAGCCCATGTGAAGTGGAGAGTGCTCCGGTTCTACTGTGGAGCTGGAAATCTCCATCAGGATCACCAGCTAGAAGAAAAGAAACAGCAGAAAAATATCCTAAAAATAATACAAGTATTTCCTGAAAATCAGACATTTATCATGAAAGAGGGCATAATTTTTCCAAGTATGGATTTAAGTCAAAATATGACTGTTTAATAAAAATAAATCCTTGGCAAAAAGTTATGCAACATGCTCAGATCGTATCTATGACATGACTGTTGTCTAGAACATAATAGTGTGTAGTCTGCATTACTTTCATAACTTTCATGTCTGAATGCAAAACTAAGTGGCCTGGTGGAAGAGTGTCTGCCCTGTGACTGGAAATTCAAAAGTTCAAATCCTCGGCTGAGGATCAAATGCCTCCCTGCTTGACCCCTCAGTGTTAAGTGGTTGGATTGGGGGGTTAAACCACCAAATAATGCCTGAGTGCAGCCGTGTCTACAGCTCACCACTCCCCCAGGGGATGATACAAGTGCAAAGAACAAATTTCACACATCTTGCTGTGTTACAATTGATGGGACTTTTTTTGGGGAGTGGGGGGCTGAATCAAGTAAATATCTGAGATGTGAGATAATATTCCCCATCTTTTTGAACATTTTATTAACTTCTGATTAGATTTGCCTTGAAACAACAACAATTAAAGGCAAATTACTATGATTTTGTACACACATTTTTTGTTTTCTTACCTGCAATTTTGTACTCCAGCTCCCCACCAGGACCAGAGTCTGGATCTGTGGCCTTGACGAAGCAAAGCTCCACAGCAGGTTGGTTTTCTGGGACTTCAAGTCCATACCACATCTTTGCGAAGACAGGAGCATTGTCGTTCACATCCTGTACCTCCACTCTGACCACAGCCTTGGCGAAGTTTGGAGGGAGCCCTCCATCCCTGGCATACACTATCAATGAAAGTTAAGAATTAGAGAATAGAAAACCTAACTGATTTGAGTTTTCATGAACTCCTGGAAGATAACACCCAGCAAAGTACCTGTTAGTACATAGTGATTCTGTAGTTCTGCATCCAGCTCCTTTGTAGTGGTGATGACTCCAGTCAAGGGATTGATGACAAAGCCATCCTCAGTCACACCTCCGTATGTTATGTGGCCATTAGAACCTGCATTAAAAGTAAAAGTTACAGAACAAAATGACACTTACCACAAAGGAAAACTAAATGTCACTATGGGAAAATGTTAGAAACAGATTTGGTTGTGATCTACTAGTTCACTTTGAAAAGTTTGATTTTGCAAGACTACTTATTTGTCTCAGTGGATTAGTTTCAAAGTGGGCCAATGATTTGGTCTTAATGGAAAATTTTGAAATTTATTTTCCTAAACATGAAAAAGTTAGAGCTTTACTTTAGTGGAAAAATCAAACCATAAAAATAAATTTAATGATACAGATAGAATAGAATAGAATAGAATAGAATAGAATAGAATAGAATAGAATAGAATAGAATAGAATAGTATGTCTCCCCACTATTGTGAAAACTATATTAGTGTTTCCTTAAATGCATAACTCTTCCTAAAATAACATATGAACATTATGCACAAATATTTAACGTTGGACCAATATTAAATTTTGCACTAATTTTTATTTTGAGCCTGCACACCAATAGAAGAAAGTCTTGTCATTTTAATGTTGTATTTATTAACAACCCCATTCTACTGTGATAAAAATTAAATTGTGAACCAACCTTGGTCCCGATCCGTGGCGGTGACTTTCAGAACTGTAGTTCCTGGACCCTTGTTCTCCATCACATGGGTTCCAAACTCAGCTTGCTGGAACATCGGAGCTTCGTCGTTCACATCGATCACTTGCACGCACAGGACCTGAGAAGTGGAAAGCTGGGGTATTCCATGATCTTCTGCAACAATCGTGAGGTTAAAGACCTCCTGCTCTTCCCGGTCCAGAGCTTTTAGGATGGATAGAGAGCCTGTAAAAAAGAAATTTAAAACTAATTTAAAAAAAAGAATTAAATCAACTAAAATTTCAACTTCAACTTATCATATAACTCAATGATTATCATATAACTTATATAACTAATAAAAGTGTTTAGGTGTGTGCTTACAATATTTCTCTGTGCCTCAAATCATCAGGATGTATGCATTGAAGACTAACAAATAAGAGCTTTTCCTTTACCAGATTTTTAACAATAAAAAAAACAAAAACAAAGAGCATAGTCACATCTTAAAGATAGTTTGTTTTTTAACACACGCTGAAAACTGTTTTCCCTTAAATCAGTGAGACACAAACTAATGTGCTTGCATCTAATCTAATTCACTGCAATTGAAATAGCACCTAAAATTAGAATTTCCATTTCCACTTTGCCAGCCTTTTTTTCCCTACATCCCATAGCCCTGTCATCGGAACAAGTCAGGAAGGTCAGCCAAAGTGAGCGGAAACATGCAATTTGCATCTGTGTACTTGTTTGTGCTTGTTCTGCAGGACTCAACACATTTACCAGGAGTGCCTGAGAGATGTGTATCTAGAGACCACACAGTACCAAACAGACGCTACACGATGACTGTTGCAAAGCTGATGCTCTGAGACAGTGTGTCTGTGAGGTCCTTCTGCCTCCCCTGGTAAGTGTAAAAGGAAAAATACAACCGGAATATAAACTGCACTAGTTTTTATTACTGTCATTCCAAAAAGAGAGAAAAAGTCAGTGAACTTAAACAGTTAAACAGAGTATAAGAAACACAGAAGAAACTATAGAGCAAAAATAATGAGAAAGGGAGAAAACTTGGCAGAGCTGACTTTCTATATATAGGCTGTAACCTGTCAAATGCTGCCCCCACATTAGACACACAGCTTGGCAAACATGTTGGCAATACATACTAATCTGCTGTTCCAGAGCTTATTAATGGCAAGATTAACACCACACAGTCTGAGAAGCAAACCAGAAGTGAAATAAACCCACTCGACATTTGACAGCAATGACGCTGAGACTTTCTTCCATCTGGAACCTGCATTAAGTGTCTGTTTTATGGCTCCTAATTTCTTTCCAGCCAGAGCATGCCTACACTGCATAGCACCAGCGATAAAGAGACTCAATTTGAACATACATTAGGCTGTTGCCTAAGAGTTGCCCAGACCTATACAGCCCAGTTAAATATCAGTTACTGTGCTTTGAAGTATTGCATGATCTGTGGGGAAAGATGTGCTTTTTTAGGGTTAGTGAGTTCCTGCACTATTTACTCATAAGTGCCATTATCATAAGTGGAATGCAGGTTATCTTTTAAATCCTAAATACCCAACAGGGTGTAACGGCCGTGCTCTGTTATGTTATTTAAAGCAGAAGTACAAAACTCTGCGACGGACTGGCGACCTGTCCAGGGAGTCCCCTGCCTTCGCCCATAAGTGGCCGGGATAGGCTCCAGCAGCCCCGTGACCCCAAAAGGGACAAACAGAAGAAGATGAATGAATGAAAATGAAGTACTACTATAGCTAAAGTCTATAAAACTCAAAAATTCAGTTTTTCATGAAATATTAATGTTTTTATTTTGCCCATTTGCAGTTAATCCCTTTATCTCCAGTGTCAATATTCCTTTGACAATTGTAACTCTTCAACTGTTTAATCAATGTAATTCCAGCAAATTCTGAAGGGAAATAAGCTGCCTTGTGCTGTTATGCAACACTTTACAGTAGTGAGGTGTTTACGCAATATTTGGAAAAATCAGCTGATTTCAGCTTTGGAGAAAGGTTACTCTGCGTACATATGCTACACTTTACTGATGTAAAGCCGGTATGAAAAGCCGCCTTTCTCTGTGTCAGAATCAGCTGATTCACGTTGGTTGCCTCAATGATCAAAGAGTTATATAACTTCACAAAGCAGGGGTGCCAAACTTCAGGCCTCGAGGGCCGGCCTCCTGCTGGTTTTCCAGAAATCCGGCCTTGTCTGCTGCTGATTACCTGGATAAGGTGTGTTTAGCCAATAAGGGGCTTCAATGGCAGGTTGGTTGGAAACCACGTTGAACAGGGGCCCTTGGGGCATGGATTCATGAAAAGTGCTCAAGATTGATTTGATGTGTTATTTACCGGTAGATGTCGCCCGATACATCTCAGGTGTTAAAGGGTTAAGTTTAACTTACCTGTATTGGGGCTCAGACTGAAGCGACCAGCGTTGTTGCCTGACTGGATTCTGTATGACACTCTGCCATTTTCTCCTTCATCTGCATCGTGAGCCATAACGTGCAAAATCACAAACCTATCAGAGGAAACAAATTTGCATTTTATTAAGCACACAATGTCCACACAACTGTGCATTTTTGTACTTTTTCATTGGACCACAAACGTAAAAATGTTAATTGACACGTACCCTACAGGCTGATCCTCCATGACGCTGATCGCAGATGGAGAGCTGAAAACCGGAGGATTGTCGTTTTCATCTTTCACAAACAGTCGAGCAGTGACCGAACCCCAGCGCCTCTGAGAGAGATCCACTGCCTGGTCTGTGGCTCGTACCACTAGGTAGAGGAAGGGTGTGGACTCACGATCTAACTGCTGTCTTATTGTCAGGACCCCACTAAGCGGGTCAAGAGCCAATAGGTCAGAAGTTTGAGGCCACTGGTGTTCGATGGAATAACGTAGTTCACTATTGGGCCCACTGCCATCCTACACACCAAACAAATTGTTAGGTTAAACGAAAAATAGCAATAATTATGCAACTGTTGCTTTAATTTAATACAATTTTAGAAGAATTTTAACCTGATCCCCAGCCTGAAAGGCATAAATGGAAGCTCCAGGTTCTTTGTTCTCTGGGATCACTATGGTAACAGGGTCTTCAGAGAACTGAGGGGCATGGTCATTGCTGTCCTGCACATTAATCTCCAGCTTCACCAGGTAGCTATTCGGAAACGCCTTGGAGAAGTCAGAAACCTCGACGTGAAGAGTGTAGCTTGAGCCCTTCTCATAGTCCAGCTCCCGCACCAGGTACACATCCCCTCTGAGACGATCCACCATGAAAGTCCCATCCCGATCCGTCCCATCTACAACCAGATAGGTCACCTGGCCCTCCAGAACATTAGATTCAGGCTTGTCAACTTGGCCCACAGAGCCAATAATGGAGCCAGGCGCGGTCCCTTCAACTACGTTTAGGGTCATAGAGAGGACGTTTGGCTTGGGAATAGACCTGGAGGAGCTTATGACCTGAAAAAAAAAGGACAGGTTTACCTGAATTCTTTTCATTTTTATTACTATTCACCATATGATGGTCATTCAGATCACAATCGGAATTCCTTTCCCTAATCAACTGAAGACGTGCTAAAATATACCAAAACAAAATGTAGAACTTTCCAGTGGATCATTTCATTGAAGCGTGGGACAAAACATCAAGGGGAGTTCTGTTTTATGTTACTCAATTTGATTTCTTTTGATATTTTGCAGACAGTGCAGCTATATTGCTTTCACCACAACCCATCCCTAAACATGCCCTTGAGCTGTAGTCTGTTTCTGCTTTGCTGCCAACACAATAACAACCCTCAGAGAGATTCTCATTGAACATGAAGGCATTATGTGCAATCCTTCCAGTAAATATCTTGACACTGTGGCCTTCTGGCTACGACATGAGAGTCAGCGTCTCTGACCTAAAAAGAAAGGAAAAATGAAGGGTGCAATGGTGGGGAAACTCTAAATACATCACTTCAAGTAGTGCGGACCCCTAAACAACCTCCACATGCCCCAGTCTGTGCCGAGGGGAAACAAAGACGTGCCAGAGGGTCTTTGACTGTTTGACACAAACTTGGGGTTTTGATCTGGGACCAAAGAGTTGCAGGCAGTATGAAGTCATGCGCCATCATTTATATGATTAAGACAAGTGGTAGAGACATGTATAAAACAACAACTACTTGTACTTGCCTAAATTTATTGCTGATGTTTAGACAGTGGCAAGACAACAGATTACAAAAGACATGTCCGTGTTTGCTTACTCGGTTACCTTGATCTACTAGCAACTGTACTATAGGTGTGTGTGTGTGTGTCAGTTTGCTACTGTGTAGTGGAGCGCATTCCCTTTCTCTGTGATTTAATACAGCTGGCTCTAATCAAATCTCATCTGGGAGCGTTTGATTTCAAGGCGTCTGTTTCCCGTCTGTCTAATCAGACTGTCACACAAGCGGCACACGAGCAAAAATCAAATGCAAGCGCTCTTGCAGCAGTCTGCGTCCTATTCCTCCCTGAAATCGTATTACAAAAAAACACACAGTTCCCCTGCAGAAGAAACCCTCCATCCTTCTCATTCCGCTGCTGCTTCTGAATCCTCCTGATGTCGGATGCTGATTTCCAGTTCTGAGTCACTGACAGAAAACTTAAGAGAACAGTTCGGAAAGAAAAGCTCTGGGTCTCTAAAATGTGTTTTTTATTACCCTTCTGATTTTCAGATTAGGAAGAGCTCACTAGATTGGAGAGATGCTTATGTTTATATAGGCATGGCTTCACCTTCTCCCTTTCTGATAAGTATCTCCCTTTTAAACTCCTTTGACAGCTTCACAGTTCAGACACAGTAAGTTATGCACTAAATTTGAGCATGTGTAAAGGATACTGCCTTTGGTCTCTGTTACTTCATATTTACGAATTTGAGGATCAAAAATATGGATTGTATTTACTTGTATTCGTATCTGACAGGTGGAGCTGAGGCCAGGCGTCCCATGGTCAGCAGCGGTCAATGTGAAAGTGTACTCTGCTCTTTCTGCCCACCTCAGCGGGGAAGCAGTTTTTAGCTCGCCTGTGTTTGGGTTAAGAGAGAAACGCTCTACTCTAGAGCCTTGGAAAACAATGGGAAGAAAATAAAATAGTTACAATCACAGCCTGATTATAAGTAAAAAAAGAAATATTGGATTACTCTGGAGATAAACAGTCACCTGATAAGGAATAGTATACGGTTCCATTCTCTCCTTCATCTGGATCTTTAGCTGCTACTGATCCCACCATTGTCCCAGATGGAAGCCCCTCTATTATCTATAAAGACAATCTTATCTTAATATGTTGCCCAAACATCAATACATACAACATATTAGACAAAAATACAAAAAAGCAGTGAAATTAATTCATTTTTAAAATGCTGTCACGTTATTAGGCTGCTCCCTTTCAGTGTTAAAGACCCACCTTAAAAAAAAGACCACTGGGAACGTTTTTCAAATAGATCGGAAGGTGTTTATAGTGGCACTTTAATAACGGTTTACAGAAAACAAAAAAAAAAGACTTTTGTCATAGTACTGTTCACTTAAAATACTTTTTATAGTGCAAACATCTTAAGTACAATTTTGCAAAAAATCTGAGTGCTGAGTGAACAGCTTTTTCTCTTTAATCTGGAAATCTCTGCCTAAATAGAAACTACCGGTAAATGGACAAAATAGTTATGAATTTTATTAAACTTATTAATAAAAGAGAAGATACTGATAGAAAAATTGCCATAAGAAAACATCACATAGTCTCTCACCCTAGAGTATTGGATTTTGCACGTCATCAACCAAGCATTCAACTACTTGTCTTTGATTCAGCACAATTCTTTTTCTCCAATTGAGATAGAATTCTCATTGATAGTTCCCAGTGTGCCACTTCTCTTACCTCAAACATCCGCTCCGTGTCAGGCCTGACGTGAGTGAAAGTGGGGGCATGGTCATTTTCATCCAGCACACTGATGTGGGCAGTCCCAGTGGCGCTGCGTGGAGGAGTGCCACCATCTTGTACCACCACAAAAAGCTGATAGCTGGACTGTTGCTCTCTGTCCAGGGCGAGGCGAGTGCTAATCTCACCTACAGTGATAGCAGATATTAAAAGGAGAGAAGTTCTTGGATTCAATTAAAAATAACATATTTTTAAAGTTGATATTATGTTTCTTTATTAATAAAATAAAGATTTACTCAGTCACATATTCGTCACCTGTTTGGGAGTTGATCTGAAAGTGCTTGTCTGCATGCAGCAGCCGGTAGGTGAGTCGAGCATTTAGCCCTGCATCTCTGTCTGTAGCGGAGACCCTGCCAAAGCCTGTTCCTGCCACCAAGTTCTCCCTGACAGCCAGGAACACCCTCTCCTGGCTCAGTCGTGGGGAATTATCATTCTCATCAGTAACAGTTACCCTGACTGTGGCACTACCGGTTCTTCCAGTCCCACTATGTCTTGAAGTTGCAAGGACAGTGAGCAGATACATATCTTTGGCTTCTCTGTCCAAAGAGCTCCGGACAAAAAGCCAACCACTGTCTGGCATGATTCCAAAACCAGCTGCATCCCCATCTGGCCTGAGACGGTAGGAAATGGAGGAGGAGATGGATGACGAACTGCCACCATTTCCAGAAGCCTCTCTGTTGAGAGCTCGCACCTGGAGGAAACGAGTGTTGAGAGGTGCGTTTTCCCGTAGCTCTACTCGATACGTCAGGGTATCAAAGTTGGGGCCTTGAGCGTCTTGTGCTTGGATGTGGACAACAAGCGTGAAAGTGGAACTGAGCTGAGGTGCTCCACCATCTTTGGCGATCACTTGGAGGTCGTAGCGTGGAACACTGTCATATGAAAGGCTGCCAATGAGGCGAACTTCCCCACTGCCACGGTCAATACCAAACGTTCTTTGACCACTGCTGCCAGCAGCCCCCGCAGAGATCAAGTCAAAGCTAAGCTGACCGTTGTGACCAGAATCTTTGTCCGTGGCCTGAATACGGTAGATAACAGTCCCCATTTTTGTGACTTCTGGTAAGAGAAGGGACTCTGATGAGGAAGGGAGGAAGGTGGGAGCATTGTCATTAATATCTGAAATGCTGATGTGCACCCGGCTGATTCCATAGGATGGTGGAGAGCCGTAGCGTGCCTGGATCTCCAGGTCAAGACTGGAGCAGGTTTCGTGGTCAAGAGGAAGTGCTGTGCGAATGGTACCAGATGTACTGTCAACAGTAAAATATCCATCTGGGTCTCCCGAAGAGATGGAGTAGTAGATACCTTTAGAGACACCTGAATGAAGGACAATTGAGAAAAACACAAGAAGTGACATAAGATTTCAATTTCAATCTGATTATAATGATGAAAAATTTGTATTGTAAACATTATGAAGATAGAAAAGCGGTATTTAACTTTGATCTAATCTAATGCTACATTCACATCAGGCTTGGAAACGTCTGTTTAAGCGACCACTACCAATGGAATGTTTATGTAAACATAACGTAAATGCGTGTTCTGGGCTTCTGGATTCAGGAGGCGTTTGACTGCGTCCCACATGGTATCCTGTGGAGGGTCCTCTGGGAGTATGGGGTCCGGGGAGCCTTACTGAGGGCTGTCAGGTCTCTGCATGAACGGAGCAAGAGCATGGTTTGCATGGCCGGCAGTAAGTCAAACCTGTTCCTGGTGCATGTTGGACTCCGGCAGGGATGCTCATTATCACCGGCTCTGTTTATAGTTTTTATGGACATAATTTTTAGGCACAGGCAGGGGCCAGAGGGTTTCTGGTTTGGGGACCACAGGATTTAACCTCTGCTCTTTGCAAATGACTTTGTCCTGTTGGCTTCATCAAGCCGGGACCTCCAGCGTACACTAGGGCGGTTTGTGGCCGAGTGTAAAGCGGCTGGGATGAGGGTCAGCACTGCTAAATCTAAGGCCATGGTTCTCGACCGAAGAAAGGCAGTTTGCCATCTCTCGGTGGGTGGAGTGTCCCTGGCCTGGTGGAGGATTTTAAATATCTTGGAGTCTTGTTCATGAGTGAGGGAAGACAGGAGCGTTAGATTGACAGGCGGATCGGAGCAACGTCCGTAGTTATGCAGTAGCTGTACAGGTCCGTTGTGGTGAGGAGAGAGCTGAGCCAATAAGCAAAGCTCTCAATTTACCGGTCGATCTTCCTCTGTAGCAGATGGTCCAACAAGTAACAAAAGAGCAATATAGGATTTTATTGTTTAGAACAAAATTTAATGTTTTTGGGGTGAATATCACTCAAAAGATTTAATCTGCCCCTTTTTTCTGATTTTCCAAATTGAGTTCTGTTTTCACAAAAATATCGTCCTGTTGTTCTCTACAATGGACAAGTTGGGAAATTAAAACAAAAAATATTTAAAAAAAAATTAAAATTGTAAGGTGTTTTTTTCGGCCCAAATAGATAGGAAATCACACAAAACAAGGAAATTGTAAGACCCGTTTTTTCCTCGGTTCTCAGGAGATTATATATATGACACCAATTCTCGTTGTATGTTGGAATATAACAGTTAAAGAAAAAGCCTGGAGCAAGATTCGTGAGATTTGCCCCACTTCGACATTTTGCACCAATTCTCTTCTAACTGTGAGTACATGCACTATATCGGATTGCAACAGTCCCTTGTGCACACCCTAATGTAAAAACACGTTTAAGAATGCCTGTTTAGCTCGTTCTTGAATGGACCAGAGATGCCCAGTGTTTACGTATCTTAATGTAGATTTTAGCAGGAGCTCAAATTAAAACTTTTTTTTTTCTACTGTAAATTAAATGAAGCAAGAATATACCTGTCAGTGCTCTCAATGTTAATTTTAGCATTTTAAATACTGGAATATATGTTTTAGTGTCATTTTTAGCTGCAAGTGCATTCAAAATTTGAGGGGAAAACTATTTGCAGCTCAGTGGCACATTTCTATTCTGAGGCTGGTAACAGGAACGTCACATAGAAGAAGTTTCACTGAGAGCTCTAAAAGTAGTTTAGAGATGTACAACAACAAAAGTATGAGGCTGAGAAAGTAAACGTTCCCACCTGTCTTGGTAGCAGCACGGACCACTCCCACCGCTGTCCCCCTGAGAACGTCCTCAGACACAGTGAAAAAATACTGTGCCTGTTCAAACACTGGAGAAGACGTTGAGCCTCCAACGATGCTCACATTCACTCTGGCATTCACAGGTGCTGTTAGACCATCGCCATCCACAGCTGTTATCACCATGGAGATGACTGTGTTTGCTTTGCTATGCAGCGAGCGCGAAAGAGAAATCACTCCTGAGAGGAAAAAGAATAATATCAATAGGTCTAAACACAATACCACAATGAAAAGTCTATTTATTTTGCAAAGTATAGTAAAAATTGCTTTAAACATGTATTTGACAATAAGACATTTGAAACTGTAAAAAGTGAAGATCTTTTGTCCATATTAATATTCAAGTTTATTATAGTACAGATCTACATACCATTTGATTGGACAGGTAGAGGTATCGTCTCCAAGCCACACATAAATACTTCTCTAAAATGTGCTTCGCCAAAATTGAGCTGTCTTTCTTTGTCCTTTATACAAAGTGAATGTGAGAGGCTCACCCGTGTCCTTGTTGAGGGTGAAGAAAGGGGAGCTCCCTCCAGGTACTGTGCGGTAGGTAATCCTGCCGTTTTCACCAGCATCAGGATCATTGGCTGTCACCTTGACAACGGAGGTTCCTGGAGCACTGTGGGTACTAAGACTTACAGTGTAAAGGACTGGGTAGAAGGTGGGCCGGTTATCATTGATGTCCATCACTTTGACCCTCACACCCACTGCTGAGCTCAGTCCACCCTGGAAAAGGAAACAGAGCCATAGGATCCATCTTGGATAATTTTCTTTTGAATGATACATTTAATGAAGTTTAATATGTATATACCATTTCTGAGAATGATTTTAAAGCAAATTGACGTAAGGAAATGTAAAAAAGATTGTAAAAAGCATTAGGTTTGTATTATCAAATGCAAATAAAAATAACTTTTTTTTTGTTATCCAACCAGTTCATGTTATAACAATCTATTCACTTTACCTTAGTAGCTTTATTTATTTTATTTTTTTACTTTGAGAATGTTCAGTTTAATTGACTTTAATGAAGTCTCTAAGACTGACCTGTGATTTAAATGTTGCTCTAATTAATTGGAGCAGTTCATTTCCCACACTATATACTCTTTCATTAGACTTAAACTTACTCCATCTGTTGCTGTGACGGTCAGGTCATACTTCTCCAGACCCTCGTCCCTGTCGAGAGCTGAGGCGGTGCAAAGCTGGCCCGTCTGCTTGTTTATGGTAAAGGGTGTCTGAACCGTGCCTCCAGACTTTAAAGTCAAAGCATAGGTTATGGTTCCAAATGAACCCCGGTCCTCGTCGGTGGCTGACACCTGAGACCAAAAGAGATCGAAATGAATCTTCATACAAGCCAGATATCAAAAGCAGCTTTTCAAGAGACTATAATGAGATAGACCGTGAGGACCTTAACAAAGATCCTCTTTGTTACAAAGACTTAAAAAATTAGAACCAGATCAATACAACAGAAATGGCAACATATCGTTCTTTTCAAATGTAAGAATTTGTGATGATTTCTAATTTTCACTTTTAAAGATTATGGATATATGGTATGTAAAGGAAAAAGACAAAGGTTGGTCTAGAGATCAAAGGAACAAATGCCAGAGGACCAAAAAATTGCACCAATGGCTCTTAAACAACACACACTATTAAATTATAAGATAATTGAATTATTACACTATTGCGCTTAGAATCCTATTTATATCTGGAGATAAGTATGTCTTGATCATAACCTTCTTTTCAGAAAACGTGCATGTACACTTCCTTTCAAATATGCTGTGTATGCATGCTTTATTCTTATGAAACACTCAGAAATCCCATAACACAACAGAAATTTCCTTGCAAAACACCAAAAGGGAAATGTTGTGTGCTCTCAGGCTGAGCCTTTGACTCAATCTTCAAACTGGTTCATAATGTTGTTTGGTGGTGTTTATAGGGTTGTTAAAAGTAGCATTCTTGCTCAGATGTTAAAACCTTGAAGGCAAGCCAAGATCCAGGAGGTCGAATGACCCCGTTTGCTCCTCCAAGGAGTCTCGGCTCCTAACGGGACTGTTAATCATTTGAACTGATATTTAGTTTAACTGTAATACTAATATTTTTTCTCTTAAATACTTTTTTGTCAAAAAAAAAATATTTAAGTCCTGCTTATTGAGCTCATCATAGTAAAATCTTTACTATTTTCCTCATCGATACCTCTTTTCATGTTCTTTTCTCTTTTCTTTCTTTTTTAAGTAAATTTTATAATGATTATGTCTGTTTTTAATCTTTGCACTGTTATGTATTGTAAATTTTAATGCATTTTCCTGTTTTATGAAGAACTTTAACTTACTTTCAGTACGAGTTGTGCTATACAAATAAACTTGCCTTGCCTATTTTGGGTGTTTGTCAGAAAAGTGGAGAAATTCAGACTGAGGGTTAAAGCTGTGCAAATTTAGAAAAAGATAATCAATAATAATTGTTTTTTTAAATTTTCTGATGACTTTATTTCTATTTTTAGATCTGGCCAGTCATTTTAGCATATTTAGGCCCTGGTTTGCACCAGTGCTGAGGACACTTTAAATACATTTTTACTAAAGTTACATATTTCTGAACAAAATAAAACTGACATCTGAATCTTCCATTTGAACTTATCCCGGACCTGAACCCCAGAAGACAGGACCACCACAGCAGACATTCGGTTGGCAAAAGTCTCTCTTTCCATCCCACCGGCACACGTTTTCACCATTACTAAAAGCACTTGGTTTAAAAAGGATAGAAACCTTTCTCCAGTGACTCATACTGTTGCTGCTTCAGAAAAATTAAAACAAGGGAGTAACAGCACAACTCCTTAAAGTTTTGATGGCTTTGTATCATCAAAGCTGGACAGATGTGGTTATGTGGTGTTGTGTTACATCCAACTTTTGGTAAGCTTTTTACTCCTGAGAGTTTTGAGTAATTTCTGATACCTCACAAACTATATAATGTTGAGACTATAACTAGCTTTTGGGAACCTAGGTTTGTGTGTGGCTGTTCATGTCCATCAACAAATGGATTAGCCACCTGCAGTGATCAGCTCTACACATATGATGATGACACCATCGTTTTCACAAGATCTCATTAAAGGGATTTTAACACCCACGAGGCACACCTGGTGATAGGATGAGTTCACGGTCGTCACCACATTTAATGTCTGTTCCTTTAAGGATAGCACACAGGGTGTTACAATCTTTTTGTTTGAGTCTTTCTGTAAAAATTGTGCACTGTAACCTAATTTATTCTAAGATGCGTCATTCTTATCGTGTTTTGTTTTCCTTTTTTTTATTCTGTGAGTCACAACAGGTTTAGGTTGTCAATCATCCAAAGCTGTCTTTATTTGTGTTAATGATCCTCATGTGCTGGTTTTCAGGTCACCTGTTTTGTCATCTTTTTGCATCTCAGTGGAATTTGTCATGTTCGAGTTTGTTTAATAAATCTTTAAGTTTCTGCCACCAACCCTGGTCTCATGCATATTGGGTTGTTTAGTTCATACAAGCGCATACAAAACTCTCACAATCTCGCGTAGCCACACAAGTTTTTACAACTGTTTTTGGGTTCTACAAAGAAAATATACAGCCACTGAACACGCATTGCAAGTGAAACTAGGTCAAACTTTGACCAACCAGGGCCTCAAATTTGGTAGTGACGTATGGATAGCGTCCCTTTTAATTCACAGAATGGCCAACCATTTGAAAACTAATCATGATGAATAAATTAATAATAATGTCTTTTGTCCAGCTAGAATTATATGACAGCAAGTCTTTCTTATATCGCAGCAGTGTCAAACTTCAGGCCTCGAGGGCTGTCCTTCTGCTGGTTTTTCCAGAAATCCTGCTTTATCTGCTGCTGATTACCTGGATCTGGTGTGTTTAGCCAGTAAGGAGCTTCAATGGCAGATTGATAGGAAAACATGTTGGACATCGGCCCTTGAGGCCTGGATTCTGACACCCTTGATATATCAGAATAGAGCTGTGAAAGAAAATCCTAGAGCAAGATTTGTGAGATATGCACCACTTCAATATTTTACGCCAAGCCTCTTCCAACTTCAAGTGCCAGACCTGCGCTTGTAAACTTTAGAAAAAGAGAGAGAAAAAAAGAAGAAGCCCCACCCTGCTTGTCCAGTATGAACACCATGTGTGCTCAAGACCTGCATTTAGCACATTCTTGTATCTGTAACTTTTAATGTTTGTCATGGTTTGGGTTTCTTTGCCTTAGTCTTTGCTTCCTCATGTTTGAGTTCTGTTCCCTGTTTTATTTTGAAAGGTTTCCTGTTATGTCATGGTTTTGAATTTTACTTCTCCTGATCATGTTCACCTGTGTCTTGTCAGTCCTTTTTGTATTTGTATCTTCCTTCCTCTTATGCTGGTCCATGCCATCATTTCCATGACCGTCTTCTGCCCCGTTCGTCAGTTTACCTTGTTAGCCCAAAGTTAGTTTTTGTTTGGTTACCCTGCTTGACACCGTTTTCTGTTCTGTTAATAAACCCCTGGCCTTGGAACCGTGTGCCTTCCGTCTGTGCATTTTGGGTCCTTCATGCTCATGCGTTGGACTCATGCATAAAGGAGAGACCAATCCAAGTTCAAGCCACAAATACCACAACAATTGTGAGAAACATCTTCCATTTTGCTATTATTGTTGCATTCACAATGTATGTCTTTTTAATGAAACTTGATAAAACTTGATTCCAGTGCACACTCATGAATGTCTTTTTAATTTTGGTTGAGCAAATGAGGTTGTCCACAGTGTCTCCCACAGTGCAGTCTGTCATCTGATCCAGGAGCAGTCAGGGTTGCCTCTCTTGGGCAAAGAACAAATGTGGTCAAAAGCCCAAAGCCGCACCAACAAAAGCATCAGTCTCATCTATTCAACTTATAAATCTCACATGGTTCTTTAGCAACATTACATGTTTGTGCTCGTCTCCATAGTTCTGATCTTCCATCTTCCACATTTAAGTATGTTTTGGGGTGATCTGGTTGTTGTCAGAGATTTCAAGATGTCACGTTACATAAACAAAACCTCTTCAGTTTATGCAAGATCATGCAGCATTAAGATATGAAGTCCATTATGATTAATATTGTGTTAAAGAGGTTTAAAATGTTGGATTTCATAGTTTGCTGAAGCCAACGTAAACCAGGAGCTTCCTAGAGGGTGGAGTTGCAATTTACTTGGTTCAATTTTGCAAAGCATTCTGGACTAATGGAATGTTTATACAGTCTGTAAGTGATTTGAGTAGATCTTTTAAAATCACTACAGCTATTTCCTAACTTGGAGTTTCCTAATTTAACTCTTGACTAAAGAAAATGGAAGCGTTTACAGACAATATACAAGTAAAGAGACTTAACAAAAACTAGACAGGAGGAAGATAATACTGCCTTTGAAGTAAATGACTTAGGTGCACTAGATGCAAACAATGTCTTGTGATTCATTGAAAATTAATTTGAAAATGTAATTGTTTTAAATAAAAGTATGTGCAACATTTGCATAGTGTAGCAGCTATTTTCCTATATTGTTTTCCTCTTAAAAGCCGGTTGTTTTAAATTGTTTTAATATTTTTTTTTCATTTTTTAAACACAGATCAATCTACATTCTGGGAAAAACAAAGTCAAAACAAACAGACAAATGGGGCATATGACATGCTAAACACAGATTCTTGAATTCACAATTAACCCATGGTGTTCACACTGGACAAGCAGGGAGGGGCTTCTTCTTTTTCCTCTTTTTTTTACTGTTTACTAGTGCATGTCTGCCACCTGCAGATGGAAGAGTCCTGGTGTAAAATGTTGCAAATCTTGCACCAGGTTTTTCTTTTTTTCCACAGCTCTATTACAATATATGAAAGACTTGGTCTCATATAATTCCATCAGGGCACAAACTGTAATTATTCATTTGTCCTCCGTGATCAAGGGGTCCCAATTGTGACGCAACACAAGAATTTTGAACGAAGGAGGCCAAAAAGCGCATTTACATGCTTTACATCAACTTTACATCAGAAGTGGACTTGAGCTTAGTTTAACATGTGTTTAGCATATATGATCTATGCATTATGATGGTTGTATGGTTCTGAAAAGCTAAGATTAAGTTGAAAAATATCCATCATGTCTTTGGCAGGTTTTTGGAAGAAATGTTTCAAAGCCTTCTTCTGTTTCCCCCAAATCAGTAACAGCACAGTTATGCAAAGGAATAAGAGTTTTATTCTCTAATGAGGATTTGCTGCCTCCAGGACAGATTAGAAAAAAACTAAAATGCAGAATCTGACGTAATAGCTTTCTTATCCCAAATTCTTAAAAGTTATGTTAAATGCTGATAAAATTCTGATAGAATTCATCTTAGATTAGATTTTAAGTTTAAAGATGAGAATTGTGAGTTTTTTTAGGATACATTTTTACTACAAAGACAGTCAGCAATAAGTGAAAAACATTTCATAAGACTGTGCCGAGTATCAAAGCCAGGACTAAGGTCTGGAGCTTTTAGGCCACAGAGAGTCATTCATCCACTGCTAAACAGAAAAAAAAGGAGGGAACACTCACTGATTCATTTGCTCCTCTATTTTTCACAACCACACACTTTTCTTTGTCTCTAATCTGAACTTTCTCCCCTTATTAGTCTTTGATGCTCCCACTGTCATTACTCTTCAGATAGAAGGTATGCTTCTGCAAGGTTGTGCTTATATTGCAGCCATACACCTCATACTTTTCTGTCGTCCACTGAACTCAGACTCATCTTTCACTGACATTTCATGTCACAGAGAGGAGAGTAGGAGTGCTGATGGAGTATGGATTACATTTAAAGGTAGATCTAATGGAAGCAGTGGGCCAAACATTTCTCTTTTCACTCCCTACAACTTGTCAAACCGCAACAGCACAACACATTACATCAGCTGAATTATTGCTTTTCTCCTTTAGCCCTTTTTTTTGTTTAGTACCTCCTCTTTTGCATTAAACACATGGCTTTATTCCTTTTGCTATGTCCTTTTCCTACTTATTTGTCTTCTCTATTCACATCTCCTCCAGATGTGGGCCCTGGTCCAGAAAAGTCCTCCTGTTCTTTGCAGTTTGTCTCGTGTAAAACATCGGTTGATGTCAAAGTGATGCACAACAGAGAAGGCGGCAAAGAGCCAATTTTGCATCAAATATTTAGCCACTTTGGTTGGAGAAACCTGAAGCAAAGAAAAGTATTTCGGTTTGATATAGCTGTATTTTTAAAAAATACTGAAAATACATGTCTAAAAGATAATCAAAAGACACTTTTTCACCAGGAACATAATCTTGGCCTATTTTATTCTGCTGTGCAGTGTGTCCTAGACTTAAGTGAGGATGAATGAGTACATTTTTTTAAAAAAGTGGCAGCCCTAATTCCTTCATTCAGGTGCCTTTTTGATTACAATCTCATGATACAGCTTATGTAAAGAAAACAAATTGTATTGATTTGTGTAAAAAACAATCAGTCTGAATCTAAAAAAAAAAAGAAGAAAGCATCCTAAAGGACTGACTGATTATTGTGGAAATGCACTTTAAAGTTTGACATTTTATTTGTAAAAAAAAAAAAAAAAACAGAAAAACATCAAATATGAATTTCATTAAAAACATCTGTTCATGTTCCATAATTTTTTTTTCTCATTGTTTGTAATCACTAGTCAAAAAACTACATAAAGAAATTCAGTGCAGCATAATACCAGCTGGATAAGTACTTTTTCTTTGCTGTAACTTTATTGACCAAACAAGGACAATAATGAATGTGGAGGTTAAAAAACAGTGAAAAAACTGAACCCATGCCTGACCTTTTCCACTAAGACACACTCCTGGCATGGCCAAGTCTCTGATAAAATGGGCCTCCATCTTGTCATTGATTTGATGCAGAATGAACGTGATCAAGAAATATGGGAGTGGAGAGGAAAAAAAGGGCGGGAGCAGGTGGGAGGTGGAGCAAATGGGGAAAGGCTTGGCAAATGAACAAAAGGCCAGGCTAATGATAACATGAGACCTTGAGATGGGAATGAAGAGTCCTCATCTCCCTATTCGCTCAATCTCCATTCCTCCCTTGACCTCCCCTCTGATTTTACAGTCCTGTGCCTATTTTCCATCCTTTCTCCCTCTCACTCATTCCTTTAGCACCCTATTACAGCCAGTGCTTGTTGTCTTTCATGTGGAGTTCATGGCTGGGAATGATTAGGTAGATCAAACCATGGGAGGGAGGAGAATAAGTGAAGGAGGTGAAAAGTCAGAGCAAGAGAGATTGATTTCTATATTTGGAAGAAAGAGTGGTAAAATTATTGATGTGCATAATAAGGAATGATGGTCGCACAAAATTCCCTATGACTTTGTTTCTGTCTTTCCAAAATCCACGTTTGTGTACAACTGTGCACAGATGTATTTAGGGAGCGATGATCTCATAGTTGCAGCTTTATCTTTTGGTTTTAACCGTTCAGGCATATAAGTCTAACGTTCACACTGGGCATGTGTTGCGCGTTCAATAACAGCCTGATGTGGTGAACGCTGTCAGAACAGGAAGGGATTTTAGCTCTTTCTCTTTTCCAACTGCTTACAAGGCTTGATGCAAAATGTTGAAGCGGTACAAATCTAGCAAGTCTTTCTCTTTCACAGCTGCTCCAATATATGAAAGGCTTGGTGTCATGGAATTCCGGCCAGGAACAAACCGAAGTTAAATATTTCTCTTCCATGATCAATTTTCAAACAGTTGACACTTCCTTGAATTAAAAGGGACATCATCCAAATGTTGCCACCAAATCTGAGTCCCTGATTGGTCAAAGTTCGACCTGGTTTCACTTGCAACGCGTGTTCAACGGCCACAGATTTTGTAGGTAGAGCCCTAAAACGGTCAAAGAAACTTGCGTAGCTACCCATGAATGTGAGTTTATAACATGAAAGCCTGAAACACTGATTTCAGCACGTTTACATAGACCTGTTATTGGAAGTAGTCGCATGAACGCGCAATAACGTGGACTTTGAATTAGAAGTGGTCGCTTGAAAGCGTGTTGCCAAGGGCGATGTGAGCTTGAGAAAGATTGTTTTAGGGTATTTGTTTTAAGCTACGTTTACTAATTTATGTATAACACAGAAGAACAAAACCAAAAATAATCAGACAAGTTAAAAAAAAAACTAAGAGAAATTCAATTTATGTTGTGAAACTGTTTTAAATGGTTAAAAGATAAAAACCCAGCAGCTGGTCCGAGCCTGTCACCAGTTTAAATCTATTCAAAGCTGCCAACTTCTTTCAAAGCCAGGTAAGAAAAGGAAAAGGCCGACTGATATAAAAGTTAAAAGTCAAGTCAGATGGAGATAAGAAACAACTTGCATGCATGGATAGGGAGGTAGAAGGACATAATGAGGGATGACATCATTCTGCCTCTGAGAAGTGATAAGGGACATGAGTGATTTAGATAGTAGCAATTGTACCTGTTGCCAAAACTATTAAAATGTCTAACTCCTTGATCCTTTCATGTTTTTGAGTGTGTGGCTGTAACTTTTACTTATGCAAAGTAGGCTTTCAAAGGCTGGTGATCAATCCAGAAATCTGCCTTGTTTGACTCAAAGTTGAATATTTCCATCCATTAAAATCCAGGCTTTGGTAACAGTTCTGCACATGTGGAAACTAGTGATTTTACAGTGAATATCAGCTGGCTGGAGGGAGAAAAGAGGATTTTTAGGTCTAAAGGTGAAAATGTGCACAATCCCAGGAAAGAAACAAACTTGTGGTCATGTCAATGATCTGGAATTACTGAGTAACAAGGCATTCTGGGATAACAAGGGATTCTTGATCAGTTTTTTAATTTCAGAATTTGTTCACTTGGTGGGAAACTTAAATGAAAGCGCGGAATACTTTTCTCATCCACAGTATGATTAAGATGTCACTTTACTGCATAGACAAGGCAAAATCTACTGCAAGAACAAAACACAACAAAGTCCTCTCTTGACTATCATCTTTGATTTGTGCAATAAGGTCTGTAATAGAAAATGAGCAACAATCGTCACTTATTGTATTCCAGTCACAGTTTGGTTTTGAAGATGAGAAGAAAACAGTAATTAGGAGAAAGCAAGAACAAAAGAAGGCTACAGCTGGACCTCAGATGAGGCTGCTGTCTGAGACCGTCTGGGCTGTTGGGCATTTGGATGAATGAGAGCACAAATGAAGAGGAGCTAGTGGCTGGCTGACTCAAGCCCACCATAGTGTCATTTTATATCCTCCAAGTGGGAAAAATAAAATGAAATTGTGGTGTTTTAGAGAATTCATTTGTTTCTGCTGGATATTTTTTTTCCCAGAAAGAGAGCAGACATGTTTGTGTTTAAAGACATTTTTAGACATTATGCTTTATGTGATTTATGGAGCAAAAAGAAGACAAAGAATTGGTAAATGTTTCACATTCAGCTCACAATGCAGGTTCCTTTAGATGAACATGCATGACTTGTACGTTTACTGCAAAAACAGAGAAAAAAATCTTCAAATACGCAAAAAAAATCTGCCAATGAGTAAGAAAAGTTGTATTTTTAAGAGATTAAGAATATTTTGCTATTGAAAAACTTAGTTGATAAAATAATTTTACTTGCAAGACAGAAAACAAGACTTTTTTTTTAAACTGAAGGGGTTTTTACTGTCTTAAGATTCAATTTTTGCAGTGTAGGACTGAAATTCTATAATCAAATTAAAACAAAATGTAAAGCAAAACATGAACTTGATGTCTGAAAAAATAAAAAATATATATATATCTTGCAGTGGGAAAAAAATGTCTTAAATTACAGTATGAGGCAAGAAGCAGAAAGAGCTGTGCATGAATAATCCTGCATGGGACTGGGTGGAGGTGGAGATAAAATGATTGAACACAAACCAACAAAAATCTGCAATCCTCACATTGTCAGCGAGGAAATGTACAAAAAACATTATCTTGATGAACACTTAGCATTGATTCTTTCATGTACTGTTAAGAAAGCATTCAGCATCCTCCCAGTATCATTGTTTTGTCTAGATGATATGTATTTGATATTTATGGGATTTTCTGCACTGCTATCAACCCTGTCACATGCTTAGATGAATATTTTCTTTCTGACAGACTTTTGCTTTTCTTCTAAATAACAAAACTGAAGTTGAAAAAGCCAACAACCAGCAGCGCTCTCTAAATGTGCAACAGTCTTCGGTTTATCCTTGCAGTTCGGACAGCTTCAGTCTTTTAATTTAATATAGCGTCTCAAAGCCTCTGCAGACTTACACACACTTCCTGGTGGTGATCCTTTAAGCTAAAAGGCAGCTGTGTCATTCCCTCATTGGTCAAAGTCTATACAGTGTAATATAATACTAAATACTTTGTAGGTAAAATCATCCAAACCTGATACCAATGATCTAACAAAAATATTTCATAAATTCAATCAAAAGTTTTAAACATCGTGGAGATGGTTTTAACTGTGTAAAAAAGTCTTAACGTTTATTGCATATATTGTTGACTGATAAATTCCTCAATATTTTAGCCATGTTTCAGAGCCCTGAAGATGAACTAAACATATTTGTGTTAACCAGCAGAAAAGAGCATGTTTCAAACTTTGCTAATTCAACATTTAAGCTATTTGATGTAGAGTGCAATGTCAAATGTCACGATGAAAGCACTGATATGCACTGACCAACATAGGCTCAGTGTTTGTGCAGAATCCAGCAAGGCAGCAAAGACAATCAAGCAGTTTAGCAATCCAAGGAGTTTACCCCCCAGGAATGCTTTTCCTGCCTGTAAACTACAGCTGCATCTTCTCAAGTGTCTTTAAGTTTTCAGGCTAAAAATTTGTTGTTCTTTCTGCATTTTGTTTCTGCTAACATACTTGAAATAAGAATGCAAACATGTTTCACTGAATAGTAATGTACCTTTTCCCAGCCAAGCTTTTCACAAAAAAAAAAAAAAATGATGTGCCTCATACAAACACAGAGGTGACATCCAAAAATCATTTGTCACCCCCTGGCTGTTTTAGAACATCATTGTATGTGAAGCTTTGGACCATTTAGAGAAAGGATTCTGTTTGACCTGTTTTTCCTAATAAACTATATTAAAAAAAAAGTATGAAGTGAATGAGACAGAAACCAAATGTTCTTCTCTGTGGTGGAGATAACAGGCTCTTAGACTTGTTGACTCTCATCAAATAAACATTTATGTTTCAGTGTGGTTACATTTCCTAATATGTAAATAATGCACATTAACGTTGATGGTTCAGACAAATAAAAGACATGTTTATAATGAAAAGAAAGCTTAAGTTTACTGGAGAAACTTTACATTTGATCACAGTAGAGCAATGACCTTCTATAAAGCCAATGTAACAACAATCGCCTCATTAAGTCATTAAAAATTGTATTTATGCATGTGGGCGTCCATGCTAATATTAGTATGAATTCAAAAGGTCAGAGGTCGTGGAGTTTTGCAGCTGCCCCTTTATTTCCTTGAGGTCAGCAGATGAGCTTCTGGTTGTCTTTATGGTGGGCGTGAAAAGTCAGGGCTGATGTGGCGTGAATCTGCCAATGACTCGAGAGAAGACACTTGTTACATTGCTCTTTCTAATAGGGCCATACATGTATACAACAAGTTTCAAACGTTCATATATTAGAAGGATCATCATTTTTACTTTCCCTGTGTCTCATCCTTATCTGCTCCTTTTCCACATTGTCCTCTTTTTTTCCTTGTTTCTCCCAAGTCAGGACATTTAAAACATAGAATGGACATCCAATCTTGAGCTTCAAACTAGAAAGTGGTGTTGAAATAGTTGAAAATCCATTTGCAACACATAGTTCTTCAAAGCAAAGAGTCTGAGATGGTTTTAATTCAAGGCCACATTTTCAAACAGACAGCATCCCTGATCTATAAGGTTTTAAAATGTAAACATAATTACTATCCAAAAGATTTTAAAAATGTTTACCAATGATAAGTTTTACCTTTTCATTTAGTGGCAATGTTGCCTTGCGTTTCAGGAAAAACTTTCAGTGTTAGCAATTATACCATTTTTAGTAGCACGACTCTTTACAAGAGAAAGGCTTATTGGGTAAAGTCTGCAAGCATTTTCCTTAAAATTTTAAAAACCATAGTGATTTTAGATTTTTTCTTGCATACCTATCCTCTGTTCAAATTGAGAGCCTTGATCCTTTAGACAATATAAAAACATCAAATTCTGAGCAATCTAACTATTTAAGATAGCTTGCTGATTTAAAGAAAATGCAATTCCTTTTATTGTATCTAGAAAACATGAAGTAAAACAATTCCAAGCCAGTCAAATGCAGGGAAATGTGTACTTATCCAAAGCAATAAGCAATTAAAAATGTCATTGATTTTGTTTTTGGTTGGGTTGGCAAAGGGCTAAAAAGGTTCAGAAGAAGAACTTTTTCCCTACTTTTTCCCACTTACTGTTGCAAATGTGAAATTCTTTATGATTAGTTGCAATGGGAATAAAAGGCATTCACTATTTCCAACTGATATTAGATTAGTGCTCTAAATTCAAGCGACCCTTTGCATTAACTGCAGTAATGTGGGTTGCATGAGACCAAAGAAAAAGCAGCAAACACACCCAGATGATAATAATAGATCTTAGACTAGCAAGTTGATTGAGAAACTTAGCTGACAGGCTGCTAGGATAACTGGATTAGGCTGTCAGTGACCCGCGCCTGAACCACTGCCAGAGTCACACAAAGGTCAGAGTCGGCGAATGTTTAGGGCATCAAACAGAGGCTCTTCTGCCATTAGTGTCATTATGGTTTACCGCACGTCAAAACTAAACAGTTATTTATTTTAATGTTGAGACTTTTTGTAAAACCTATAAAGTCACAAACTTCACTAAAAACCATTAAAACAAATAAAGCATACACGCATAAAGACACACAAATGTATATTCTGCACTCACGTAAAGTGCAGAATGGTCCTTTTGCAATTACAACTTAATGAATTCTATTGATAAACTTGATTCTGCTGAAGGTTCAGACACCAGATTGTGTGCATCTACACAATTGTTCACACTTACACAGTTCAATTAAAGTTCACAATCCTTAATTTAGCTACAGAAAGACAGGAAGCTTCAGTTTATACGGACAGTGAGAGGATATTGGACACCATGTGATTATGGATACATGCACAGCCTCGGGGGGTGAGGAATTGGCTTTTCTTCAGTAAGTTAATTTCCTGACTCTGTATATGTGAAGTGGATAAAAGGAAGTGGTGAGAAACACAGTCCTAATTCCTAAAGCACCTGCTAAATCACACTTCATGGAAGGCTAAAGCCTGATCCCCAAAATTGTGAACACACTCAAAGGAGGAAGTAAAGTTACTTTCTGGATAAATCTTCTGTCAGAACTTGTTTGAGCAGCTTACAGATAATTATTTTTAGTTTTTTGTCTTTGGTTTTCTTCCCTTGTTCACACAACAATATTATCAAATATAGTTTTACCCTTTAACTATTGTGCTATCGTAGGCACTTTAACATTGGGAGTTGGGTCATCTAGACCCACTAGACAGTGCTCTAAACCTTTTTTCTTCAATGATTTGTGATCTTCACTGGTGTTTTGATTATAACTTTTTAAAGTGACAATTACAGTTGCATAAAAACATATGTTTGCTTGTTACTCTAGCATAAATCCTTTTAACCCTTGTGCCATCCTAGGCACTTTAACGCTGAACCTTTTTTCTTCAATCATTTGTGATCTTCACTGATGTCCATGGATTACATGAAATCCTCTTCCCCTTTATCCACCTTTGCGACGGTAGGGAGAACACATCAATGTAAGGGTGGGGTCATAGGTTTCTGATTCTGTCAGGTTATGTTATATGGACAGTGTTTAAGTCCCAATTTCAAGTCAGATTCCCCCTACATATGAATAAATACACACCAAATTTTCTTTTTTATTCTAAGAAATTAAAAACTTTTATGTCTCTCACAGGCCAAATAAAATTAGTTTGACACATGTGCTTTAAAAGGATATTTCTCTCTGGGTTGAACAGTTTTTCTGGTATTTCTCTTTCAATTTTGACAAAATTTGCTCAGCTGAACAGCGGGGAGCCGGGCAGATTAAAGCAAGCACTGAAGGCCTTGTAAACTCCAAAACACACTTAGTGAACCCAGTTTTCAATGATGTAGAGTGCCTGTTAAATACACATTCCTGTGTAAAGAGGTAGAGAAGCACACATGTGGGCACTCTTCCACAGTCACATCATCCCATCCTTCACTATCAGCTCGGCTCAGCTTAGATCAACGGTATTTTCCAAGAAAACTGGCTTTGGAGGATGTTGGCATTTGGGGGGAGACCCGGCCAACTCCTGTGGGGAGTGTTGGGGATGGTAAAAAAAAAAAAAAACATTAGACAGTGTGTGAGAAACAAAAGTGTGGTTAGGAAAAAGAGGATAAAAGGAGTCAAAGCCACACATGTGCGCTTACATACGAGAAGTCTTGAGTCAACTGAATGTCAACACTTCATCAGTCAGCTCACAAGAAAATTACATCTTGATTCAAATATCAACTCGAAGTTCAACTTCACCTCAAACATTGCAGGCATTGGTAAATGGACAGATCCAAACTCAGACAACTCCACCATCTCCAATAAAGAAAAAACAAAAGCCCCACCATGGCCTTTAAAGGAATGTTAAATGCTTGGAGAACTACTTTATCTTAACAATGGGAAACTAAAATCTGAATTACTTGGGCAGACACACAGATAAGTGGAAATGTCATTTACTTAAAAAAAGGTAGCCTCCATGTCTGAAAAAATTTGGCTTTTGACAAAGAAAAACTAGGAAAATCTAAGTGAATGCACCTTTATCTCTCCATCTATTCAGGGTCTTGTGTCGTGCATTTCTTTTTTTCTATTTGCTGAATTATTTCCACATCATCTGACATCATTGGGGCGGGCGTAAAAGATCCTAACAGACTGATTACCTCATCTCACACTTTTCTAACAGACAAAAACATACGTTTTTAAGGAGTAAATGTAGAAAATGGCACAAGTTCCTCTGGCAGATAAAAAGGTAAAGCTGTTAGGAAAGAACTCACAGCTGAAAATGTTAGAACACAGTCAGACCACATAGAGGACCAATGATCAATTGGACTCTACTGTGTGAATCATGAAGCACTCATCATCATGTGCTCTTCAAGAAAGGATGTATAAACAGAAACCTGGACATAATATAATGATAGATTACTTAATGCATATACCATGAGAGATGAGCAGAAGAGATGTGAGTGTTTGTGTGAATGTAATCAGAATGGTGCTCATGAAGAGCAGCAGGGACGAATTAAATGAAGGAATTTAAAAAACAATAAGTTTTAAAAAACTCTGAAAAATGCAGACTATTCAGTCAGTTAATAAATTCATAAATGTTCTGTCAATTGTACAATAAACAACAACATCTTACATGATGAGTAGATTAACATAGCCAAATTTGTAACTTAACATAGTTCTGTTCTGGGTAAATAAACAAAACAATAAAAAACAAAAAATGAAAATGCCCCATAATCTAAAGCAGAAGACAAAATAAACAGTTTCCCTCTACAACTAATTGAAAAAGTATCGTCATCAATAAATGTATTACTGAAGACGGCATAAACTGCCATTAATGGTTGCCTTTATGTGTTTCACCAATTGGATGGATCCCTTTTAAGTTAGATGCTGCCTCCTATGCAGACGTTGGTCATTTGGAGTAAAATTTAAGCTACGTTAGCTTTTAGTTAACTACAATTGTTGCAGTGAAATGGAAATAACATTAGCTGTTTTTTGCTTTGCTAGTTCTTCATGCATCGCAAGTTATATTCTCATCACAATATTGATCACTAATACCACATGTTGCCAGTTTTCCTCATACTGTATTGTGCAGCCCTAATAAAAATCAACAAAGGTTTAATTATAAGAACGAGTTTTAATCCAAATCCAAAGAGTACATCAGAGGGACAACACATGTTAGCGGTTTAAGAGATAAAATCAGAGAGGCCAAACTGAGATTGTTCGGACATCTCCAGAGGAGAGACAGTGAATTTATTGGTAGAAGAATGTTGAGTCTAGAGCTGTCAGGCAAGAGGTCTAGAGGAAGACCAAAGAGGAGGTTTATGGATTCAGTCAAGTGCATGAAGGTAGCTGGGGGGTATTCCAGAAAGCAGGTTATGTGAGTTACCACAGTAGTTTGAGGATAAGGAAGTAGATAACCTCAGCTTTCAGTTCCAAAAATGGAGGTATGTTTCAAGTTGCCATTGCAACTCATGCAGGTTAGTTGGTTTCGGAGAGGTGAAGGAGCATGGCGTGTCCATTTGAAGATGATTTAATGGATGAAGAAGCTCAGATAACATTTTTTCCACGTGAGAGGGTGATAAGACCACGTATCGATGTTGCAGAGATAAACTTTTTTACATTGACCCAACTTATTTATTTGCTTCAGTTAAGATAAATCATTTTTTGGAGTTCAGTCAACTTAAAAATACCACATAGTTATCAGACATTTATTTTACTTTCATTCAAATTGATTCAATTAAGTAGGTGTAACTTTGGTGCTGCTGTTAGATTGGTGGCACGACGAATTGTGGGAAACCGTTCCCTTTGCCTGTCTGGATGGATTTGGGTTTAAGTGTGGGTTTTTGTCCAAATGTGTTTAGTTGTTTAGCTGTTTTACTGTGTATCGTCTATTTAGTTGTCCTGATATGAGAAGTTGTTCCTGTTGTCTTACGTCATTTCCTGTGACGTCATTTCCGGGTGAGCTATTCCCAGTGCTAGTTGTGTGACTGCTGTCCTCTTGTTTGGCATTAGCCTTACTACTATTGCTTACTCTAAGGGTTATCTGGGTTAATATTCACATCTAGTACCTTTTATTAGCGAATTCACCACTGTTAAACCGCTTGCTGTTCACTTTTCTCACTTTGCTAAATAAACCACTTCTCTTTACTTAAACACCGCTAGCCTTAGCTTAGAACCTAGTATGGCAACCACCACTCTTTCCGCCTCTCCTCCTCTCTCCTGCCCCATGTGCCATATGTTTAGTGATGATCCTGCCTCCTTTAGTGAAGATAGGGGTAGGTGTGTTAAGTGTAGTCTTGTGTTAGACTTGGAGGCCAGGCTGGAGCAGTTAGAAGCACGGCTCCGCACAGTGGAAGCTAAGCCGGCTAGCCAGGTCGTTACTCGTAGCGCGGGCCGCGCTACCAGGGCTAACTTAGTTAGCACCCCAGCGCCCTCCCAACAGCCGGGAGACAGTCAGGGGTTTGTACCGGTTGGGAGGAAACATAGTGCTAAACGCAAAAACTTAGAGCACCCGAGACTCCACGTTAGTAATAGGTTCTCCCCCCTCAGCGACACACCCGCTGAACACTCAACTCTGGTTATAGGCTCTTCTGAAGTTAGAAACGTGGAGCTCCCAGCGGCTACAGTCAGGTGTTATCCGGGGGCCAGAGTTGGTGACATCGAGGGGAACCTTAGGATGTTAGCTCAGAGTAAGTCCAGGTTCCGTCGAGTCGTGATTCACGCAGGCGGTAATGATGCCCGACGGAGACAGTCAGAGGTGGTTAAGTTAAACGTAACTTCGGTGTGTGAACTGGCTAAGACGATGTCCGACACTGTAATTTTCTCTGGTCCCCTGCCGAACTTAGTCAATGATGAAATGTACAGCCGCTTTTCATCATTTAACCGCTGGCTTTCTAGATGGTGCCCAGAAAACGGCGTTGGTTTTGTGGATAACTGGAGCGCGTTTTGGGGGAAGCCCGGTCTCATGCGGAGAGACGGCGTCCATCCCACCCGGGACGGTGCCGCTCTTCTTTCTAGAAACATTTCTGCTAGCCTTAGTCTGTTAACCTGACAATCCAGAGACGAGACCCGGGCGCAGAGCAGCAGTGTAAAACGCTCCTCTGAGCCTCCCTTAGGGTTAGTGCCGGTGCAAAACCCATGCAGGGAAAGTCAAGCAGGTCCAAGCGTTAGCTTATGTGCTGAAAGACAAATGAAAGGAGCGCGTCATAGAAACCTTAAAGTGACAGACAGCAGTTCTCACAAGCAGAATTATGATGTCATTAAATGCGGTTTATTAAACATTCGATCCATTTCCTCCAAGTCCCTCTTAGTCAACGAGTTAATTACTGATAAGAATCTTAGTCTTTTAGCCTTAACAGAAACTTGGCTCCATCAGGATGACTGTTAGATTGAATGAAGCAACCCCCCCCACTTATACTAACTATCAGAAATCCAGGATTTCAGGGAAAGGAGGTGGTTTGGCAGTAATATCACAGTCTAGCTTACTTCTCAGCCCTAAAGTTAAAAATGCTTATAATTCATTTGAAAGCATCATATTGTCTATAAATCACCCAAACAGGAAAACTCCAAAACCTGTTTTACTCATAATTATTTATCGCCCCCCCGGCCCATATTCAGAATTTTTAACTGAGTTTTCCGACTTCCTATCGACTATTGTCTTAGATTCTGATCAAATTATAATATTAGGGGATTTTAATATTCATGTTGATGACCCCAGTGACTGCCTAGGAAAGGCTTTTGCAGCTTTATTAGATGATGTTGGTTTCACCCAAAGTGTGAATGAACCCACTCACTGTCATAAGCACACCCTGGACCTTGTTCTAACCCATGGGATAGAGATCAACCAGCTGAGTGTCCTTCCTCTTAACCCCATCATTTCTGATCACTTTCTGATTACCTTCCAGCTTACACTGGAACATCCTTCTGCACCAGTGAATAAGAAACAACTTAGAAGAACCTTAACTGACCGTTCTGTGTCTGAGTTTAAACACACAGTTCAGCCAGTACTTAGTGATATTCTGAGAAAATACTCTGAGACCAGCTCCCATATTATCAGTCCTAGTATAAATGACCACTTTGTTAATGATGCCTTACAAGCCCTCAGGAGTACACTCGATGTTGTTGCCCCCTTGAAACCTAAGTTCGTCAGACAAAACCGAGTAGCACCGTGGTTTAACGCTGAAACTCGTTCTCTTAAACGAGAAACCCGTAAGTTGGAAAGAGAATGGCGCCGCTCCGGTTCAGAGCAGTCTCTGGATATCTGGAAACATAGCCTATTAAATTATAAAAAAGCTCTGCGTAGAGCTAGAAGCCAGTACTATTCAACCTTAATATCAGAGAATGGAAACAATCCAAGATTTCTTTTTAGCACTATAGCTAAATTAACTCGCAGTCAGAGCTCAGTAGAACCACATGTTCCTGTTTCTCTCAGCTCTGATGATTTTCTTACATTTTTCGATAGTAAAATCTCAAATATTAGACATAAGTTAAATCAAGTTATTCCTACTATCAGCCCAGAGCAGGCCGAAGCGGTAGAAATGGAGGCATCCATAGAAACCTCTGTAACATTGGACTGCTTCACTGCTGTGGATCAAGCGGAAATAACATCAATTATTACGTCCTCCAAATCCTCAACGTGTCTGTTAGACCCAATTCCCACTAGACTTTTTAAAGAAACTTTTCCCCTAATTAATGATCCCATATTAACAATGATAAATGCCTCTCTGGAAACGGGTTACGTGCCACAGTCTTTTAAATATGCAGTTGTTAAACCTCTTCTGAAAAAGCCCCGTTTGGATCCTAGCAACTTGGCCAACTATAGACCAATATCAATTATTTCTAAAATCCTAGAAAGAGTTGTAGTTAGGCAGTTTTACTGCCACCTACAGGACAACAGCCACTTTGAAGACTTTCAGTCGGGGTTTAGACCTCACCACAGTACGGAAACTGCACTAGTTAGAGTCTCTAATGACTTGTTATTGGCCTCAGAAAAGGGACTACTTTCTATTCTGGTCCTGTTGGACCTCAGTGCTGCCTTTGACACTATCGACCACGGTATTTTACTCCATAGATTAGAGCAGGACATAGGGATCAGAGGATCTGCTCTCCAGTGGTTTAAATCCTATCTGTCTGATAGGTATCAGTTCGTTAATGTAAATGGCCATTCCTCTCAGTGCACTCGAGTCAACTATGGAGTCCCACAGGGCTCAGTCTTGGGGCCGATCCTGTTTACGCTTTATATGTTACCCCTAGGAAACATAATCAGGAAACACAGCATTAATTTTCATTGTTATGCCGACGATACGCAGTTGTATTTATCCATGAAGCCTGACCAGAATGACCAGATAGAGAAACTGAACGCCTGCATCAGTGACATCAAGACCTGGATGACAATTAATTACCTCCTCTTGAACCCAGAAAAAACTGAGGTCATTATACTTGGTCCTAAAAACCTCAGAGATGCTCTGTCTGCTCAGATAGTCTCCCTGGATGGTATAAGTATAGCCCCCAATTCCACAGTTAGAAACCTTGGGGTTTTACTTGACCAGGATTTATCATTTAAGGCTCACATATCTCAGGCATGTAGAACTGCCTTTTTTCACCTGCGGAATATTGCTAAGATCAGAAATATACTTTCTAAGAGTGATGCTGAAAAACTCATCCATGCATTTGTTACGTCGAGGCTGGATTACTGTAACTCCTTGTTAGCAGCGTGTCCTAAGAGTTCCTTAAGAAGTCTCCAGCTTGTTCAGAACGCAGCTGCTAGATTGTTAGCTGGAACCAGCAGAAGAGATCACATCACTCCTGTGTTAGTTTCGCTCCATTGGCTCCCAGTTGATTCTAGAATTAAGTTCAAGATCCTCCTGTTAACCTATAAGGCCTTACATGGAATGGCCCCGTCCTATATTAAGGACCTCATAGTCCCTTACCAACCAATCAGAACACTTCGCTCGCAAAATGCAGGACTGCTTGTGGTTCCTAGAATTAGTAAAAGTACGGTTGGAGGTAGAGCGTTTAGCCACCAAGCCCCTGTCTTATGGAATAAACTCCCAGCTCATGTAAGAGAGGCCGACACAGTTTCTACATTCAAAGCTAGACTGAAAACGTTCCTCTTTGGACAGGCTTATTGTCAGACTAGTTAGTATTCAGAGATTATTTAACTTAATGTTAGTTTGTTTAAATTAAACTTAATAAAAACTATTTCTTTTAAAAGGCTGCTAGAAGTTGAAGCTGGGGTAACTATGGTGCACTGGGGTTCTGTCCTCTTTCCTTTTTTACTTCTACCCTTCCTCTCCTCTATTCTTGATCATAATTTATTATTTAGTTCTCCATGCCTCTGTTTGGTGCAGTGCGATTCATGTATTGTCCCTCTTTTCCTCTCCCCTCCTGGGGAGTGGGAGTGCTTCCAGACTCCAGTTGGCTCATCCGTGCTCCAGTTCCTGACCGTTTACCTCGCCTTTGCTCCTGCTCCTACACCTGGCTGTGGATCCTGCCTCTGGCTCATCTCTGGCTCGTCTCTGCTCTGTGCCTGACCGAGTACCTCGTCTCTGCTCCTGCTCCTACACCTGGCTGTGGTTCCTGTCTCCGGCTCGACTCGCGCCTTTGACTGTCCCCACAACCACGGCTGGATGAAGCTCGTCTGCTGGACTTTTATATATGTAGTTGTAGATTTAGATAAGTTAATTCTTCTCTAAGAGTTCTGGTAAATCGCCTGTCCGTCCTGGGGGAGGATCCCTCCTTCATGTGGGCACCCCTGAGGTTTCTTCGTTTTTTCCGGAATCCGGTTTTTTGGGAGTTTTTCCTTACCGCGAAGGGGGGTCTAAGGGCAGGGATGCCAGTATAGCTTAGTCAGTTTGTTAGTTCATTTTAGAATTTTTCTATTGAACTCTTTGTATTCGTGATCCTTTTGATTTCATGTTTTACTTCGAAGCCCATCGAGACGACTGTTGTTGTGATTTTGGGCTATACAAATAAAATTGAATTGAATTGAATTGAATTGAATATGTTTAATTCTTTCTGCACCATGAGTGAGAGGGAGGGAGAGGATGATGAGTTTATTTAGCACCACTAGTGTTGTTCACTGTGACAAGAGCTGAAGCTAAAGTTTGACTCATAAAAAATTACTGTAAACTAAGTAAACAAAGTCTGAATGACAGGACTAATCTCTGACTTTCTTTCTTTCTTAATGTGCCTTATAGTTCGGTTCTCCTTATATTTGGCATAAATTCCAAAACACACTATTCTTTGACTGTGCGTCTTTTATTCCGGGGCGCTCTATAGTGCGGAAAAAAAACGGTACAGAACAATTTCTTCTCTATTAGTTCTGCATATGCCTTCACTTTGTGTTTTTTTTGAAGAGTTTGGAGCAATAAAAGTCCAGCAGTGAGTTAGAAGAGAGATTAAGTAAAGTCACGGGGTAAACAGACCTCCAACACAGTGTGCCAAAGGGTTCGAGGTAGGAGGCACTGACTTACATGCATTAAGCCATGCAGTAATGGGAAATGATGGGGTCCTGGCTTTCACGTGGATGGTCACACTAAGTCTGCATGGAAAAGGGATGAAAGGGAGGTGGGGAGAGGAGGGTGGTGCAGATTATCGCTCAGATCAAAGCCGTTTTGTAAAAGATTTGGCTTCAGAAGTGGAGAAGGGAACAGGGGTGGACTGTTGAGAGAAGAATGGAGATGTAATGATACTACAAACTGTGTAAGAAAGTTAAAGGCCAACAGTTAAACCAGAATCCCAATCCTCTACTTTTTCATTCATCAACAATTTTCGGAATCCACTAACAGTTTCTTTCAACAGGTACCAGCCCTGACAGACGATGATCCCTCTGCTTCAAAACCACTTTCACTTTTGCAGATTCTGCCACACTTTCCTCTCTGTTTGCTTACCCTTTGATATTTTGGCTTGACCTCTAAGAGAATGACATGATAATAGTTTTTCCCCGCACAGCTCAGATAGCAGAATCAAGCCTTAGCCAGCAGAGCTCCCCCTCACTCAGGGGGGTCACATTTAGCACAGCTCAGCACTTGTAAAGACTAAGGGACAACCGATATAGCTGCAGAGAAAAGAGTGGTGGAAGTTGGGTAAGACACATGGATAGACAGAATACGACAGGAGTAGCCCTGTTGTCTTTTAAAGTCTTCATTGGTTTCCTCTTCAATTACACTATATTGACTCAGCACAATGTTTGCCCCTAAGGATTAAGGCCAAACTAATGAAAAACATTCCGAATGTAAACTAGCAAACTAAGTGCGTATCATAAGAAAGCACATTTCAGCATCTATTTGTTGTATCCTGACAGTTTCAAATGTGGGAAAATCATTATGGGCTGGAATGTTGAGACCTTCCTCCCTGTAACAAAAGGCTACTTCTTACAGTATAAGCAAGGCAGCAAAGGAGACCAGTTTCACTAATGGAAACTATGGAGCAACAACATGTGCTTGTAAATTTCACATCTCAAACACATTGCTCCCTAAGGGGTCAGTCAAAACAGACCTGTCAAGCCATGTTAGCAACCAACTACAGACATGCAAAAGGGCCATACAGGCAGCAGCCAAGCAAAACTTCACAGACTCGTTGGACAGTTTTTGGTCTGACAAAGTGTTTCCCTTTCAATGTGCCACCCTTTCCAATGTCAGTTCAACTCTCCACTTTAAGATGTTTTTTATTCATCTCCTAACAACCTCTGTCTGCATTTTCTCCAGCACATCCTGACATTGCCTTATTGATCATTTGTCCCAGATGCCTTGAGCTCTAAAAACAATGTGTGCAATATTCTGGTCAGGAGTAAAAACCAAGAAACCATTGGCAATTGTCTGTTAAACCACAGTGATCTGTCTTCTTTTGCCTCAGGCTTTTAATCTTTGGTCTTTCTCTTTTTAATTTGACTACAATTACTCCCCACTCTGGGGTTTTAAGACTTTTGTTAAACTCTTTCTTTTGACATGCTTCTGCATCTCAGGAATGCACATTCTTCATTGTGCTTTTTTTTCTCCCCGTCTGAGCTTTGGTAGCAATTTACTCTCCGTTACTTTACAGACAAGGCGTATCCAGTTTGTTTTTAGATCCCTTCTGCCACCGTCCACTCTCATTTTGGTTTCTGACTGTGGAGGAAAATCCAAAAATATTTACAGTGGATTCTTGTTTTATTTAAGGATGCCTTCTGTTCCCTGTCCACCATATTTATTTAGCAGAGATGCACCACTCAGGGGAAAAGTAAGATGGTCGGAGTAGTCATTCATTAGCACACTCATTGTCATTGTCCTCACGAAGACATGTGACACATTTGTCATTTTCCAACATCATACAAGCAACTGGGATGGACATTTAAGACTGTTGGGTATATAAACTGCAGTAAGCCTAACAGAAAAAGAGATTTTGTTGTAGTTTTCAGATTGACCACAAGCAAAACCCGACTTAATTATTTTCTTCCTAAAAAAAACAACACACAACAAAAACCATGTAAGCAACAGATGTTAGGGATGAACAGAGTTGTGCTCAATGAATTTAGATTCCTTGATCTACATATATGTTACTGTAGTCTAGTTTTGTCCTGAAATCCTGAATAAAAAGGCTGCTTAATCAAAAATGTTCCCGTCATTAAAGACCTACTCTGAGGAACATCATGCTTTAACATGTTCTTGTGAAATTCTTCTGATGATGGAGGGCATGTATACAGAAAATTAATTTTGAAGTTGCATTTGCAAATCTCATATTAAATAGCTTCAATATGAAATGCTGTTTTTGTTGCATCAGTAATGTTAGATTGGGGGTATTAGGAGCTGTAAGCAAGCAGGAGAACAGTGTTCTAAGAAGCTTTTGATTTCAGTGTCACGATAACATCTAATTTCTTCTTCGATACTAATAAATGAGTCAAAAGTCTTTACATTTATAGTTTAAGAGCAACCTATTTAAAAAAACATGGCAAAACTGATGTCAGCACTAATATATATTTTTCTGTGATGTCATATGACTTTAGTGGTCAAACCTAGTGCCAAAAAAAAACTTTAAAGCAAGAAAAATCCATATAAGATGTCCCTCTTTACTGAGACTGCCAATATATTTTTTTTGTCCCACATCTTCTTGCTCCTCCTTTCCAGTGTCTCAGTCCTTGAATTAGAGCCAGCCTCTGCTTTCTTTGTTCTCCACTAGGTGTGGTCGATGACAGACGGCTAGGGGGTTGTAAACCCAGCAAGCTCTGACAATGCTTGAGTGATCTGCTCCACAGCTTTCTGTGAATCATGCTAAAAACACTCAGAAAAATATACCTGCAAATGAACCACTGATGTGGTAAAAGACTACAAAACCATTTACCACCAGAATGTTCTGTAAGGAGCAAATATGGTCACAAACTTAGAGCACATCTGAAAATCACATGCAGGGCACAATTTTACATCTTTGGAATAATGTTTAATGACACATCATATTTAGAGAGTAAAGATAAAGATCCAGCTTCATCTTCGAATACTGTCGTGTGTTTCACCAAAGCAGCAAAACTGAACTTGCCACTACTCAGTGTCTAGTTCAGAAAAGCGATTTCGTCGAACAGCAAAATCAGCAAAATCAGAATAAGCGGTTTTTAAGAAGAAAATGAAAAAGCATTTTGAAGTATTGATTTTTCATTTTAATTTTGAGTCATTTGATGCAGTTACATTTTGAAAATGAAAAAGTATTTCTGTTAATCAATTTTAATTGTCAAATTAGACATTTCTAAATGAATTTTGCTACACATTTACCAGAGAACTTTTTGAAAATGAAATGTAAAATTTTCATTATCATTTTAATTAAGTGACAGAATAAACGGTGTTGAAGAAGACATAGAAAAAGCATTTTGGCGGATTGCTTTTTCATTTTAATTTTGGGTCAAAAAATGCAGCTTTATTTTGAAAATGAAAAAGCATTTCTGGTTTAAATTATTTTTTTTATTGACTATGCGACAGAATCGCTTCCATAAAACAGTCCAGAAAGACTATTGATCAATGCATTACCAGGACATAGTGCCATAAAAAATGTTTCTATTTGATAAACTCACTAAAATCCATGAAGCTCAATGCAGCAACAAGTTATTCCAGTTTAATACTAAAGCCCCTTTGATTACCCCTGGGTTCAATTCTCCCCATTCCTCTGGCAGAGGGGTTAAGTGTTGGATGAAGAGAGAGACTTGTCAGCGATGCCTGCATCATGTCCCACAGCAGAGGCTTTGTGAGCTTCATTACAGTCTGTAGCTGCAGTAAACACGGCTCCGAGCCACGTGTATCAGCAGACTTCCCAGGCAACCTAACCAGAGTGACCGAGTCAGGGAGTAAAGTCTGCTTTACTGCCTTCATTTTTTTTAACAAAGATGAAATGCAACTGAAATGAGATTGTGTGTACAAGAATCTTTTTTTTTCATTCCTCCTACCCAGGCTTTACCTAAGTATAAATTCAACATTATAAAGCCCGACTTTCAACTTCTTCACTGTTTCCTGACAGAGTCTTTTGAGGGACTACTTAAGACAGGAGACTGTGTAAGGACTGAAGCAGGAAATGATGCGACAAACCAGGAAGTGGCCACTATTGTTAGGAGTAAACGGAAGCTCTGTTGGGAACGATATGCTCGAGAGCGAGACATCTGTGCTCTAATCACACAAGAATAAGAAGAGAGACATCCTACAAATTGTGGACACAGATTTCTAGTCTCTTACTCTTTAAGGAAGACTAATTTTTATTAAAGACCCTCTCCGATGAAAGTTGTGGTTTTTTAACATGTTCTTGTGGCATTTTTCTGATGAGAAAGGACATATATAAAGAAAATTAAGAAGAAATGGCATTTTTGAATATTTCTGTATTCAAATTGTTGTGAATCAGGAGCAGAGGAAAAAAAGCTGTTGGCAAAAGCTTGTAGGTGTGACATAGAAGCTACTGGCATCTGGCTCAAAACTGTGTTGTCCTAGAAGACGACACAATTTTTTTTATTTGAGCAAAAATGGCAAAATCAGAATTAAAAGACGACTGGGAACACTTTTAAAATGCATCATTAAATTTTTGTATTGGGACTTTAGGTAAAAGTTGTTGTCTGCTTTTTGTCCAGGTCTATGCAATACTATTTTTACATACCGTTGATGATAAAAGACCAAGTTTGCCCACACGTTTTCACACTTTTTTGAACATGGAAAGTGCAAAAATACAAGTGTGATCTAAAATAATAACAATAACAATAATAATAATAAATGCACATGCAAGACCAGTAGTAACTCTGGTCTTGCTGTATGCTGACATGCATTCTTCCCCATCACACATCTAATTACAAGAGTTTTTTTTGCAGCTTTGCCCCAGGAGAAGAGCATCTCTGTAATCTGGCACACACTCCACCTCCTTCCTCCTGCTATGCTCATAAAGCCATTGGGGTCAAAACTCATTTTTGCGTTTACAAATCCATCTCACTTCATATCAACATCCCTGTTTCTCTTACAAATAAAGAGGCTGGCATTTGGAAAATAGCATGAAACCCCTGATCAGAGCAGGCAAGGCGCCGTGCTCTGTTTGTGTCTTCCTCTCTGGCTCTCCTTTACTGTAACACCAGACCAGTCTCACTTTGAGCAAAAAGAAGATTCTTGTCAATCATAACATGGATGCAGTTCTTCTGCGATTTGACTATATATCTAAGAGAACAGCCAACGCTGACAGCCAGACGGTATGAGGCGTCACGCATTACTATGAAAACCAATCTTGACCAGCCATGACCAAAGCTTTTAAAAACAATGAAGAAGAAAAGCTTTACAGACGGAGGCTGAGATGAAATGGTCCTTTCATTGGTTCATTACAGGAGCGGGCTCACTGGAGGCCACATCTGGATTACTCATACCACTGTAATCAAACAGCGAGCCACAAGTGCAAGTTGTTCAGAAGAAAAAAAGAAGGCTGGAGGCCAGGAAGAGCTTTGCATGTGCCATTTTTGAGTGTCATCTTTTTCACATTTAGACTCTTTTTTTCGTTTAAAAGGTTTATAGTACAACACATTAAGGCTGTTTAGTTCAAAAGGGCTCAACGTAATGTAAATCTTGTGCTTAAACTAAAAAAAAGAAAAGAAAAGATGCTTAGAAATAAAGTTTTCCATGGTTTCCATGCCCTTCTTGATCTTCTTACTAGAGAGAATTGTAAAGGTGGTAGACAAAACATAGCTGATGTTTGCTTGTATATTTTTCTACAGTGAGTTACTTAACACATCTAGAAACCATGTGTTTGCTGTGGTAATGATGCATAGAACAATATATTGCAGCCTGTTGCTCCAGCTCACATTCCTGCTTTACAGTGACTAAATGGATGTTTATTTGAGGACTGGTCCCCTAAATGATACTAAATGTTCACATCAAAGATCTCAGATAACCAGATGCTTTGGAATTTTAGGCACGACCAGCATGTCTATAACATTAACTCTCATCCTGTAACTCTGTTGATAACATGAATATGGAAAGTGAAAAATCTAATGAGTAAATCAGCTGAAACTTTTTTGGACAAGAATTTGCAGTGTCCTTTGTTAACATGCCAACATCGAATGTGTACTCTTAACTTTCTGAAAAGAAATATTTTTCTGTAACCACCTAGACGGTAAACAGCCGACATGAAATGAAGTAGAAAGATGCAGTCACATTATGCTTTTAGAAAAAAATCACATTTCTGGACTTCAAGGCATTTATATGAATGTTCCAAGTCACAACCAGAAAACTAAGTTATATGACAGCTTGGAACTACATCGCCCTGATGTTTAGAACAGTATGCCATTCATCAGGTTCTCTGACATCAAAGATCAGAATAAAATTACCCAGTAACTCCTAACTGTCTCTTTTACTAACTTGACGCCAAGCAGTGCCACAGAAGAGTTTCGAAGCAGCGGCATGGATTTCAAAAATGACTCACTAAAAGAGGTGTTTGAAATTGAGTGGCTCCATCCACTTCACAGTTAATGATTTCCAGATTGGTTAAGTTCAGAGAGATGCAGAATAACTGTATTTATTGACTTTCCAAGCTCGTAAACACCAAAATTTGTATGAAAATGGAATAAAGCAGACTCAACTCATTGCTAGTGGGTATAAACATTCAGAGCTGGTGCTTTGATGCCTTGTGCCTGGTTTTAGAGGGGTGGTCTCTCTCTAAGATCCCCTCTTTGCTGGCACACGATCAATAGACCAGGAAGTACTAAAGGACTGTGAATACATGCACATAAAATATTAAAGCAGTATAAACCTTATGGATCAAAGAAAAAATTGTGCAGTAAAGCATGGACGTCAAAGAGGATGAGGACAGAAGTAAGAGCCGAGCCGCATTATAAACTTCTGTCAGTCACATTAAGACAAGCTTTTAGGCTAAGTGGCAAGAGAGCCAAAGAGGGGAGATCCAACTAGTCACTTTAACTTTTATCTTTGCTGTAGCAAAATACTGCTGTTTTTTTTAGCAGCAGATAATATTTATCTTTTCATTGGTAATACTTACTTTTCTCGTAGGCAGGCACTAGTAAATTGACAGTAAAGTAGACATAAAAAACGGCTCAATTCGGATTCAGTGCCTAATGCTTACCTGTAAACTATGACAGCTTTAAAGCCCCACTCTGTTGAAAATTGTGTTTTTGCTGTTTTTAACACACTCTTGTGGCATTTTCTTTTGCTGATGGAGGTCATAAATAAAGAAAATTAAGCTTATAATCGCATTTCTGAGCACACTAATAAACATCCCTCTTATCCAGTTTCCTCACGATTTGAATGTTCATGCATGATCGAGACAAATCCAAACATGAGTAACAGTGCACTCATATAAAGAGAGTTTAAGCTTTAGTTAACTCAAGAGCTGACTTTAAGTACATGTGACTTTCAAATAACAAGTGGAAGTTAGACTAAGAATCGACATGACAGGCCTTATTTGTGATCTCTACACAGTAGGAAGCTTCACAAGGGGAGATGACAACGTGTATCATTTTATTTGTAGTTGGAGCGGTCAGAAATGTCACAGTAGCCTCAACACAAGTAGATCATTCTGAGCCGTCAGACAGAACATAAATAACTTCTCAAAGCTAATCATGAACATAACTTCCTCGCATAAACGTTTTCCCCTTTAATCTGGAGATTTGAAGGTAAGAAGGAGCTTTTTAAAAAAAAAGAAAAAATGTCCTCACTTTCCACATGGACTGATCTGTTGCAACAACCCTCTTAACCTGCACAACCCTGTGACAACCCACAGCAGGAGAAGAGAAACCAAAGCATATGTTCATATTCTGAAAGAATGCGAGACCACTTGTCCAACATGAAAAAAAGCCTTACATTAGCTGTGAATCTTCTGTTCTAGGCTGCACTTTCAGTCACCTCTGCAGCCTTCCGTGTGCTGTAAATTCATCTTCCCTTTTTTTCAAAGCTCCTTTCTTTTATGGTAAATTGAACGATGTGCAAATGCAGAAATGATTGTTTGCAGTTAGAGCAGGTCTGTATTCATAATAGTGAGAGATCAAGCAAAAGCAAACATTTAACTTTTAGTTTCTATAAAAAACTAACATCATTTTTAATTAGGGCATATCATAATTTTCCATCTTTAATCAGCATATCTGTTCACCTGCAGGTTTTTACATTTTGAAAAAAAAAATGTTCCTTTGTCTGAGCAAAATGGGGAACCGCACACAAGTTTGAAGAAAAAGTGCTTAATTCTGCCCTCCATGAACCACCATCTTATCTTGATTTGAGTGCTTGAGTAATACTAGGGGATTTAACGTTAGGTTAGACTGGTAACAGGCGAGACTAAGAATGGTTTAAATTGAACAAAAATAAACAAATAAAAGCAAGGTCTGCATCGTCAGTCTGAGTGATATCACTGGGGCTATACCCAGGAGCCATACCCCAACACCGGGGCCTCTTCTCATGGGACCCTGGGGCCTAAGGACCAAAAGAGCCACTTGCCATGTGATTTAGGAGGCAGTCAATGGTAAGTGAATCGAGGCTCCAATCCATGAAAAAGGACTTTAACCATCAGGAAAGGGCCTGTGCTTGTGGTAGAGGGTTGTGTCCCTTCACCTTTGGCCACGGGACGGTTATCGTATTTAGGTTTATCTTTACAGGCTAAACAATTTGATGGGTGGATAGATGGATGAAAGGAGTTAATTCTTTCCTCTTTTTCATAAAATGAGCTTTTGAAAAACCACAACACTTAATGATAAGACTAAACTAAAGTTGCAAACCGAGAAATGGATTGGACTTAAAGTCCAAACTTCCGGGAATTTCCTTCAGACTGAAATTCAATCCCAATGCTTAATTTGTCTTTTTTTCCTCATCTTTGTACTTTTTCTGAGATTGACAGGGCTGACAGATGGCTTAAGGTCCCAAATCAGCACCTTGCGTGTAGACAGAGGCCCCAGACCCTACAATTTACTAAAGTCTCTGTTCCAGGCTTTAACCCAACAACACAGATGAATAAAACAGACACACAATTAGATATTTGTATGCAACTGCAAATACTTCTCTCAAGGAAGAGAGAAGGTATGAGGGAGACAACTGACATAAAACTCTGGTTTTAGTTTTAGGTTTACACTAATCTGAAAAAGTGATCAGTCTTTTTCTTTTCCTCTTCTTTATCCCTTCTTCTGCCCTCCAGGTTATTCCAGCACTTTGTTGCTGCACATTCAGACCCGTCATTAGATTAATTTCCTCAAGTCACCCCAGAGTAAGTCAGAATTAAACTGTATGCCAGATGGAGACTACTAGCTGCAGTGCTGAGATCATTGTTGATAATTCACTTTTTCCCACCACTCAATAATTGAGCAGAAACACAGGGGTGATAGAACATGTGGGAGTGTTCAATGCAGAGTGAGACAAAAGAAAAAGGAAAACAATTTTTTTCATTTGAAAAGGGCAGGTTTACTTCTAATGCTATGTTCACGCCGACTAGTTGCACGTCCATGAATAAAAAAGGGACATCCATACGTCGCTGCAAAATCAGAGTCCCTGATTGGTCAAAGTTTGACCAAGTTCAACTGTTAACGCACGTTCAAGGGTTACGCGTTTTGTTCGTACTTAAAATATTTACAGCTTGGCATAAAGGCGAGAGCTTTGAAGTCCGAAACACGCATTTACAAAGACTTCATTGGAGGTGGCTGCTTGAACACATGTTGCCGAGGACGGTGTGAATGTAGCTTAATTGTGAATGTTTTTATCTTTGTAAAATTGACAAGAATTTTACAGAAAAACTTGCTACTAACAACTTCTGTAACTTTATTAGTTTACTTTGAGTAAACTAAGAACCTGAGGGTTTTAAGGACTGCCTTGTGCAATTATCTGTAACTGATCAGCACAATGGAGCAAGATTAAGCAGAGTTATTGACATTAAAAACACGGAGGGGTGGGCTACATGAGATTTTGACTTAACCTCAGACACTCCGGGCAGAAATGCTACAGAGCCACATGTACGCTCATGTAGTCTCACATATAAACACATTCCGTACAGGTTACAGTGATGAATTGCACGTCTAGCTTCAGGAACAGGTAGAAAACAGCAGACTAAGGAAGAGATAAAACAGGAAAAAGAGCAGATCCTGGTTTGCAGAAAGAGTTAGGACCATTTAAAACCTGACCACAGTAAATCACTGTAATAGTTCTCTTTGAAAATTCTCATAAGAGTGGACCAACCGAGGGATACTGCTGGCCAACTAAATAGCCCAGATTAAATCTCTACAGTTTGACCATAAATGAACGTCTCTGTTTCCATAGGTCTTCCATGGCCTGTGTCTCACATTACCTCCATCACAACTTTGTGGTCTACCGGCTGACAAACTCCAACTCCTGAACCTGACTCCTGTCTCCTATAGGTGCCAGTGAGCCTGAGCTCAGGACTCTCAAATCTGGGGAACAGGCACTAACGGGGCCACAAAGGGTTCAAGTTTGTTTGTTACATATACAAATTGAAGAAATTTCTAAAAAATTATAGAACACTTCATTGTTGTTACAATAAAAATGTATTTAATTAAAGCTATAGTAATGTTCTGTTTACCACAGACGGATAATTTAAAAATGTAGATATTTGCTATTGAGATTAAAAAAATTGAAGAGAAAAGTTTATAATTACATTTAAACATGGAACATATAAACATGTTTGCTTACATACAAAATTATTAAATTATTTAATAAATGTATTAATTTTATGTATCTTATTTCAGCTTTTATTCCCTTTTTAAAAAATATCTTCTAATATTCATTCGTTTTTTTATTGTTTTAAGGTTAAGCTTTGTCACCTATTCTTCGACTTTAGTGAATTTTCAACTTTATATTTTCTAAACTTTATTTTAGTTAAGACTTTTTTTTAATTCAAGTTTATTTCTAAGATGCCCCAGCATGACCACATTCAAACAAAGTGCCATTAAAAGCTCATAAGCAAAAACTGAAAGGTTACAAAATCGTTTTTTTTTTACATCTCTTTTGTTTTAAAATCTTAAACTTCATATCCAAACAGAAATTAACTTTTGCACACTTAACCTGTCAGGTGTCAAGAACTTTTTAAGTCAATTATAATGGGATCACATAACTTAGTCACTTTGTTTACAGCAGCACAGGTCAGCATCTCTGCCTCTTTGGGTCGAACTGGCAGCTCCTAAATGTCATTCAAAGCAGTCAGCCCTCCTGTCCTTTCTATATTTTGTGTCACAAATAATGGAATACATTGATGTTTGTTCAGCATGAATCTGAATTTGGATGGAAGTTTCAGTTAAACCCCAAGAGTGGAAATGTCACCTGTAATCCTGTCACAGGTGTTGAGACATAAAAGCACTTCTGTCTCTCCCACCTGAAGAACATCAGCACATCTGACACACTCATCCTGTTACATCCAGCTGAGAACAACAGCTGGCTTAGAGTGGAAAAGAAGAAAAAAAAACATCCTTTTTTACTCTGCTTTAAAAGGAGGGAGACACTGATGGTGAAAGCAGGCACGTTTGCAGCCCTTATCCGAAATTTGGAGGCCTACTTCCCCATCATTCAGGGAAGTCTGAAATCCAGACAATAGAAGTCTGAACTGTGGATGTTGGGTTTTATTGTTCATTCACTTCATAAGCCAGCTTTCAGCTGTAAAAATGAATGTGTGCTTGTTTTATATGTCTACTTTGACGAAGGTGGACGCTGAATGAGTGTGATTGTCCCAAGCTTCAGCATTCACAAGCCGTTATCCATGTGCACAGCTGTGTGAACAGACGTCAGCAGCAAAGAAGGTGCAAAGTAACAGCCTACATAAAGATGAGTGAATGAGAGATTTATTGGGTGTACAATTGCGAAAGCTTACCTCTATCTTGGCTGTTGTTGACCTTTTGTTTGATGTCCGGCATGTGTATTGGTGTGTTAAAGTGGACGATGTGCAATGGACCAGCATCAATGGAACACTCAGCACTCTAGCTCAATACAGACCACCAGCAATGCAGTAACCTTATATTTCAAGATATTGAGGCAGAAAGGTCATAAAAATGGGTTTATGGACAAATATGAACCTCTATGCCAAGCCAACTTTATGCCTGTCCATCCCATGTTCATTTGTCTTTTGGTTTTTCATTATTTATTTATGTGGATGTCCGAGAGCAAGATTTCTTTTCACAGACATTTATTCTATAAACGGATATGAACACTTGTTTAATACCTTAGTCACAACTGTCCTTATGGGTGGGTACGGACTGTCTGCGGGCAAAAAATGGGTAAACCTGTACAAGGAACATAGGTGGCCCATACAAAATTTTATGATAATAATAGATCACTCGGTGAGGCCGTAGTGTTAAAATGTTCATTCCCCTTTTTATCTATGGGCATGCTGCGGGCAACATGACCTGTCGAACACCTAAACAACACATAAGGGTAATTAAGGATGAACTGAGATGCAGACGCCGGCGTGTCGTTTAGATTTTTTCAACCCCCAAAGCCTGAGCAAAGTGTCAGTTAGTGCTACTCAAGTGATAAATGCGCAGCCTGACTGTGAATTAAGAAATTATACAATCATAGAATACGTAAGTGCCCATAGGACATGCGTGGATGATGCAAACACAAACTACACATGCGTGTAACATTTACATGCAGCCAGTAAGAAGCCAGGACACGCACCTTACTAATGACTAGAGAGCAGTGTTAGGGTACCGTAAAACAGCATCACCCGTATTTCATAAGTGCATGCAAGTAACAATATATGTCCCTTAAGGTGGTTCCTCAATGTAACTGCAAGACACACCTGCTCTCCCATCAAGGTGCAGCTGCACCCTCCATGGGCATGAAAACCCAAAAGCCAGCAGCATCGATATGGTTCCTCTGCATCGGTACTAAGGCTTTAGTCACATGCTCCATAGGCTTAAATTATTTTCTGAAAAAACATTACCATCAATTTATCTCTAGACTAACAGCTCAGTGTACCATATTTAAGTTTTTGGGCAAATGCTTTCTGTGGAATTTCTTGCTAATTTTTTAAAAGTCAAAAGAAAAAAGACAGGAAAAGCTCAAATGTGCAGCAAGACATCCACAGAGCTCTACTAGATTATGCCTTTAATCTAGTTTTGTCTCATTGAAAAACCTGAAATTTAGATAAAGTTATCTCGTTGTCAATATGCTGTTAAGTGTCAAACTAGTAGAGACAGATTTCATTTCTAAATCCTGTTGTGTCACATTCACCATGACAATAATTAAGCTAAATTATCCTTAATAAGATTCTTTGCAACATTTATCAAAAGAAAGCAGAAAGAAGAGCTGCTGTGGTGTGAGATTATGCATAATGCAGTGTATAGAGCTGGATGATTCATGGATGTGAATACAGGGTTTACTTCAAGTCGGCAGCTGGAATCTATTGAAGTGTGAGCATAAAGGTTTGTTAAAATAATAAATAATTGCTCACAAAGTAGAGAAGGCATCACTTCCTTACTGGGGTTCTTTATTTTGCAAGAGCAGTCCACCCTCCTCCTTTTCCTCCTCCTTTGCATTTCACAGACCCGGCTGGGATGGATGAGGCTTTTTTTTTTTTCTTCTTGTGGCATCTGGGCTTAGAAATGCACACATAAACGCATGCGGACGCACATAAACACAGGCATGTCTTATGATGGACATGTTTATGAGCGCTACACGTGCTTAAGCACACACATGAGCAAGACATTTCGGCAGCCTGTGTGGTGATTGTTTCCAGATGGGGGGCTGGGGGGAGGGGGCTAGGGGGGGGGGTCATCAATCCCGCCTCACTTTGACACACAAAACGCCGGCACTAACCTTTTTTTCTTCCCCTCCGCCTCCCCTTATTGTTTGTGTGTGGATGCACATTTGTAAGAGAGAAGAGAGATTTTTCATGCGTTTTGGGGGAAGGGGGCTCGTGCCTTAATGGAAGGGGGATCTGCCCCTTCTTCCTTCATTGGATGAGCTGGCAGCTGGCACATGCATGTCCCATTCAAAGACAGACATGTTTAATTTGACAATTATGAAAACAAAGAACTCCTCTTCTAGTCACAGCTTGGTGCTCTGTGCACACGTGTGTGTGTGTGTTAATGTATGTGGGTGTACTTATCTAAATTCTTCCCTGAAAAGGACACAGCCTGAAGATCTAAACCAAACACAGGCTGTGAGTTCAGGTTTTAAATAATGAAAAAAAAAATACATACAAACATAACACAACAAATTATAAATTTTTGTAAACGTATTTGCCACCCAGTGTGGCTCACATACGGTTCATTTCCATTTACTGAAAGCACTACTATCTCAGTTTACCTCTAAGCTGCAGAAGACCACAAGACTTTAAATGTAGCACAAATAAATCCTTCACACAGTGTTCTTTTACCGCTGGCTGAGTATTGTTAACCTCATATTATGTCACACCTCAAGTGTTGGGAAAGCAGTTGAGGTCTTACTTATGCACACAGTTAAACTATCTAGAAAGTGCACATGAATTGATGCCATGAATAATGTGCATGAGTCCAAATGAGGCATATGTTTTTCCCGCAGAGGGAAAACTAGGTTTCCGTCTGTTTCTTAAGATTTAAAATAATGTTAACTTTAGGAATACTCACATCTTACCAAATTAAAGGTAATTGGTATCTTTTAAATGCGTGTTACATGTGTGCTTTTTTTTGGCAGAAGAACTGAGTTTCTGTCTTTAAAGACCCACTCCTATTAAAATCGTAATTTTGGGTGTTTCTAAGATGTTCTTCTGACATTTTTCTGATGATGGAGCACATATTTAAAGAAAGTTAAGCATTTCTAGATATTTTTTTTTTTCAAATGAATCAAACGAATGCAGTTGGAACAAAATTGTATTTGTTATGTAGAAAATATGATGGCCGAGCCAAATGTTCCCTGCTCCGCTCCATTCTGATGCATCCACTTGTAGATGACTAGATCTATGTACGTTTTCCTCGTCAGATCTGGCATCTGGTACAAAACTGAAAAGCTCCAAGATTTCTTGCCACTTTATTGCACCACTTGTGTTAGGTTAACGTGTCAACAGATGGATGACGGGAAGGGGATGCGGGGTTTCTCCACGCTCCAACCACAAATCACAGGCACACTTCTACTTAACTACTGCCACTATGAAGAAACTCTGTCCTAGAAAATGACACAGTTTTTTAAATTGGCTTAAAACATCATAATCATAATTAAAAGACCACTAAGAACGCTAATTTGTGGCCAAAGTAGTAATTTGCAGGGAGAAGGGGACTAATTTGGCCACAAAACCCTTTATTTTCTGTTTGGAATTGACAATTTTCGCTACAATTTTGGATCAATAAGCCTACAAATTTAATTTCAGAGGATTCAGTTGCAAACCCACTCATAATTCTATCAACTCCCCATCTCAGTAGCCCTGATTCCTGTTACTATGGTTACAAATGAGCGATGCTTGCAACTCTTTAGAAAACCACAGCGCTCCCCCCACCACCACACACATCTTCTAAGGATGTTATCTGTATGACGTGCCGCCAGTCCCCACTTACATGGGTGTTAATATGGAGAAGACCCTTGGGAGGCATGTTCTTCACTGCGTCCAGATAAAACGTAATAACAACTCTCCCTGTGACCCTCGTGAAAAAATATATTTAATGGCTCTGATCTAAATAGCAAGGACAATTTGAGTCTCTCTCATTGGAGCTATTCTCATGAAATCAATGATATTAATCATTAGGATAATATTTTAATGAAAATGGAACACTAACAGCAATGAGAGTTCACCATGTTTGAATAATTGCTGTGCTGCACTATACCTGCCGCAGTTTCCTCTCCCTGTCTGCCCCACATGCATTTCCCTACAGCACTGGCATACATTTTTCATCAACCTAAATATGAATGTGAAGCAGGTATACATAAGGGAAGCTGTCTGCGCCAAGGGCACACCAAGACAGAGGTGAACTCCTGCACATACACACACATGCACACACACATTAAAGATTAGTGGTGATGAATTGGCTTGGCCCCACCTCCCCATGTCCTTCCCTCTACTCTCACGTTGTCATGGTAACCATCAGCACCTTCACAACCTCCCATCTTCATGCTACTACAGCAGCCATCCTTTTCATCAGTCTTGTACCCTCACTTCATGCCTGAAATTTGCTGAGCTGTGATCTTCCGTCTGCCTTTTATATTGTTTATAAAATATTGATGCGTCAATCTCAAATGCCTAATATTATGATTTAGCTGTGCACTAGGGTATAATTTTAAAGAAAAGTATGCAAAGTTGCTTTAGTTTGTTTGATTGGGAAGCAGACCTTTAGTAAGCACATAAAAGAGGCTCTTTTGATCGTGACATGATGCCATGCGGCAGCACTGATTGGCTTACTAATCCCTCCATGTATTTGCCCCGCAGGGTCAGACTGCATGTTTCACTGAAACTGCACAGTTTCAAAATCATCAGATTCATTTCTAATTCCCCAAACGGGACATGCTAAAGCAGCTCAGTTTAGCCCAAAACAAGCAAAAAACATGAAAAAACTGAACAAAATAGAAAATTCTGCCAGTCCTCTGCCATGCATAAAAAGGAAATATGTATTTTTAAAAGGAAAGCTCACCTTTGAGTTTAACATCAAAAAAAATTTCAGGCTGTTTTTAAACAATAGTGAAGTAAAAAAATACAGACCTTTGCACTTGCCTTTGTCTCACACACCAAATACTAATTTAAATCCATTTGGATCAAATCCTGCAACTTACCATTGTTCCACCATTATGTACAAAAGATTTATTGAAGTACACTTTACAACAAACATTATTCACAAACTAACAAGCTTCATCTGTTCTGTAGCTTCTGTGATCTTAGTTTCTTCATTTGTGCAACTTCAAAGAGCCATTCTTTAGATAAAAGTCTGGATAGAAGAAAGTACCCTTGAATGGATTCACTTTGAGCCTCATATCCGACAACAGAGCAGCAGTTCTGGCACTCTTACAGTCTTGCAATCAAGCTTTTCCTCTAGCAATTGCCCTTTAGAGTGCATTAAATTCTTTACCACCAAGAATTGAGCTTTAACCAGCGTCCCCCTATCTACATGTTGATGGAAACAATTGTTTGTCAGGATACAGTTTGAATGAAACAGATTTGTAACCTGCTGGATAAGAAAAATTTCAGAGCTCCAAATCTAAAATGGACAGACTAAGAAAGAAACTGCCTACAAGAGTCATGTCTAAAGGAAAGGGATTTTTTAAACTTCTACAAAGACTGATAAAAAATCAATTAGATCAACTTTTAATATTTCATATATTTTTGCATTTTATATATAGCTAGTTCAAGTATTTTTTCGTGTATTTTCTATGACAGGAAAAATTACGGTTTGTAGTCCTTCGACTATCTTTTAATCTGATTTGGAAAGTATTCCCAGTGGTCTATTAACCCTTGTGGTATCCTATGGGGTCAAGATTTTTTTTTTTTTTTTAATTTAATTTTATTTTACCAGGAAATTCCATTGAGACTACATCTCTTTTTCAAGGGAGACCTGATGACCATTGACGTGTTCTCCCTACCATGAGAAAGGTGGATAAAGGTGGAGAGGATTTCATGTAATCCATGGACACCAGTGAAGATCACAAATCATTGAAGACAAAAGTTCAGCGCACTGTCTAGTGGGTCTAGATGACCCAACTCCGTATGTTAAAGTGCCAAGGATAGCACAAGGGTTCCTTAAGATTATGCTTTTTTTCCCAAATCCAAAATCCTGTGTAATTTTCTAGTTTCTGCAGAGCAGCATTAGTTCATCAGAAATTTGCCTCTAAGTCGTGGGCGGGTCTGTGTTGACTGTTGGCACAGAGCAACACTGGCCACACGTCCCATCATCCATATTGCAAGCTCTCCCACTACCTTGTAGCCCTTCACACCCCCAACCTAACATTACCAATGCAACAAATATGCTGAGCAATATTAGAGCTATCCAGACAGTTTTGAACCAGATGCCAGCTCAGACAAGGAAAACCAAGACATACATAAATTTTGTTATACAAGTGGATGCATCAGACTGGAGCCGAGCAGGGAGCTTGTGCCCTCCCTATTGTAGCAGAAGCGTCACAGCTACAGACTTTTTTAAATTGCATTTTTTCGTCTGCCCCTTATTCATAACTTTTTGAATAAAGGAATATTAAGAAGCTCAATTTCAAGCTTAATGTTTCTTTATATACATATATGTCCTCCATCATGAGAAAAAGGCAACAACATGTTTAAAACACCACAAACACAAAGTGGGTTTTTAAATGCATTCTTGTTGGATCTTATCAAGGAGGAAAAAAAGATTTTATAAGCCTTTTGATTTCTAACATATCGTCTCGTTTTGGTGGCCGTGAAAAAAATATTTTCGGTGAGTGACTCCAGCTAAGACACCAGATGCCAACATTTAACAATGACGTGTGCAACTTTCTGTGACGGCTCCTGCTGTTGGCTGCTTTCTTTTACAAACTACCACAACAATAACTGCTTTTTTAGAAACTGATGGCTGAATTGTCCTTCACACGTGAAAGCAAGTATATTTTATTCTAACAATTTATCTTGTCAGTTGTTGTGTGGAGTAGCTTTACAGCTATATTCTCAAATACGAACAAGTTATTTTAAAACAATGAGATTTGTTCCAAGTAGTGCAAAGAGCTTCCATAGCAGCACAATGCACACCAGGGCGTGTTCAGCCACAGCAAGCCTGATCCAAACCCACAGAGCTGAACTTGGGTTATATGCACCAGAAATGTTATTTTTCCTAAATTAACATTAAATGTGACACATCCTCATTCAGAAAGTAAAATCAGAGCACCAATAGAGAAAACCAGCCAAATGAGATGATTTACCAAACCTCAGCCAACACCTATCGGCAGGGCCAAATGCCTGCAAATGTGCTCAGTGTGAGGTTAAGACATCACATCACGACTACTGTTTCACGTCAAAGAGATTCATCTTGCATTCCCTGCACGGTTCCAATAAAAACATCTTCTGTGTGATTGGACTTCTGTCAAGGGCCTTGAGCAGATGGATTGCAGAAAAGGAATACTCAAGTCCTCTAAAGAAGAATTCTTTGTATTTACAGAGAAGTTACAGTCAAAAATAAGAAAATTGACCACCATGAAGCAGCATAGGCTTAGAGGGAAAATTTGAATCCTGACAGGTAAAAGGAATTTGAAGCTTTTAACTTCATAGACACTGGGATCCAATCTGATGGCAAGAGGACCAGACTACTCCAATTTAGTATCTTCACAACTATAAGGACAATAGTAATATAAGAGGTTTACAGTCATAGCTAAAAAAAAAAAGTGGTTTGCTTAGCAAGGGTAAATAGCTCTGCAACACAGAAAATTTTTACATTTTTGGTAAAAAAAAAAAAACATTTGTAATTTGCATCTAAGTTGCAGTACAAAGGATGATAGTAAATTGTACATTTGAACAGTTTTTACTTAGATTTCTATGCAAAAAATATATAAGCCGGAGTTTATTTTCAGGAGTTCTTGCGGACTATTTGGGTAATGGACTGAATACAAAATAATTGTTGGCCTTTTTTTGAAAATAGTAATCTTTTATCCATTTGCAAAGCCTGTTTGTTCCTTGTTGGGGTCAAAGGGTCACTATAGCCCATCTTAACTACTCACAAGTATTTTTGTGTAATTTAGTTTCTTGTCAATACATTAAAAGGCCCTGGATTACTTAGCTGATTTCCTGCTTCAACTCCAGTTTTAAGAATGACAGGTCTGTCAGCCAATCAGCAGTGAGGAAAAATGCCCTGGACCATCATAGAGAAATATAAAAAATGAATGTTAGGGAAAAAAGGTTGCTGATTAAACCAAACTTTAGCAGTTTTTTTCTGATCTGAGCAGATTTATGGGTGTGATGTGCTGTAATCTGACACAAACTCCCGAGGGGGACCCAAATGGATTTATAATCTAACTAGAATATTAATTTTCACCATAGAATATCAGAGGGAAGCATGATTGGCCCAGCAGTAACAAAAGTATAGAAGACTAGAGGTCCCAATTAAATCCAAAAATGTGTTTCCTTGCTATAGGTTATTTCTAATTGTTAATTTCGATTATGCTCACATGATTCTGTATTTGTTTTTAATGGTCTCCCTGACATTTCAGACTGTTTGTTTTCACAACTATATAGGGTGTGTATAGGTTGAGCTTAAACTCCCCCTCACACACGTATTTTTTCTACTATGTTTGTTCAAAACTTGTTAATTTTATCCCATGCAATCAATAAAATAGGACTGTGCTTGGTTTATTAGCTTAAAGCATGTCTGTGCAGTATTGTACTCACACTGGAATTTTTGTTTAGGACTGCAACATTCATATTTGTATGGGACTTTTAATACTTTTAAAAGGTTTTAATCTGAGTTTTTTCCCGTTGAATTTGGTATGATCTATAACAGGGTTAGATTTAAAGGAGTGGTTCAGCATTTGTCCAAAACTAAGCAAATGTGCACTAGGCAAATGTGCACTGCACAGGGGCTTTGGTTTTCTTAAATTGTAAGGTGAATTCTAATATGTTCCATATAGCTTTATTTTCAACATGATTAAAAAAAAAAACTATTGCTGCATTGTTCCATACACTGGCTGCTAAATTTATAGGCCAATAAATTTTATATATACACAATGCAGGAAGCATGCCTCTTGGACAGAAATAATAATTAAAAAAAAATGATCAAGGAAAGGAGCCAAGAGTGGGTGGGGCAGGTGAGAAGCAGCAAAATATCTGAGGCAAAAAATTCCACTGGAAACCTTCTTTCACCCTTGCTGATGTTACTCTAACCCTATAATGGTAATTTAGCCGTAAGAAATATACCTTTGCAAGCTGATGTCCAAAGAAAAGAAAACTTGAGCATGACAGACGTACATTTTAAGGAAGTAAAAAGAAAGAAAGACATGTTCCGGACCAAATTGCATATTAAAGGAAAAAATTATTTCGCTGGTTTCCTTCTGTGATCTCTCACACACAAGGAAAAATCAGTCAGATGTTTAATTTAGTGTATTTTGGCACCATTGATACAGCATGAGATCTGGAAAAGTAATGTTATGTTTTCTGCCTCACTCAGCATCTCATTTTGACATGGGGAGGAAGGCAGAGATGATTAAATGAAAGAATAAAATAAAAAATTTGTGTCTGCATCCTGTTTGACCTCAGAGAGGAACACTGAAGTGAGATGAGCAAGTGCCCAGACACAAAATACAAAGTATAGGTTAAAGTCATTCTTAATTCATGAAAACACAAGACAGATATAACAGAATGAAATACAAAAACAGACCTCACCCCCTACTGCTTTCACATTTAAAGTCTATCCCTTTGTAAAGCCAAATGACAGAAACTGATACGCTGGGAAACAAGCCATTATGCCACCTTTCACCCTTAAATCACTGACCACCTGCTGCCTTTAGCTGGAGAACGCTTCAAAAGCAAACATAACCCAAAGAAACACAGGAAGCGAGATCATTTGCACCAACCTAACCTAGTGTGACATAAAATTAAATTAGAGTAAACTAATGAATTGCCAAGGGTTAGGATCAGCTGCAGCTTGTGAGCACGTTGACTGTGCCCCTTCCTGATGTATAGAACTATACTTTTTTTTTGCATTTTTCAGGCTAATGCAGTAAAAGAGTTCAAGAAACAAGAGATAAAGCTAAAGCTCGGAGACTTACAAGGCTACTACTATTGCCCTGCCTAATGGAAAAACAAACAAAGGAGAGCTGGTGGAAGGAGGAAAGTTAACAATACGTAACAAAAAGTATTTTTTCTGAAAATTACACATCTTTTTTATGATAATTTTATGATTTATGATAATGCCAAAGCTAAACATGTCCAACTAGACAACATTTCTCTGTAAAATGCAAAGTAGCTTACAGCTGTTTTAAAGTCTCTAAACTGAATTTTAGCCTTTAAAAAGGTTAGAGACCCACTCAAATAAAAATCGAGTTTGTGGTGTTTTATGCATGTTCTTGTGGTGTTTTCTCATGATGGGGGACACAATGAAAACTAAGCTTCAAATTACAAGTCTGAGTACTTCTTCATTCAAATCATTGTTTATCAGGACCAGAGGAATATATGTTGTTTGAAAAAGCTTGTAGCAGTGACGTAGGTGCCACAGTCAGTGAGCAAGTTCCCTGCTCCGCTCCATTCAAATGCATCCATTTGCAGACAATAGCATCTGGCTCAAAACTGTACGGCTGGACAGCTCTAATATTGCTCACCATTTTTATTTCAGCGTTAACGTTAGATTGAGGGTGTGAGGGGCTATAGGATAGGGGGAGAGAGAGTAAACAAAGGGATGATGGGAAATGAGGGAAGGATTGTTCCGCGCCAGCAGTATCACCCACAACTCAGAGGTAAATTTCTAATAAACTACACTTGCTCTACAGAAACTGTCATAGAAAACAACACAGGTTTTTTGTCTTGAGTTAAAAATGGCATAATTAAAAGATAACTGGAAATGCTTTTATAATAGATCAAAAGATGATTGGAGTGAGCCTCAAAAAAAAAAAAGGTGGAAGTTGTGTTTAAATCATTGCTCCATCGAACATCATTGTTAAACCAAAAGACAAAGCAGATGTGCCTTCAGATATAGTCCAACTCCCAATCAATCTTTCTTTACTGTGTGCTCAGTCACTCTGTCAGTGGTTGTTGCTTCCCATTGTGAGGAGAATTGTAAAAATGGTAGCACGCAAAATGTCAAGCAGAGTGGGAGCTCCAAAAGTTACCGGTCAATCATTATCCTTCTCTCATTGCTCAACACTCAGTGACGAATGGGTTCCCATTTATCTAATGTGATACTGGAAAAGCAGTTACCAGTAGGGAACATCTGTGCGGAGATCTACAGTGAGGTGAAATAGCATTTTGCTTCCCACAAAAAAGACCACATTAATAACCTCTCACCTACAAGTTCACTTGCCACCCGAGTAATCTACTAACTAGAAAATGCTAAACAGGAGTCAATATTAAAATGACGTCAGGAAATGTCTTTTCGGTCAGTTGTGATCACAAAAAAATCCTTGAAATGTTTAGGTGGTACCATATTTTCTGCACTAAAGGTCGCACTTAAAACTCTTAAGATAGAGCGCCTTATAATCCGGAGTGCCTTATAGTAATTCTGGTTGTGCTAACTGATGTTGAAGCGATTCACACGGCGTCTCGGGTACACAGTGTCAAAATGTCAGTCTGTTTTTATGAGTTCTAAACAAGTTTGGGTGTTTTTGTGCAAACACCAACGTGGCTAATGTGTACTGGTTTCAGACTCTGCTTTTTTGTGTTACTAATAAGGTTGGGAGTGTAACATTTGTTTTAGTGGTATCAGTCTGATTTTTTACAAGGTTGGGAGGTATGCTACGATCACACTGGGCTCTGCACCACGCGTCCAAGCGACCACTTCCAAAGAAAGATCTATCTAAACGCACAGCCTTTCAACGCATGTCAACAGTTGAACCAGTTAAACACGGACCAATCAGAGACTTGGATTTGGTAATCATTGATGGGTAGCGTCCTTTTCAAAATACTGAAGTACCGATACTTTGAAAATTGATTATGGGGGAGAAATTAACAAGTGCAGTTTGTGACACAAAGTCTTTCATATATCGGAATAGAGCTGTGAAAAAATTCTGGAGCAAGATTTGTAAGATTTGCACCAATTTTTGTCCCTCTTCTAACTGTAGGTGGTGGACATGCGCTAGTATCCGGAAGCGACAGTCCAGCGTGAACACCGTATGCTAAAAGAGCATTCAAAAATGCCCGTTTAGCTTATTCTTAAATACTCATCACATGTCCAGTCTTATCTGTGACTTGTTTGTGTTATATTTGCCATAGGTTGAAAAATTGACAATTGGTTGATGGCACACCTTAAAACCTGGTACAACCTACAGTCCTGAAAATAGGGTAGTCAAAAACCCTTTTTTTGTTGTAACATTTTCAATGTCACAACTCCAATAACAGATGTGTTTGATTGTGTCTTAATACCAGACCAGATTGAGAAATAAAAAAAGAAAGGAGTCTAACCAATGACAAACCCAAAAAAGGGCAATGGCTGAAGATAACAAAAGAAAAGTCCTCCCTGCCATATGGTTCAGACTATTGGGCCTAATGATGTATAAGGCCTTTTTCTTCACAAAGGCATTGAACAGCCACATCCCACATGAATAAGTGCCGATACATTTAAAATAAAGCGTATGCCAGCAACTTGTCATGTAAGACTACTGGGTTTAAAAAAAGAAAAAACAAAGCCCAGAAAAGCTTTGAGTAATGCTTTTGCTAAAGAAAGCTGTCTGGTATATACATATGCCATGAGGGATTGACAGTGTAACCAATCCAACAAAGAGAAATACTTTAAAGCTCAGTGGAAAATCTGGACCCTTAGCTGACTGTATGTCTTTGTACTATTAGGTTGCTCTTTTAGACTTAATGGATTTGGTAACACCTGTGGTTGTAAAATTAACAGCATAGTGGTTAACTTGTGGAGCTCTGAGAGTAAAGTTCTAACATTTGCATTGATCAATGGGGGGGGGGGGGGGGGGTATTGTGATGGCATTACAACACTTAAAACTGACAGGAAATGAAAATTCCCTTTGAAAACTGCAGCTTGGGTTTAAATAAGGCTTTTCTTTAAAGATCCACTCCAATAAAATGATGTTTTAAACATGTTCCTGTGGTTTACTTATGATAATGGAGGACATATTCTTTTGATGAAACAACTCAGAGGTTATTTCAAATGAACTGTAGCCCTCTTGCAGAAACTATGTCCAAGAAAACTAAGCAAATGTAGAAAAAAAATGACTAAAAATGGCATAATAATATTTAAAAGAACACTGGGAATGCTTTTAAAATGTATCAGGAGTTGGTCTTTAAAGATCCCCTCACTTACTGATCATGCATTAGTGTGTATTTTTCTCAAAGGGCAAAGTTCCCCTTATATCTCAGTTCAGATGACATCAGACATGTATTCGAGTCTGAGGAGATTTTACAAATATAACACATAAAGAATCAAAGTGGAATTTAACACCAAACTTTTTTCTTACATAGACCTCTTTTCCATTCAAACAGACCCTTGGAGCTGGACTTTCAAAAAAACTGGAATTTTCAAGAAATTTCAGAAAACTGTCAGTCAGTCTAAAATTTCCTTTGTGAGAAAATCCCAACCTCATTGGGTTAAAGCTGTAAAGCTTCAAAACCAAGAAGTGGCCTGCTGTGAAGCAAGTGAGCTGACTAAAAATTAAGCCAAAGAAGCATAAACCTAAGATAATAATGGTGAATCTGCTATACCAAAGAGATGGACCAACTAACTGTAAATACAACAAACATCAAAATAAAGTAAAACAAAGTTTTAGGTAAAAAAGTTGAATAAAACATTTTTTTTAAATTAAACAACACATACTAACATCTACGCTTAACCCATGACGAAAAGTGGAACTGATCAAGATTTTCTTCAGAGTCTGTGCTTCCAGTTGCATACAGGTGATGAATACACAGCGAGCGATGATGGATGTCATATGAATGGTTTACACAGCAGAAACAGAGTACTGATATCTTGTCACACACAGCCTGTCAGCATTGCTGAGAGGCGTATGATTTGGTGAAAAACGAAGACTACAGAATGAAACAGAGAATCCCTTGTCAAAAACATGGCAGGTCGGCAGTAGCACGAGAGACGCACTGGTCGGTTTTTTATGTGTACATTTTCTCTTTTTTTTTTTTTTAGTTTGTTAGGGTAAAATACTCATTGCTGCTAACAAATGATTTCCTCAACATACATTTAAAATGCAGCTGTCTTTTTTACTGTATCTGTGCAAGAGTGCAGAAGACATTATTAGGGCATTTTACCTTTCTAACAATTTTTAAACCTGAACAAATTGATATACCTACAAATGACTGCCTAAAGTGGTCCGTTCTGGCTCTAGTTTCCGTTGGGGGGTCAGACCCGGCACAACACCAGCAGGAGGCTATTTCAGTGTCACAGGAAGCGTAAAGCTGTGTAACCTTCCTGCTTTCAGTGCATCATGCTTCTCAAGCTTCATTGATATTGCTTTAACAAATGTGATTAGGCTCACAGCTTATGTGTGTGTATATTTTAGGTGTGACTGCTGTTTCCTTATGGAGGTTCATAGCCTAAAGGCATGGGGTTGCGGAAACTGGAACTCTCACCAAAGGGGCTGCTTTTTGTGTTTTTTTCTCTCTTTTTTTAAGGGGGAGAGTAAAACTGCCATGGAAAAAAATCTCCTCCTGCTGATGTGTTTTACGATACGTAGGTTAGCTTTGGACCATCCTTAGGAGTAATTTTCACAGCTTTTCTTAACTTGACAGCTTGAAAGGAATGCTATGGCGAAGAAGTACAAGTGTAAAGTAAGATATCACAAGTAGGAGTGGGAATATATATATCAAACTGGTAATATTTTAGTCTTTTGATGCTGCAAGTATTTACAGTAAATGCCAACTTAAGATAATATGAATTAATAATTTAAGATTAAGCACTGTAAAGAAGGTTTACCCTGCTCCAGCGGTCCTCTACTTTATGGCTATGAATAAAAGAAGGAAGAAACTTCACCAAAAGTTTATCTACAGCACTCAAACGACCCATCTTTAAAAACACCCTTTAGGCTATGGAATGTGAGGCATCAGTAGGGTTGAACTCGCTTTGAGGAAGGTCTTAAGGCAGATCTACTTCTGTCTCTTATTTGCTTATTTGCCTCTGATTCAAAGCACAAGTCATTTTTCAAGCACCTATATTTAATTAAAAGACACTGCGAGACCACTGTACTGTTCTACTGCAACATCAACAAGCGCTGGTCCATCTCTTTGTACAACTCCCAGCAGAGCACATCTGTGTGTCTGCCTCTGTGATTAAGTACAGTTTAACTGGCTTACCGAGAAAACCACATGCTGAACATCACATGGAAGCTGCATCACCTGCTAAAAAGTGTTTTAATAGTGTACATAGGTACTCACGCATAGATATTTGTCAGAGGCTTGCAAAGAGGAGAGCTTTCAGCTTGATGTATTTTTTTTAACATTTCCTAAATACCTGATAGAGTACTTTGACATTTTTGTACCCTCCTTGTTTTGTTTTGTTTTTTCATTCATTCATCTTCTAAACCCGTTTTGTCCCTTTCGGGGTCAGGGGGCTGCCGGAGCCTATCCCAGCCACTTGTGGGCAATGGCAGGGGGCATCCTAGACAGGTCCCCAGTCTGTCGCAGGGTCATAAATCACACACCCATGCACACTCACATTCACACCTAGGGCAATTTAGAGTAACCAATAAACATATGGGTTACCCTTGCATTTTTTTTACATTAACGGATATATAATCTATAATCATATCAACCAAACACCAGCAAAAGTTACCTATTTAATTGTCTTTCATCCCCAACGTCACTGTTCGCCCTTCTTCCTTTTCTCATGACCTTTACTTTCTCCGGTTATGAAACTTCTAGATTTGCATGCAATGCCTTCACAGTCACTGTAACCCTTCATGCCTGGGAAACACTGGGAAATGGCGGAAAAGGAAAGCAAGGAAACTTAGAAATAAATAACCCCTTTGTGCTGTGGCTACATAAACAGTCCAGCACTTTACAGATTACAAAAGTGGCAAAACTGATAAGACACTTCCTACTCGCAAAATGTGTGTGAAAGCAAAGACTAAGGGGAAGAAAAGTGGTACAGGGAGAAAGATATGAAGGAAAATGATTGTGAAAAATCATACTAAAGCAAAAGAAATGAAAGTGATGAAAGCTGGATGCCAGGATAATGTAGTTTTATCAACAAGTGAAAGAAACTGCATGTACTGTGTGTTCTTCAAATGCTTCCTTGCTTAAATGCTAAGCATTGACTGGTTTCCCACATTTTACAGGTGTCAAAAATCTAAACCTACTTAGCAAAGTTGTTATATTTTAAAATCTCAGCAGTGATTCCTATCCACTTTAAACGTTTTAATAGTTCTGAGAACAATTTTTGTCTAATCTAACGCGACATACACAGCGGGCATTTGACGTGAGTTCAAGAACACCCTTCTTCTTCTTTTTTCCACTGTTTGCTAGAGCATGTCCACCACCTACAGTTGGAGGAGACTTGGTGTGAAATGTTAAAGCGGTGCAAATCTTACTCCACACTTTACCTCTGTTCCAACATATGAAAGTCATTGTGTCATATAATTCTGGCCGGGAATAAACCTCAATTATTAATTTCTTCTCCGGGATCAACATTAATAGGATTGGCACTTCCAAAAATTAAAAGGGACACCTTCCATACATCACTACCAAATCTGAGTCCTTGATGGGTTACCTGGTTTAACTGGCAATACACTTTCAATGACAACATGTTTTGTACGTAGGGCTAAAAAACAGTCATAGACTTGTGTAGCTATGCATGAACGCGAGACTTTTAAAGGCAAAAGCATGAAATACACATTTATGAGCATTTATATGGATTTTACATTGGAACTGGCCACCTAAACACGTGTTATCGAGGGACCATGTCTTCCATCCCACCTGTCTGCTTCATGTAAATCAATCATGAGAGTAAAACCCAGCACTTGTAGAGACAATTTGATGTTTTTAACTAATGGATATATCATTGTTTACAGTTTCAATTATTATGTCCAAGAAGCGAGAAAAAAAGGATAAAATCCATAAAGGCATCTTGTCATTTGCGTCATTCATAAATTTGTGGGTCATTACGCACCCCAAGCATCGTCCTTGTAGGGAAACTTTAATCACATAAAATAAAACTTTAATCAAACTGAAAAGTCCTTTGCAATGTCTGACATGGGATTGCACCTGTGTCTTTCTGTGAACTAATTCAGAAAAAAAAAAAAAAACAGTTGATTGCGACTCTTTCAAAGGAAGAAACAAGGTTCATTTCAAGGATAAAACAGCTAAAAGGAGTAGGCTATGAGAACATGTCAAAGTGGACAAATGAGATAGATTGTATCATAAAGGCACTTGAGGTTAATCTCATTGCTGCATTCAGTCGCTTTTACAGGTGAAAGTTTACATCATTATCCTTATAGTCTATGTTTCTTGCTTGAGTAAACTTAAAGAGCCTCTGTATGTCACTTTCCACTGGATTCCAGCCAAAAGTCCCTTTCAAGAATACGTCAAGAAAACCTGGAAATGCAACTATTTATCCACTTCAAGTCATGTGATCAATGGACCATATCTTTTCATTTCAGCTGCGCTGTACTTCAGACGTAGACTGCGTTTATCCTAAATATACTGTGAATGAGAAATGCTTTTTTTTTCTCTGTTTTTCTTCATTTTGAGTCAGAGGGCTAAAACCAACCTGTAAAAACAGTTGGTCAAAATGGTTCCCGATGCCAAGCTAGACTGCACTAGGAAACAAAACAAGCTTAAAAGAATCAGACTTGTATATGAAATCTGCTGGAGTTAAAGATCTAACTGTGTTGGACTGTGATTAGGTTGGACAGCAACCCCTCAGAGGTGAGAAAAAGGACATGAAAGATCAGTGTAAATCTCACAGTAGCTTTTGGAATTCCCATTAAATCTCACTCCCCTGTCTTCCTTTGTTGTTATTTCCATGCCTTTATTCATCCTTTTCTCCTAAAATGGACTACAGGAGACTACACTCTCTTTGTTTTGTGCAGGTTTTCTGTCTAAAACAGTGTTGTTAGTGGACCATCCCCTCCAGAAAGAAAACTTGGAGGGTGCGTCCCATGCAGACACACTCTTAACTTTAAGGCTATTTGTAGATGTATAAATCAGGCTTTTACTTTGGAAGACTGAAAAAAATGTGCAAGTAAAGGATTGAAAGAGTAGAAACAAAAAGACCAAAAGGACAGTAAACCATCTTTTGGTTTTGGCTCTGAAAGTAGGTCAACACACAAACTCCAAAAAACATCACAAAAAATGAACAGCGGCTACTCTAAAACAGCTTTGAAACGAATGCAGTGGAAACTCAAAAAAAAAAGAACATGAGTTGAAAATTAAAAATAAAACACGGGTTTTCTCTTACCTCTAAGAAGCATGTCCCAGCTGGTGTGTTCTCTTTGACAGAGACATTGTAGAAGTTGCTGGAAAACACTGGTGCGTTATCATTAACATCCTGCACCACAATGTCCACCTTGGCAGTGGAAGACAGGGGCGGGCGGCCACCATCAGTTGCAATAACAGTCACACTGGGAGCCGGTTCTGACTCAAAGTCCAGAGCAGTAGCAGTGGTAATGATTCCAGTGATTGGATCGATTGAAAACCATTTTTTACCCTTCAGAAGGCTATATCTGACATCTCCATTGGGACCCTGGTCCTTGTCCCTCGCTGTTACCTGAAGAACAAAGGATCCAGGGTACACAACCTCAGGGATGGTTTGTCTGTAAGCCTGCTGGTCAAACAGAGGAGGGTTATCATTTACATCAGTCACTTGGATGGTGAAAGAGGATTCTGCCCTGAGGGGAGGCGTGCCCGAGTCTGTGGCCATCACTCTGAGGTCGTAGGAATCTCGCTCTTCTCTGTCCAAAACTTGATCCACATAGATTAAGTAAATTATGCTGTCTTTGGTTGTGAGAGCAAACTTGCCATCACCTCCCTCTAGAGACACATTCACGTTTGCATACTCTCCATAGTCTGGGTCAGTGACAGATATCCGAGCCACATACTGTCCTGGTTGAGCTCCTTCTGAAATTCTGGGAGAGCCATCCTCACTGAGGAAAATGATGGTCATGGTTGGCTGGTTGTCATTGAAGTCACGAACATGAATAGTCACAAAAGCGTTGGTGACCTAGGAAGAAATTATGTTGGAATATTACTTTTTCCTTGCCACTTGTATATAATTAGATGCTGCAGATTGGTGAGATTATTATTATATTATTCATCTGTGACTTATTTCCTGGAAGAAAAAGTCCAGTTTCGTCTGAGCTGAGTTGTATTATAGCACACATGTCAGCCTTCTACTGACAAAACATTCCTTTATACTTCATCTGAAATTATAGTGTTGGTGTTAGAGAATTTAAAAACATTTCCATTACCACAATCCAACATTTTGGCTTAAATAAGGGTTAAAAATAATTGCAAAAATGCTATTCTGTTTGCATTGTGCATATTTAACATTATCCTTTTTTTTTTGTAGACTTGAAAAAAAACTTAATAACATAGCTGTTTTAGTGCAGCTGCGTTTGGCCAACCGACACAAAATTCAGTTATGTGCTAGTATATTCACAGTTTCAATACTAATAGCTTTGTGTTTAACATTATATAAATCTAAATATATCAAAAAAAGTACCAGCGAAACTGGTACAGTAAAGATTGGGTCATACCAACATTTGATGTACGGCTGTCCTAAAATTCTATTGCAATTTTAACAAATTGTCAAAACTTTGGAAAAATTCAAACAAAACACAATGGACTCATGAATTCATTTTTCATTTCTTGTCCTCCATAAACCAATGTTTTACTTTTGGCATCATTGTATTTTCAGTATATGCCTAATCCTAAGGAAACATCACAATCCACATTTAACAACATTGATATTAGATTTAACTTTATGTTTTTACTTTTCAAAAGAAAACTCCATATTTCCTGTGGTTCTTTTATGTGGTATTGAATTTCTGGAATGGATTTTTTAGGATATGTGGGGTCAGTATAGTTGTATGTCTTGGCACCAAAGTATTAGGCCATTCCGTTTTAAGTACATATCTAACTGTCCTAACACTACTTAAAATTTTGTTGACACAAAGTCTTGCTACAACTCCTATGAAGTCTGTTCAAGATTTTTGACCCTATATCCATGGGTGTGTGTATATGTAGAGGAGGGATGTGTACGTGTGTGTGCTGGTTGCAAACTACTGGACATATGCATTTCAACAAACCTATCTTGCAAAGTAGCAGAAATGTTTTTGATGCAAATGTAAGTCTAAAAACTATTTAAGCAGGAAAAATATTTTTCATTTCTACTTTCTAGCACAGAATCCACCATTTGTATTAATGAGTCATAATGCAATTGATTACCTCAGGCTGGCTTGCATTATCTCTGGCCTGGACCACAAGTTCATGGACCCTCTTCAGCTCATAGTCTAAAGGTCTATTTAAAGTAATAACTCCAGACTTTAAATCAATGACAAAGTAGCGTTCAGGATCACTCTGACGGCGGTTAATTTCGTAAAGCACCAGACCATTATCACCTTCATCTTCATCAGCTGCAAACACCTGCAAAGAGATGAAGTAAACTAATAAAACATCCAGATCAATGTATTTATCAATTAAAGGGCTTAAGTGAAACTAACCTGTAGGATGCTACTTCCTTGTGGCAGACTTTCAGAGATAATAGCATGGTATCTACTTTGATTAAAGACTGGTGCATGATCATTGATATCAGTCACAGTCACTTCCAGGGTCATGAACCCCACCCTTCTTGGTGAGCCGCCATCAAACGCTTCTATGACCAGGCTATACGATGATCGTTTCTCCCGGTCCAAAAGTCCACTAACCACCAGATCTAGATAGAGCACCTTGTTGGCACTCCTTTTGCTCTCAAGTTTAAACATGTGGCCTACATTGCCCTCTTTGATGGCATAGCCTTGAGTGGTCAGCTGGTCCTTGTCCGCGTCCGTGGCAGGATCCAGTGAAAATCTTGTTCCCACTACTGTGTGTTCGGGGATTTTAAGAAGTGCCTTCTTTTTGGGGAACTCAGGTGCGTGATCGTTGATATCGTTGACTGTGATTGACACCTCTATGGTGATGCCTGTCATTGTCACAGCAATAAAGCTGTAGTGGTCCCTCTCTTCGCGATCCAAACGACGCTTGGTAGTAATGATACCTGTAGTTTCGTCAATGTCAAGGTCACTGCCAACACCTGTCCCCTCGTGGTCGGAGATAAAGTAAAGCCTTGCAGTTTCTCCAGGTGGCAATCCTGCACTGATGTCTCCAACAATTGTCCCCGCAGGCTGCCCTTCATCCAGCTGAAGCTCCAGTACTCCAAGTACAAGTGTTGATTGAAGCAGGATAACAAATGCATAGAGGAACGGCTTCTGTTGACAGAGACTTGAACCGATGCGGGCTCCCCTGACCCATTCTCTCTGTCTTGACCCTTTACTTGTTATCGTCATGGCTGGGCTCTGCTACGCCTGGAAGAAAAGCATAAAACAGGAAATCATTAAAATAAATTGGGGACATTTCGGTTATAATTTCTCTGTAAAAATAAAGTTAAAGATTTTTGGTATACTGCATTTAAAAAAATGACTTTGCTGTTGTTACACAAAAACAGTGCTCTATTTTTCAAACTTTAGTATGTGTTTTAAATCCTTGCATGACAGCGTGCTAACACATTTACAGTCCAGAACAAATACAAAAAATGTCACCTGATGAATTTCATCGTTTTTCCTATGAAATGGATATACATAACCTTCTGGAAGGAACTCTTCAGAGAGATCAGGAAGCTTTAAAAGAGCATGAAAATGTAAGTCTAAATCAGTCCAGAATCCACACTGGCTCACGCCACTATGAGGACAGACCCATAAAGTATATTTATCTCTAGGTTGACATTTTTTATTGGTTGGGTGAGAACATCTTGATGTGTCCAGAACACATCAGACTGAAATCTATAGAGAAAAAAAATTACAGAGACTCAAATGAGAGCTTGGAAAGGAATTACTTTTCCTGTACACTCCATTAAGAACACATGAAGAACACTAGTTTATGGTTGCCTCAGTAAAAGCTTGCCATTTGAAGTCCTACGTTTACTCTTTGTGTCCCTGGTCTCTGTATCATAAAAAATCTGTAAAGTAGTGCCCTCTTCATGAAAATGTTAAATCAACCTCATCAATCATCCAAAGGACCTTATCGTCAAGAGAAACAGACACTGCAACTGTGTTCTCAATCACAGTGAAAAGAAAAGTTTTACCAAAAGTTTAGCAGCCTATCTGAGCATCACCAAGCATTGAAAGGTCTCCAGGCAGCCAATTAAAGTCACAGTAAGGCACTTTCACCCAGTTAAAATAAACAGTAATAATTATTTGCAAATGGTAATTGACCCATATTTGACACACATACTTTCGCACACCACAACAAAAATCATAAAATGTACTCTGATCTGGCAAGGTTAACAAACTCTCATGAGATAGATACCATATTTCCCCCTCTTGATGGAGTCTGCAAATATTTAGATTACTTTTAAAAGTATGTTTACGTACGTCGCCCTCGTATTCATAAAGGCAAGATTTATTGAGTGTGCTGCTCTTCCAAACACCCTCCAACCAAGAGACAAAAGCAGCTCTTCTAATATTTTGAAAGTGACGTCGTCCTGAAAATCCTTTTCATTGATCTAAACGTTGATCCCTAAACTCTTGGTGTGTTCAATTTTTATGCAACAACTGGATAACATAATTGGATGACATTATTTCACAAGGGAATGTTGGAATCCACTTCTTTCTTTTAAATCCTAAAAACTGCCCAAACAAAATAGTGGATTTGACCAAATTGAGTATTGACTGAGTTTCTGAATTCAGTACATAATCTGTAATTATCCTGGACAAGTTAAACCTCCCTTGTTAATTGTTACAAAACGATAATAAACAAATTAATATTAAAAAATCTCCTTTGCTATCATTCACTTGATCTGTCTTTCTGCTAACCCTGACCTCCAGCGGTAGTTTATGAGGCCTCTAAGGAGGAAAGATTAATAAAGGTTACAGCCCCTTTGAGAGAAGGATAAGGACACTGATACTGCACACACCCCCTGACATGGTCACTGAACCTCTACATCTGCTACAGACGGCTGCTCTGGACATTTGCTGCACTCCTACACAAAGAGGGCAGAGCTAAGACTGAGCCACTCTGTAATGGACACACACACACACACAACCCTTGGTTTGTGGTGTTTGCATTGTGTCAAAACAGCTGCCAGTTTGTGTGTGTGTGTGTCTGAAACAAGAGAGGGAAGAAAAGAAAGAAGCTGAAGCAAGATCTGCAAGTGAAAGGATAACGTATGGGATGATGAAATCTTCATTGGAAAACTCAGAGACCAACTCCAGCTTTTTTAGACAGATTTAAAGAAATTAACCTGAAGTGCTGTACAACAATGCAGCAATAAAGATGAGCAAAGAAAGAAAAGCAAAAACATTGAAAGTGTAAACTTAAAAAAAACAGCAGAAAGACTAGAGGCCATGATTGTTTGTCCTATGAGCCTTTTTGTCCGACGAGACAGAAGGAAAAACCTTTGCAGGAAAGATGAAGCTCCAGAGGATGGGTTCTCTAATACCCACTCCAATAAAAATTTAATTGTGTTTGTGGTGTTTTTAACATGTTCTTGTGGCATTTTTCTGATGATGGAGGACATGTATAAAGAAAATTTAGCCTAAAGTTGCATTTCTGCGAATTTTTTTAATCAAAACATGGTGAATCAATGGATCAAAAGATGATTTTATTGCATGTTTGCAGACGTGCTCTTTTCTTAACTATTTAGCACTAATGTCAACAAAAGATTCCAAATGATGAAAAGATGCAATCTGTCACCAACTGATCAGTTTATGACATGATCTCTGCATGTGTGCTGCAATAAATACATGGAAAACGTAACCCTTGGCTAAAACGTGGTCCATCTCCAGAGGATGGTTGCTCCAGCAAATGGTCAGTGGGATGAAAGCCAGCTCCTTGATTCCCTCCCTCTAGTGGCACTCTTTATAACACCATTGTGTGAATGAAATTTGATGAATTTATGATGAAATCATTCATCATTTATGATTTGTTGTTTTTTTTCATAATGCATGCAAACAGTTTGACAAGAACACACCAAGACTTCAAATATGTTCGGGTTGTTACCCAGGTCTCCATGACATCAACTCCCATTGACAGACAGGGTCGACCCCAGAGGGCTCCATCCAGTCTCAGCCACATTATATCTGGCATGGCTTCCCCATAATCTGTCTCTGCTGCGTGCTACCCTCAAATCCTCAAATGCATCCTCCACTTACATGCTGTTGCTACACAATATTAAAACTAACTTTTCTGTCATGTGTGGCCATTTGATGCAGTGTAGCATGCATATGTGGATGTTGGAGTGCAGCTTTATACTGTTTGCATCCCAGTAGTGGGAAACCACTTTATCCGCATTTCCTTCAAATGTTCTGTTCTCCTCCCTCCCTTACCCTTCATTCATTGCCTCTAATGGATTTAGCAGATTTGGTTGGGCATGCCACAGCTACCCGCAGTCAAACTTAACAGGACACAACTTCACAAACCTTTTCGAGTGAAAGATAGCCACCTACCACCTCTATCTTTACCATGTTCCGTATGCTTTGATGGAGCAGTGCAGGGTTTAATTCAGTTGGTTCCTTAGTGGTTGAGTGGTCTGGCACCGCCTGTAAACATTTGGCAGCTACTCTTTTTGGGTCTGCAACTGCTTCTGTGTCACCCAGAGCAAACATTGGCCAGGCTTTGTCTGACAGCAAAGTCAGACATCTGAGGGGAAAAAAAGCCCCCAAAAAAGCCACATCGATGTTTTCAAGAGCAGAAATGTAATTCTTGTTGGATTGGTCCAATCTTGCAGTGACTTTCTGCACAGTGCACATTTTGAAAATGGTACATTTTATTAGCTTAAAAAGGTAAAGAAACCAGTTTCCTTGTATAATAATTAAAGGAAATTGTGGTGAAAGATGCTCCGGAATAGTAAAACAACATTTTGGAAGATGAGATATAGAGGGATGGGTCTATATGAGGGGGTCAGGAGGTGGGAGCTTTTCCTCTCAGTTTTCCTGTCGCCTGCACTAACAGGGGTATGACAACTATGACCCCCATCTCCCCTTCAGTTGTCTTTGGATCTCTCAATATAGACATCCCACTGCTAACCCCAGCTGTCACCGTGAGCTTATGAGAGTGTGTTTGCTTTCAGTGTACATTTGACTCACTCATTTTTGTGCATATACATGTGTTTCCTTTAATTAAGTTTCTACACAAAAGGTTGATATCAGTTACAATTTATTTCCACAACATATTAAACTAAATCCTGTAACGTTAGAGCAACATCGCCTTCCTAGACACCCAGACAGCCACTGTCTGGACAGTTGCACAAACACTAAAAAATACATGTATGCTACTCTAAATTCAATTAATATTAATAGTGCAATGAGATTGTCTCTCTGTTCTAGAAGCAATGTGCATGAAATAGCGTCCAAGGGCCTCAATATTGTGCATGGTTAAAATACTGTTTTTTGTACTTTCATGTCTGATTAATAGTCTTTTTTTGTACTTTTAGAATACATTTTGACACGACTGACAACAGTGAGGCTGTAGTGACTGCTTTGTTCACAGCAGGGTCATCCCCCTTTGCCAGCAGCCTACTGAGACTAGGGTTGTGTCCACACTGTGATTAAATGCTGCAGCTTCTGTTATGATGTGTAGTACAATCAAATAAGAAGATAGACAATAATTGAATATGCCCAATTGATATTCAATTGAAAAGTTCAAATGTTTAAGTGCATGTGCAGTAAAAATATGACTTTAAAAAGTGTGAAACCTGTTATTCAAATTTTCTATTTTCGCAGCCACATGATAAAAACACAACAAACCCCCTACAAGTTGGGGGGAAAAAAAACTTTTTTAAATGGAAATTGGATCGTTTTAAATCAAAACTCATCTAAAACATTTAGTAAATGTTTTCAGCTCTTCACAGGAAAGACAACAATGACAGAAAAATGAGCTACTCCATAAGAGAAGGATGACGATTCCAAACCATTTTGATGACTCACACGTGTTTATTTATTCCTTGTTAGAAATCCAGACGTGAATGATTACGCACCACATCGGGTCCTCTGCGACAAAACGTCCTAGATTTAACAAACCAGCAAGCCCAAACAACAAAGTGATCTGTTTGGTAAAGATGGAAGGAGCAGAAGAATTCTCAGTGACACTGCAATAGCTAAGTGGAAGGCCATTACAAATGTTGTTGTTTCTCTTTCGGCTTTTCCCATCAGGGGTCGCCACAGCGAACGAGTCGCATGGTAAACTTGGCAATGTTTTACGCCGGATGCCCTTCCTGACACAACCCTCTCAAAGCAACCGGGCTTGGGACCGGCACAGAAGTAGAGAAGGGAACAGGGAGCAGCCTGGAGTCGAATCCTGGTTTCACGGACGGAAGGTGCCGCAAACCAGCACGAGCTAAACCGGCTCCCTAAGGCCATTACAAATACTTATTTCCAACCGTTTTATTATTGAAGCAACACACTAAAAACTTTATAACCTAAGTTGGGTTGGTTCTAAACCCAATTCAAAGGTTAAAAAGGCACTAAATTTTTGCTGGGTTATGAAAAAAAAGAAAAATCTAAAATAGAATTGTTCCAAAAAGTGATCTAAAATAAATCCCAACATGAATAACCTAAGAATTGGGTTGAAGAAACAACCTATTTTTAAAACAAATAATTTAAGCTGCAAGATTTCATTTGCTTTTGCTACTATTGCATTGCTTAAAAAAGCTTGAGCTGATGATACCATCAATAATGATGTTTGAAACTATATTTGACTAACACAGCATGTAAAAGATGTCGTTCAATGTGAAAAGGTAAGTCATCAGAGCTTTTTTAGCCTACTTCTTGCCAACTTACAAACCACAAGAAATTAAAACCTTTTGGATTTATTAAGAGCCTTTTGTTTCAAGATTTTTGTTTTTTTAGCCTTAAATCTGCAGAAAGAGTGCCAGATTTTAAAAATACCACACAAAAAATTACTAAGATATGGTTATTGATAACAGTTTTTTTTTTTTTTTTAAATAATCCTTTTCTATTTTTCAGTCTCTTGTTTCCATAACAATGGGACAACAATTTTTTTAGGGGGAAATAGAGGTTGCTAAGTAGAAAGGGAACCTTCTTTTACTGTTTTCCCACATTTGAATTTTATAAAAGACATTTAAACAAAAGATCTTAAACAATGTTTCTTTAAAATGTGATGTCATATTGATAGAAGTAGAAAGTCTTTCAAGTCAGCACGTGTAAATGTACAAACACTGGGTCTCACGCACGCACATAAATAACTCTCTCCGTGAAACCATCCATGAAGCCACAGAGCAAGTGAAAACACAGCTGGAGGTGCCTCATCTACCTCTTAACCTTCAAGGCCATGCCGCTAAGCTACAGCACAGCGATAGACAGCCGGGGCTCTTTTGAAGAATACGTGTGGTCACACAGTATTTGATTAAAACTAGAAAATGAGACAGTAATAAAGACAAAAGTTTAAAGATGGCTGACTTGGAAGAAAAAAAAAGTTGAGGGCTAAAAGGATGGGGTCTGTGAAGGTGAAGCAGCTGCTGCCATCTACCATCACTCACCACCCCTCCCCATCAGAGCACACTTAATATCCCACAAGGGCAAAGCTGTGGAGCTGAACCGCGTCCGTGACTCTGTCAAACAGAGATTCAGACCCTAAGGATGGCGGCGCAAAAGGCTCCTCTGTTCACCATCCTGTCCACTGCAGAGGAAAACGGAACATCGACTGGAAGCAATTAAACAGGAAATATTCTTAGTACTGAATGTGGAAGACATTAAAATGTATAATCAACTACTTAATGACTCCACTTGATTTTATTTTGCCTCTAAAACACGCAGTAAAGTTATGCAAGTATTCTGGCGTTTGTCATAACAGATTTTTTTCTTTTATGCTATCCCCTAAAGGCCAAACTCTGACCTTTACCCCAATCATCAACCCTGTCCTGATTCTTAAACGTTCAGAACATTTTTTGCAGCTTTTGTTGCCGTGGCAACCAGCGTTTGTCTCCTCTCGTGATAAACAGTTCCAAACGCGTAAACACAGCATTACTTCAGAAGAATAATTAGTTGATGAACTAGCAGAGGAAAAGCTAAAAGACAAAACACGCACATGACAGCCATAACAGTCAGGAGACAGCAGATCACAGATCCATCTTCTAACGTCAGCCAACAAAGTCTCATATGAAGCCAAACAAAGACATTTATATCTTTCTGCATTCCATCTAATGAAGCAATTTGTGACAAAAAGCTCCAGCAAACCACAAACTGTTGTATCAGGTCATGTTATTGTTTGTGAAAACTCATGAATATTCATCAAAGTGACAACAAGTTTTGTTTAAAAGTTTGCCAATAATTTTTACTGGAAAAAAATAGGTCACTATCTTGCTTTCACCGGGAGACTCTTTGGCTCTTCCTCATCTTACAGATGTGGGAATCTGTCAAAATATGCAATTTCTCATCACCCAGCTCAGAAAATGGGAGGCCGACTTGGCTTATTGGCAACGAAATTCTCCATCAACTCCTGTGTTAGCAGCATACCAACAGCTGTTCTCTAAGAAAAGAAATGCCTTTGTATCATGTTGCTCCATTACATTTCTTGTGGTAAGACTGGGAATTAAGCTTGTCTGTCTTCCATTCACACATCAGCTAATAACGGCAAATTGATAAAAAGGCAGACCGCTGGTTCTAAAGCTTTAAGTGACAAATTAATTTGCAAGGAGGAAAAATAAAAAACACACATAAAACGTTTACACTCCAAGTTGTTTCGTGGGCTGTTTGAATCACCCAACTGTTACAACACGATGTTTCACCTGAGCTACTGGGTTCTGTGCGAGTATTTGAAGTTACAAAAGCTTCGATCGTATCGCTTACTTCATTAAAAACACATGAGACGTGGCACAGACAGGCTTTCTCTTCTTCTCTTTCCTCAGCTCGCCTCCCTCTAGGTTTCATCACTTTTAATCTAGGCAGCACCACATGCAATTCCGTTTTTTTTTTCCAGACAGATCTCTTATCTTTCTCTTCATGTGACTGATGAAATGAAAACATCTTTTCATTTAGGTACATGTGAGGGTGAGCGACCACATGTCTGCACTGATCATCTCCTCAAAGGGAAATATTCAATAAAAAGATCAGAGGAAAATGCATCCCCCTGATTTGTGAGTACTTTCAAGACCCACTATGATCATCTTTTGATTTATTTTCAACCATTTCCAGTGTTCTTAGAATTGTGATGATGCCATTTTTAGCCAAAATCAAAAAACCCTTTTTTAGGACATAGTTTCTGCAGAGTGGCAGAAGTTCAGTAGAAATTCACCTCTAATTTGTGAGCTGTTGATGCAGAGCAAGCACGCCTCCCCTTCCCATTGTCCATCTCTGTACACTCTACTCCGCTATCTTACAGCCCCTCACAACCCCAACCTAACATTACTGATGCAACAAAAATGGCGAGCAATATTGGAGCTATCCAGTCGTACAGTTTGGAGCCAGATGCCAGCTTGGACGAGGAAAACAAAGACATACATGAATCAAGTTGTCTACAAGTGAATGCATCAGCATGGAGCAGAACAGGGAGCTTGTGGCTTGCTGTAGTAAGTTCTACATCACACCTACAAGCTTTTTCCAACAACATTTTTTCACATGCTCCTAATTCTCAATTCGAATGAAGAAATACTCAGAAATGCAATTTTAAGTTAAAGGTTAATAATATTTGTCCTCCATCATGAGAAAGATCCCACAAGAATATGTCAAGAACACCAAAAACAAGATTTTCAGCAAGAACAGAAAAAGATTGATTCCCTCTGTGCTATTACAAAGGCATGATTCAAAAAAAGGTGGCATTTTGGTATTTAATTAAAAGAAAAAAGATGTCCGGTGTGATCATTCATTCATTCATTCATTCATTCATCTTCTTCCGTTTAGTCACGGGGCTGCCGGAGCCTATCCCAGCCACTTGTGGGCGAAGGCAGGGGACATCCTGGACAGGTCGCCAGTCTGTCGCAGTCACACTCGCAGAGTGTGATCATTAGTCCGTTTTTATTGGGGTGAAAATAGGTTCTTATCACTGTAATTAGGATTAACTGCTAAGTTAAAATATTCATTAGCTGCAGTCTTGAGTTGTTTTAGTCACATAGAAAACCCATTTTCAAGAGTTAAAATTCCACAAATGTTTTGATCTAAACACATTTTAGTCATGAAACATTACTTTTTTAACCCATCATGGTGAAACTCAACACACATTCCAGTTTCAGAGGATTTTATCAGGAATATACTTAAAATATATTTTAGGAAGTAACTCTTCTAAGCAAATACAAAATTAAATACGTTTTTAAGACATCTAAAAGTTGATGTTTTCACTCGGCAGCAAAACGGATGCCTTGTCTTGATGACAGCTTCAACAGTCGTACAGTGCAATCAGCACACAATGACATTAAAAAGATCTTTTGTACTCTGGAATAGACCGTGAATAAAGAAAGGAGTTCCATCAGAACTGGGCCTCTGAACAAACAAAAAAAGTCCCAAAGCTCCAGTCAATCACGGTGCAGCATGATGTTTCCTTTGAACGGCTGAGTTAGTCATACAGCAATATGTTAACCAGAGCCATGAATGAATCCGCTGTCGTGACAGGACAGAGAGAGTATGCATGGAAATCCTCATTTGCCTTTCTCGCAGGCATCATAACATTTTGATCACAGTCATTTCCGACCTTACACTACAAAATAAAAGTTCTGTACATTGAAACTCAATCAATAGTTTCCCCACCACAGAAAAATGTTTTAAATTTAATATCAGAGCTTATGTTGATAATACTTCAACTTACTGAACAAGTTACTCTCTCAAGCATATTAAGCCTTCGATGTTGCATCCATTGTGATGAATTGGAAAAGCATGCATTCTCCCAATAGTGTGTGTTTGGCTTGTGTTATGTCTAAGGTGGTGGCTGAGAAGTAAATAAAAACACAAACCTCAGGCATCAGCAACATGAACTCGAGTGAGAGATGCCCTGTAAATATTTCCACTAGCTACTTTGGGAGTCAACGAGGAAAACAGAGTTTATGTTTACTTTTTGCTGGATGTCATCTGTGAGCCATTAGGAACTGTTGTGAAGATGCGTCTTTGTGACACCAACTGCAAAGAAATACTATGGATTCTATGTTTTTTTTATGATAGACGATGTAAGGACTTGTGGTTGGGGTTTAAGTGTAGGAAGTCTTAGGAGCACAGTGCGGATTTATGATTTCTCTGTGTGCACGGTTGTTTGCATGTGAATGGGTGTGTGAGTGATGGAAGGAGGAGGAGGAAGTCTGTGAGTCACTTTCCGATATTTGTACTCAGATGTAATTTCCCAAGCTTGAAACAAAACCCAGGACAGAAAAAAAATGTTCTGGGGTACAATTACATGGATTTTTGTTTGAACTCCCACATTTGAATGAGATGTTGCCTCTCTCTCTTCTCCCCTTTTTCTGTTTCTTTCATTGGCAACTCAGCAAAGATGAACAGGCAGATGTTACACGTGTTTAGTCACATAACCTTCCACTGTAAAATCTATGTACATACTTTTTTTTTTTAAATGGTATTAAAAAAAACTATTTTTGGGAGAAATATAACTGACTGTGCGCAATGAACTCAATGAACTTTGTACTATTCTTAAGCTGTTTGACATTTTAAACTTGAAATTTTTAAAGCTTTAAATGTGGAAACATGTTATTAATGTATGACTTGTGTTTTAAATTGTCACCTAAAAGAAAATTCTGTAATAAGACAATCAATTCACAGACTTTGAAACGTGCAGTACTTTAACAAATGGGCACTGAAATTGAAATAACTACACATGGATCATCTGTATCTCAGTTAAAGATTTGTTTTATGTCACCTGGCTGGTGACCTGTTCAGGGTCTACCCCGCCTTCACCCAGCAGTAGGTTGACTCCAGCAACCCTGTGACCCCGGAAGGGATTCAGCAGGTTCTGAAAATGGATTTGGGTCAAGCAAAAATAAAAGTTAAAGAAGTTTTGGTTCAAATTTTTACCCGATAAAGTTAATCTAATATTGTACTTTAGAGGATCATATTTTGAATATGTTAAGGAGTGTTGTCCACGTTTGTGTTTATTTCCAATTGTGTATAATAAAACACACACGGTAAGTTTTTAATAGCACTTGCACGTATTAGGAAGATTTTATATTTATATTTTTTGGTGCTAACTTTTCATTGCAGCAAGTGGAGTGTGATGCCAACAAAAAATATAAAACAAAGAGTGCATCTTTACAAAGTGTTTTACGTGTTCCTCACAATAAAGCAAAGTGTGAATCTGGACAGGTTGCTCAAAACCAATAACTTTTTTTTGTCCTTTTTTTCTATTTTTTTATATGTATAAACCAAATTTGATCTGAACATTTACTTTGGCTTCAAGCTTCTCTCTGCTTTTCACCCAATATAAACCTCATTAAAATTCATTTTTGGTTGAAATAAATCAAATTACTTTCAATTGATTTTAAATCAGATGTCGTATATATTTTTCAGGATTGGAAAAACAAATCCAATCCTAAACTGTTTAAACTTCGTGAGAACAGTAAAACAGAAAAACTGGCCGTCGCAACCGTAAATGGCATCGGCAAGATATCAGTTTCAAAGTGGGTGGCAAATGTGCAATTTGATTACACTGTGGATCCCTGATGTTTACTTTAGGCTCTCGAAATAGCTTGACAATTGTTGATGATAAAACCTCAACTTGGAAATTCCCTACCATAATTTCATTGGAATAACCGAAAAGAAAATATCCTTAAGGAAGAGCATTTTATCCTGAGACACAGACAAAAAAAGGTAGTAGCTTGAAACAGAAATTGAACAATATCTGACTGCATGTCAAGATGAGTCTCAGTGCAATATTTCAGGATTTAAGAAGCACTTGAGATGTAAAAAATAAGGTCCAAGCTGACGCCAAGCGGCTGCTATATTGCACTCAGTCACCCAGAAACTGTAAAAGCGTATCATTTAGCGGATGAGGCTGTCAAAAAATTGAGACTCAAGCCCCTGACCCTGTCTGGCGCTGTATCGTTCTCACTTCACTCAGCTATACAGAGCCACATGAAGTGCAAGGTAAACAGCAGACTATTTGCTCAGTTGATAAGCTCTGAAAAGACGTGGCACAGAGCTGTATGCACATACATCTTCGCACTGACAGGCTTGACACTGGAAGCATTAAAGACACATGGAGGACCATTCATTTCCACAATCCTCCTTGACAAAGGCAATGTCAAGATTAATAAAACCATATTTTAAAAGATAGTGTAGCTCTGACGAGGACACATAGGCGCCAAGAAGATCCATCTTTTCTTTTCTGGCTATGGATTAAACTCTACAAAGAGTTCATAACCAGACATTTGTGAAAATTCGACTGCTTCTTTGAACCCTTGCGCCTGTTTTGGGAGACCTGTTCCAGCTGTAGCTGATGCTGGTAGTTACACGCTGTTTGTGCAGACAGAGGCCCAACACGGTGGAAGCCGCACCAACAACATATGCATATGGTTCATGTTAGAAGTCCTGCTGCATGCCTCATCACTTTACAAGTAAACCAAACTGGTTTTAGCAGTGACTCACACACAAACCAGAACGCTGCACTGTTGGATCACACAAACACACAAAAAACTTTTTTTTTAAACCTGCTTTCTTCTGTGCAGCGTAAAGCCAGGAGCTCCAGATGCAAGCAGAGCAGACACCAGAACTAGCTATTGTGGCTAGACACTTAAATGTGCCCCTGAGTTCCCATTTTTAGCTTTCGGTCATATCCAGTCAAACCAGATTGCTATAAATAAACTTCATAGAGGAGGGGGAGCGTGAAATTAGTTTTCTGACCTGCAAAACTATCAAAGGTCCTCTTGGATTTCAGCTGAAACAATATTTGTTTCAATTTGCATAAAAGAAATCCAAGAGGGAGGAATCCCAGCCTGTGCCTTGCTTAAAGGCACATTATTCCCTTCTTTGTAGCAGTAAATCCTTACAGTCATATCAAATGTTCTCACTAGGAAATACTTTTACTAATGTTGGCCTTCTCGTGTGGTTTGGTCTTTGCTCCCTTTGCAGTTTCCAGCCCTTTGAAGGAAACTAGTGACATGTTATTAAATAGCACTAGATAATGAGCTTATGTGATGTCTTCACACACAGATCTCTGGCTGTTTAGCTTTGATGTTTAATTGTGAAACCTATATTCCATTCGCACAAGTGATCATCAAGTCAATTCAAGGAGGATCCACTGAGAATGTAGAAAGCCCCGGTTTAGCCAGCCCCACTATGATGCAAGTAGAATATGAGGGAGGAAGCAAGTCTTAGTGTGCTGAGAGTTTGGGGTGTCATGTCCCTCCAAGCCCCTAAAATGCATAGAAAACTATTGTCATATCAGTTCATTCATCCATATATACCTTCTCCTTTGATCTGTTTGAGATGTCTTTTAAGTTTTATGTTGAATGCTCTTCCAGACACTATCCTCTGCACTTGCCGGGCTTGGGACGGGCAGTAGCAGGACACTGCTTTTCATTTTCTTTTTTTATGTCTGTCTGTCCATCTTTACTTTTTTTCAGTCTATTATTGTATATATATTTGGGGGGGGGGGGGGGGGTTACTATATCCAGCCTTTGAAGATACTATTTCTAAATGCACATCCCTATTGCCTGTTCAGGATTTCAGCTTATAAATGCAAGGTGCAGACTCTGGGTGCTACCCCCGCCCCCAATCCCCATTAAGAAAACCAGAAGCCTCCATCCAGCTAAAGCTATTTTCTGAACCTGGATACCTAAAATTCATCCTGATCATTGATAAAGAAAAAAATAACAATGAAGGGATGCTACTTACGTTCATCGGATCCCCTGGGCTGTTGTGGACAATAGATCTGGGTATTCCCCGAAAGACCTGATTGGTATTCCAATCTCCCCCCAAATGGGAGTCAATCCACCGGAAGGAAATCTTGATTTGATCCGACCTGTCCAGCTATTGTGGATTTTTTTAAACGGAATGGTGGTAATTGAAGTAAAAGTGTAATGAGACTGGAGAGCAGCTTCTGTTACTCCAGCCCTGACGCGTCCTTGTGCGTCTCCGCGCCTCTGTCAGGTGAGCGCGTCTGGATCAGCTGGCAGGCTGCGCGGCTTCGTTGCAGTCTGCAGCAGAAAAGCCCCTCCTGCGTTGCTCTGATCTGTTCACCCCCTCCTCTTCTTCTCAGCATCCAGTCATTCAGAAAAGGGCTGAAACAGAGCCGTTTCAACAGACGGTGCACCTCACCAACCAGATCTGACTCCGGCTCCACCACACAAGGCTCAGTCAGTCCCCCTCTCGTCTCCTCTCCTCTCCACACCTTGCTCCGCCCTTCTCCCTCAGTCTTTGCCGACTTAATTTATTCGGGGAGCCACACAAAAGAGGGGGAACAGGGAGGGAGGAGGGAAGCTGTTGAGAACAGAGTGGAAGAGTGGAAGACTTTGGTGCCCCCCAGCTCCACTCAGTGGAAGTTTTCTTCCTTTTTGGAGACAAAGGACTGCACAAGCAAAGTGTGCAAGAAGAGTCTTTATGCCTTCTTTATTACTATATTTTAGATTTTGACATGGATTTATTTTAAATTGTTTTAAATCAAAAGAAAATTACTGCAAAAATTGATTTTTGTGCCAAACATTTTCATCTCACCCTACAACATCTAAAACAACTTCTGAAGGATTCTTCAGAATGATCTCAGGTTACAACAACAGCAGCCTCTTCAACTACTAAAGAAGTATTCAAAGTATTTGGTTTGAGATCAAGATTTATAATGTTAAGAAGCTGCGACAGGAAGCTGCAGATCATCCTGTGCACAATCTGTAGGACACCATGATGGGAGTCATTTATCATCCCAGATTTTAGGTCAACCCTCCACCTGCATCACTGATGCAGAACAAGAGGGAAAAAGTGGAGGGAGGAGGGTGGTTTAGGCTACAATGTGGGGGAGGTGATGGGAGTTTGGGGGGAGCCCCTGCAGAACATGGATCAAAATCAATCCATCGCTTCTTGTTCCAGGTCTCCATGGAGCAGATGGTTGTGTCAAATGCTGTCAGTGGAGGAGAGAGGGTTTTGAAGTGAATGATGATCAGCACTGACATCCAGACAGAACGCTTTCACACCACATTTGAAAACAAATTTATTGATTTAAACAAGTTGAGCCAAAGCAATTGGAACTGAATTATTAAATACAAACATTTCTAGCTTCTCTATATTATGCAAGTAATCACTGCTGACCTTGATTACACTACCTACAATTTGCTGCTTTGAGTTGTGACACAAGATGTCTTTTATTTTGAAAGTCACTTAGACCTCTGTCAAAAGTTATAAACTATTTCACATTTTGAAAAAAGGGCAATTTCTCTTTATGTTTTATTTATGCCAAATAACAGTATTTTATTTATATTTAAAATTAAAATAAATAATAAAATAAAATAAAAGTTCATTTCTTATTTTTCTAAAGATTGAACTGAGACTTTTTGGCTCCAACTGGGTTGCAGTGAGAAATGAGCCCAAATGGCTGACTTATAGACCTTCAAAGTAAAAGCTTTTTATTCTTGGTCAGTCTTGACAAAAACACAGGTCAAGTATTTTTCACCCAAACTTGCCAAAGCTTTATTTTTTTCAGGTCAGTGTGGCATTAAATCTCTTCAGTGTGTTTGTCCCGCCGAGGTTTCCAGCCAGCTGCATTTAAAGCGTGCCCTTTCACGCCTCACTAACTTTCACTGACCATGGTCGACAAGGCTAAAAACTTTCAAGTCATTTGCCTTCATAAGGTTAACCATGACACTGAGACTAATCTCTACATTTTATAGCACTGGATGTATAGTACTTATATTTTTCTCAGAGCTAAAACTGTGTGCGGCCCCATATTGTTTTTAAATAAAGTTTAAACAGTTTATGTAAAATGGAGCAAGTATTCACTATAATATTGTCTCAAAAACAGGCTTCCTTAAAGCCTAGAAATCCTTTTTCTCACTTATTTACCCCTGAAATCCTCCTTCCAGATTGAATGTGCTTTGAATGAACCCTTGACATGTCAGAAGGCTATCATAAAAAGATCAAGTTTGGATAGGTCATGATTGATATTGGTATCTCTGATATGCGCTCTCCGCCAGATGCCATCAATTAAAAGAAATAGCTCATAGAAATAGTTTTCAGACATGAAAGGGCCATTTAGTGGAGATGAAGTATATGTTTTTAGAAAAGAAAAGGCAAAACTAGGGCCCCTTTTCGAACAATCCTTCACTTATTTGCTACTATGTAGGGGTCACAGAGGGAGGATGAACCAGTGACTAGAATGCTTTAAGATTTCTAAAAAACATGTATTTTTTTATTACTACAATTGTATATCTTGCATGTGGCAGAAAGTGAATTTATTTACAATCAATCTTGTGGTGTGACTAGTTTCCACTGACTTCCCTTCAGTACAGCCTTTACTTAGAGTTCATTATAGAGAAGAGACATTTTTCTGGTGCAGCTCGCTGACAACAGAGACCCCCGCCTCAATATATAAGGGCCCCCGCTGTTCCCCGTATCTAAAGGGAAAGCCCCTTTATCTATTGATAACCAATATCCCTGCTCTTCCATCATATGCTAACATACAGATATGCGGTGATTGTGATGAATTCACTTCCCATCTGATTCCATCTTTTAATAGCTGTTTGTCTGAACTTGATAATTCTACTTCACACTGCAAAAGCTTCAAGATATGGAATCAAAGTCTTGGAGGATCCCATTAGTTGATCCATCTTCATGTTTTAAACTGATTTCAAACAACAGATGGAGGAAAGGAAAATAACAGTAAAATCTGGTTTTGCTGTTGTCCTTTAAATAATCACACCAGAAAAGCTACTCTGCATTGGTAGTTTAACAAGAAAAAAATACAGTGAATATGTGTCAACAGGTTTTTTTTTAGTGCACAATTGCGCTTTAATTGAGGCCGAATTTCTCTTATTTAAAAACACTTGCATGTCACTGGTTCCCTTTTTTTGAACCTTTGATGTAAGAACAATAAATAGAAGCTGTAAAATGAACAGAAACTGCTTTCTGTGGAATATCACAACTTAATGAAAGATTGACATCGAACGACTACTGTTATTCAAAGTAAATAAATGACAGTGAGAGAATTTCTTGACATTTTTTTTCAATTAATTTTGCAATGCTTGAATAGTTGCAGCATAGGAAATTCATTACGAAAATGTAACTTTTCTACATTATGGTGTGCTTCTTGTGCTTAATTAATTTAAAAATTAATTATACTTTATCATTTATAATTATAATTTATCATGGTCATCTTAACACAACATTACAACTTAAATGTAATCAATATTTCTTATTTAATAAACACTTATCTCTTTTCGCTTCACCAAATCTCAAAGGTGTTTTTATGATATAATGCAGCCGTCTTTTGAAGCCATATGATTTAAGATCTGTTATCCTAGGGAAAAGCAAGGTGGCCGCATGAAAAAAAGCATTTCTACTGACAAAAGCATAAAGAAATAATTACTCCCATCTTCTGAAATCCTTGCTGAATGTACTAAAATTAGAACTGAAACAGAAAGAAAAAACTTTTAAAGGCTAGAATTTGTTCCTCGACTAACACTTTTTCTTTTGGCCACTCAAGTATGTCTGTATTAGATATAAGAATAGGTCTTGTGTCTCTACAGGGGTCAACCAGCATTTATCTGATCTAACATTCCCGTGCAACAGAAGGAGATGAGGTCACTTCTTTAGGGACTGACTTGGTGCCAAAAGAGGAAAGAGAAGGCTTTCTATTCCCATGGTCAAAATATAGTTAAACGATTTGATCCAAAAAATAATTATTCAACTAGACATGAATCTACAAAATGGATAGTTAATGCCAAAATACATTTTTAGATAACCAAAGGGCTAGATATTAGGAATATGTGGTTACACTTAAGTTTTGTAATTTTCACTATTTGTCTATTTAAGTGCTTTTATTTATGATTTACTTTTTTATTGTGACCAATATTTTAGAATACTAAAAGTTGTGTATGATAGTCTCTTTTTCAAATTTCTTGGCTTTTTTAGTGAGTCTAAGAGGTCCCTCTTTTAATGTATTCTTAGTACACAATAGGGCTATTGTTGATTTTAGTTTTCTAACCTTTTATATAATTTTTATTGCATATTGTAACAACTTAAATTGCATTTGTCCTCATCTGTGCTTGCTTGGGGGATTTTATTGCTTACTTTTCTCTGCATCTTTTTTCTGTGCCACAGCCAAGTGGGTTTCCTTTTCATTTACAGCTGTGACATTGGACATTTCTGCAAATATCTGTAAAAGCAAATTAGCATTTAAATGTTGATTTAATGTCAATTAGTGACTGTTTTTCCAGCAACATAATGAGGGGGAAAGTCTTTAATTTGCAAAGTGCTGGCAGTACATTTCCTGTTGGTTATGTGAGGTTTCCTCTGAATCTTTTTAAGGGTTTTTATTTTTTAAGAGCATTGTTCATGCCAGTTTTTTGCAGGAAAGTAAGTGTCCGCCATTTGGACTATTTTGGTCAAAGTGTGAAGGAGAAATAGAATCGCCAAGCAGGAAAAGAGCATTGTTCACTGGAGCACCAAGGGGATATTGCTTCTTGTGTGTTTTGCAGACTAATTTGCTTGGATATCTTTACAGCCAAAGAAATTTATATCTGAAATAAAAAAGTTGTAATATAATCATGACAGCTATTAAATTTAATACAAGTGTTTGCAGAAAGGTACTGTCAACATTTCATTGCTAAATCTTTTTTTTCCACCACAAAGCCGTGTGCAAATTCTAAACCTCATATGTTATCATCATGTGTTTAAAGTTAAATAGAAAATTTTGAAATGAACTTAGTCAGAATGAACTTTAAGAAGTTCAGAGACTCTACTTGGCCTATTTCCACTTGGCAAGCTTCCCCCCAAAAAGCCCTTTCAGCTTCAACTGAGCATTTGCTCTAAACTTGTCTTAAACATTTACGCTTTTCTTTTGTTTTTCACATTTATTTTACATAAAGAAATAAGTTTAAATGAACAAAGGAAAAGAGGGTTCAGATTAATGGTGCAGTTGAACTGCCCCTTGCACTCTCTAAATATCTGCATGCAGGCTGATATCAGAGGAGTTCCTCTGACGAGCTTCCAGGTTTTGTACTGAAAAGACAAATAGTCACTCTGAGCCTATCCAAAGGATTCCTGTATTTATTTGAAAGATCTTCACACTTAGACCTCCAGTATTTCTCTGGGAGATAACCTCTCCTTTCCCTCTTGTTATATTCTGTCCCAATCATTATCTGGATCTTCATCTTTGCATGACACCACATTGACTCAATATCTTCCTCATACACTGTTGCACCCTTGTTCCCCCCTTGCTCTCTAATCCATCTCACTGTGACACCTCCCTTTCCTCGTTGTCCTCCCTCCATTAGAATGTTTTATGTTTTAAAAACAAAAGTGCAAAGCAGGCAGATACATTAAACCAGGATAACCCATTAAAAAAAACGGTTGGCCTGTATGAAAACTGTGGCTGACAGGCTTTTTAAATTAACTACAAACTGACTGAGAGGTATTGACAAGAAGAAAGTTAAATACATGTATATCTTTAAAAAATATATTTTGTATTAGTTTTTCTCAAAAAGCTCATCCATTTTCTATACCCACTTAGTCTGGAGCAGGGTCACAGTGAGCCTATAGTTGCTAAGGGGGCAAAGGTAGAGTACACCCTGGACATTATGTGAGTCCATTGCAGGGCCACCCTTTGACAGGCAACCACACACACCTAAGGGGCAATTTAAAGTCATCAGTCAACTTGAGAAGCATGTTTTTAGACTCCAAAAGCTGGAGTTCTTGCAGAAAACTCACACTCGTCCCAAAAAGGACCTAGCACGACCAGGACCTCCTCATTGAGAGACGACTCATCATCACACCAGCCCCATTTTGAAACGTGAAGAGTGTTTATTATCATGTTTTCTGCACTTCAGAGTTGGCCAGATTGTAAGGTACGCCATCAATGAATGGTTTATTTTTGAACGTATGGCATATACGTGACATGTAAATAAAACTACAGTCCGACACCGCTGCATATTAGCCGTGTTAGTGCATTTATAGATTTATAGTAACACCCAACCTTGTTTGCAACTTGTAAAAAAAAATTTGACAGAGCACCGAATACTTTTAAAAATTGTTTCGACATTAGTTAGCACAACTAGAATTGATCCATAAATCATGCGCTGGGAATTGTAAGGTGTATTGTTGTTGCTTTTTTAAATGAAGGCTTTTAAGTCCCCCTTTTAAGTGGAAAAAATACAGTTGACAGAAAAAGATGATTTTGGAACGTTGAGCAACAAATATTCTTCCTAGCTCAGGCAAGACACTTCTGACATTCTCTCGTTCAGGAGTGGCCTGACACGAGGAATGCTACAACATCAGTAGCCCACATCTGACATCTATCTGTGTGCTTTATGTTGATGCATCAACTCCAGCCTCACCCCTTTTCATGTTTCTCCCAATTCTTGAACAGATTTCTCTTGACATTCCTCTTGAGGCTGTAGTTGTACATTGTGTGTTTCTGCTTGTATGACTGGACTCTTTGAAGAACCAGCTTGTTTAGGACAGAGTTCTTGTGGCTTGCCCCTCAATGAATGAAGAGCGTCAATAGCTGTCTTCTATAGACATCTGTCGAGTCAGCAGTCTTTCCCATGATTAAGCTGCCTTCTCCGTCTGGGTCAGGAAACCTTTGCTGTTGTTTTGAGTTAAACAACTGATCAGGTCATGACAACATAAATTTCCAACATTATTTTTTCAGGCAACTTTTTGTCCATATACTGAATTTCAAGTTTTCACTGGCTTTAACCCACAATCATATTTTCATTTGTGTTGAAAAAAAAGTTTTCTTAGATGCATCACCAAATATTATTTTAGTCACAGTTTAATTAAAAACGTTTTTTTATTAACGTGTTTTTTGGTCCTAAGAGGTACCAATTAATCCTTCAATTTCTTAAAAGGTCAGCTACTTCTATGTGAAAGCTTCCCACAAAAACTCTCATATTGGGTCATACCACAAAAAGAATACCTGCTGAAAGTCTTTTTGTACCACAATGGTATCCCACTGAAAAAGTCCAGCAAACAGGAAGTAGCCAAAGTTGAGAACTTCCTGTATGAGCCCATCTATAGGCCAGCTCATTTTCTGTGGGCACAAGGAGTTCCTGAATGTGACTGCGCATGTGCTTGTAGGTGCGTAAGTGTGCGATTGCCATTCAGCATTCCATCCTTCTGTTTCCTTCCCCCAGCCTTAGCCTACTGATGCACGGCATCGTGGGAAAGAGTGAGTCACACCTCTGCACACTCTGCTCCTTCACTCAGCACATGCGTAAAGCATAACAGAAGGGGACAGATTTAAGGGGTGTTGTGAGCCAGATGGGATGAAAGATTGCACTGGAATATATTTTGCTGTTAATATACGTGCTGGAAATAATATAAAATAATAAGTTCCCCTGTTTTTACAACAATTTACATGCTCATTTGAGTTTTCCTTCAACACAATACAAGTTCAAATGACTTTATTGTACTGTGCGTCAACTCACTCTCTTCCTTTCTCTATTATTCTTAGTAAACAGACAAAAAGAAAGCTACAGTTGAACGACGGCCACAGTTTTGTTTATATGCATACGTGTGGTAATGAATGTGTAACGGGACATCCAAACATTGGCTGAGCCTGTGAAGTGTGTGAGAAACTCCTGAGGAAGAGGAAACCGAGAAGTGCATCCAGCAGATAAGTCATTGCTCCCGACAGCCTTCTGGATCAGCTGCTTCCTGTTTATGGCTGCACACTGATGTTGTCCCATGACAATAAGGAGGCTTTCACCTTTGACTCCACCGGAACAGAAGCACATCCTGTGTTGGAGGTTACATTTTGCTTTGACTCAGTACAGTGACCTGCAATGCTCTTGCATTAAAAAAAACTTTGTGCATCACATTTGGTACATTTCGGAAACAGAAGTAGTTCAAAATAATTATAGTTATGCTAAAGAAAAATATATATAAGTATTTTTTTAAAGTTCCTTAAGATACAGATGTGTCCAGTTCTCTAAGGATCAGTTAACACGACATGAAAAAAACTGACATATTGTTTTTACCTGTTTCCTTCTGTAAATTGAAAACTTTTTGCAAAGATGAATACTTTAAAGTTATTGATGTTTATTTCATAGACATTTTATTAAGTCACAGTTAACATAAAATCTAATAACATAAAGGTTCTAAAAAAGTTGTCTCGTAGAACAAACTGACACCAAGAACTTTGATTAAAAAAACACACTTTGATGGAAAAGCTTGTTTGAAAACACAGAAAGTAAGAGTAGAAAAATAAAAAATATTGATTATTACATGTCTAAAAATACAGAAATAATACAGATTGAGTCAACTGGCTCAAGAAAAATTTCTTACAAGCAATGGGCACAGAAAAAAAAAGTTAATTGAATGAATAACATGTGAACTCAGGTGAGCCTCATTGTGGGTCAGTAAGGTACAGAATGTGTAGTAATTTTATAAGATAGCAGAGATAGGATAAGTACTTGAAACTAAATAAATAAATTTGGCATGACACAAAGCCGTTGACATTTATGAAATATCAGGTTAGGATGATGAATTGTGCAATGACAGGATGCTTCTTGACCACTTGACATGAAGGTGAGACCTTAAGGGGTGTAACTGGAAGAAGAAGGGGGAAAAAAAGTCTCTCAAGGCCAGATTGTTGTTGGGCTGTCTTTTCTTGAAAACACTGTGTGGACAGTAGGGACAGTTCCTTTCAACAGGCAAACCAAAGTGATGATTGTCCTCTCTAAAAAGGGTGTCCTGGGGTGTAGTCTAAGTATAGATGTAATTGACTTCTCAGCCTAGCAGAGAAAGTATAGCCAAGTCCAGGACTTCAGATTCACTAGGAATACATGGTTTTTGTCCTGCATGGGTTTGACATTTCAACCTGTATGTCAAACTAGATTTTTTTCTTTGTTATTTTGGCTCAGTCACGCTTCCCTTTATCACCAATGCTGTTGATTTTATTTCATTTATTTATTTCTCCCAAGATTACAGTGGCCAAGAGGTACAAGACACATATACATTTAAGATACAACAACAAATCCCAGCCAAAATGAACAAATACTGAAACACAACAGCAAATTACCAAACACAAAAGCAAATCACCAAACACAACAGCAAATCAAGGAACAAATTAAAGAGTCCTGAAACACGAAAGAAACCCCGTTGCAAATTACTAAATCCAGAAACACTACAACGAAAGCGGAGACACGGCTACTAACTGAAATGGACGTAATTTAAAACCAATCTTGTATGATTTTTAACGTTATTTATTACTGTTTTCTTTATGTGGACATTGTAAATACATGAAACTGTCCAAAAGCATTTTTTTAATTGTATTACTAAAAATTTCAACACTGTTTAGCAAGGTAAAGTTTTGGTGTCACTTCTAGTATTAAAGTTATTCCCTTTCCCTTAGCCGGCTGGTTAGTACAAAACACGACAGCAGAAGATTGAAAAAAAAAAATACCGAAACCGAGCAGCAGACATTAGTGATCTAGAAAGAAAAAAAAACAGACAGAGAAAAAGCCCTCACTTTATTGAACAAATACAAAAACAAGTTAAACCCAACTCAGTGACACGAACACACGCTCTACTTTTGTCTGTAAGCGGGACCCAATTTTAATTTTTACTCCTTTTTTATTCATTTCTATTTTTATATATTTACTCATACTGTTTTTATTAATTGTATTTTGCATCTTTGCACACCAATTTCCTTTCAAATAGCACACTGATTTCCTTTCTGTTTCCTTGTTCATTCCAGTCTCAAGCTGCTCTAATTTAAATGCAATTTACTATTATATTGTAACAATGATAAAAACCTATTCTGATGGAAATAAATGATAATGATAATTCGTTTTTCTTCATTTACATCAGCACATTTTCTATTCTGATCAGTCAAGGCAGGCAGATGTAGTTCATTGTTAAATTATTCTTGGACTAGTTGCTGAAAAGGCAAGCATTTAGACAGTTTGTTGCACAATAAATATCATGTATGAATTTTTGCTTTACTCGACATACGACAAAAAAACTTGTGAAAAAAATTTCAAAAACAGAACCTCACCTCACAGCAATTTATCAAGTAATGTTTTTAGGCTGTGCTATTTTACACTGCTTCTTCTTTCTCTTTCGGCTTTTCCCATCAGGGGTCACCACAGTGAATAATCGTTTTCCACCTCACTCTATCATGGACATCTTCTACCCTAACATTAGCCAACTTCATGTCCTCTGTTAAGACATCCATATATATATCCATATATATCTCCATATATATATATCCATATATATCCATATATATCTCCTCTTTGACTCAGACAAACACAGCACCTTCACTATAAAAGTAACTTTAGAGCAAAAACAAGTGCTGGCAATAGTTTTTGCCTTACAGTTACAGTTTGATCCAGGTCTTGTAGAGTCATTTTTACAGCTGTCACTTTGCTTTTGTTAGAAAAAGAATAATGATAAAAATAAGGTCATGTGAATCAACTGTTATAGTAATAGTTTATCTAAATGGGGACAGTGCAATTAAATAAAAAACATGTGATTCCACATGGTCAAAATCGCCAGAATTAGACATTTCTTACCTGGCCATGACATTAATAAGCACACATGTATATACAATATGATACAAAATGCATATACAAACACTTACTATGCGTATATGGACAAAAAAACAACACATCACAACATCACATTACAGCTTTATCTGTTAACAGCTTTAGGTGTTTTTTTAGATGGTCAAAGCCAGACTGTTCATTAAACCAATTTGAGTTTGGCTGTTTTTACTGCTCACTTCTAAAAAGGGATTCCAGTTGTTCTTGCTGGGATCTGCTAAAGCCACCTTTCCAGAATGGGGGTTGCAGCCCCAAGGGCTCCAGTTACAACAGGGTCCACTTTTGCCCTCACTCTCCATATCTTTTTTCAGCTCTTGAGGTTTTTCAAACTTCACCTGTTCCTACTTCTTGATGGCATCTCTAACCCAGTAGCTAACTACTCTTGCTTGTAGGCAACTGTTTAAAACAAAACAAAGGCAGCAGCATTTTCAAACACATTTGCAGAATTGAGGAAAAACTGAGGAGAATGAGCGTTTGCGGGCATTATAACATATAAATAATTTTCTGAGATGAAAGAAAATGCTACTTCATTTTGATTTAAGCACAAAAATGAAAAAGTCTGAGCTATGAGGTTTCAATTCTTGTTTCTATTTTTAGCATTTTATTTTGTTAGCAGTCAGAGAGAACCACATTGTCAAAATGCCTTGTTTGTCATTTAAATACATCTTTTTGTGACATACTATTTCTTTAATTATCCTCTAGTTTGGGAAGACAAAATGTTATAAAGCTTAAACCATTACATTTCCCTCCCCCTTATTTCTAGTTCTAATATCCATTGAGCGGCAGTTCTGTGAGCAGAAATGTCTTATTGATGCCAGAGGTCAGAGGAGAATGGTCAGACTGGTTCAAGCTGGTAGAAAAAAGCAACTCAATTAACCACTGGTTCCAACAGAGGTCTGCAGAACAGCATCTCAGAACGCACAACTAGTCCAACCATGAGTCGGATGGGTTACAGCAGCAAAAGACCACACCAAGTGCCACTCCTGTCAGCTACGAACAAAACACTGAGGCTACAGTTCGTACAGACTCACCAAAATTGTCAATAGATGATTGGAAAAAGGTTGCCTTGTCTGATCAGTCTCTATTACTGCCACGACATTCAGATGGTAGAGTCAGAATTTGGAATCAACAACATGAAAGGATGGATCCATCCTGCCTTTTATCAACAGTTCAGTCTGGTGGTGGTGGTATATTGGTGTGGGAAATATTTTCTTGGCACACTTCTGGCCTCTCGGTACCAATTGAGCATGGTTATAATGTCTCAGCCTACTTGAGTATTGTTACTGACAATATTCCTCCCTTTATGACCACAGTGTACGATTCTTCTGAAGGCTACTTCCAGCAGGATAACACACCATGTCATAAAGCAGGAATCATCTCAGGCTGGTTTCTTGAACATGACAATGAGTTCACTGGACTCAAATGGCCTTCACCAGGTCTCAACCCAGCAGAGCACCTTTGGGATGCAGTGGAACAGGAGATTGGCATCATGGGTGTACAGCCAACAAATCTGTAGCAACTGCGTGATGCTATCATGTCAATATGAACCAAAGTCTCTGAGGAATGTTCCCAGTACCATGTTGAATCTATGCCACCTCCCGAGCATGGCTAGTCTGCAGCTCACCGCTCCCCCCAGGGGATGAGTCAAAATGCGGAGAAGAGTTTCCCCATTGTGGGATAAATAAAGTATCAATTATTATTATTATTATTATTATTAAGGATGAAGGCAGTTCTTAAGACAAAAGGGGTTCCAAACCTGGTACTACCAAGGTGTACCTAATAAAGTGGCTGATGAGTGCATTGCACCATAAACAGATATGCATCATAAAATGCTTCAGACTACAGCAAACATACAAGTCATTTGTTAATACAAGAAGAACAGGATAGCAATAATTTTATCATAATTTTAAAGAGATGATGTTTTTTGTCAAACCAGTCTTGCCATAAGGAGGCATCTTGAATAATCAGTACTTTTTCAACAAATTCATGGGAAAATTACTTAGAAGCTCCATGTGACAAATCTTTTGGCTCAATCCGAATTGCTTCCCTACCACTAACCAGTACAGCTTCTCCCTACCCCTACATTTATCCCTCCAAGTGGACAGTTATGGAAAAATTAGTGTCTTCAAATCTGGACGTTACTACTGCTCAATGATGTCATGAATAGTTGCCGGTCGTCTACATTAGCGCGTGGCTGCCAGAGCTCGGAAAATACATAACAACATTGGTTTTATAACTTTAAGAAGACATGAAATATTTACATTTAAATGTAAACTTCTGTTCTTGAGAGCACACCCATGCGAAGAAATGCGTTATTCCTTCGCGCCACGCAGATCCCCCTACCGGCGGCGGGGTTCCCAGCCCTAAGTCGCCATGGCTTCTTCTTAAAAAAAACACTTTCGGACTCCGCTACAGCTTCAAATGCCCCATACAACTGGAGCAATAGGGAGGAGCCAGACGAGTAGGGAAGCAATTGTGATTTGGCCTTTGAATGGTTACATGTTGCAAAGGCGTAAATGGAGTGTAAAAAATGGGCACTATTTTGTTTGCAAAAAGAAAAACTAACTACCTCTCTGTCACCTAATGTCTTCATTTTCACTGGTCTTTAAAGTATTGACATTTAATGAACAATTCACATGATCATTTGGTACATTTTTTTTCTTGTGTTTTGCTCGTCAAACACCAACCCCCACTGTTGTCAACCAAATTTATGCTTTTCTTTTTCATTTTCCTCCAGAGGCAAGGTTTAGTGCTCTCCTCTGAAATATCGCTCTGTCCTGCAAACCCAGGCTGTTCGAGTTTTTTTGCAGACCTTTAGAAAGATTAAAGTTGTGGCAAGATGGGTTCTCTTTTTTTTCCCCTTGTTTTTGCTCTTCAAGGCAACCACTGCCTAATCCCTAAATTTTCCCAGCATTAGGCCAATATTATTTAATAGCTCCTGTTTTCAAGCGCACACTCTTTAACTCACCAAGAACACATTGAACTGCTGTGCCCCAACACGAAGAGACAGTTGTATGCATGACTTACATGGAGTGGTCACTGTGTTTCCCATGGCTCTGCACACAGATAGCCCTAAATGGAAAAGCAAGGTGGGGTGTAGGCAACCACAACCAGAAAATCTGCTACTCTCCTTAGGATACCCACCGGCTGTCCACATCACAGTAACCACAGGTTTCGAAGCTCTGTAATCACCATGCAAAGGCTTATTTTAGTGTGCTCTGTCTACGGATTAAACAGAAAATTGCCAGGGATAGTGAATGTTTCCATGGCACAGCTGAATGTTGCTTTTAAGAAATAATACATATTAAGTTAGATTCAGATTAGATACGATGGCCTGGGAACAGTGCAGGATAGTCCAGGAGAATCTACTTCATATGTCACTGTGAGATTTAGTTTAACTTACCCGAAGCACAGGGACACAAAAATTTTAATTCAATCAGAGCAAGGACTGAGTTCTTGTATTGTTTATAATGAAAATCAAATGGGTCTGTCAAAATTGTGACTCCTTAATACACAATAAATCACATTGGTGAGCTGTCAGTCTGAGATATCTGCAGATGCTTATGTTCTGTGGAGCCTTCTCTAAACTGAATGCATAACAGAACTTGTGGTTGGAACTGTCAGGAAAGGTTACCTCAGCAATTACTTCCTATAATGACTAAGAATATGAAAATCTGTCAGAATCCCTTATGAATTGCGTATTTGATTATTTATTTAAAACATGTGACTCCCATCGCCTGGAAGGCTGCTGAGATGCACATGCAGAGCTGGCAGACAGCACCTCGGCCATCTTTCACAGCATCAGGAAAATAAACCATGATCGAGGCCTTCGTTAGGTTCATCGCTCAGCAATGACTTCAGTTCCTGGCCTCAGCGTTATTTCCTTGACATGGTTTTATTTTGTGAGAGGTCCTCCTTGTCTGCCGCAGCAAGAAACACAACTATTCTCACAGATTTCAGCCCTGAAATGTTATTTATGTTATGAAAAGATTAGCCTTTGATGAATATACATGAGGAAATGTGCTTTGCTTTTCGTCACAAAAAAGAAATGTCAGATCTCAGCAGCAAAAGAAAAAAAGGAAACAACAAAAATAACATTTAAAACATTGATGTAAACAACCTTAAAAATCCCAAAAGAAAATGAGCTAACATCTCCTTCTTTCAGTGACAGAACTTGAACATTTTAAATGGGGGTGAAAGACTTTGGAAGGGCTGCAAATGAGACAAGCATGTGGACAGTAATTACACATGAAAGGTTTAAAATATTTTTTTAAAGTTTGTTATTGTTGTTAATATTAAAACAGCAGTTCCTTTAGATGAGATGCTACAACTAATGCTTAGAGAACCTTTTATTGATGATTTTTGTCATTGATTATACTAATATTGACTCAAAAATAGGGGGGCAAAGCTGTTTGCTGTGGGGGCACATGCCCCCTTGTTCTCTTGTTGCTCCGCCTCTGCCTTTTTTGCTGATAGGAAAAGTTAAAAAAGTAAAATTAATGTAAAACAACCTACCCCAGCGTAACGTTTAATGAAAAGTTAAAAAAATGATTGTTGAATCATAAAGTTTCCACTCCAAGTTACAAGCAACAAAACTAGATTTGTATTAACACTTTACCTTTAAAAAGTTTAAGACGAAGCTCCGTAAGTTTTGTTTAGTGGGGAACTTATAAGTTCCCAATTTTGATAACTGCTTTTGCTACATTTAGCAGAAGCCTGTTTGCCTGCTAATAACCTCTGAAGTTAAACAGCACACAGTCACCTGTGCTTCATAGTCAATTTCCTCAACATCAGAGAGTTTGGCAAACAAAGACAGGAAAGAGTTTGGAAAAGGACCGACTTTGATAGATATAAGGTTATTGTGGTACGGTGAGCACTGAATCCATGTGTGCAAGTATGTGTTAATGAAAATATGGGTGCCATGTGGGATTGAAGGTGCGGCAGGAAGCCTAGCAGGCTTTGCAGAATATTAGATGCTGCTGAATGAAAATGTTCCTTTGATGGCTGTTCGGCCACCTCACTTTGTTCTCCAGATGTTCTGAGTGACCATAAAAAGACACCAAACACAGGGGTTCTTGTTCACACTAAAATGGTGAAACAGTGTTTCATTTCCAACACATCCACCATACTAAAAGCTGAACTTTCTTGATTTCTTGAGAAGATTACCTAGTATTCCTTTAGGATTGCAGTCTAATAACCTGCACCTCTTAGTGGTCTGTCTTAAATTTAATCTGTCTGATGCACTATTATGAATGCAAGCACTTTTTTGTTTTGAATTAGACTAAAAGATACATTAGTGATGTGAAAAGTATTGTGGCCCTGAAGTGCAAATCCCACTGCTCAACCCAAAGACAAATAACTTTTTTTTTTTTTTTTTTTGGGGGGGGGGGGTTCTGGTTTTAATGTTGTTGTTTTTTTTTATTTGTCTTGCTTTTTTAATCGTTGTTAGGATGTCTAATATTTTTGCATTGAGTGATTTGTTGGTGTATTTGTACTTCATGGCCACCGTTGGACAAGGATGAAATTGTGTGATAAACATACACGAACATACAGAAAGTCGGAAGTTTGAAGTAAGTTAGCAGTAAAAGACTTACTTAGCGTGTTTTACGATGAATTATGAAGCTCACACAGGGTTTTGAGTTGTACACTCAGCATTTTTAACCCATACACAACATCAAGACTTTAACATTTTTAGCTTTCCAAATGTTATTGATCATTTGGCAGTTTCACCAAATACCTGTCTACACTGCAAAAACAGCCCCCTTGGAAAAAGGTAAAAAATTCTTTCCCCATTGGCAGATTTTCATTAAATTACCAAAAATATCTGGCAGTGGGTTGAGAAAAATGGTTTTATAACGAATTTGTATTTATTCTAAGTAAAAAAGATTAAATTCAATAATACATGTTTTGTCATACAAAGATTATTTTCGTGTTTAAAATCTTTATTGATAAAATTGATTTCTTAAAAGATATGAGGTAAGAAATATTTTCTTGGAACGGGTCGTTTTGCTTTCTTAGGATTCCATTTTTGCATTGTATGAGATGTGTGTTTACGTGATTTTTGTGTTTTGTATTGGGCTAAGTTGTGGAAATAGTTCTTTTCTATATTTAACCTTGTCGCTGGAATCTGAACTTTCCAGAAATGGGAGAAAAAGCAGGGCAAGCAGTTTTTAAAACTCATCAAAAAAAGGCCGACTTAAAGCTGAGGAATTATGAAGCACTTTCCACCTTGTGGGTATAGATTTGGACAATCTTGCAACACTTGAATCTTCAGGCAACTTAATCAGGAAACAGTTTTGCTCAGTAGCTGCACCTTTTGAAAAGCCAAATCCTTTAATTATTCCCATCAGTTTGGAATTAAAAAGCTTCTCACAGTATTAATAGTAGACAAAGCAGCAAACACAATAGACTTTTTTCCACTGGCATAAACACTCAACAACATACAGAACAATGAGAGCGTGAAGTCTAGTGTTTAGACAGTTGAGAAAAACTGAAAGAAGGGATTTAGAATGTAAATGCACAGTCACAAAATGTTCGAAAAGTTATTTCACATTGCACAAATATTTTCATAATTAGATGTGCATCATGAACAGACGTTCATTGTCCACAGTTTGACTAAATACTTAAAACTAGTTGGAAAATGACGAAGAACAGGAATTTTTCATGACCCCTTCAACACTATTTTGCTGCTATTCTCTGTCATCTATCATGAAACAATGTAGTTGGTCTTTTCTGTGCATGCTGTCCAGCATCTGTTCCTGCATTCTGTTTGTTGCGTGTGAACTTCTTCGTATCATCTGCATGGGAGAGCTTTATTTGGAGCCAACTCCACCGAAGGGAAACAACCCAACCATAGAAGCTGTGATGAGTTCCAGGTCACACTAAGAGTTTAGGTCGATTTAGTTTGCAGGTTGTTCTCATCTTTGCAAGAATATTACATCAGGAGTTTATTACTTTTAGCTGCTGGTCTCTGTACTTCTTCCCATCAGCGAGACATCAAGCCCCCCTCTCAATCTCAGTATTATTAATATATTTTTCTGTATTTTAAAGCATCTGAAGCAAGAAAAGACGACACTTTTTGGCAGTTTTTGAACCACGAACAATTTTTCCAAGTATCTACAGCCGCATTAGTTATTGAATTAAAGGACTTTTTTTTTCAATTTAAAGTAGTGATATTTACCCTCTGGCATTTGTAACATGCATTTACATTACCATCTAGTCCAAAACGAGAGAGTTAAAAGCTACAAATTGACTAAAAGAACTGGAGGGAGCAGGATGTTGTCCCTAAGTATTAATTCTCATGCCTTGTAGTTAGATGGTCAACACTTAATCTTAAAACCACATTATTTTAAGCACAATAAAAACTTTGTTTTTAAATAGTTAATTCTTAGGATTTAAGTTGCCTCTAATCTTTTGGCCAGCAAGTAGCCTTTCAAAACACCACCTTCGTTCTAAAAGAGTAAATGTCATCAGCAGGACATCCTAAACACAAAATGACCCCAGGGGAGCTCTTTTAACTGCACATGTAGCACACACGTGTGCGGCTTTGTAGAAGGAAGGGTGTGTTGGACTGTTAATCCCAGTGCGTGTCAGTAAAAAATTGTTATCTTTTTAAATCTCGAAGCAGAAGCTGTAATTTCCTAAATCTGTGTCATTAATATGTGCTAAGGCCTGCTGGAGTATACAATACAGACCAAAAGTCTGGACACACCTTCCCATTCATTTGAATGAGAAGGTGTGTCCAAACTTTTGGTCTGTACTGTATGTTCAGCTACACTGCTGTGCATTTGTGCTTAGGCACTATAATTCTGTCTTCCTATAAAGAAAAGGAGCTGAGAATTTTGAGGTTGCAACACATTTTATGAGGACCATAGTTTTGTGTTGTGAAAAAAGAAATAATTTTCATAAATACATAAAAATAATAAAAATAATAAATACATAAATATATATATTCCTTCAAAAATAAGCAAGGAAGATTAATGCAGATCATTACTTAAAGCCAGTAAAAATTGACAACTGTCTACTCATTAGTGTTATGGATGTTTGCTCTGTATGATTTAAAGAATAATTTATATTTTCTAAAGTAAAATTTCATAAACTCAACTAGTTTCGTTTATAAAAGGAAAACCAAGTTAAACAAGCATGTGGACTGGAAAGACCTTCACACACAATGCAGATCAACTCACAGGCACTTATATAAGCATTTGATGTACCCACGCACCCATGTTGACAATCAGGAGGCAGAAACCTTCTAACCAAAAGTCTTGATTTCCTGTTCATGGCAATTGTAAGGATGATTGCCTTTTTCACTACTGTTATCAGGATGCTAATAGTTCCTGCTAATAGATCCTCAAATACCATTTTTAATTTTTATTACTATCTAAAACCACATACAACACAGCTGCTGGTGAGTTCTCATTTAAACTGTAGGAGTTTAATACCTGACTTTAAAAGAGCTTACATGTGGCTCCAGAGCCACATGGAGTACGAGGGACAAATTAGTAACAGGAACAATGACAACATACAGGCTTCTGGATAAAATGTGTGTGAGGCATACATCCCACAAAAACCCACAGGATTTTTTTTTTTATCACAAAAGCCCAAGCATGCTTTTATACGAACTAAACAAATAAAACTTTGACTTTAAGGCTTGAACAGCCAAGTTGTAAATTAATATCCGGTTTTAAGTTGCCATAAACAATCAGAAAGTAAAACATTTTTTCATTAAATATCATCAGGAATTTTCCATGATGGTGTTAAGCCCTCCAAAATATAGAAATGTAAAATAACCTCAAATAAATAATAAATACACTACACCGTTGTTTCTGCAAGCTTGTAGGCAGTAATATTTTTTAATGAATATTTATTTGAAAAAACCTGTGCGGTGTGAACTCCGCCTCCACCTACGAGCTGCCGGGATAGGCTCCAGCAACCATATGACTCCAAAAGGGATTAAGCAGGTTTAGACGATCGGTAGATTTATCTGAAAAACTGTTGCATTATGAATCCTAAACCCAAATATTTTGGCAGTCTTTATAACACTTGAAAGGTGCTGCATTACCATGTTTCGAAATAAGGATAGTCACATTAAAACTTGTTTTTCCATTGGCAAGATTTTTGAGATTTATTTATGAATTTATTTGTGCTTAAAATGTGATGCTGGTCATGTGACTCAATTGTTGGCTCTCATTCATAGGTAGAGGAATATAAAAAAAATGCAAGTTATGTAAAACATTTAGTAGATTTAAAGGGCCTATTTCATGCTTTTCTCAAGCCTTTCAGAGTAAGCTATATCCATTCATTCATTAATCTTCTGCCATTTTATCCCTTTCAAGAGGCTGCCGGAGCCTATCCCAGCCACTTGTGGGCGAAGGCAGGGGACACCCTGGACAGGTCACCAGTCTGTCGCAGTGCAAGCTATATCCATATCTATGATAATGTATTACCTTTGGCACACTAAAGAATGCATTTTTTATGAGATATGAGTTGCTATCACAGCCTTTTAAGACAACCCGATCTTTGAGGCAGCGGCTTTCGCTTCTCATGGGTGCCGCCCATGTCATGACGTCAACCTAGTGTCTGCCTCTGCAGCATGTCTGTGCCTCACCCACAAAAACAGACAACATTTAAATTTTTCAAAGATATGTGCATATTGTGGAGCCTTACTAAAGCATTTAGCCAATCACCACTGGCTCCAGAGAAAAAGTGGGTATGTGTGTTAGCCAGGGGGCGGTGCTGGAAGCGCAGACTCTTCCTGGAAGGGGCTGTTCTCACTTATGTCACAATGTAAAAACCGACTTGTTTTTTTTTTTTTTTTTATTCGAAGGGACTGGTGCAATAATGGAGCAAAATACTGCTTTGGGTTGTTTTCCTTGAGGAATTCACATTTTACAAGACATAAAAGCTCAAGAAGTTGATTTTGCATGATATAGGTCCTTTAAAACCTGGTTTATATTTTGGACAGATGAAAACAAAAGCAAAGAAAAGTCATACTTAAGGGTCACCAAGATAGTTTCATGCCTATATGTTGTAAATACAGCACTATAAAATTCAAATTTATTATTTAGCTAAAAGAGTTTGGCCCATGTTTTCCAAATACTTTTTTTAGGGAATGAGTGCCAGCCATGAATTGTCTTGTCACACTGTGTATTGTCACAGAGAAAGATTGAGAATAGCACCCAGGCACAGGGAAGAGGAGGCAGGAAGTTGCGGGGGAACGGGGGCTTTAATAAACAAAACCAAAAACCACTGCTTAAGCAGGCTAGAAAAATCAAACTCGAAATAAGGGGAGACATCAAAGCTACACAGAGACAGGGGAACAGCATAACATCAAACTATGGACCAGCCCAGGAGGAAGGGAAAGACAGGACTTAAATGCATACAAGACTGACAAAGCACAGGTGGAAACAATGAGGGCAGATGGGAACCAAAAGTAAAACTCGAACAACAACAAAACAGGAAAACCTACAAAATAAAACAGGAAGTTAAACTCAAAATGTCACTGAACAAAAAAAACAACTAAAACACAAAAGCAAAGAACCTAAAACCGTGACAGGTATATTAGTGGATGATCAGTATAGAAAGATTTTTTTCAATGCAAACTAAACCTACATAGTCAGGAAGTATAATTGATAGCATTTGTTGCAGACAAACATTTTCATTTTTTAACATGAATTTTACAGATTTTTTTGTAACTACAAGGATGGTCTCAGTTTCGGAAAAAGGAGGAAATTGTGTTGACAAATCAATTAAGTGCTGCTGATTTTGTAAAGTATATAATTTTTCCTTGTACCCCAATTTTGATAATGCTCTAAAATCCCTGATTACACTGTAAAGAAAATATTTAACATTGCACAAACAGAGCAAGTGTTAAAATTGGTTCATTGTAGAAAAAAATAAATGTATAAAAGAAAGTCAGAGAAAATTGGATAAACGCAGATGTGTTTTCACAGGACTTCACATTCACGCTTGTTCACTGATTGTCAATGTGGTTTAATGGAAGCTTTGGCTTCTCTGTGGTTCCTTTAATACTCAGGCAAGCCTGATTTACCCAAAGAAACACCTCTCTTAATCAACATTCATTCTTCTGTGTGTTTGAAAGCGCTTGCACCAACCAAATACAATTAGTGTGAGCCTACTTAAGACACGCACTGCTGTTAATATTCCCAAAGAGACCGTAAAACCACAAGCGAAAGGAAAACGTTTTGGATTGATCCATCAATATCTGAGGAAAATCATTGAAAGGAATAAAGACATAAACATATAAAAATAGAAAAAAAATAATGTTTTATCAAAACAAAAGCTATTCAAGAAGGAAAGAAAGAACAATGACAGCGTGTAAAAAACCCCACAGAGGATTCGCTTCAACCTCTTGCAAAGAGTGTGACTGAATTTACTCTGTGTATCACTTTCAAGCCTTTCAGTTCTAATTTTTCTCTGATTATCAGGCTCTGACATCTTGCCCCACTCCCCAGCAGTAGTTATTCTGGTGTGCTGAAACGGAGCCAGGCGGCGGGGTGATTGGTGACCTTTTGTCAGTGCTGTACAGATGTGGGGGGTTGCCGCTCTTGAAGACAGGCTCAGTCACAGCCAGCTTTCAGACATATCGGTAATGGTCTCAGTGTGATGACACCAGCATGCTGTACACCAGCCTTTAGCCTGACCCTTCCAATCCGGAACTAGGTGGCAATCAATACAACTTGCAGTTTTAAGGGAAGCCATCCAAAAAGCCGAAATAGATTGTTTACATGCCTGTCAGGCTTGTTTTTTCTTTTTCTTTTTTGGTTTATGTTTAGCATCAATGTGCTGTACAGGGATCTAGTCATCTACAAGTTGATACAACAGAATGGAGGGAGCAGGGAGCTATTTCATAGTGAACATGTACAGTCAGACTTACCGGTAATGGTCTGTCAAATGGCTTCACTGCTGACCTATAGGTCTGCCATTGATGATTCATCCTGCTTGCAATGCTGCAGCAAATCCTGCAATGCATGGGACACAAACAAATCCAAATGTCTTTGTACACTGTTGTAATAATGGCAAACGCTACCCCAATCTTAAAAATCATTATTAATATAATTGAAAAGTAAATAGCAGTACATTACTGTAAGGGTCACTGCAGTTCACAGTAATGGGTTGTAACCATGTAATACTGAAAGGCAGTGAAAATAATTTAAAGTCATGTGATTTACATGAACTTACTGTAAACAACTGAGCATTGTTGTTATTTTACAGTAAATAACTGTAAAAAAATACAGTCATTTACTGGTTAAACTACTGCCTATGAATTCCTATACATTTATGGTGAAAAGTTTTACAGAATGCAGGAGGCCCTGTACTAGCAGACACTAATGTCCTTAGTGTAGCTAAGTGTAGCTTAAACCCTGTGCAAACACAGCTTCACAGTAACAGCATGGCAATTTCATGCCTGGATATCAACCCATAACTTATGATACAACAATCACAACTTCAAACTTTAACTCCTTTAATGCACTCCACTATCAAAATCTAAAACAAAATAGAGTCTGTAGCTGCTTAACTGGATGGAAGATTAAAAAAAAAGATGTCAGAATGTTCTTAAGGAGTTGTTAGTTTTTTTTTTTAAATCGTACACTTCTTTACTTCTTTATTTTGCAACAATGGTCAGTTTTTTACAGTAAGTTCCTGGGAATCACATGATTTTTAATTTTTTTCCCCATTGCCTTGCTATTTAGAGTACAACATAAAAAAACAACAGAGTATTGTCAGATTTTCTAACAGTTTGCAATGCCATTCACAGTATAGTACAACATGAAAATAGCTGAATAAAATGTTCTCCCAGTTTGAATTGCGAATTACGGTATGATACTTTGCATAACGAATACAGTACAATACCCTTAACATTGTTGATAATTCACTGTAATTGAACATCAATGATTTACATTTTATTTAATTGAATTTTTTCAGTTATGCACTGTTCCTTATCGTAAAGCATGTTTTCTGGTTTTAGGCATTGGTTTTTGTTTGTTGAATAAATCATCTTTGTCCCAGGATGCTGTCTTTTTTACATTCTGTTCCTCCACTGGAAATAAAGAAGTTAAAATGTCTGACCAAGGCTGTGCTCATACATTTGTGCATAAAGTTCTATGAATAGAAAATAATTTACCTTAAAAACAATATCTTAATTTAAATGTGGCTGAATGATTGCATTGCAAGAAATATAATGGCAATCTGTGGTTAGGGAGTGCATCAATAATTGTGCTTAAACAAGTTACAATTTTAATGGCTACAGTTAGTCTCTTGAGTAATATTGTGCAAGAAAAAAGAAAAGTAAAGGGTCAAGAAAGGCAGGAAGAATGTTATCACTCTGCATCCCTGACATTTCTTGAAGCTTAGACATTTTTCTAACAGCACTTAAGGTTGAATGTGTTAAATGACTCCATTAATGCTTGTCATGTAGCTTATTGGCAAATCACTTTGTAGAAAAGCATCTGCAAAATGAATAAATATAAAAAAAAGACCATAATCTTGACAGAAAAGAAGAAAAGACACATTTTTGGAATAAAGGATAACCCTGAAATGCAATGAAATCCAGATGGGACAAAGAGGGGATAACCTCAAGTGATAAGACAAGATAAATTCGAAAAAGAAAATTCCAGAAACAGAGAAAACAATTGAAAATCCAGACCTTAAAGATTTTCAACCATTTACCAATTTACTGTAGTTACAAAGGTAAATTTGTGCAAAATAAATGAAATAAAAATGTGGTCATAAAAAGAAAAAAACACTTTGTAGATGTAGAATTTTTACAATACAGCTACTGGTTCAACAAAGAGCAGGATGAAACTATTTTTCCACTGGGACAACTATAAAGATAAAATAAATAAACCAAAACATCAATATATGTCCTCCAGTTCTTGTTCAAATGGCACTAATCAAAAAAATAATTTAACCTTGGCTGTGCTCTGGGGTTGTTTGTCTGTGCTTTGGCTGTTCCAAATCTCAGTTTGAGACTTTCTGAATGAAGTTTTTTTGTTTTTCTCTTCCCCACATTTCCCAGTTTCTTTCTGGGATCTGTGCCTCTGTGTTTTTGTGCCAGAGATTGCTGCTCTGTCTAGAAAGGTAAACTATAAAAAGCCATTTTTTAAGTGACAATATTTAGTTGTTGTTTTTATAAGGTGAAACTCAGTAAGTGTATAGTGCTGAATGCCATCACGCTGTATATTTCTACTTTGCAACATACCATGTCATCCTGGACTCCATTTAATTTAAGATCACCTTGACTGGAAAAAAAAAAACAACACAGAAGAGTATTTGTCATTATTTTGTTATTAGCCAGAACGCATAGGACATAGTTTTTACAGAGCAGCAATAGTTCCTAAAAAATGTGTTGGCACAGTGTGAGCCCACCCCCCTTCCCATCACCTATCTGTTTACACTATCTCCTGCTAGCTTAGAGCCCCTCACACCTCCCAACCTAACATTACCGGTGCTACAAAGACAAAGACGTACATGAAACTGGTCGTCTACAAGTGAATACATCAGAATTAAACAGAGCAGGAAGCTTGTGATCTGTCGATTGCAGCTTCTACATCAACTACAAACTTTTTCAAATGACATTTTTTTTGTCTGCTCCTGATTCACAACAGTTTGAACAAAGAAATACTCAAATGTAAGTTGAAGCTTAATTTTCTTTATATAAGTCCTCCATCATGAGAAAATTGCCACACCATTTTAGTAAAAACACCAAAAAGAGAAATCCGTCAGTTTAATTGTTTTATTGAGTTTATGTTATAGTATTTTTCCAATTATTTTTTTCTATTTTGAAACCAAACTAAAAGCTTAACTAAGTAAATTGTTTGCAAACCAGTATTTGCATGTATCTGGAACATCACGTCAGAAAACAATTCTTTATTATTCTGCTAGTGAGCATTAGTGATGGTACAATTTGCACATTTTTGGGAAATTGCCTTCCCTCTTATTATCTGTGCTACTGATTACATTTTAAAATACCAGTATTATTAAAAATCTTCAGATTATAAAATCCCTTAAAATTTAAAAATCTTTAATCTTTAAAAAAAACTAAAAAATGAAAATCTTTAGATTTAAACCCGTCCTTGATCAGACAGACCACCTTGAAAGGTTTCTCACATTATACTGAATGATCTCTTTCAGGGGAGCAGAAAATGTGGGTTAAAGTGAGCTCTGTTAGCAGCTCTCTGGATCAGCATCAGAGATCGAGCCATTGGTGATGGGATGTGATGTGGTGTACTGCAGATGATTGCGCTGCTGATTCAGCTGTGCTTCGAAACCAAAAACCAAAGACCCCTCAATCCCCTGCCTCTTCTCTCAACCTTCCCTTTAATCCTCATCGACCCCATTGCGTGCCAGAGACACACAAACGTCTCCCACGGGCCCCTTACTCCTGGGAAAGTTGCGCAAACTATCATCACTGCTCACCACACCTTCATCTCTAATTTAACTAGAAACCAAATGTTTGATTCCATGTGGCTTTAAACTCAATTTAAACTCAGTGTCACAGTGTTACCTTACAATCAGGCTGCAGATGTCAATATTCCAGGATGGAAATTAAAAAATTGCAGATGATCATCAAACATCTTTTGGGTTTCCATAACTGCAGCCAGTTTCAAAAGCACAGCATTTATAGTGATAATTCACAAATTTAGAGTTATTCTTTGTTTTTACATTGCAAGGGGAGCACATTTTCTCTTAACAACACCTCCAGACGCAACCGAAGTCAAAACATCCCAGCTATGAGCAAGTTTAGAAAACTGAGGGAATCACAGGCCGGTTTTCTGCACTCGTGTAAAAAATATGGGGTTTAAAGATATTGTTTCAACATTGGTACAGTAAATAAGCCACCATGCAATCTGGTGGCATGGTCATCATAATGGGCACCCTGTTTACTATCTGTCACTCTTACATCATTTAAAAGCTGACAACAGAACAAACATTGTGTAGAGTTAAAGGGATCATGTTTGAGCATAAAGTTGAGCTTACTTTTGCAGTGGAAAAGGACAAGAAGGATTCAACAACTGGGAAAATCCCATTTTTGTCAAAATAGTATCAGCATGTGCATTAAATATTGGAGGAGGAGTGACGCCTAGTGGCCAAACAAGCCTCTGCGTGTGTCAGTTGGCTAAAAATAATAGTTTCAAAAATTACTTAGTGTTTAAATGATGAAAAGCATTTAAAAGCGTATTCATTTTGAGCAATTCTAATGTCTTTTTTTTTTTACAAATATGTGATGGTAAAGTTAAGATTTCATTATTGTTCTCAAACCACTAAGTTGGCGAAAACATTTGATTAAAAAAGATTGTGTGCTTTTGTAAAGAGCTGAATCTACCTCAGTTAAATGCCAACACAAACTGGACAAAAAGTTGTAATTTGTTAATTGTGTGTTAAAAAAATATGCAAAGACATGTTTTTTATTGTTATTATTTTGCTCAAAGTTGGGTTTATAGTTGGATTTATTTCTATAATTAACACATCTGAAATCCACTTGAAGCTTCATCTAATTCAATTTTGACTTAAAAGACTATTACGGTATTGAAAGCCCAACGTTTAATCTTGCGGCCTTAATCTTTTTTTAAACAATATTTTAATTATATTTATTCAAAACATACTTGTATGTATTTTTTTATTTAAAAAGAAAAGATATTTTCCAAATAAATATGAAGACTTGTGCAACAACCTTTTGCAACAGTTTGTGAATTACTGCAAGTATCTAGAGACAATACATGAAGATCTACAGGTACCTAATATGTCATGTTAAAACCCCTCTGTCAAATAGTCTTTCCCCATGTATACACCATTCAATTTTATTTTTGTTTGGACTATTTTAGATATTTTGGACACTAAGATAAAGAACAGTCATAGTCAATAAGGGAAACCTTTTCTGTTCTCGGGCGGTTGTTTCTTTTTATAAATTCTTCTTCTTTTCGGTTGATGTTTTTTGTATTTTGATCTGCAGAACAAAAGAGTACACAAAAGCAAAAAAAAAACAACTTAAGACACTAAGGGTAAAAATAAAAGAACAAATTTATTTCAAAGTAAAAATACTTTAGCCAACTCAATACAAAATAAAAGTCTTTGAAACACAAAGCACTGTCTTTTTTTCAGAAGGATGTATGTGCTTTTACTTTTTTCTAAGTACTTTTTTCTTAAAGTAGAGATTCTTAGAAATGTATTTAGCACATTACGTTTTGACCTTAGAACCCTTTGTGTGGTTATCAATCTAGAACAAAAGATGTTAAAACTTTATTAACATGGCGCATTTGCTAATTACAAATACAGCAAGTTTGTTTTATGATGAGAATCAAACTGGTCATTCCTTCCGGTTCAGTCAGGTAAAAAGGAAAAAAATAATAATTTTAAATGTTCAAATTCAATAAAGAACGCAGTAGGGTCAATTTTTCTCTACATTTTAAAGGTGCATAGCTTTAATCAAGTAACGTTTTTCTCCAAATCTTTTTCATTATAAATATTTTTTTAAATGAGGCAAAAATATTTCTGCAAACAGTTTCCCTTAAAAAAGACAAATCCCTTGTTTTCTTTTCTTTTACGTTCATATGAATAATGCAAACAATGTTTGTAACTATTGAATAACAAAAATTATTCTCCACAATAGGTGAACTATTGTGCATAAAGTGCAGAGAAGTTCAATCAAAACAACATTTTCTGATTTCTATATCATTTCGTATGCAAGTTGCATAGAGTAAAAAGTTTAAAGACAGAATTAGTGGACAAATATTCCTCAAATCAAAAGATTCAAAAATGTCATAATGACATTTCAAAATGAAAATAGGAAAAGGGCAGAAAAAGTTACAATTATCACCATATTCCACTTAGCAGAAGAAAGAGCGCAAATGTGCAAACTAAAGCAGAAACATAGAGTTCAACAAGATGCAGAAGAAATGTTTTGTAAAGCTGTGTGCACAAATAATATTTTTGTCCACATTTAGTAAGGATTATCAGAAAAACTGCCAGAAAATCTGTGCACTCAAATGCCTGAGAGCAAATTATTTTGATCTTTTAAGTGAAAAAGATATAATTATATTATAGCTACAGAACCACTGACTAGAAACCCAGATTATTACAATTTTATTCATGATTTTAAAAAAATCATACTTAAGTTTAGACCTATTTCTTTAACCAGACAACAAAACAAAGCATCACACCATCCCAAAAAAGTAAAACTATGGTAAACAACCACCAAATTGCATTTAAAACGCTATTAAAGCCATGAAAAGAGATATGATTACGGTACTCACAGCCAGTCAGATTGTGTTCAACTAATAAAAAAAAATTGTCAACCACCTCTTGACAAAAATTCAAAGACACAAATTCAAACATAAAAAAAAAAACCTTTAAAAATCCTTCTAGACATTTCTGTTGCTTTTTTTCCCTTTTGGTATTAACTTTACATTCTCCTTTTTGGGGTTTATTGCTTCAAAAAGTATGTATACTAGAAATACTTCACTTCAATCTGTGTCTGTGATGCAAAAAGGGCTTCCGAAAGTCTTTTTAACACCACGAACTTAAAAACGATATCAAAAGCTGAATTTAAAATTGTAAATTCGAGATCAGCCACAGAAGTGAAAATAGAAACAGGAAATTAAAGCATTTTGGTCAGAAATACAACACTGTGCATCACCGGTACTTTCGAGGTCTAAATAAGTGCATATTTTCTCAATTTTATAAATATATCTGAATGTACAGGAAAATATGTAGGGGTTTTTGTTTTTATGCATGTTGTCCAAACCCTCAGCTAAGCAGCGGCCTGTCTTCCTGATCTTCCTCTGCATTCGTTGCCTCTCCTGAGGTGAAAGTCTCTGGTCTTCCGATCTCAGTGGAAACATCTGTTCCAATCAGAGCAACCACCCTGAAAACATGGAGAAGTTGCATTTTAGGAACATGAAAAAAGAGGTTAGATTACAAGTTAAAAAAAAAAAACATTCAAACTATTTTATCTGCAGAGTCATGCAGTTATTTCAGCAGCTCCAGTTACTCAGGCTTCTAGAGTTACTTAAACCACACAAGATTACTTATCTATAAATTGCATAAACTATAATATATAATTCTGCTCTTGATTCTTGACTGAAAATATATTGACACCGGTAGATATGCTAATAATGAAAATATTTTTAAACTGAAAAAATGACTTACTATGACTAAAAGTTCATTCGTTTTGGGACACTGGTGTGCCAACAGAGCATGACAGAAGAAGCAGAACATGTGATGTGGACTCAGAGTGGATTTATGCTTCACTGTGCACAAATAAGACTAAGTAAGCATTAATACTTTGTCTTTTTTGTGTAGCCAAACACTTTTAACATCCTTCTACTATGTCAGAGCTTTGTTATTAAGGCCTGCTAAAGTGACTATCCAAGTGTTGTATAAATAAAGTGTAGATACAAAAAAATCAATAGCTTATTGATTATTGATTGATTATTGATTTCAAAATGAACATTAGACTGAGAAAGGCCACACATGTTTAAACTGGACATTTAATACGGAATTCTTTTATTAAAATAAATATTTATAGTTTCTGCCAAGCATCCTAAGGCTAATATATTTAACTGATTAGTAAACATTAGAGAGTTTACTTACCCAAGGGCAGATAAGGGAATAAAACAGAGCCCTGCAGATAGGCTGAAGACAAATCCAGGGTACCAGGCCACAGTGGCAGCATAAATGCTGTTGAAGACTCCAAAAGACACATTAATGGTTAATATCTCCAGAAATGAAAAGCAGGCAAACAGGGCTCCTAGAAAACAAGATAATAAAAGATGAAAAAAATATAATAACCTCAAAACAGGTGATGCAAAAATCAGAGCATTTTATCTCCTTGAATGGTTTTTTGCTAAAACAAACAGAACTTGGAGTACTGATCCTTTGTGGAGAAAGACACACTTCAGTGGTTCTACAGTTCATGTAGAGGCCTAGACCCACTCACCGTGCTCCGATTTGGAGATATTCTTTGACATCATGGAGCGCAAAACAGGGAAAGGCATGTTAGATAGCAGCATTGGTATATTCACTGTAAAAAAAAGATAGAAAAAAGAAGGTCAAATCAAAATGTGCATCAATAATTACCCAATAATTGTGTTTATATAAATGTTTCTTGATGGCCGTTACTTTCAAAGTTGTATAATAAAGTTATTTATGGGAAAAAAACAGCAATACCCATTCAGTTGGTTCATCTATCTTTTTGATGACCTCAAGTTTTTCCATGCGTGCTAGCTCGTCTTTCAGTTTTTCTCGCAGCGCAAAGGGAACTTTCCTACATGGATGCACGACAGGAGGGACACTTTTATCCACGCATATTCTATGCTCTCGAGGTAAACATCCTAGTCCTTCAAAGCAATCCTTGTACTCTTTCATGAGCGAGTCATTATCATTTGTCACTTCTGGTGACAACAAACACACAACAAACACTCTTTTAACTAGATTCAGCTATACAGACGTGCTTAGTCCTAGAATCGGTTGCACATTCTTATCCACGACAAGCAGTTGTGCTCGTATCCTCTGGTTTTTATGTTTGAATGTTGCAATGCAGCCTCCTTTTACAGGAACGCGTTCGCCTGTGTAGCCAGTCACCTTTGTTTTTATTGGATTAATTTTGCTCTTCACGGTCAGTGTTTTGTAATCCTCTATAGATAACAGATTTATTTGTGCACCCGTATCAATCTTGAATGGAATTATTGTCTCATTCACTTCAAGTGGCACTATCCATTCTTCTTTTTCTGCTGTGCCTACATGCACCATGTCCACAATGAACTCGTCTTCCTGTTCTCCCTCATCAACTGTGTGGACTTTTTGTCTTGTGGGAGCTTTACAACATTTAGCATAATGGTTGCATTTCCCACAGTTATTGCAAGATTTTCCATATGCAGGGCATGATCTTGGCTTGTGGCTGTTTCCACATTTGCCACATTTAAAACCTGCATGTTTCACCTCTTGTTTAGTATATGTTTTATTTTTCTTTCTTTATTTCTTTCTGTATTGCAGAAGTTCCATTCAGAGTTCCAAATTCACATGTTTTGCTTAATGTGCGAAGCTCTGCTAATTATTGATCAAAAGGTATTCCTTGCTTTTGGTCATGGGTGAAAAACTTGTACCTTTCCTTAGTGGGTACAAAGTACTGTTCAAATTTTGTCATTAATTCTGCCAGAGTCAGGTTAGCTTCATCCAGCTGAAAGCTGTTAAATATATCCAAAGCATCTTCTCCAATAACATGCAATAGGATCATATTAGCCTTAAGTTTTTCATCACCGTTCCCTGCTCCACTTGCTGCCAAATATGTTAAATCTTTGCTTGAGACGTTTCCAGTTATCAGCAAGATTGCCTGTCAATTGCATGGAAGTGGGCGGACTTAGCTTATCCATGGCGAGTCGGGGTATTTGGGCATCCACAGTCCCCTGCTGCTGTGCGTTGTTCACCAAATCAGAAACAAAATCCTCTTCTGTTTGTTCAAATTCTCCCTCGGCTCCTGCTTCACTGTCACTGCTGCTCGTAGCCATCACTCGATGTAGCACTCGCTATCACCCTGTTGCTCCTCGGCATGTTTTCACTCACAAGACTTTTTCTCTTTAATCTTGCTGCTCACTTCTAACACCATGTGTTGTCTTGCTTATCTTAAAGTAAGCCAAGTCAGTCGCTGTAGCTGGGTTTCTATGACTTTTTATTTAACCGTCTCTTTCAACATACTTCACAGTGCATGGCTATCAACCGCTTCCTAGCTCTCCGCCCCGTGCGCTAGCACGTGACAACTCCGTAAGCATTCTAGGTAAGACATGCATGCTGGGTAATGAAGTTCAACTAACTAACTTCAATACACAACACTTACTGTCAATCAATAACTGGTCAGTTAAAAATCAAAGGAACGTTCTCTGCTGTACATTACTTTTCTCAATTACTTCTGGTAGTATTTGTTGGTCTATAACATTTTATCATTTATTTCATGTTAAATCAAGAAAAAAATGAACGCAAATCAGCTTCAGATAAAGTTTTTCCCATATTTTTACTTTAAAATTTTAGCAGTTTTGTTCCCATAATTAGTGGACATAAAAAAAACGGAAAAATGAGAACGATTTTGAAGCCTTTTCTTATGTGGGTTTTTTCCTTACCTATGAACATCAGCACAGTGGTCTTTGCAAATGACATCAGGATCATGCCAGATGCGACGGACAGGATCCCCAGCAGGACGATGAGAAGCTGTGGAACACGGCAATATGTGAGCGCTGCCACTCCTGCAAAACTTATCAGGGACACTGTGGTGGACAGGGCTGAACCATAGCCGATCAAAACCTCATTCCAGCAGAGGGGCTTGTTTAGTTCATACAGCGTCACCAAAGAAATGCCTCCAATGAAGGCAAATGAAAAGCTGGTAAAGATGAACATCATGAGGGCCAGAAGGATTTTACACTTAGAGCTAAGTCCTGAAAAGGTCTGGTAGACACCACAGACCAAAAATTTAAGTGCATGTCGTCGGGTAGATTCGTCGAAAATATCACCTTCGTTGGGAGCTTTCACTGTCTCTTCTAGGATGAAAATTGCATAAAGTAGGGTCAGACACTGGCACAACAATGAGGTTAGAAATGGCCAGTTAAAACCAGCTGCTCTTAGAAAGTAGCCTGTTGATATTGCAGCCACCCCTGACAACAGTCCACTCATCATGTCCACTCCAGCCATGCGCAAGGTTCTCTGACGTTCATTCTTGCACAAGTCGGCTATATAGGCATAGCAGCCCCCGAGAAACGTTCCCAAACCCCCAAACAGAGAGCTGAGAAATGAGGAGCCAATCAGCAAATAGATGTTCAGCTCAAAAAAGGACACCGTCAGGAAGGACGAAGCATAGATCAGTGAGCCAATCAAAGGCATGATGATGGTGATCTTGCGTCCTCCTCGGTCGCTGTAAGCCACCAGCAGGAGTGTGACGATCAAGGATGGGATCGTGGAGAGAAGCTCTGAATACATGGAGAACAGGGATGCCTGCTTCTGTACCTCCTGGAAATGCAGAAAAAGACAAATGAACTGCAATGGCAATTCCTCAAAAGGCAAAACAACCGTTTGGTTGCTGCGTGGCAAACCCTATTTTTTCTTTTTTCTGAAACCAATAGATATAGATTAATACGTTCAAAGATGCAGATGTCTTGTTTGAGACTCAAAGAAACAAGTTTTTTTTGTCCCCTACAAGTGCAGGTGTGGCTGTTTGAATTATCCTGAAATTTCCACTTCTGCTTTTACATTCCTCTTAAATTTGTAATTCTGTCTTTAAATAATTCATGACTTTTTTCTTCAGAACAGAGTATTTATAATTGTTGATGTGTCACAGACTCAAAGTCATGCAAGTATTATTTAGTCACAAGACACATATAGCCTTGAGCTGTTACAGCTGAATAGTTACACAAACGGGTGCTTAAAAAAAGGTCGGTTTATCGATAAACTAATGTGCTTTGACAGAGAAAGAATTATCTGGAGACTTGTTGAGGCACAACAAGAAAATGTTTGCATCAAAGTCTATAGTTTAGAAAAAATTGCTCATGATTAAATGCCAAAACTACCATCAATGTCAATGATAGTATAGATTTAATGATACTAGAAATAATTGTAAGCCTGCGAGAAGCTGAATTTCAGAACATCTGAATTTTATTGGTAAATTTAAAAAAACTGTTTTGTTTTTTTAGTTTCATCATGCAGGTAATGTCTGCACAGGAACTTTTCTGACTGTTTTTTAATTGTATTTTTTTAAGTTATTCAATGGGCACATCACATTTTAAACTACTTTCATTAGGAGTGCTCCTTTCAGATCCATTGAACACCTTTTTTGCAGTAAGTGGTTAATAACTTACCTTATGGAAGTCGGTCTGGTTGCTGCTACTGTTACTTGGTGCACATCTAGAGCTGTTGCTGGAGATGGGATAGGTGGTGTTGGTCAGCTGCAGCCACAGCCTGCGGTAGATGTATTGTTGCACAAGTGGGTAAATGAGAGAACTGCTAAAAGCAGACAGGGCCACCACTGGCTCCACAAGATAAAGGCGCTTCATGTTGATGCTGGAGGATTCTCTAAACAAATAAATAAGTAAACATCTTGAGAAATCAACAGAAACACAAGATACAAATGAAACCACTATGGAGACATATTTATGGCCCGCAGCAGTCATAGACTGCAAGGACCATATTGTAACTGGTACGAGGGTCGAACACTCAAAAAGTCCAAAACGTCAAAAAAACGCGTCAAAACGCCAAAAAATGGGGTCAAAAGTCGCCCAAAGCACACAACGAGACGACAATTGTGTAACGCAACAAAAATACACACACACACGCACAACACCCCCACACAAACGACAAATTTGTAGTCGCAAAAATGACGACAAAGACACAAAAAAGCCCCAAAAAGCCCTCAAAGAACGGGTTTAAAGCCAAAAAGACATGCCCAGCCTATAGTAAAAGACAGGCCGCATTGAAATACATAGGCCACCTGACTGCAAAAACTTCTATATTGTTTCTGCTTCGTTTCATTATTATTATTATTATGGCCCGCAGCACTCACAGAGTGCAAGGACCATATTGTAACTGGTACGAGGGTCGAACACTCAAAAAGGTCCAAAACGTCACAAAAACGCGTCAAAACGCCCAAAAATGGGGTCAAAAGTCGCCCAAAGCACACAACGACACGACAATTGTGTAACGCAACAAAAATACACACACACACGCACAACACCCCCACACAAACGACAAATTTGTAGTCGCAAAAATGACCACAAAAACACAAAAAAGCCCCAAAAAGCCCTCAAAGAACGGGTTTAAAGCCAAAAAGACATGCCCAGCCTATAGTAAAAGACAGGCCGCATTGAAATACATAGGCCACCTGACTGCAAAAACTTCTATATTGTTTCTGCTTTGTTTCATTATTATGGCCCGCAGCAGCAGTCACTGACTGCAAGGACCATATTGTTTTCGCAGTTGGAACGACGACCTCGCCGCGTTTCAGCGAGAATTTGACCCCCGCCGCATGCTCGAAAAGTCACCAAAATGTGCACACACCTGGGATAAATTGCAAATGAATTTTCCACAAAGTCAACGTCACCCCCCCGAAGACGATGACATCACGGCCAGCGATCCCGTCAAAAAAATGAATGGGCCGAAAATCGCGTATGGGGCCGAACAAAATGTACTTCAAAATACGGCCGCGAAACCAAGACACACGTGTCGGGGATATCCCAAAGATGTTTTGAAAGCATTACGGGACGGCCACACGACCTACGGCTTGGCGGCCATTTTGTGGCGAACTCTGAGAATTGGCGATTTTCGTGTTTTCCCACAATATGGGGAAAAGACACTTTTGTTTGAAGGATTTTCACGCAATTGCACACACTTGCTGCCAGCTCCAGTCTACAAACACCCCAGAAGTGTCGTTGACCTTTGACCTTGGGAAAAGGCCGCCATCTGGAATTTTCTCAAAAAATCACCTTTAGCACCAGATACAAACGAAAACTCGTCGCTGGAATTTTCATCAATCGTCTCGTAACTTTTCGGGCACCAACGGCCAGCTACTCTGGACAAAATGTTGGAATTAGAAGTTGTAGATTTTGAACGGCGTGCGCGTGGCGAGCTAGCAACCGTTGCCATCTTGGCTAGCTCGCACATTTTTCATCGGAATGTCGTGAAGAGGAAATATGCGATTCCTTGGCCCGCGCTGAACAAAACGATGCTACGCACGACAAGATCGATAAAGGAATGTGGGCGTGGTAAGCAAAAAACCGTCGCAAAAAAATGTGCCGACTCGGCAAAAACGAAAAAATTCGGAACTTTTTTTTTGAGAATCGACTAACGAAACCAATATACCCTTGTCCGCGATATCCAAAGGACGTTTTGAGATCATTACGGGATGGTGACACGACCTACGGTTTGGCGGCCATTTTGTGCCAAAATCTGCCATTTTGCGTTTTTCGCGTTTTTACACAATATGGAAAAATGAACTTTTTTTCGAGCGATTTTCACGAAATTTGACTCACATGTTGCTAGAGCCAGTCCACAACTACCTCTGGAGTTTCGTCCACCTTTGACCTCGGGAAAAGGCCGCCATCTTGAATCTTCTATAAAAAACGGCTTTACCCCTGGATTCAATCGTAAACTTGTCGTTGGAAATTTCCGCGATCGTCTCGAAACTTTTTGGGCATCAACGGCAAGCTACTGTGAAAAAAATGTTGCAATTAGAAGTTGTAGATTTTGAACGGCGTCCGCGTGGCGAGCTCGCAAAGTCGCGCACTGCTATTCCTCATACCTTATTATGGCCCGCAGCAGCAGTCACTGACTGCAAGGACCATATTGTTTTCGCAGTTGGAAGGACGACTTCGCCGCCTTTCAGCGAGAATTTGACCCCCGCCGCATGCTCGAAAAGTCACCAAAATGTGCACACACCTGGGATAAATTGCAAATGAATTTTCCACAAAGTCAACGTCACCCCCCCGAAGACGATGACATCACGGCCAGCGATCCCATCAAAAAAATGAATGGGCCGAAAATCGCGTATGGGGCCGAACAAAATGTACTTCAAAATACGGCCGCGAAACCAAGACACACGTGTCGGGGATATCCCAAAGATGTTTTGAAAGCATTACGGGACGGCCACACGACCTACGGCTTGGCGGCCATTTTGTGGCGAACTCTGAGAATTGGCGATTTTCGTGTTTTCCCACAATATGGGGAAAAGACACTTTTGTTTGAAGGATTTTCACGCAATTGCACACACTTGCTGCCAGCTCCAGTCTACAAACACCCCAGAAGTGTCGTTGACCTTTGACCTTGGGAAAAGGCCGCCATCTGGAATTTTCTCAAAAAATTACCTTTAGCACCAGATACAAACGAAAACTCGTCGCTGGAATTTTCATCAATCGTCTCGTAACTTTTCGGGCACCAACGGCCAGCTACTCTGGAAAAAATTGACTAACGAAACCAATAACCAACGTTGGGCATCAATGGCAAGCTACTGTGGAAAAAACGTTGGAATTAGAAGTTGTAGATTTTGAACGGCGTGCGCGTGGCGAACTAGCAAAGTGGTGCACTGTTATAACTCCTATGTTTTTCAAAGGACTACTGTGAAATTTGAATGCATGCATTAAAGCCTGAAACAGAATACATTGAAAAACACTGGACATGGACATATAAGGAATGTGGGCGTGGTTAGCATAAAACCACTGTTGCTAAGGACAACAAAAAGTTTACTTTTACCGATTTGTCCGAAACTGACGTCAACCTGTTCGTCCTCCCAAGGGGACCAAAACATAAAATGGTTGCTATTGAGATAAAATCAACAGAAAAGCTGCCATTTTGGAAAAAGTGGGTTTTTTAATCAACTTATGACATATAGCTCTCACCAATGGAGGAATGTGTTTTTTCTAGTCAGTTGATGATGCTGATCGCTATGCTAGCACTTTTAGCTGTGTTAGCATAACTAGCATAGTAAGCATAATTAGCATTTTTAAAAATGTGTTTTCCTGAGTCAGTTGATGATGCTGATCGCTATGCTTGCACTTTTAGCCACATTAGGATAGTTAGTATAGTTAGCATAATTAGCAAATGCCGTTTTGATTAGCCTTTATCAAAAGTGGGCGGTGAGAGAGGCGGTGGTGCGTAAATTTGAGCATGGAGGCGGTGGTGCGTAGAGTCGGGCGTGGAAGGCGGGTTGCGTCTGCGGGCCATACAACGCCGCTTGCGGCTTTAATTATTATTATTATTTTTACGTTTCTTCTTTCTTACGGATCCGTTGATCGCAAATTTGACCCCCGCCACATACCCGAAAACTCACCAAAATTGGCACACACCTGGGATAAATTGAAAATGAATTTTCGGCAAAGAGAACGCCACCCCCCCGAAGTCGATGACATCACAGCGAGCGTTCCCGTCAAAAAAATGAATGGGCCGAAAATTGCTTATGGGGCCAAAAAAAAATATTTCAAGTGAGAGCAACGAAACCAAAACACGCGTGTTGGAGATATCCCAAAGAAGTTATGAAATCATTATGGGATGGCCACACGACCTACGGCTTGGCGGCCATTTTGTGGCGAACTCAGAGAAATGGCGATTTTCGTGTTTTTTCACAATACGGGAAAACAACACTTTTGTTCAAGCGATTTTCACGAAATTGCATACACATGCCACAAACACAATTCTACAACGACCAAAGAAGTTTTGTTGACCTTTGACCTTGGGAAGGGGCGGCCATCTTGAATTTTCATAAAAAAGCACCTTTAGTAACGGATACAAACGAAAACTCGTCCTAGGGATTTTTATCGATCTTTTTGAAACTTCTCGAGCATCAATGGCAAGCAACTGTGGACAAAATGTTGGAATTAGAAGTTGTAGAATTTGAAACGCGTGCGCGTGGCAAATTCGCAACCGTCGCCATTTTAGCTAACTCGCACATATTTTATCGGAATAGCCTGAAACTGAAATATGCGATTCCCTGGCCCACACTGAACAAAACGATGTCACATACGACAAAATCGATAAAGGAATGTGGCCGTGGTAAACAAAAAACGATCGCAAAAAAAAGTGCTGACTCGGCAAAAAAAAAATTTTTCGGATTTTATTTTTAAGAATCGGCTAACGAAACCCAGATAACTTTGTCGGGTATATCCAAAGAAAGTTTTGAAATCATTACGTGATGGCGACACGACCTACGGTTTGGCGGCCATTTTGTGCCAACATCTGCCATCTTGAGTTTTTCGCGTTTTTACACTATATGGAAAAATGAACTTTTTTTCGAACTATTTTCACGAAATTTGACGTGCATGTCCCTAGCATAAGTCTACTGTCACCTCTGGAGTTTCGTCGACCTTTGACCTCGGGAAAAAGCGGCCATCTTGAATTTTCTGTAAAAAACACCTTTACCACCAGATTCAAACGTAAACTTGTCGTTGGAATTTCCATCGATCGTCTCAGAACTTTTTGGGCATCAATGGCAAGCTACTGTGGAAAAAATGTTGGAATTAGAAGTTGTAGATTTTGAACGGCGTGCGTGTGGCAAGCTAGCAAAGTGGCGCAGTGTTATAACTCCCATGCATTTCAATACAATACATTGAAAATTGAATGCATGCATTAATGCCTGAAACTGAATACATTGAAAAACACTGGATATGGACATATAAGGAATGTGGGCGTGGTTTGCATAAAACCACTGTTGCTAAGGACAACAAAAAGTTTACTTTTACAGATTTGTCCGAAACTGACGTCAATCTGTTCGTACTCCCGAGGGGACCAAAACATAAAACGGTTGCTATGGAGATAAAATCAACAGAAAGGCCGCCATTTTGGAAAAAGTGGGTTTTTTATCAACTTATGACATATAGCTCTCAACAATGGAGGAATGTGTTTTTCTGAGTCAGTTGATGATGCTGATCGCAATGCTAGCACTTTTAGCTATGTTAGCATAACTAGCATAGTTAGCATAATTAGCATTTTAGGTAATGTGTTTTTCTGAGTCAGTTGATGATGCTGATCGCTATGCTAGCACTTTTAGCCACATTAGCATAGTTAGCATAGTTAGCATAATTAGCATTTTAGGAAATGTTTTTTTTTTGAGTCAGTTGAGGATGCTGATCGCTATGGTAGCACTTTTAGCTATGTTAGCATAGCTAACATAGTTAGCATAATTAGCATTTTAGGTAATGTGTTTTTCTGAGTCAATTGATGAGGCTAATCGCTATGCTAGGACTTTTAGTCACATTAGCATAGTTAGCATAGTTAGCATTATTAGCAAATCCAGCCTTGACTAGCTTTTAATTTGTGGGCGGTGAGGGCGGAGAGGGTTGACGGTGGTGCGTAGAGTTGGGCGTGGAAAGCGGGTTGCGTCTGCGGGCCATACAACGCCGCTTGCGGCTTTATTATTATTATTCTTTCTAACGGATACTTTGAGCTCAAATTTGACCCCTGCCACATACCCGAAAACTCACCAAAATTGGCACACACCAAGGATAAATTAAAAATGAATTTTTGGCAAAGAGAACATCACCCCCCCCACGATGATGACATCACGGCGAGCGTTCCCGTCAAAAAAATGAATGGGCCGAAAATCGCTTATGGGGCCAAAAAAAAATATTTTGAAATACAGTTACGAAACCAAGACACGCGTGTTGGAGATATCCCCAAGAAGTTATGAAATCATTATGGGATGGCCACACGACCTACGGCTTGGCGGCCATTTTGTGGCGAACTCAGAGAAATGGCGAATTTCGTGTTTTTTGACAATATAGGAAAACGACATTTTTGTATGAGCGATTTTCACGAAATCGCACACATATGCTGACAGCGTAATTCTACAATAACCAAAGAAGTTTCGTTGACCTTTGACCTTGGCAAGGGGCGGCCATCTTGAATTTTCATAAAAAAGCACCTTTAGTAACGAATACAAACGAAAACTCGTCCTAGTGATTTTTATCAATCTTCTTGAAACTTCTCGGGCATCAATGGCAAGCTACTGTGGACAAAATGTTGGAATTAGAAGTTGTAGAATTTGAAACACGTGCGCTTGGCGAATTCGCAACCGTCGCCATTTTAGCTAGCTCGCACGTATTTTATCGGAATAGCCTGAAACTGAAATATGCGATACCCTGTCCCACACTGAACAAAACGATGTCACATACGACAAAATCGATAAAGGAATGTGGCCGTGGTAAACAAAAAACCATCGCAAAAAAAAGTGCTGACTCGGCAAAAAAAATTTTTTTCGGATTTTATTTTTAAGAATCGGCTAACGAAACTCAGATAACTTTGTCGGGTATATCCAAAGAAAGTTTTGAAATCATTACGTGATGGCGACATGACCTACGGTTTGGCGGCCATTTTGTGCCAAAATCTACCATTTTGCGTTTTTCGCGTTTTTACACAATATGGAAAAATGAACTTTTTTTCAAGCGATTTTCACGAAATTTGATGCGCATGTCCCTAGTGTAAGTCTACAATCACCTCTGGAGTTTCGTCGACCTTTGACCTTGGGAAAAGGCGGCCATCTTGAATTTTCTATAAAAAACACCTTTACCACCGGATTCAAACGTAAACTTGTCGTTGGAATTTTCTTCGATTGTCTCGAATCTTTTTGGGCATCAATGGCAAGCTACTGTGGAAAAAATGTTGGAATTAGAAGTTGTAGATTTTAAACGGCGTGCGCGTGGCAAGCTAGCAAAGTGGCGCACTGTTATAACTCCCATGCATTTCAATACAATACAGTGAAAATTGAATGCATGCATTCATGCCTGAAACAGAATACACTGAAAAACACTGGATATGGACATATAAGGAATGTGGGCGTGGTTAGCATTAAACCACTGTTGCTAAGGACGACAAAAAGTTTACTTTTACCGATTTGTCCGAAACTGACGTCAATCTGTTCGTCCTCCCGAGGGGACAAAAACATAAAATGGTTGCTATGGAGATAAAATCAACAGAAAAGCCGCCATTTTGAAAAAAGTGGGTTTTTTACTAACTTATGAGGTATAGCTCTCACCAATGGAGGAATGTGTTTTACTGAGTGGATCGATGATGCTGATCGCTATGCTAGCACTTTTAGCCACATTAGCATAGCTAGCATAGTTAGCATAATTAGCATTTTAGGTAATGTGTTTTTCTGAGTCAGTTGATGATGCTGATCGCTATGCTAGAACTTTTAGCCACATTAGCATAGCTAGCATAGTTAGCATAATTAGCATTTTAGGTAATGTGTTTTTCTGAGTCAGTTGATGATGCTGATCGCTTTGCTAGCACTTTTAACTATGTTAGCATAGCTAGCATAGTTAGAATAATAAGCATTTTAGGTAATGTGTTTTTCTGAGTCAGTTGATGATGCTGATCGCTTTGCTATGACTTTTAGCCACATTAGAATAGTTAACATAGTTAGCATTATTAGCAAATCCAGCTTTGACTAGCTTTTAATTTGTGGGCGGTGAGGGCGGAGAGGGCCGCGGTGTTGCGTAGTGTTGGGCGTGGAAGGCGGGTTGCGTCTGCGGGCCATACAACGCCGCTTGCGGCTTTAATTATGGCCCGCAGCACTCACAGAGTGCAAGGACCATATTGTAACTGGTACGAGGGTCGAACACTCAAAAAGTCCAAAACGTCAAAAAAACGCGTCAAAACGCCAAAAAATGGGGTCAAAAGTCGCCCAAAGCACACAACGACACGACAATTGTGTAACGCAACAAAAATACACACACACACGCACAACACCAACGCAAAAACGTCAAATTTGTAATCGCAAAAATGACGACAAAAACACGAAAAAGCCCCAAAAAGCCCTCAAAAGAAGGGTTTAAAGCCAAACAGACATGCCCAGCCTATAGTAAAAGACAGGCCGCATTGAAATACATAGGAAATCCTAACCGCAAAAACTTCTATATTGTTTTTCGAATGTTTATTATTATTATTATTATTCCCGTTTCTAACGGATCCGTTGAGCTCAAATTTGACCCCCGCCACATACCCGAAAACTCACCAAAATTGGCACACACCTGGGATAAATTGAAAATGAATTTTCGGCAAAGAGAACGTCACCCCCCCGAAATCGATGACATCACAGCGAGCGTTCCCGTAAAAAAAATGAATGGGCCGAAATCTCTTTATGGGGCCAAAAAAAAATATTTCGAAATAGAGCTATGAAACCAAAACACGCGTGTTGGAGATATCCCAAAGAAGTTATGAAATCATTATGGGATGGCCACACGACCTACGGCTTGGCGGCCATTTTGTGGCGAACTCAGAGAAATGGCGATTTTCATGTTTTTTGACAATATGGGAAAACGACACTTTTGTTTAAGCGATTTTCACGAAATTGCACACATATGCCAAGACCCTGATTCTACAATAACCAAAGAAGTTTCGTTGACCTTTGACCTTGGGAAGGGGCGGCCATCTTGAATTTTCTTAAAAAAGCACCTTTAGTAACGTATACAAACGAAAACTCGTCCTAGGGATTTTTATCGATCTTTTTGAAACTTCTCGGGCATCAATGGCAAGCTACTGTGGACAAAATGTTGGAATTAGAAGTTGTAGAATTTGAAAGGCGTGCGCGTGGCGAATTCGCAACCGTCGCCATTTTAGCTAGCTCGCACATATTTTATCGGAATAGCCTGAAACTGAAATATGCGATACCCTGGCCCAGACTGAACAAAACGATGTCACATACGACAAAATCGAGAAAGGAATGTGGCCGTGGTAAACAAAAAACCGTCGCAAAAAAAAGTGCTGACTCGGCAAAAAAAAAAAATTTCGGATTTTATTTTTAAGAATCGGCTAACGAAACCCAGATAACTCTGTCGGGTATATCCAAATAAAGTTTTGAAATCATTACGTGATGGCGACACGACCTACGGTTTGGCGGCCATTTTGTGCCAAAATCTGCCGTTTTGAGTTTTTCGCGTTTTTACACAATATGGAAAAATGAACTTTTTTTCGAGCGATTTTCACGAAATTTGACGCGCATGTCCGTAGCGTAAGTCTACAATCACCTCTGGAGTTTTGTCGACCTTTGACCTCGGGAAAAGGCGGCCATCTTGAATTTTCTATAAAAAACACCTTTACCACCAGATTCAAACGTAAACTTGTCGTTGGAATTTTCATCGATTGTATCGAAACTTTTTGGGCATCAATGGCAAGCTACTGTGGAAAAAATGTTGGAATTAGAAGTTTTAGATTTTGAACGGCGTGTACGTGGCATGCTAGCAAAGTGGCGCACTGTTATAACTACCATGCATTTCAATACAATACAGTGAAAATTGAATGCATGCATTCATGCCTGAAACTGAATACATTGAAAAACACTGGATATGGACATATAAGGAATGTGGGCGTGGTTAGCATAAAACCCCTGTTGCTAAGGACAACAAAAATTTTACTTTTACCGATTTGTCCGAAACTGACGTCAATCTGTTCGTCCTCTCAAGGGAACCAAAACACAAAATGGTTGCTATGGAGATAAAATCAACAGAAAAGCCGCCATTTTGGAAAAAGTGGGTTTTTTTTATCAACTTATGACATATAGCTCTCAGCAATGGAGGAATGTGTTTTTCTGAGTCAGTTGATGATGCTGATCGCTATGCTAGCACTTTCAGCCACATTAGCATAGCTAGCATAGTTAGCATAATTAGCATTTTAGGAAATGTGTTTTTCTGAGTCAGTTGATGATGCTGATCGCTATGCTAGCAATTTTAGCCACGTTAGCATAGCTAGCATTTTTAGCATAAATTAGCATTTTAGGTAATGTGTTTTTCTGAGTCAGTTGATTATGTTAATCGCTATGCTAGGACTTTTAGTCACATTAGCATAGTTAGCATAGTTAGCAGTATTAGCAAATCCAGCCTTAACTAGCTTTTAATTTGTGGGCGGTGAGGGCGGTTAGGGCGGTGGTGCGTAGAGTTGGGCGTGGAAGGCGGGTTGCGTCTGCGGGCCATACAACGCCGCTTGCGGCTTTAATTATTATTTATTATTATTATTCTTCTTGTCCTATAACGGCGTCTTTGAGCTTAATTTTGACCCCCGCCACATACCCGAAAACTCACCAAAATTGGCACACACCTGGGATAAATTGAAAATGAAGTTTTGGCAAAGAGAACGCCACCCCCCCGAAGTCGATGACATCACGGCGAGCGATCCCGTAAAAAAAATGAATGGGCCGAAAATCGCTTATGGGGCCAAAAAAAAATATTTTGAAATACAGTTACGAAACCAAAACACGCGTGTTGGAGATATCCCAAAGAAGTTATGAAATCATTATGGGATGCCCACACGACCTACGGCTTGGCGGCCATTTTGTGGCGAACTCAGAGAAATGGCGATTTTCGTGTTTTTTGACAATATGGGAAAACTACACTTTTGTTAAAGCGATTTTCACGAAATTTCATACACATGCCAAAAACACGATTCTACAACTACCAAAGAAGTTTTGTTGACCTTTGACCTTGGGAAGGGGCGGCCATCTTGAATTTTCATAAAAAAGCACCTTTAGTAACGTATACAAACGAAAACTCGTCCTAGGGATTTTTATCGATCTTTTTGAAACTTCTCAGGCATCAATGGCAAGCTACTGTGGACAAAATGTTGGAATTAGAAGTTGTAGAATTTGAAACGCGTGCGCGTGGCGAATTCGCAACCGTCGCCATTTTAGCTAGCTCGCACATATTTTATCGGAATAGCCTGAAACTGAAATATGCGATACCCTGGCCCACACTGAACAAAACGATGTCACATATGACAAAATCGATAAAGGAATGTGGCCGTGGTAAGCAAAAAACCGTCGCAAAAAAAAGTGCTGACTCGGCAAAAAAAAATTTTTTCGGATTTTATTTTTAAGAATCGGCTAACGAAACCCAGATAACTTTGTCGGGTATATCCAAAGAAAGTTTTGAAATCATTACGTGATGGCCACACGACCTACGGTTTGGCGGCCATTTTGTGCCAAAATCTGCCATTTTGAGTTTTTCGCGTTTTTACACGATATGGAAAAATGAACTTTTTTTTGAGCGATTTTCACGAAATTTGACTCGCATGTCCCTAGCGTAAGTCTACAATCACCTTTGGAGTTTCGTCGACCTTTGACCTCGGGAAAAGGCGGCCATCTTGAATTTTCTATAAAAAACACCTTAACCACCAGATTCAAACGTAAACTTGTCGTTGGAATTTTCTTCGATCGTCTCAAAACTTTTTGGGCATCAATGGCAAGCTACTGTGTAAAAAATGTTGGAATTAGAAGTTGTAGATTTTGAACGGCGTGCGCGTGGCAAGCTAGCAAAGTGGCGCACTGTTATAACTCCCATGCATTTCAATACAATACAGTGAAAATTGAATGCATGCATTAATGCCTGAAACTGAATACATTGAAAAACACTGGATATGGACATATAAGGAATGTGGGCGTGGTTAGCATAAAACTGCTGTTGCTAAGGACGACAAAAAGTTTACTTTTACCGATTTGTCCGAAACTGACGTCAATCTGTTCGTCCTCCCGAGGGGACCAAAACATAAAATTGTTGCTATGGAGATAAAATTAACAGAAAAGCCGCCATTTTGGAAAAAGTGGGTTTTTTTTAGCAACTTATGACATATAACTCTCACCAATGGAGGAATGTGTTTTTCTGAGTCAGTTGATGATGCTGATCGCTATGCTAGCACTTTTAGCTATGTTAGCATAACTAGCATAGTTAGCATAATTAGCATTTTAGGTAATGTGTTTTTCTGAGTCAGTTGATGATGCTGATCGCTATGCTAGCACTTTTAGCCACATTAGCATAGCTAGCATAGTTAGCATAATTAGCACTTTGAGTAATGTGTTTTTCTGAGTCAGTTGATGATGCTGATCGCTATGCTAACACTTTTAGCCACATTAGCATAGCTAGCATAGTTAGCATAATTAGCATTTTAGGTAATGTGTTTTTCTGAGTTAGTTGATGATGCTGATCGCTATGCTAGCACTTTAAGCCAAATTAGCATCGTTAGCATAATTAGCAAAATCAGCCTTGACTAGCTTTTAATTTGCGGGCTGTGAGGGCGGTGAGGTCGGCGGTGGTGCGTAGAGTTGGGCGTGGAAGGCGGGTTGCGTCTGCGGGCCATACAACGCCGCTTGCGGCTTTAATTATTATTCTTCTTGCACACTAACGGCGTCTTTGAGCTTAATTTTGACCCCCGCCACATACCCGAAAACTCACCAAAATTGGCACACATCTGGGATAAATTGAAAATGAATTTTCGGCAAAGAGAACGTCACCCCCCCGAAGTCGATGACATCACAGCGAGCGTTCCCGTAAAAAAAATGAATGGGCCGAAAATCGCTTATGGGGCCAAAAAAAAATATTTCAAATTAGAGCAACGAAACCAAAACACGCGTGTTGGAGATATCCCATAGAAGTTCTGAAATCATTATGGGATGGCCACACGACCTACGGCTTGGCGGCCATTTTGTGGCGAACTCAGAGAAATGGCGATTTTCGTGTTTTTTCACAATATGGGAAAACGACACTTTTGTTCAAGCGATTTTCACGAAATTGCACACACATGCCACAAACACGATTCTACAACTACCAAAGAAGTTTTGTTGACCTTTGACCTTGGCAAGGGGCGGCCATCTTGAATTTTCATAAAAAAGCACCTTTAGTAACGGATACAAACGAAAACTCGTCCTAGGGATTTTTATCAATCTTTTTGAAACTTCTCGGGCATCAATGGCAAGCTACTGTGGACAAAATGTTGGAATTAGAAGTTGTAGAATTTGAAACGCGTGCGCGTGGCGAATTCGCAACCGTCGCCATTTTAGCTAGCTCGCACATATTTTATCGGAATAGCCTGAAAATGAAATATGCGATACCCTGGCCCACACTGAACAAAATGATGTCACACAAGACAAAATCCATTAAGGAATGTGGCCGTGGTAAACAAAAAACGATAGCAAAAAAAAGTGCTGACTCGGCTAAAAAAAAAAATTCGGATTTTTTTTTTAAGAATCGGCTAGCGAAACCCAGATAACTTTGTCGGGTATATCCAAAGAAAGTTTTGAAATCATTACGTGATGGCGACACGACCTACGGTTTGGCGGCCATTTTGTGCCAAAATCGGCCATTTTGAGTTTTTCGCGTTTTTACACTATATGGAAAAATGAACTTTTTTTTGAGCGATTTTCACGAAATTTGACTCGCATGTCCGTAGCATAAGTCTACAATTACCTCTGGAGTTTCGTCGACCTTTGACCTCAGGAAAAGGCGGCCATCTTGAATTTTCGATAAATATTACCTTTATTGGCAGATTCAAACGTAAACTTGTCGTTGGAATTTTCAACGATTGTCTCGAAACTTTTTGGGCATCAATGACAAGCTACTGTGGAAAAAATGTTGGAATTAGAAGTTGTAGATTTTGAATGGCGTGCGTGTGGCAAGCTAGCAAAGTGGCGCAGTGTTATAACTCCCATGCATTTTAATACAATACAATGAAAATTGAATGCATGCATTCATGCCTGAAACTGAATACATTGAAAAACACTGGATATGGACATATAAGGAATATGGGCGTGGTTAGCATAAAACCACTGTTGCTAAGGACTACAAAAGGTTTACTTTTACCGATTTGTCCGAAACTGACGTCAATCTGTTCGTCCTCCCGAGGGGACCAAAACATAAAATGGTTGCTATGGAGATAAAATCAACAGAGAAGCCGCCATTTTGGAAAAAGTGGGTTTTTTATCAACTTATGACATATAGCTCTCACCAATGGAGGAATGTGTTTTTCTGAGTCAGTTGATGATGCTGATCGCAATGCTAGCACTTTTAGCCACATTAGCATAGCTAGCATAGTTAGCATAATTAGCATTTTTAGTAATGTGTTTTTCTGAGTAAGTTGATGATGCTGATCGCTATGTTAGCACTTTTAGCCACATTAGCATAGCTAGCATAGTTAGCATAATTAGCATTTTAGGTAATGTGTTTTTCTGAGTCAGTTGATGATGCTGATCGCTATGCTAGCACTTTTAGCCACATTAGCATAGCTAGCATTGTTAGCATAATTAGCATTTTAGGTAATGTGTTTTTCTGAGTCAGTTGATGATGCTGATCACAATGCTAGTACTTTTAGCCACATTACTATAGCTAGCATAGTTAGCATAATTAGCATATGCAGTTTTGACTAGCCATTATCAAAAGTTTGCGGTGAGGGCGGTGGTGCGTAGAGTTGGGCGTGGAAGGCGGGTTGCGTCTGCGGGCCATACAACGCCGCTTGCGGCTTTAATATTTACACTACATTTATAACATGACATCACCCAACGCTTTTAGAAATAGATGAAATTGTCGAGTAAAACTTAAATATACTTATTTACTATTTAAGTCTGTCACTGATAAAAAAGAAGAAAAACAATAGTGGGACAGCCGGAATCATTACCCAAAGTTTAATAATGGTGAGGAAACTAAGTCCCTATCAGGCTGTCGGGATATGCAGGGCGAAAACAATGAATGACATGCAAGTCTGTGGATAGTAAGAATAATTCCTTCTCTACCTTGTTGGTATTAATCTTGAAAGTGAGTTCTAGTCCTTTGACGGCTTAAAATGTCATCTAGACCAACAGCAGAGTTTATAAAATCCATAGGTCCCGCCCCCTTCCGTTTGTAATTGGACAACACTTTTCCGCATCGTTCTATTGGATGGCAGCGTATATAGTTGAAAGGAGTGGTTCTACTAGTAACATTCATTGTAAGAAGTTTCCAGCCTGATTATTTTCTTCATCTTATACCTTTTCCCTGTAACATTTAGGTCTACTTTCTATATTACCGTAACGTGAAGGAGGTGTGCATTCAATGGAAACGTACCACTGTGCCAACAAACCGGGAAGGATTTTTTTTTTTTTTAATTGATTCAGAACTACCGAAGAGGACTAGGGCCATGGACAAAGAAAAAAAAGGGCATAAAATTCTGACTTTAATCTCAGAATTTTGACTTTAATCTCAGAATTCTGACTTTAAGCTCAGAATTCTGACTTTAATCTCAGAACTGCGGAGGCCTGTGAGCTACTTCCTTCAGTTAGCTTTAGCAGCACTGTGGAGTCATACATGCCGAGTGGAACTAACGAAAATGACATACTGAGAAGCTAGCTTCCGAGTGGATGGCTAAATCGAGGATGGACGCTAAGGCAGTGGCGGGTAGGCACAGCTGTTTTGTGACTGGGAAGGAGTGGGGAGACGACGGGGGATGTGAAAGTGAGGATAGTATAGAGATGAGCTTTGGGATTGAAACGGGAAGGGAAAAGAGGGGCAATAGTATTGATGGAGCTGATGCTAGAAAACAAAGACGGGTGATGTCAACTGACTGTGATGAAGAAGGAGGGGGAGGGCTATAAAGTCATTCTGAGATTTTCTGAAGGACAAGGGTTTAGTTCTTTGAGCCCGATAAAACTGACGACTATCTTGAAGAATCAAGTGGGGGACATTAAAATTGCTAAAGTCTTGAGAGATGGGAATCTGTTGATTGTTTGTAGAAGTGAGGAGCAGAGGGACAGGGCCTGTAAAATGAGAGAAGTGGGGAAACATAAAGTTGTTAGTATGAGCAAGGTAGGATTGGGCGGTCAGGGGCGGAGGGGAGTGATTTGGGGCATACCTGTGGAGATGTCCATTACAGAACTCAAAGCTAACCTACGAGGGGCAGAAATAAGAGAAGCAAGGAGATTAAGTGTTTTTCGGGATGGTGTGAGGAGGGATTCTGAGGGAATATTGTTGGAATTTATGGGAAGGAGCCTGCCGGACAGAGTGTCCCTGGGAAACATCTCATATATTGTGAGGGAATACATTCCTAAACCCATTAGATGTTTTCACTGCCAGAGATTTGAACACACTGCTGCTGTATGTAAAGGCAAGCAGAGGTGTCCCAGGTGTGGAGAAGATCATAGCTATGAGTCCTGTGGGAACAAGTTGAAACCAAAGCGTTGTAACTGTGGGGGGGACCATAGTGCTGCATATGCAGGCTGTCAGGTTATGAGGAGAGAAGTACATATTCAAAAAACCAGAGTACTACATAGAATCTCATATGCAGATGTAGTTAAAATGGTTGGTAAAGGTTCTGATAGACAGGCAGGTGTCATACACGAGGGGTCAAATAGTATACAGGACAAGAATGTGGAGGGGAGATTTTTGTTAGATTTGAAGAAACTAGTCACGTTTGTAGCGGGAGTTATTAATGCAACGATGGAAACTAAGTCAAAAACAGAAAGAATACAAATCATTGTAAAAGCGGCGGCAAACCATTTGGACATCAATGAGTTGACATGGGAAGAGGTTCGGAACAACCTAAGTGCCCAGTCTAGTCAGGAGGTGGGAAGTGTGGGATAGTAAATGGTTCTTATACTTCAATGGAATGCAAGGAGCTTATTGGCGAATGGACAGGAATTGAAAAAGTGTATAGATGACTTGGATCAAAAACCGGATATTGTATGTGTTCAAGAGACGTGGTTGAGGCCAAATTTAGATTTTAGAATTTCCCAATACACGGGAATCCGCTGTGATAGAGCAGAGGGAGGAGGGGGTGGTTGTGCCACCTTTATAAAAAACAATTTCAATTACAGGGTGATTAAAATAGGAACACAAGAAGAATTTATTGGCATTGAAATTTATATTGGTCTGGGGAGATTGTATGATGTTAATTATTATAATCCATGCAAAAAGTTAGATCTGAGTCTTCTTAAATAAAAAATTCATCTGGAAAATGGGCGTGTCATTGTTTGTGGGGATTTTAATGCACATAGCACATTATGGGGGGGGAGAGGTGACAGACGTTAATGGTGAGGTATTGGAGGATTTGACGGATGAATTACACTTGGTGTGTATCAATGATGGGAGAGGAACAAGAATCGATGTTCGAACAGGGAATATGTCAGCACTAGATCTTACTTTTGTTTCAAATGTCTTGGCAGGGTGTTGCGAGTGGGATGTATACAACAGCACAATGGGGAGTGACCATTATCCTGTGTTCTCTAGGGTTGGTGGAGATAGAGAACCACCAAGTAATGGAAAGGAAGGAAGATGGCTTTTTCATAATCAAAATGGGATGAATTTACTTGTATGTGTGAGGAGGAATATTCAAACATTAGTATGGAGAGTACAGCTGAAGAAATGGAAAAGAACATTAGAAATGTAATAATTTCTGCAGCGCAAAAGACAATTCCAAGAAGTAAAGCAACTATGACGAGGAGAAAGATTCCATGGTGGACTGAAGACTGCAAGATAGCAGTTAAAAATAGGAATAAGGGTTTGAAACTCTTAAAACAGACTCACACATATGAAAATCTGTTGAATTATAAGAGACTTTGTGCACAGGCAAGAAGGATTATTAAAAAGGAGAAAAGGGAGTATTGGAGGGGTTTTTGTGATAAAATTGGTCGAACAACTCCAGTTAGTACGGTTTGGGGAATGATTAGAAAAATGAAGGGTATAAGGAGGGAGTTACAATATCCATTATTGAAAATGGATGATGACCTGGCAATATCGGATATGGATAAAGCAGAAATGTTGGCTAAAACTTTTGTGAGAAGTCAAAATAATGAGAATTTGTCAGGATATAGGAAAGGGAGGAGAGATGAAATTAGGGAACAGCACTACAAGGAATTTGATGGTAACACTTATTTGACAACTATGGATGCTCCGTTTACATACTTTGAATTGGATTTAGCACTAGATAAATCTAAAATGACATCACCCGGTAAGGATGGTATAAGTTATGTTATGTTAAAACATTTAGGTAGGAAAATGAAGTTGAAATTATTGGACATGTATAATAGAATCTGGTGTGACGGTAAATTGCCAAATAATTGGAAAAAGGCTGTGATAATTCCTATATTAAAACCTGGGAAAGATCCAAGCAGCCCAGAAAACTACAGGCCCATAGCACTCACATTACATGTTGGAAAAGTGATGGAAAGAACGATAAATGAGAGATTGTATTATTTCCTGGAAAGTAAAAATTTGCTGTCCCCATTTCAGAATGGTTTTAGGAAAGGGGACAATTTGAGGGACAATGGACCCTGTAATCTGCCTACAAGCAGACATTAGGCAAGCCCAAGTAGATAAAGAATATTTGGTGGCAGTATTTTTTTATGTAGAAAAGCTTTATGATATGGTCTGGAAAGAGGGTTTATTGATAAAATTAGGTAGGTTAGGACTTCATGGAAGAATCTATAATTGGATTAAGGGGTTTTTATTTGATAGATATGTTCAAGTTAGGATAGGAAAGTCCTTTTCTAATAGGTACGTAGTGGATAATGGAACCCCACAAGGTAGTGTGATTAGTCCTGTGCTGTTTTCAATTATGATTAATGATATATTTAATTCAATTGGATGCAAATTTGGGAAAGCATTATTTGCAGATGATGGAGCCTTGTGGAAGAGGGGAAGAAATATTCGTTATGTGGAGAGAAAGATACAAGACACGATTACAGAGGTGGAAAACTGGTCTTATGACTGGGGATTCAAATTTTCAGTGACTAAAACAAAATGCATGGTTTTTACTAGGAAACGTGGAACTGTTTTGAACTTAAGGTTATATGGAGAAGAAATTGAGCAAGTACATAGTTTTAGGTATCTGGGTGTTGTATTGGATACAAAATTGAAATGGAGAGAGAACATTGATAAAATAGTAGGGAGATGTAAGAAAGTCATAAATATAATGAGATGCTTGAAAGGGACTGGGTGGGGAGCTAGCGCACAGGCTTTAAAACAAATATATATTACAATGATTAGGTCAGTCACAGATTATGGAATTATTGTTTACAATACAGCATGCAAAACGCTGTTACATAAGATAGAAGTCATCCAAAATCAGGCTTTGAGAATATGCACTGGGGCTATGAGGTCGACTCCTGTGGTGTCATTACAAGTTGAAATGGGGGATCTACCATTGAAACTAAGAATTAAAAAGCTGCTGCTTAACTATTGGGTGAAAACACACAGGGTTGTGTAGGTGTAGAGAACATGGTTAGGAGAGCTACTGATCCTTGTTGGGAAAGTGATAATGGGACAAACGAAAGTGCTGCTTGGAAATTAGGTTAGCGAGAAAAGCAAATATTCATGGTAAAACCGTAGTTAAGACGTTTTTGTATCCGACCACTCCTTTTTGGGTTTTTCCAACCGTACAAGTGGATTTGTATCTCCATAAAACAATAAAGGATAGAAAAGGGAAGGGAAACTGGGATGAGATAACAGCAGACAGATTAGACCCAGTCCATGCTTCATTTATTCCCATATATACAGATGGATCTAAAGACCCAGAAACAATGAGAACTGGTTTTTCTTTCTGTATCCCTAAATTGTAAAAATATGTTGGGATTAAGACGTCAAAGGATCTTTCCGTTTTTGCAGTTGAAATGTTGGCAATATCATATAGTTTACACTGGTTAGAACAGAACAGAATTGGAGATGGTATACTTTGTTCAGATTTGTTGTCAGCTTTGATATCTCTGAAGTCTTGCTATTCTGAGAGCAGATCAGATATGTTATATGAAATTTCTGAGAGTTTGTTCAGGTTGGCAAATTTGAAAATAAAAATTTGATTTATGTGGGTACCAGCACATAGGGGGGTGGAGGGAAATGAAATGGCTGATTTCCTGGCAAAAAGGGCATTGAGACGGGGTATGGAGATAGAAATTCCATTAGGTAGAATGGAAATTAGGGCAATTATTAGGAAGCGTATTATGGAATAATGGCAGACACAATGGGAAAGGTAGTGGAAAGGTCGACATTTATTTAGTATTCAGGACAAAGTAGGGAGAGGTATGAATGTCAGAGTAAACACCAGAGATCACAGCATAATATCAAGGTTGAGGATGGGACACACTGGTTTAAATAATACATTACATCTGATAGGGAAACACCCAACTGGTTTGTGTGAGTGCGGGAAAGGGGAAGAGTCAGTGGACCATGTTCTATGTCATTGTGAACTGTATGGGGAGGAAAGACGACAACTGGAAAGTAGAGTACGGATGATAGAGGGTGAAAAGCTGACTTTAAAGAAGCTTTTGGGAGGAGAGGAGAATTTAAATGGTGTAATTATACGTTTTTTGAAAAGAACTAGGTTATTGAGGAGAATTTAGGGGTGGGTTTTTTTATTTTTTTTAGTTAAATTTGGTTAGGTAATCCTCACTCTGACCCACACTCCAACACAGTAGATGGCGGTAATGCACCTTCACGTTGGTGCCTCCCGCCAATAAAATCCCAAGAAGAAGAAGAACGAAAATGTCCTCTTTAAGTTTCTTGTTGCGTGCGGACGTTTACCAGGAGGCCACAGCAGGTGAGTAAAAAGAGATTCATTTTGAATTTTTTAATGAAATGGCGACAGACTATGCTAGCATTTTGCAACTGTAAAACGTCTTTTAAAACGTACGTATGCTGTTGAAAGTTGAACGTCAGTGACAAACAGTTTTACGGAGTTTCAAGTTGTGCTTTTCTGCACACACTCACTGCAGTGTTGTTTGCATTCAACTACCTGATGATCTAATTTCTGGAGATTTAAAGACGTTTTACGTTCTGAAAATACCACTGGACTTGTTTTTATCCGACAGATTGTTGTGTTTTCTAAGTATGGGTGACTGATGGCCACTGATCTTTATTTTGACTTTATTACAATATTTAGCTCTCAGGCGTCCTGTCACATCATTTTATATCTTTTTATCGTCTCATTGGCCGACATGCAGGACGGTGCCCCGTTTAATAAGTATCTAATGTGTTGATGATTTTTAAAGCTGAAGGAATTTATATTTTTGGTAATTTCATTAGAGTTGTCAGTCGTAAATTTTATTACATTGAAGATAAGTCATTTGCTGAAGTGTGTGCTTTAAAATCCTTTGAACCTTGAAGAAGCTTCCTTAAGTTGCATATGTGAGAAGGCAGCTCCACGTCCATCCCCCGTCAGGGGAAGAAACAGTCTTTGATCTTCTAAGGCCATTTGGTTGTAGGTCTGACATGGGCCATAAATTAACTATCTCTGGTACTGGTTGAAGCTGTGGGAACCACTTCAGGCATCCGCTCACGTGTGGAGAACAAAAGCTTTATGATCTACTGAATGCATGCTGGGAAGTTACGGCCGCCTGCGGAGGACCACGGGAAGCAGAGACCAGATGCTGTGATGGACTGAAGGAAGTAGGCGGGCTCCTCTGTCAGCCAATCTCTAGCGACCAGAGGCAGAGATTCAGCGGCCATCATGCTTCAGGAGGAGGGACTCTGACCACATGTTTAAAAGAGCCATGCTTTGGAAAAAGCTTTGTTCCCAGATGGCCTCATTTGATCCGGATTTGTAATTTCTTACGTTTTGATGGTTTTGAATTTGGGAACCCAGATCGATCCGTTTTATTCTGTTGTATTTTGTTTAGAGCTCTTTGTTAGGGACAATAAAACCTCTTAATTTTATTCCGTTCGCATTTTCTGGTCATTCTCCCGACATACGAACACGCATGGAAGAAATCTCAAAGCGACAGATTTCTCATTTTTTTTCAACACCCACATTAGCGAAGCTAACATCACGTCTATCAATTCTGCTACAATGTTTACAGTGAATATGCTTTAATTTTTTGACAGGTGTAGTTTTGAGAGTTAGGGACAGTTTCAGTGTGACGTCATCAGGTAGTTCTCCAAAATAAATCAGATAATTGACTCAATGTGTATCAGGATTTTCTATTCAGTCTATTTGGATGCACCTGATTTCTCCCAGGTGTCAAATGTTGTCAAAGGTTTACACACAGCAATATGGAAGCTCCATGTTGGTGAAAGTTCTCGTTTATCCAGGTGATGTCTTGAAATTGAGTCTTGGCATCTGGATTTCAAATCTTTTTTGAGAAAAACTCCAGATGCCAAGACTTAATTTTGAGACAAAGAAGATGGTTATTTTCTTATATTTTTACTGTGACATCCAGTAAAACTCATTTACCTTTTAAAAATGATTATTATTAATTCATTTTTCTTTTGTGCAGATTGACCGTGATGTCATCGCTTTAGAGGATGATGCAGCTCTGGGACAGAGACAACACACACAATCACCATTCACACACTTTACATTAATCAACTATAATGAGTCAAGTTTTTTGAACTGACGGAAGAAACTGCAGAAAACCCACTCATGCATGCAGGAGAACATGCTAACTCCACACAGGACCCTTTTGGGATTTGAACCAGAGCCCTCTTGCTATGAGGCAATTTAGTATTTTCAAGTTTATTTATTTTTTTTTTTTTTTTTTTTTTTTTTTTTTCCTTTTTTAACTTGTCCTGTCCAACAGCTAGGCAGACAGATGAGAGCTGAGGGCCTCTTGGGTTGGACATATTTTACTTTAACAAGAGGGGTTATTAATCTTCAGACAAACCAAAGGTATGTCTGAATAAACCCCTTTTGTAATTGAGGCCAAACTTTATTAATTTCAAACATGTCTGAAAATCTTTGGTGTTGGACCGGACGGAAAAGGAAAGAGGGGAAGAAGAAAGAGGGACGTTAGAGAGAGGGGGGGTAGGGGGTGATAATAGGAGGGGAAAGGGGATAAGACCATGAAGCAGCATAAAGCAACAAGTTTACTGGTTGTTAATCATTATGGTAAGGTTCAAATGTAAAAAAAAAAAACAAAACAAAAAGGGCGGAGCCTGTCCACACACACACTCAAATGTTATAAACACACTTGTTAGTTGCAAAAATGTCCACCTGTCGACATGTACACAAAACAGATAGTGTTCACACGCATACTTATGCCTTAAAACCAACTAGTGTGAAATATTTCAGTCATTCAGTCTGTTGAGCTGACACCTGTGCTCAGGTGAGTGTTTATGTTCTTCTAAAATGGATGGTGGAACGTGAAAAGAAGGAGGGAGAGTGCCCAGCCATCCCCACCCCAAGACCCCCACCGCAGCAGCAGCGGCAGCCGGATTCCCCCCAACACCACACGGGAACCGGCAGGGAACAACCGCCGCCCGGGCGACCAAGCCCGCCACCCAGGCCAGGGCCAGCAGGGCCGCCGCAAGGCCCCCAGAGCCAGAGAGCAGGGAGGCACGGAGGGAAAGAGGGCGCCGCCCCAGCCCAACCAGGAGAGCAGCCCCCCCGCCGCGCCGGGAGAACCCAACGCAGGGCCCCACCGGAGAAGGACGCCCACAGCCCCAGACGAGCACCCCACCACCACCCAGGAGTTCCGGGCATCCCCCCGCCCCAACCCCAGGTACGGGCCAGGACCCCCCAAGGGAGACCCACTCCGCACTCCAGGCAGCCATCCGCCCGGCCAACGGTTGGTCCAGGGAGGAGCGAGGCAGGGGCCCGCCGCCCCCGCCCAGGAGGGGGGAACCCCGGGGAAAAAAGAGGGCCCACAAGGGGTGTTGTAAATATGGCCCGACCAGGCTCGGCCACAGTTGGAAATTTGGCGGGGCCCAGCACTCAGGAGCAAGGACCAGAACCCACCCCCCAGGGACACGAACACCCCCGGCTCAGATGTAATGTGAACCCCCCCACCGCGCGGAGAGAGCACCGCCGGGCCCAGGAAGCCAGCACCCCGGGGACACAGCCGCCGTTGCAAAGGGGCCCGTACCCCCCACCAGGGAAGAGGCAGGGGACAGATGGTCCTAGGTCCCACCTTCCTTGCAAAATGTGTGTGCGTGTATGTGTGTTTGAGAGAGTGTGTGTGTGCATGTGTGTGTGTTTATGTTGGGATGTATATATTGAGGGGGGAGGGGTGTGTGTACTAAGGGGGGTGCGGTTAAAATTGGCGGGTAGGGCACTAAGGGGACGTCTCCTGATTACTCACAGTGACGTCCCCTCACCCTCCCCACCAAGGGGCCCTAAATGTCTAAGGTGCGGTTAAAATTGGCGGGTAGGGTGCTAGGAGGACATCCGCTGCTTGCTGGCAGTGATGTCCAAGCACCCCCCCTACCAAGGGCCCTACATGTCTAAGGTGCAAATAAAACCGAAAGAGGGGGGGCCCACTCCATACGGCAACCACAGGAGGGGGGTCACTGCCTAGTAAACCCCCCCCCAAGGCTCATCGCAGGCTAAGCCCCCCACCCCCTCACCCTATTATGAGGTTATATGAGGAAGGGGGTAAGTTGGGGACAGATGATAGACTGTCCCCCGGTGGTCAAACAGCCGTCCCCCGCCCCCCCCCCCCCCCCCCAGCAAGGGGGCCAGGCCCACCCAGCCCCGGGGCCCCACCCCCGGAGGCGCAGACACCCCAGGCCCAGCACCACCACCCCCACACAGAGAGAGGGGAGCCAGAAAGCGCCGGCCCCCCCCGGAGCAAGCCCAGGCCCCCACCCCCAAACGCCGGCCCTAGAAGAGCTCTGGTCAGGCCTCGACGGGACCGAGGCAGCCAACCGGCCGGGGAAACCGCCGATGGCCTCAGCGGAGACCCCGACCCGTCAACCCCCCCTGCCCCGTACCAATAGTGGCCCCCCCCCTCCCCCAGAATGCCCCCCCACAGGACAGGGCCGACAAGACCCCCACCCCACCCCACCCCCAGACCCCGCAGCCGAAGCGGATGACACCCAGAGCGACCGGGGGCCCCAAGAGGGTTGTCCCGTCCCGCCCCAGAGCCAGGGAAGGGCCGATCCCAGCCCCAGGTGTAGACGGGAAGCCCATCCAGCGCCGCTGGGCCCCCCCCCCCGAGCAGCGCCCCCCGCCAACCCCCCCCAGCACAGGCAAAGGGACCACCCCCCCAAGCCAAGCCAGACCACCACCCCACCCCCCCACCACGCACCCCCACACCCAAGCCCAGAGGACCACGCAGCGCCCCAGGCCGCCCCACCCAGGCGCCGGACCCGACCCCCCGACCAACGGAGCCCCCACCACCCCCGGCCAGGCACCGGAGGCCCCGACCCCCACCCCGGCCCACGGCAGAAGGGCAAGGAGCAGCGACGACCATGCCCCCCCCACCCCCTAAGTCACGGAGTTAGCTATGGGAGACCAGAGAGACCGAATTCTTTCAAAGTTACTTGAACTTTGGGCTGACATTTTTTCCAAGCTGATATGATCAAGCAGCAGATTTCTGTGTTGACTTATATTTATATTTTTTTTGCTTTTCCAATTTATTAAAATAGTTTTTTTAGCAATGCAAAGAGTTATGAAAATGATAGAGCCTAATCCTCCTTCTACATCGATGGCACTCATGTCACCAAGCACACAAAGTGACGGTGAAGCTGTGATTGAAACCTTAAGCCAGACTGATAGATCGGCACATACCTGCTGCCAGAGAGCCTGGACAGGCGTGCAGAACCATAGTGCATGCATGTAATTGTCGGGTAGATTACTGTCACAGTGCTGACAAATGTCTGAGTTACTGAGACCCATCTTGAACATCCTCTGTCCAGTGTAGTAGATTCTGTGAAGAGTTTTGAAATGGATTAGCTGCAGATTTGGATTTTTTGTCATTTTAAAGGTGTTTAGACAAAGTTCTGACCAAAAACTTTCATCTGTGCTGATGCTCAAATCCGCATCCCATTTTGTTGTCGGAAGTGAAATATTGTTATCTAAATTACATAAAAGTTTGTATATATTGGAGAGAGTTTTATTCATTGAGAAATTGATCAGAGTGGTAACTACATCTGGTAGTTTTAAATCGTTGTCTCTGTATTTAAACTTTTTAGTAATAATTGATTTAAGTTGCTGATATTCCAAGAAGTTATATATTCCATGTTTGTCTTGAAGTTCCTGGGGAGTTATGAATCTTCTATCAATAATTATGTGCTCTAGTTGTTTTATGCCCCCTGCTTGCCAAGCTGGGAAGTGGATAATTTTTTTGTTTATGAGGATGTCTGGGTTGTTCCAGATGGGTGTCATTTTGCACGGTTGAATTGATGATTTTGATATTTTGAGAAATTCCCACCAGGCTGTTAAAGTGGCATTTATATTAATACTTTTGAAACAATCCTGTTTTTTAACTATTTGACTAATAAATGGAAGATCTGACAGGTTGATCTTTCCACATAACGCCTGTTCCAAGTCTAACCATGAGTTGGTTTCTGGATTATTTTTTAACCATTTTAAGATGTATTGTAATCTATTTGCAAGAAAGTAATTGTGGAAGTTAGGTCATTCTAATCCTCCACAGCTTTTTGCAGATTTTAAAGTTTTTAGACTAATTCTTGCAGGTTTATTGTTCCATAGAAAGCTTGATATGGATGAGTCTAATGTTTTGAACCATTTTAATGGCGGTTGTGTGGGAATCATTGAGAAGAGATAATTAACTTTGGGTAAGATTTTCATTTTAACCGTGGCTACCTTGCCCATAAGGGACAAAGGCAGGTTGGTCCAGCGTGTTAGGTCGTCCTGTATGTTTTTCAGTAATGGGGTGTAGTTTAGCAGCACCAGTTCTGATATTTTGGGGGAAAAATAAATACCTAGATATTTTATATTGCCTGATTTAACTGGTATTGTGAGTCCTTGCTCCGCATTACTGTTCAGTGGTAATAAAACAGATTTATTCCAATTAATGGAATAGTCTGATATAGAAGAGAATTCATTAATGATTGTTGCCGTTTCATTTACAGAATGTATATTACTTAAAAACAGTAATATGTCATCTGCATAGAGACTAATTTTATGATGGCTGTGTTTGGTTTTAATTCCTTTAATACTCTCATTCTGTCTTATTGCTGCAGCTAGAGGCTCGATAAATATTGCAAAAAGCGAGGGGGAGAGTGGGCAACCCTGTCTAGTTCCTCTTCCAAGAAAAAACCTGTTGGAAGTCTGTTTATTAGTTCTAACTGATGCATTGGGGTTGTGATATAATATTTTGATCCAATTGATGAATGATTCTCCAAACCCAAACTTATGGAGGGCAGCAATGAGGAACTTCCAATTTACTCTATCAAAGGCTTTTTCAGCATCCAGTGATAGTATAGTCATTTCCTGGTTTTTGATGGTGGCAAAGTCTATTATGTTAACGAGTCTGCGGACATTGTCATCCGAGTGTCTGCCTTTGATGAATCCAGTTTGATCAAAGTCAATTATGTGAGGAGTGACTTTTTCTATTCTCTGTGCTAGTGCTTTGCAGATAATTTTTACATCTGCATTAATTAAAGAAATGGGGCGATAGCTTGAAGGACTCGTGGGGTCTTTGTCTGGTTTTAGAAGAAGGATAATGTTGGCAGAGTTCATGTTAGGTGGTAGAGATTGGCTTTCATTGATAAATTTTACCGTTTTATAAAACGTTGGTGCCAGTTGTTCCCAGAATTCCTTATAAAACTCTGCAGGAAAGCCGTCAGGCCCTGGTGCTTTACCATTAGGCATAAGTAACAGAGCTTCATGAAGCTCAGACAACGAGAGCGGAGAGTCTAAATTTGTGATTTGATCTTCGTTTAACTTGGGCAGGTTTATATTGTTGAGAAATGAGTTGATGCTTTGTTCTGATGGATTGATCTGTGGAGTGTATAAGTTTTGATAAAAGTCTTTAAACGCATTATTAATTTTTACCGGGTCATGGGTGACATTCCCTGTTTGGTCCATAATCGAAGTGATTGTTGATTTTTCTTTATTAATTTTAAGCTGATTAGCTAGAAATTTGCCAGATTTATTTGAGTTTTCATATCTTTCCAGTCGAAGCCTTTGTATCTGGAATTGTGTTTGTTTATTGATGATGTCATTTAACTGCAGTTTTAAATTTTTTAGGTCGCCCAGTATGTGTTCCTGTGCAGAAGCAGCATAAGCAGTCTCCAGAGTTTTTATTTTATTTCCTAATTCTAATAAATCTGCTTTCTCCTTGCGTTTTTTATGCGTTGAATAAGAAATGATTTTCCCTCTCATGACTGCTTTTGCTGCTTCCCAAAGAATACTTGGTGATATTTCAGAAGTATCGTTGAATTCTAAGAAGGTTGCCCACTCTTTTTTAAAGAATTCAATAAATTCCTGGTCTTTTAACAGAGACGTATTAAACCTCCAGGTTGAACCCGAGGGTCTGGGTACTTCCCTTGAAATAGTAACAGAAACTGGTGCATGGTCACTGATAATAATTGGATGAATGTTGGAACTTTTAATTTCTTTCAAAAGGGAGTTACTGACTAATAAATAATCTAAACGAGATTGTGAATGGTGAACTGGAGAAAAAAAGGTGAACCCCTTAGTGCTTGGATGACATGAGCGCCAAGCGTCGCAGAGACCCAAATCATTCATGTACTGCTTTAGAATACTTGCAGACTGCCATGTACGCTGGTTTGCTGCTGTGCTGAGTCTGTCAAGTTCAGGGTCCAAAACAAGGTTGACGTCTCCTCCTATAATGATTGTGGAGTCAGAGTGAACTGAGAGTGAGGTGAAGAATCTGTGAAAGAAGGAAGAGTCGTCAGCATTCGGGCCATATATGCTGGCTATGCAAAAGTCTTTATTCTGAATGGATATATTAATGATTACAAATCTGCCTTCTGGGTCAGTAACTGTATCCTTATGAGTAAATGTAACATTTTTATTAATCAAAACTGCAACCCCTCTTTGTTTGGAGTTGAAACTGGCAGAATACATAACTGGATACTGGGAACAGCACAGGAGATGACCAGCTGATAATGATAAATGGGTCTCCTGCAGCAGAGCTATATCTGCTTTAAGATCATTCAGGTGATTTAACACTTTCAATCTCTTTGGCCCAGAACCAAGTCCACGCACATTCCAGCTAACGATGTTAAGACTGCTCATAGCTGTTCTAACCGGGAGAGTGCAAGGCTAAATAGTGCGTGTGCCCGTCCGTGTGCGCGTGCCCGCTGTGCGTACCTGCTACACTGACAAGCGCTATGCGTTGTGGGTGAACGTATCTTGGCTATGAGCTGCATGTTATGTGCGTCCTGTGTGAGCCTAAGTGAGGTTTTTGCAGTTTATCAACGTGTGTGTGCGGGATCGCGTGTGCATGCTCTTATGCGCGCTAGTATGCGCGCGCGCCCGTTCCGTGCATAAATAAATACTCACCATGGTTGCGTTGACTTTACCTGATTCACATATGAGGACATGGGAAGGGGGGGGGACAAGAGAAAAGAGAGAGGGAAAGAGAAAGAACAAAAAACAAAAACAACGAAACAACAACAGAAACATGAATGTGAGAGAAAGAAAAAACACTTTTCCTGAGAGGTGTGGATTATTGATGATCCGATTATTTCCTAGTTAAATAAGTTTGCGGGTTTCTTCTGGGCAGCGCAGATGTCAGTGCGCCTCTGAAAGCCTTCAGCACAGCCAGGGTGTTACCTCTGGGTCCCGGAACAGCTTGCCATTCACAAAAAGTTTATCAACAGCAACCACCGCGCGTGCTCCAGCAGACAGGTGCTTCCTCCTCAGCGGGAAGAGGATTTTCCGACGGCGGAGGATCTCGCCTGGAAACTGATCATTCACGCTGTAATGTGTGCCTTTCAGCTCGCGCCCTCTGCTTTTTACCTGCATCTTTTGTTTATAATGTTCAAATTTAGCAACAATAGGACGGGGACGCTGATTGTCCGGCCTTTTTCCTCCGAGCCGGTGAACCCTGTGGAAGGAGATCTTCTGGACCTCTTCCTTGGGGAGTTTCAGGTGGACCTCTATAAAGGACTTAACAATGTTCTCCGGGACTTCCCCTGCCTCTTCTGGAATCCCTGCGAACACTAGATTGTCCCTCATGCTCCTCGCCTGAAGATCCAGGAGGGTTTCCTTGATGGATCGGTTTTCCTCAGAGAGACGGGCGGTGTCGTGGCCCAAGATCTTCACGGTCTCTCTGAGGGCCTGGTTCTCCGCTGCGAGCTCCTGCACCTGCTGTTGGCTGAACTCCAGAGACTCTCGCAGACCTTGGAATTCCTTATGGAGGATCTCCAGCAGATTTAAACGGCAATCAAGGCTGGAGAGCCTTTTATCAATTGAATCCAGGATATCACTCATGTTGCTGCCTGGGGAGGAGGCAGCCCCCGGGGAGTCTTCGGGACGGTTGCGTTTGGTGGACGGAGTGGCGGTGTTGGATTTCTTCATGAGGCAGGTATTGAAACACTCGTCGATGTAATTCTCCAGATCCTCCAGGTCCTCCAGGTCATCCAGGCTGGCAAATGCTTGACAAACTTTTTCAGATTTTTATTTTTTAAACTTTCTGGATTATTTAAATATGGCGGTGTAATTAAATAAATCAAAAATGTTTGTTCACAACTTACGCGCCGCCAAGTAAACTCACCACACTCCTCTCGTCGGCTCTCGCGATACTACAGCATCACGTCAGTATTTTCAAGTTTATTTTGAAAATAAGACCATTCTAAGTTGGAAGCAGCTATTAGAAACAATATTAATTTGAGTTTATTGTTTAAGCATGGTCAATTGGAACATACTTCCTTCAACACAGGAACAGCACATAAATAAAGAAACAAAAATAAGTCACAATCTGTGAGTATATATCCTTGTATCTTACTTTTCATAATACAAACTAAACAGTTAATGCTTGAAACAGGAAGGGAAGAAGCAAACTTATTTAATCTCTTCCCTATTATAATATGCATAACTTAACAATGATAAATGGTTGCTATGTTATAAATTATAAACTGTAATGTTTCTATAAAAATATACAAATAAAGGTTTTTCTTCTGAAATGTTTTTGTATGAATTTATTGGAACCATAACACCTTTTTTACCACATGTGTGAGTTAAACAGGAGTTGCCAACATAATTTACAAGGGCAGAACTAACAGATGCAATGCAAGTGACTGAAGTGACTGAATATTTCAAAAGGATACAAATAAATCATATAATGGAAATTTAGTTGATTTAATACTTTTGATCTTAGGTCATTTGATGCATCTGTTAAGGAAATACTGAAAATTAAAAGTAAATAACAAAAAAATGAGAAAAATGTTTAATTATACACATTTCTTTAAATTTCACAGAAGAAATAAGAGGCCGGTAAAAACTCCAGCAGCCCCATGACCCCAAAAGGGACAAAATGGGTTCAGAAGATGAATAAAAAAATAAGAAATAAATTCAAATTAGAAGGAAAAGGTATGTCAGTTATTTGAAGGTATTCTCCGATATGTACTAACACACATTTAAATAAGAAAAAATGACAAAACAGTTAAATTACTTTGTTACCATAGCTCCATTAAAAACGTTAGATAAATAAATAAATATGCTTAAAAATAATAACAAGAACAAGTGTCCAGTGTCTAAGAGGCAATGTAGAGTCTAGCATCTGATGGGAAGAAATCTCAGCAAAAGGACGTCTTTTCTACAATGACGTGTTGCAGACTCCACAGGAAGGGATGTGTAGTGCCATTTCTGGATTCTCCAAAGCGATGACATCACCGTCAATCTGCACAAAAGAAAAATACATTAGTTATAAAAAAAAAGAGTTTTATTTGAGGAAAAAAAACAAGTCCAGTAGTATTTTCAGAAGCGTCAATAAAAAAGTGATGAATGGAGCTTCTTTCTTTCTTGCTGTGTGCAAACATTTGACATAAATGTAGTTGTTGGCCATTTATAAGCCCACTAAAACTGGACAAATGTGGTAGATCAGGTGAATCCGAACGGACTATGAAAATGCAGCTGAGAGAAAATAGTAGACTACAAAAGTCAATCATCTGGTTCTGCAGAACTACGTAAATAATGACGTAACGTTCAAGCTTCCCGGTGCTTCAAAAACCCCCGCCAAAAAAAACAAAAAAACAACTCGCCCTGTTAAAAAACAATAATAAACTGTACCCTGTAAAGTTCGTAGCGGTGCCGATAGCTTAATGTGGGTGCTAATGTGCTTTGAAAATAGTAAACACATTGCTGTGGTACTCGGTTCCACGAAAAAGAAATACGATACGCAACACTACTCCGAGGTGTCACGTGACTTCCACCACCTGAAATTTATTTAAACTCGCGCAGATACAGAATAACAAAAACTATAATATTGTATTAAATGTTATGAAAGGGTATGATTCAGTGACGGGGGACCGTCGTTTGCAGAGTGTTTGTTTGACAATGAGATAATAAAAAGATAGAACGTGTCTGTGGTCTTATGCCATTGGTTAAACATAATTCTGTTAAAGAACTACAGGGTCGCATTGTTCTGACGTCACAGCGGTGTGAGGGCAGCGGGGAAGCGTGGCTAGACCGGGAGACACATGTTGAAGGCTGTCTAACGAATGTTCGAATAAAGCGCCCTAACAAGCAAACAGTTGGACCCTTATTTGCTTCCTTCAGTTTAAATAACACGACATGGTGTCAGAAGTCCTGTTAAGTTGTTAGAGGAAAGGAAAAGCCGATTTCGAACATGGCAGACGAGAACGCGCAGCGAGTGCCGGCGGGGCCGAGTGCCACCTTCAATTTACAACCTCCGGAACCTTTCGACTTTTCAAAGCCGCAAGAATGGGAAAAGTGGATAAGAAGGTTTGAAAGATTTCGCATTGCCAGTAACCTGAATGCAAGCACGGAGGAAAATCAAATAAATACGTTGATATACTGCATGGGTGACGAAGCTGATGACATCATGCGCGGACTGAACATAGCTGCAGATCGACGAGGGACGTATCAATGGGTGAGATATGGCTTCCAAGCATTTTTCATAGTGAAGAAAAACGTTATCTATGAACGTGCAAAATTCAACATGAGAAAGCAAGGAGAAAATGAGACCGTGGATGCATTTATTACTGCACTGTATGCATTAGCAGAACACTGTGGCTATGGGACACTTCATGATGAGCTCATATGTGATCGACTGGCGGTCGGTTTGTCAGATAAACGCCTGTCTGAACGCATGCAGCTAGACCCGGAGCTTACACTGGATAAAGCTATTAACATGGAAAGACAGAGCGAGGAAGTGAAAAGGCAGCAATCTTCACTGCAAAGTGACACCAGGACACAGCCAGGAGATGCTAAATGTGTTGACAGGGTGCACAAAAGCAGCAGAAAGTTTAAAACCAAATCACATCCAGACGTCAAACAGAGCAAATCGTGGAGGCCTCAACACAGTAAACCAAATGCACACTGTCATAAGTGCCGCAGCTCACCACCCCATCCAAAACGTGAAGGTCCAGCTAATGAAACAGTGTGTCATGCATGTGGAAAAAAGGGACATTACATGAGAGTGTGTAAAAATAGGAAGACTTTGAGTGAAGTGGAGGAAGATGTCAATGGCTTATTCCTTGGCAGTGTTACCAGCAATGGAGAGCCGTGGATGGTAAACATCATCATAAACAACAAAAGCGTGTCATTCAAAATAGACACAGGAGCTGATGTCACAGTATTGCCACTTCAGGTGTTCAAAGAAATCTTCAGAGACAGTCGCCCACCCACTCTTCAGAAACCAACCAAGCCTCTGTTTGGACCTGGGAGAAAGCCGTTGGAAGTCCTCTGGTTCACAGAGATGAGACTAAGGAAAGGAGCTAAAGAAGCAAGGCAGGATGTGTACATCCTGAAACACCTGCACACAGCATTGCTGGGAAGACCTGCTATTCACAAGTTGGAGTTAGTTACTCGAATAGACACTCTCAGCATCGAGACACTAAAAGTCAACTACTCAAAACTGTGCAGCGGTCTTGGTGAAGTGAAGCAGCCATACAACATCAAGTTAAGGCCAGATGCTCAGCCCTTCTCATTAAAGACACCTCGGAGAGTTCCATTGCCGCTCATGGACAAAGTGAGCAGGAACTGTCCCGCATGGAAGACTTAGGTGTGATAACCAAAATAGAGGAGCCAACAGACTGGTGTTCTGGCATGGTGACGGGGGACCCAAAAAGAAAACAGACAAGGTGCGTATTTGTGTTGATCTCACACACCTCAATCTTTCTGTGTGTCGAGAAAAATACATCTTGCCATCAGTGGAAGAGACACAAGGCAAATTGGCTGGAGCCAGAATTTTTAGCAAACTGGAGGCTAATATGGGATTTTGGCAAATTCCCCTTACAGAAGAGTCAGCCAAATACACCACCTTTATTACACCTTTTGGCCGTTACTATTTTAGGCGGCTACCTTTTGGCATTGCTTCTGTTCCTGAACATTTCCAGAACAGAATGTCAGAAGTCATAAACAGTCTGGAAGGTGTGGTTTGCCACATGGACGATGTGTTGGTTTGGGGCAGAACACAGGAAGACTACACTCGCCTACACGTTGTGCTTAAAAGGCTGCAGGAGGCAGGCATTTCACTGAATGTGGAAAAATGTGAGCTGTCAAAGCAGGAAGTGATCTTCTTAGGACATGTCATCTCAGGCAATGGCATTAGTCCTGATCCAAGCAAGACAGAAGTCGTGAAACAAATGAGAGAACCAACAAATGTTTCTGAACTGAGGAGTTTTCTTGGAACAGTTATTCAGCTTGGAAAATTCATCCCTCCGCTGGCAGAAAGAGACAAACCCCTGAGAGATCTTCTTTCTAAAAAGAACCACTGGGTGTGGGGGGTTGACCAGGCTCAAGCATTTCAAGATTTAAAAGACTCTTTGGCTTCACCTCCAGTGTTGGCCATGTATGATCCAAATCGGGACAGTAAAGTCTCAGCAGATGCATCGTTGTATGGACTAGGGAGCGTCCTACTCCAAAAATGGGGCAGCGATTGGCGTCCTGTGGCTTATATCTCACCCTCTCTCACGCCAACAGAGCAGAGATACGCCCAAATAGAATAAGAAGCCTTAGCACTCACTTGGGCTTGTGAAAGGTTCAGAAACTTCCTTATAGGCAAGCACTTCCAGATGGAGACTGACCACAAACCTCTCCTGAGTTTGTTAGGGTCCCAGCAACTGGATGCCCTTCCTCCACGCATTCAACGGTTTAAAATGCGCCTTATGCATTATTCCTGCTCCATATCGCATGTGCCAGGAAAGAGCTTGTGGACGGCAGACATGCTATCACGTGCTCCCCTGTTGAATAATGAAACACCGGATGACAAGGAGTTGCAGGAGGACACAAATATATATGTGGACAGGATAAGGGAGAACTTACCAGCAAGCACCTTCTATTTGGATCACCTGAAACAAGAGCTGCAACAGGACAGTGTGTGTGCTCGTGTGATGCAACTCTGTGAGCAAGGATGGCCGACTCACTACAACGGTGAACCAGCAATCAGACCCTACAGGGCGGAACGAGCATCACTCTCAGTACATGATGGACTGCTGCTTAAGGGTGACAGGCTTGTTATCCCTTCTTCACTGAGAAATGGGGTGCTCACAACACTGCATGAAGGTCACCAAGGAGTCGTGAAATACAGGGAACGTGCACGGCAGTCGGTGTGGTGGCCTGGATTAAGCCAGCAGATAAATGAGTTAGTTCTCTACTGCCGGATCTGCAGTAAAGAGAGGCGTAATCCTGCAGAGCCATTGTTGCCAACCCAGTACCCAGGAAGACCGTGGCAAAAACTGGGAGCAGATTTGTTCATGCTGGGAGCTAAAACTTACCTGCTAGTAGTGGATTATGCATCCAGTTTTGTGGAAATCGCTTTGCTTTCGACCACAAAGTCTGCAAACGTGATTATCCGTTTAAAATCTATCTTTGCACGCCACGGCATTCCAGAGCAGCTGGTGACAGATAATGGACCTCAATTCTCTGGAGCTGTTTTTGCAGAGTTTGCACAATCATATGGATTCCATCACATCACCAGCAGTCCCAAACATCCTCAGAGTAATGGTGAGGCTGAGAGAGCAGTCAAGACCATAAAAGAACTCCTGAAGAAAGCTGCTGATCCCTATCTTGCACTGCTCGCATACAGAGCTACTCCTGCAGAACGGATACAGCCCTGCTCAGCTTCTCATGGGGAGGAGGCTTCGCACCACAGTGCCGACATTTCCAGCTCTTTTACAACCTGCTCTTCCCGACATGGAGGCTGTTTCACATAAGGAGAACGAGAAGAGGATGAAAGATGCACAGCTTTTCAATCAGCGCCATCGAGCACGGAACCTTCACCAACTTGTTCCAGGACAATAAGTGTGGATACCAGATTTAGGATCAAGTGGAGCTGTGGTGAGCAGACACACAACCCCTCGCTCATACATGGTTGAAGCACCTCATGGAACAGTAAGGAGAAATCGACGTCACCTTGTTGCCATGAAGACTTTACCCGAACAGAGCCAGAGCGACACAGAGCAACTGGTTTCAGGTTGTGCTCCAGAACAACAACCACCAGAGTCGCTGATCCAGAACTCATCTGGACTGACATCTACCCCCAGAACCAGGTCTGGGAGAGCTGTTATAAAACCAACCAGACTGGACTTATAGATTGTTTGAATATGAAACATTTTCAGGGATGTTGGAGAAAAAGAATGTTTTGTAGTTGTGTTCTTTTTAATAACTACTTTCTGTAGAAACACTCTTCAACCTTAATGCAGAGTTCTTTGTAAGGGTTGTTAAACAATGATAGTCTAATGATTGTTTGTTCTATTTCAAAAAGGGGAGATGTGGTGTTATGCCATTGGTTAAACATAATTCTGTTAAAGAACTACGGGGTCGCATTGTTCTGACGTCACAGCGGTGTGAGGGCAGCGGGGAAGCGTGGCTAGACCGGGAGACACATGTTGAAGGCTGTCTAACGAATGTTCGAATAAAGCGCACTAACAAGCAAACAGTTGGACCCTTATTTGCTTCCTTCAGTTTAAATAACACAACAGTGTCACGTAAAGAGAAGGCTGAAAACTGAATGTAAAAGTTATTGTATTGGAGAGTAAACAAAAAGATCGGTGGGTTATGCATAGTGAAACATGACAATCTGATAGACATATGTAGAGAGTATTTTCTGAAGGCTATAAAAAAAACATGAAATTATAAGGTAGTTGTTTGGGGGGTGCTAAACATATCACAAAGCCTTTTTTGCACCAGCTATGCAAAGCCCTGCATGGCTGATCCAAAATGCTAAGCATAGCATGCTGCCCGTTCATTTACAAGAACCAATTTAAAACAATTTATTTTTTACTTACCCTCTGTTCTTCCATTAGCAAAATGACATACTCTGGTAAGCCTTGAGCGTACAAAAAGACACTTACAGACATAAATTATATCTGACTGTTAAGTGTAGGCCATTCTACCTACCGAGGGAGCTGCAGTGCATCATTGTGAGCACTGTTTACATTCCCCCCTCAGCTAACGAGGCAGCTGCACTCCAGGAGCTGCACAACATGATCAGCAGGCATGAGAACAACTACCCTGATGCTGCATTTGTGATCCTAGGAGATTTCAATCACTGTGATCTCCGGAAAAGTCTTCCAAAATTCCACCAATTTATTGATTTCCCCACCAGGGGAAAAAACATTCTGGATAAATGTTACAGCAACATCAAAAATTCATATGCTGCCACCGCCGAGCCTCACCTCGGAAAGAGCGATCACTTAGCCATCCTGCTGAAGCCCACATACACAAGGAGGCTTAAAGCAGATCCAGTCACAACCAGGACTGTAATGACTTGGACTGACAAAGCTGTGGAACAACTGAAAGGCTGCTTGGAGGCCACAGACATGAGCATCTTCAAAGCAGCTTCACCAAACATTGATGAATACACGGACACAGTAAGCAGCTACATAGACTGGTGCACCTCCATTTGCATTCCAACTCGGACCATCCGCATCTTCCCTAACCAAAGCCCTGGTTCAACACAGATGTGCGAACAAAAATATACAAACGGCGTGCAGCCTTCAAATCTGGAGACAGCACAGCATACAAACACGCCCGCTATGACCTCCAGAAGTCCATCAAAGCTGCCAAAAGGAACTACAGTCAGAAAATTGAAAGCTGCCACAGGGAAACCAACACAAGAGGCCTGTGGCAGGGGATCAAATCCATCACCAACTACAAGACAAACACCAGCAGATCAGAGTTCCAGAGTAACATCCTACCAGACAGCCTTAACAGCTTCTACGCAAGGTGCGACCAGAACAACAAAGAGGTCCCCCAAAAGACCTCCTGGGCCCCAGAAGAGGCTGCGCTGCAGGTGTCTCACAAACAGGTCCTCAGGGCCCTGAAGCAGGTGAACCCACACAAGGCGACGGGACCGGACCACGTTTCACCAAGGGTTCTGAAAGCCTGTGCGGAGCAGCTAGCAGAGGTGTATACAGACATCTTCAACCTCTCGCTATCGCAGGAAACAGTGCCCCGTATCTTCAAGTCCTCTGTGATCGTGCCGGTCCCGAAGAAAACACACGTCGCAGCGATGAACGACCTTAGACCCGTGGCTCTCACCCCTGCAGCAATGAAATGTCTGGAAAAGCTGGTTCTGTCCCACATCAACTCCCTGGTCGACGAATCAGTAGACCCCCACCAGTTCGCCTACCGCCCCAACAGATCAGCAGAAGATGCGGTGGCACTGGCACTTCACTCCACCCTGCAACATCTGGACACCAAGAACACGTACGCCCGGATTCTGTTCCTGGACTACAGCTCTGCCTTCAACACCATCAGGCCCCTGAAGCTGACTGATAAATTCGCAGAACTGGGAATACCAACACCCACCAGAAACTGGATCCTTGACTTTCTCACTGACCGACCACAGGTGGTGAGGATGGGAAAGAAGGTTTCTGCTGAGCTGACAGTTAGTACCGGTACACCACAGGGGTGCTGCCTCAGTCCAAAGCTCTTCTCACTTTACACCCACGACTGCACCTCCCCCGACTCCAACAACATCATCATTAAGTATGCAGACGACACAACCGTCCTCGGCCTCATCAGAGGAGGGGATGAGTCTGCATACAGAGACCTCGTGCACAGGATCACCATCTACGGAGAGGACAACGACCTTGTTCTCAACGTAGAGAAAACAAAAGAGATAATCGTGGACTACAGAAGGAAAGCACCGCCACATCAACCGCTCATCATCAACGGGACTGTGGTGGAGCGGACCGACTGCCACCGGTTCCTTGGTCTGCAGATCACAAACAGCCTCAGCTGGGAAAGAAACACTGTTGCCACAGTGAAGAAAGCCCAGCAGAGGCTGTACTTCATCAGGCTGCTGAAGAAGGCCGGTCTCAAGCGCCGGACCCTCACCCAAGCCTACAGGGGGCTTGTGGAAAGCATCCTCACAAGCGGACTAACAGCCTGGTTCGGTAAGACCACCTTAAAAGAGAAGAAGATGCTGCAGAGGGTCATTAATACAGCTGGAAAAATTATAGGTTGCAACCTTCCATCCATGGACACCATCTACAAACAGCGCTGCAGGAGGAGAGTGACTAAGATCATCAGAGACAGACACCACCCTGCTCATGGACTGATCCAATGCGTGGACTCAGGCCACAACCTCAGGCGTCGCAGGCCTGAAAGCATCCACGCACACACCACACGCTTCCACAACAGCTTCTTCCCAACAGCAATCAGAATGCTGGCAAAGGACATCAGAGAGGGAAGACTGGACTAAATTACTAAGTGCAATAAACAATAATATGTGCAATAATTCTATGTGCAATAATGCTTCTGTACAGATTGGGTCTCTGCAATATTCATTATCATATTTTACTGATATTTATATTTTTATACACCATGTAAATTTGTTGTCTAATTTTGACTTTTAACTTTATTCTATTTATTTTTATTTTCTTTATTATTTCTTCTTCAAATTTTTCTTTTGTCCTTTTTTAACTTATCCTGACATGAGAGATGCCTAAGAAAAATTCCGATGTACCGCATGTGCAAACGGCAATAAAACTTGAATCTTGAATCTTGAAATTTTGGTTGGTTTCACACCTGCAGCTCCTTGGACTCTGCAGAGCTAAAGGATATGGCTCACATGAACACATGACCGCGGTCAAGTGAGCTGACATCTGTTGAAGTGCGGTCTCGCTAGCCGTCACATTAGCCGTCACTATCTATATGAGGTTCCGTTTGTGCCAAAAATATTTCTTCCTGAATTTCCTGAATTTCTTCCTGATCATCCTCTTGTCATAATAGAGCGTGCAGTTCAGGTCATCGGAGGCGGAAAATGCTTCAAGGACAGGGTTCGTGGCTTATATATCTGAAATTCATGTACACACCTGGCGTGTCAGGGGCCCCTGGATGTCTGCAGTGGGGGTTGGCTGTGGCTTGTGGCATGGCATCCAGTCTGAAAGAATGCTGGCTCCTGTTTTGACAAGAATGTCCCGTCCCAACAGATTCACAGGGGTGTGTGGTAAATGCACATATGAATATTACATCATCTGGTCAAAAGTCAGTTGGATGGTCTTTTGCCGGTTTTGAGGAGTCTTGTGTTCATTTGTCAGAGCAGATGGAGGCAACTGGCAGTTTATAGAGTAACACGTTGCACTAGTGTCCATTCATGGAGTTACCTCTGAGCTGGAAAGGGACCATGGCTCCTGCATCACCAAGTGGTATTGTCCGACTTGCCACCCCTGTGGTCCTCGCCACGGTGGAGGAGGGGCTTGGAGCGGGTGTGGGTACTGTTCGCTCCGCCACACCCTCTGTGCATTTTGCTGTTGGGTACCTCGTTGTGAGCGCCACAGATGCCATTTCCAGCTGCTGCTGGGGGGGGGTTCCCCTGGGTGGCTCACGTCTCAAAGGATATGCACCTGTCCTCCTGTCCCGGCCTCCGATACCTGAACATTGCTGCAGGTCCTGAGGGTATTTAAACTCATCATGTTATTTGCTTTGGGTTTTTTTTAAACACCTTTATTATCCTGAGTGGATTTTGCCTGCAGTGTCAACAATTTTTTCAGTTGATCAACTTCTCCCTCTGCCCTGTAATGTGCTCTGCAGTGATGAATCAGATGCATGTTAAAATCGACTCTTATCACCTGCCAGATGTTCCAATGCATTCTTCATGCGCAAAATCATGCCTTCAATTGACTAGGAGAGCTGACCTGAGGGTCAGTCCTCCTGACTCGGCCCCCTCCTGTGAAGGTAGTGAGCTGCGGAGGATGGTACACTTGTGCGCCTTTTGTCACTCACCCACGAAGCATAGGGGGGTTTTCTGCCTAAAGTTTTATGAGGTCTCAGGAGAGGTCTGCTCTTCTGCTTGGAAAGAGATTTAGAAATGTATTAGTCATGTTCAGTCTTCACCGTCTCCAACGCCGTCAGTTGATCAGTAATGAAAGCGAGCAAAGGGAAAAATCCCTAAAATTTTCTTTGTCCGAAATGAGGGACGTGGAGCAAAATCTTTGAAAAATGTATTGTCTTACATGCATTCTGGCAGCTAACCATTCACTACCTTACCATGTTTTTTGAAAAGATTTGGGGAACCTCCCAAGAAAGTTGTTTTCGTTCGAACAGAGACAGCTGCTGCAGCCATGCATGAAGTCATCTCGCCGTTGTGGCAGAGGCTTCAGTCGGAGGCGCTGCACTACTTAAAAACCTTTTTCGGCGAACCGAAAACCCACTGAAATTTGTTTCTAAACGACGTCTTAGAACGGAGGTCATGACTACGCTCGATAACGACGATCCCCGCCATGATTTTACCGCAAATTACATCCCAAACTCTTCAAATTTGTTTGCGTAAAAGTTTAGCGTGTTCCGCCATATTGGTCACTAGGGACGCGTATCGCCGACCACATGGTACCATCAAAGCCAATCATAGCCGTCTACGCCATTTTGGCCAGGACTCCGTCACGCTTACCACGTGGTACAGACAAAACCAATCAGAGTCGTCGACACATTCGAAAGCAACTAAAACGTCCCGTCATTGGTATATTCGACGTAAACATGATGAACAAGATGGCTGCGTCCATAGAGAAAACAATACACAGGGAAATGTGGAAAATAAAGTTAAAATTCACAGATTTCAAACACTTTTTCATCCCATTCTTTCCAAAATCGCACACATTTCATTCCATTCATCCTCATTCAAGTCATTTTCACCGCTGTTGTCAAGTCAAGTCGTCAGCGTCGTCTGTCGTCGTATTGTCTCTTGTTTCCAGTCGTACATTGTCAGGACAAAATGCATCACATACCTGATATTACCCCAAATTCACCTTCCGTGTTAGTTGCGGATCCTTCTTTGGTCATGTCTCCATCTAAAAAAATAATTTATAAAGGTCGCCACCTTCTTCGTGTTTCCGAAAATCCCAAAACGCGCAAAATTAGTTCCTATAGTAACATTGTTTTTTGTACGGGTTTTTGTACAGGCTGAACAGACGCAAACCTACTCAATTTGCCGTTACTCAATTGTCACAAGCTCCCAATTTGCTGTTATTCAATTTCCACAGGCTGAACAGACGCAAAACCTGCATAATTTGCCGTTGTCCAATATTTCATAATTTGCTGCCGACCAATGTTCATAATTTGCTTTTGCCCAATTCGCTGTTCCAGGGAGGGTGAACCACAAAACTTATTTGGGACGGGTGCGCTATGCCGCCCAATTTTTCTTTTCAAACTCTGTTTTTTATATGGTCCCACCATATACGGGGTACACTCCGCCACCCACACAATTGACTTCTCCTTTAATTTGAGTTAATCAATATGCAGACTTTACAAAAGGCTCTGCTCACCTTCCTATTATGAGGCCTCTGAAGAAGTTGACCGCATGGCAGGAAGCATCCCCAGACTTTACGCCGAAAGTCTCAGAATTCTCGTAACAAACCACTATGATCCGGTCCAACCGGTCCATTCCGCATTCCGATCCTACGATCCCACATCTAGGTCACCAAGATGAAGAAAATGAGAAATCAGTCGCTTTGAGATTTCTTCCATGCGTGTTCGTAAGTCGGGAGAATGACCAGAAAATGTGAACGGAATAAAATTAAGAGGTTTTATTGTCCCTAAAAAAGAGCTCTAAACAAAATAAAAAACAGATCGATCTGGGTGTCCAAAATCAAGGCCTGCAATACGTAAGACATTACAATCCAAATCACATGCAGCTTGTCTGGAGACAAAGCTTTTTCCAAAGCATTGCCCTTTTAAACATGTGGTCAGAGTCCCTCCTCCTGCAGCATTATGGCCGCTGAATCTCTGCCTCTGGTCGCTAGAGATTGGCTGACAGAGGAGCCTGCCTACTTCCTTCAGTCCATACTTGAAATCACAGCATCTGGTCTCTGCTTCCCATGTGGTCCTCCACAGGCGGCCGGAACTTCCCAGCATGCATTCAGTAGATCATAAAGCTTTTGTTCTCCACACGTCTGAAGTGGTTCTCATAGATACATCAGTCCCAGAGATAGTTAATTTATGGCCCATGTCAGACCTACAACCAAATGGCCTCAGAAGATCAAAGAATCCCTTTCTTTCCCCTGATGGAGGATGAGCGTGGAGCTTGATGTATAAATTAGGTTAACATTAACATATCTGTTCATTCCATAATAAACTACCAGAAATAACGTGTTTTGTCTGAAATATAATCAATCAGACAGATTCTATAAGTGAGATTTAACATTGACAAGAGTGTTTTGTGGGTTGTTGAGCATGACATGGAATGGAATCAAACAGAAATGAAGAACCTCCATGTAAAATCACATCTGGTCGTGTCAACTATTTCTAAAGTTGCTTCATTTAAGGTGACGCAAAAATTACACTGGATTATTGTTGGTAATGTTGCTCATGATCATCTCAGTAGGTTTGAAGAAAATTGACTGGAGAGAAGTAAAGATATTGACATTACAGACTAATTTAGGCTCCTTCATACATAGTTAGAGAATAACATGTGAACCATCCCAAATACCACTTTTTTTAAAGGTGACACAAAACTTTCACTGGATTACGGTTGGCGATGATGTTCACTAACATCACAGCACGTTTGAAGAAAAATGACTGGAGAATATTAGAGAAATTGTAGTTATAGACCAATTCGGGCCTCCTCATTCACAGACAAGAGTGTAACATGTAAACCTTACAAAATGCTACTTTTTTCAAAGGTGACACAAAACCTTAAGTAATAAGTAATAATTATAGTTATTAATGATGTTCATGATCATGTCAGCAGGTTTGAAGAAAATTGACTGATGAAAATGAGAGAAATTAAAGTTATAGTTCTCCTAAGTTACTGCCTGTATGGTTAAAGTATTACGTATTACCTATTCAAAATGCACATTTATCAAAAGGTGACACAAAACTTTCACTTGATTAATGTTAGTAATGTTTTTCATGATCATCACAGCAAATTTGAAGAGGAATGACTGTAGAAAAATACAGATATTGACATTATAGACCAATTCTGGCCTCCTCATTCATAGTCAGAGTATAACATGTTTATAAACCTCCATATTAGGTAAATAAACGGTTACAGTATTTCTTTGCAGTCATTTTTCTTCAAACGTGCTGTGATGTTAGTGAACATCAATATCAACCATAATCCAGTGAAATGTTTGCGTCACCTTTGAAAAAAGTGGTATTTTGGATGGTTTAAATGTCACACTATGACTATGTATGAGGAAGCCTTAATTGGTCTATTATGTCAATATCTTTACCTTTCTCCAGTCAATTTTCATCAACCTTGCTGTGATGATCATGAACATCATTATCAACCATAATCCAGTGAAAGTTTTCCGTCACCTTTTGATAAAGTGCCCTTTTGAATGGTTCACATGTTTTACTTTAACTATAAAGGCAGGATGCTTAGGTGTATTATAATGTCAATATCTGTAAATTTCTTCAGTCAAATTTTTTCAAACTTGCTGTGATGATCATGAACATCAATACCAACAATATTCCAGTGAAAGTTTTGCGTCACCTTTGAAAAAAGTAGCATTTTGTAAGGTTTACATATTACACTCTGTCTGTGAATGAGGAGGCCCGAATTGGTCTATAACTATAATTTCTCTAATATTCTCCAGTCAATTTTCATCAAACTTGCTGATATGATCATGAACATTATCACCAACCATAATCCAGTGAAAGTTTTCCGTCACCTTTTGATAAAGTGGTATGTTGGATAGTTCACATGTTATGCTATGACCTCTAATATTCTCCAGTCATTTTTCATTAAACTTGCTGTTAAGTTAGTGATCATCATTACCAACAGTAATCCAGTGAAGATTTTGTGTCATCTTTTGGTAAAGTGTTATTTTGGATGGTTCAAATGTTTTACTTTAACTATAAAGGTAGGATGCTTAGGAGAACTATAACTTTAATATCTCTAATTTTCTCCAGTCATTTTTCTCCAAACTTGCTGGGATGTTAGTGAACATCATTATCAACCATAATCCAGTGAAAGTTTTCCGTCACCTTTTGATAAAGTGGTATTTTGGATGGTTCAAATGTTTTAATTTAACTATAAAGGCAGGATGCTTAGGTGTACTATAATGTCAATATCTGTTAATTTCGCCAGTCAAATTTCTTCAAACTTGATGTGATGATCATGAACATCAATACCAACAATAATCAACTGAAAGTTTTCCGTCACCTTTTGAAAAAAGTAGCATTTTGTAAGGTTTACATATTACACTCTTGTCTGTGAATGAGGAGGCCCGAATTGGTCTATAACTATAATTTCTCTAATATTCTCCAGTCATTTTTCATCAAACTTGCTGGGATGTTAGTGAACATCATCGCCAACCATAATCCAGTGAAAGTTTTGTGTCACCTTTAAAAAAAGTGGTATTTGGAATGGTTCACATGTTATTCTCTAACTATGTATGAAGGAGCCTAAATTAGTCTGTAATGTCAATATCTTTACTTCTCTCCAGTCAATTTTCTTCAAACCTGCTGAGATGATCATGAGCTACATTACCAACAATAATCCAGTGTAATTTTTGCGTCACCTTAAATGAAGCAACTTTAGAAAGAGTTGACACGACCAGATGTGATTTTACATGGAGGTTCTTCATTTCTGTTTGATTCCATTCTATGTCATGCTCAACAACCCACAAAACACTCTTGTCAATGTTAAATCTCACTTATAGAATCTGTCTGATTGATTATATTTCAGACAAAACACGTTATTTCTGGTAGTTTATTATGGAATGAACAGACATGCAATCTAAATGAATACATTTATACATCAAACAACAATACAGGGCTTGGAATAAGTCATTTAATTCAGAGTACAGTATATGTTATTTGATAATGGATAACTGTGACATGGGTGATATTAGCGCTTTATACCGTCTTTCCAGCTCGCTGGACGTGTGTACCGTAAACTATGATGTAAACGCACTAGCGAGACCGCACTTCCACAGATGTCGGCTCACTTGACCGCGGTCTCACACTTGTAGCGCATGATTCTGAGATTAAAGTCAGAATTCTGAGTTTAAAGTCAGAATTCTGAGAAAAAAGTCAGAATTCTGAGAAAAAAGTCAGAATTCTGAGATTAAAGTCAGATTTCTGAGAATAAAGTTAGAATTTTCTATGACCTTTTTTTTTTTTTTTTCTCCATGGCCCTTATCCTCTTCCGTACAACCAAGGTGACATACAACAAAAGAACAAGGAACAATAAACTGTACATCAAAAGTTCAAAGTAAATGCCAGGGGATATACAAGCAAGAAAATAAACTTATATTAAATTATAAAGCTCAGCAAGGTGATACGTTTTAATTGCTTTTTTGTTTGTACTGGGGGAAATGGAATGTAAGTAACATCTAATTTGGGCTAGTAAATCAATAAAATTAGGAGCTTTATTGCTGAATTTAGATTTGTGAATATAATCCTTGGTTTATAAAATCAGAAGATTTATTAAATAAAATTGAGAACAAAATGTATTATCATAATTAACGTAACCAAATAAGATGTTTTTCCATGTTAAGGTAAAATGTGGATACATTTGAGCTTTTATCAAGTTTGTTAATTTGTCCCATATTTTTTCAGTGTACTTGCAGATCCAAAAGAAATGCACCAATGTTTCCTCAAACTGAGAACAGAAAGAACAGTTTTTATCAATATCCCATTTTAGCCTTTGCATATACTGATTTGTTGGATAAAAACTATGAATGATCTTGAATGAAACCTCTTTCACTTTGTTGTTAATAAGAAATTTGTTTGGCAGAAGCCAAACCTTTTCCCAACAAACTTGACCATGAAGTGAAGTCCAAAATGTTATGGCCGGGGATTCCGTTTTTAGTTCCTGCTGGAACAGTCTTCGGATGGCTTTGTTTTGATTTGTCAAAGCAGAGAAGCAGAGTTTTCCGACAGCAGTGTCCGTCACGTGAAGCTGTGGTTGGGGAGCAGATGGAGTAGGAGTTCCTTTATAAAGACAGGTGAGGTTGAGGGAAACGGCATCAAAAACAACTGAAAAGTCCTTCACAGAAACAGGGATCTGGAAGAACTGAAGGAATTCGGTGTAAGTATAAAGTTGACATTGTTGATTGAATAATTGACTTACTAGTCTGATATTATTATCAAACCACTGTTGGATAAAGATAGTTTTGTTTTTGTAAAGAATATATATATTGTTCCAAATGTAAAACCTGTGAGGAGAAAAGTTATGTTTATAAATCATGGACTAAGCAAGCAACATCTGTTTATGAAATGAGGACAGTTTGATGGGCACTTTGTCGGGCTTGTATGAGCAGAGCAGTAAAAAGTCGAGGCCACCAACCTGGGAGAAAATATAATTGGGAATGAAGTTCCACAGAGAATTTGGATTTTTCAGAAACTTTCTTATCCAATTAATTTTAAAAGTCATATTTAAGGTACTGAAATCCTGGAAGTTCAGCCCCCCACTAGTATAATCATTCATCAGAACCGAGTTCGGTTTTTCCTGACAAAGTCGCATAGCAGTTTATAAACAGTTTTGCTAATGATGTTGCTGACATAAAGAGACTGAGCGGCATAAATGACTCTGGAGAGCCCTTCAGCCTTGGAGAGGAGAATTCGACCTTTAATGGAAAGGTCACGTAAGAGCCAGAGGTTAAACCTCTTTTTCATTTTATCAATAATTGGAAAAAAGTTAGTATTACCTCTATCATTTTCAGTTTTTGATATTATTATACCAAGATATGTGACTGATGTCTTTACAGGAATATTGAAGAGTGAATCCGAATCACAAGATTTAATTGGGAGAAGTTCACATTTTTTCAAATTTAACAAAAGACCGGATGCTTTGGAAAAAGACTTAATTATATTTATTGCTAATGGAATTTGTGAGCTGTCTTTGAGAAAGAGAGTTGTATCATCAGCGAGCTGACTTACGACAATAGATCTACCAGCGATGGAGATCCCTCGTAATGGACTGGATTTAATGTGGTCACAGAGAAGCTGAGCTACAAGAAGAAATAGGTATGGAGATATGGGACAACGCTGTCTAATTTCACGTTTTATATCAAACCTAGGTGATGAACCGTGTTTAAGTTTAATAGAGCAGGTGGCATTGTTGTAAAGAGTTTTAATGACTTTGCAGAAGTAGTCACCAAAATCAAATTTTTGTCAGGAGCGATACAGGAAGTTATGTTCTACTGTATCAAAGGCCTTAAAAAAGTCCAGAAATAACATAAAAGAGTCATCCGCAATTAGATAAGAGTAATCGAGTATGTCCAAAACTAAACGAATATTGTTTGTGATATGTCTGTTGGGTAAAAAACCTGATTTGGATTCATCTATTACTGAATTAAGAACAGATTTAATTCTTTTTGCAAAAACTAAAGCTAAAATTTTATAATCATTATTAAGAAGACAGATGGGTCTCCAATGATCAATATAGAGTAAATTTTTGTGTGGTTTTGGGATAAGGGTAATAAGTCCCCGGGTCATACTCCAGGGTTATGGAAGCAATTCTGTAGCATTAATAAAAAGCAAAGTCAAAACCAGAAATGCTGCATTTTTTGACTCAAAAATAAAATGAAAAAGCAATCCGCCAAAATGCTTTTTCTTTTCCTTCCTCAACACAGCTTATTCTGTCACTTAATTAAAATTAAAATGAAAATAGTATTTGACATTTCCTTTTCAAGACGTTCTCTGGTAAATGTGTAGCATAATTCATTTTTTAGTGTTTAATTTGACATTTAAAATGGATTAATAGAAATGCTTTTTAATTTTCAAAATGAAGCTGCATGAAATAACTCAAAATTAAAAAGAAAAAGCAATACTTCAAAATGCTTTATTATTTCCTTCCTCAACATGGCTTATTCTGTCACTTAATTAAAATGATAAAGGAAATGTTATTTGACATTTCATTTTAAAAAAGGTCTCTGGTAAATGTGTAGCAAAATTCATTTAGAAATGTCTAATTTGACGATTAAAATGAATTAACAGAAATGCTTTTTAATTTTCAAAATGAAGCTGCATCAAATGCCTCAAAATTCAAATGAAAAAGCAATATTTCAAAATGCTTTTTCATTTTATACTTAAAACCGCTTATTCTGTGTCATAATTAAAACGAAAATGCAAAGAGGGGATTGCATTTGCATTTTCACATCCACCCTACAAAACTTGGAGCAATATTCATTTCTTAAACGCATTAGCAGAGGGGAGGCGGGGCGATGACGTCACTGCTTTCTCTGTGTGTACAGCCGCTGTCGCTGAGAGACCTGGGGCCTCATTTATAAACCTTGCGTACGCACAAAAGAAGGCGTACGCCACTCTCTACGCAATAGTTGATATTTATAAAAAGCAAACTTGACGGGAAAATGTGCGGTCCTCCACGCAAGCTCTGACTCAGGCGTACACACAAAAACGGGTGAAATGAGAAACGGCGACACCGTCGGCAGATGGAAGAAACACGTGAAAGTGAAAATGACAATACTGCCTCTCATAAATAACATGAAGACTTCACAAAGCAAGTTTTACAATTAACAGCCTACACGAACACCGGTTTGATCGATCAGCAGTGAAACAAACAAAAAAGATCAAACGAAAATTACAATAGAAATTCAAATAAAATTCAATAAAAACAAGGGTTTACTGTATTGCTTTTTCTTTTTAATTTTGAGTCAAAAAATGCAGCTTCATTTTGAAAATTAAAAAGCATTTCTATTAATCCATTTTAAATGTCAAATTAGACATTTCTAAATGAATTATGCTACACATTTACCAGAGAACGTCTTGAAAATGAAATGTCAAATACCATTTTCATTTTAATTTTAATTAAGTGACAGAATAAGCTGTGTTGAGGAAGGAAATGAAAAAGTATTTTGGTGGATTGCTTTTTCATTTTATTTTTGAGTCAAAAAATGCAGCTTTATTTTGAAAATGAAAAAGCATTTCTGGTTTTGACTTTGCTTTTTATTAATGCTACAGAATCGCTTCCATATAGGGTAGGGTGTCATTGGCAATACTTTCATTGTAAACTTCCAGTAAAAAGGGCGCCATTTATTGGTGGAATAAAGTATAAAATTCAGAAGTTAAACCATCAGTTCCTGGAGATTTATTCGGTTTTAACACCTTGATGCAGTCACAGACTTCTCCAAGACTTACTGGATCATCACAAAGTTCTTTTTCAGAGTCTTTAATTGTTCTGGTATTGTTTAAAGAGTTCAGAAAGATTTCAGATTCTATTTCAGAATATTGTGATGAATACAGATTTTTATAAAATGATGAATAGTTGGAGATTATTTTAGCATCACTACAGTTTATATCATTAATTTTTAACTCGTTAATAGTGTTTATTTGTCCTTGATCTTTTTCCATTTTAAAAAAATAAGAGGAGTTTTGTTCTCCTTGCTCGAGCCATTGCTGTCTGGATCTAATAAAGGCTCCTTCTGCTTTTCTTTTACAAATTTGATACAAGTCCTCCTGTAGTTTGATCATTTGTAGTTTCTGCCCATCTGACAGGCTGTCCGGAGGTTTTTGTGATAGTACAGAGATGCCTGTGATCAGGTCATGCTCTTGTTGCTGCCTTAGTTTATCTAAGTTGCCACCAAATATTCTTAAAAACATGGCCAATTCATATTTGAACAGGTCATGCTCTTGTTGCTGCCTTAGTTTATCTAAGTTGCCATCAAATATTCTTAAAAACATGGCCGATTCATATTAGAACAACTCCCAGTTAACTGAGAAAGAGTTCTCCAATTTGGGTTTATTAAAAATTTTTAAAAGATTGTTTATTTTCGTTTGCACTCCTGTCATTTTGAGGAGTGAGTTGTTTAATTTCCAATAATGAGATTTACTGACATTTTGTGAGGGACATATAACAATATCTATACGGACAGCTTGATGGTCACTTAGTGGACACGGTAATATGTTCACTGAAATATCCTTATCTTGTAAATCCCTAGAAACTAACCAAAAGTCTAACGAGAAAGGGCTGTTCTAGATTTATTACTCCATGTAAAAGATGTTACGGTTTCTGTTTCTTTGCCCTAGTGGTTTGTTTCCTTTTTGTTCTGTGATGTTTCAGTTCACTTCCTGTTTTATTTTGTAGGGTTTCCTGTTTCGTTTTTGTTGTGAGTTTTACTTTGGTTCCCCATCCTGCCTGATTGTGTTCACCTGTGTCTCGTTTGTCTGTATGTATTTAAGTCTTGTCTTTCCCCTCCTCCTGTGCTGGTCCATAGTTTGTAATTGTGCTGTTCCCTGTTTTTGAGCCTTTTGTTTTTCGAGTATTCGAGCCTGCTTAAGCAGTGGTTTTGGTTTTTGTAGTTTTGTTATTAAACCCCCCATTCCCTGCACCATCCTGCCTCCTCTCCTCTCTGCGCCTGGGTGCTTCCCTTCTCCCCCGTCACATTATGGACCAGCCTTACCAGTACCCAGCAGAGGGGACCTGTCTCTGGTGGACCCCTGGCTCTTCCCAGATCTACACAGACTTAAAGGGGAGTCGCCTGGCCGTAAGAGGGGGTCGTCGACATCACCGCCGCCCCCATTCTAAGTCCTACCCCGTTTCCTGGTTGGAGCAGGACGTTCTCCGGCATAGGTCCTTCCTGTGTGACTGTCTGGTGTCTAGCCATGCAGATAAGTCGATCCTAGGTGGAAAAGCTTGCGAACAGCTGCACCTGATGAAACGAATTGAGACAATCGCAGTAGCAAAGTCTCCACAGCCAACCAAACCACCAGCAACCAAGGCAGAGCTAATTGAGAAGTACGCAGAGGTCTTCTCAGGCCTGGGTGAGTTTCCTGGAGTTCACCACATACACATGACCCAAACGTCACACCTGTGATTCATGCATGCAGAAATGTTCCGCTGTTCATAATGGAGCCACTGAAAAAGACACTGAAAGACTTACAAGACAGAAACACAATAAAGCCAGTCAAGGAGCCCACAGGTTCGGTCAATAGTCTGGTTGCAACACAAAAAAGAACGGAACACTAAAGGTGTGTTTGGACCCTTGTGACCTGAACCAAGCAGTGAAACGCCAGCACTGTTCTATCCCCACACATGAGGATGTTCGTAGTAAACTGGCAGGAAAATCAATCTTCACCATTCTAGATGAAAAAGATGGTTACTGGCCATCAAACTGGATGAGCCATCTTCTAAGCTCTGCACCTTGGTGCCAGTTTCGTTTCCTCCGGCTCCCATTTGACATTAAGTCTGCCAGCGAGGTTTTTCAACAAAAGAACTGTGAGACTTTTGGTGACATCCCTGGTGTGTTTATCATCGCAGATGACATGATCAAAGCAGCAACTTCAGAGCGCGAGCATGATGAAATCCTGCAAAAGGTAATGGAAAGAGCGAAAACAGCAAACGTGAAGTTTAACAAGGACAAAATTCAATTCAAAGTAGACACAGTGAAATACATGGGTCACATCAAAACTGCAGCAGGCCAGAAAGCAGACGACACAAAGATCAAAGCCATTATTGACATGCCAACTCTGGAGGATAAACAAAGTCTTCAGCGTCTTCTGGGAATGGTAAAATTCTTGGCACAGTACATCCCAAATGAAGCGTCGGTTACTAAAGGACACTGTGTGGCAGTGGCAACCACACCACACAGGAGCGTTAAGCACACTGAAGATGGCGCTCACTCAAGCTCCAGTTTTGAGATTTTATGACCAAACTAAATCTTTGACTCTACAAGCAGACTCTTCAAAAGATGGACTGGGTGCGTGCCTGCTACAGGAGGGACAACCTGTATGTTATGCGTCAGGAGCACTCACAGACACAGAAAAGAGATATGCACAAATTGAAAAAGAGTTGCTTGCCATTGTGTTTGCTACAAAAAGATTCCACCAGTATGTCTATGGAAGACCAGTGACTGTGCAGTCTGATCACACGCCTCTTGAAGCGATCATGCGCAAACCGCTGTCCAAAGCACCAGCCAGACTGCAAGGAATGCTGTTACAGCTGCAAAGGTATGAACTCACTGTCACATACACACCCGGCAAACACATGTTCATAGCCGATGCCCTCTCACGTGCTACAGCAACCTGTGACAATGACACCACAAGTGAAAATGGCTGAGTTGTGTATCCATTAGAGGCTACAGAGGCACTGAGTGAAGACACACTTAATAGACTGAGAACAGCAGTTGCAGCAGACAGTGAGCTACAAGCTGTGTGTGAAAAACACATTCATGGGTGGCCAGCTAAACGTAAAAGTTTAGACAGAGCACTATATTTCTATTAGCCCATGCGACACAACATCAGCATTCATAAAGGCATAGTCATGGTAGGAGACAAGATCGTGATACCACAGAACTTCCGACAAACTATCCTGGAAAAGCTGCACATGGCTCATCAAGGCACAAAAGCTAAAGCAAGAAAAGTGCTCTACTGGCCTGGCATGTCCAGTGATATAGAAACTATGATTCAAAAATGTGAACAGTGCCAGCAAATCCAACCAAAGAATCAGGCGGAGCCACTTGTTCCACACATGATTCCAGAGCTGCCATGGATGAAAATTGGAGCAGATATTTTCGAGCTGAATGGTCAATCGTGTTTAAAAGGAAACTGAAATTGCTATTACTGTCAACATACTGTACAAATGTTGCTCCGACCGAAACCACCTATTAACGTGTTTGTGATTTCTTTCTGTTTGTTGAAACTTATATGGCCACACGCCTGAGTTTATCTTGTTCAAATTCATTGTCCCTATTGTCCAACACTTTCCACTATATTACCATCATTTTGTCATACTATTATTGTATTTTATTTATGTAATTATTTTCTTTTCTTTTTCTTTTCTTTTCCTTCCGCCACTCATCTTCTGTACTTTTATGCTTGTATAAAATGCTGGACCCCTAATAATAAGCAGCTGCTTCGGGGATGTCCATTTTTTCCACATTCTGTACTGTGAGGGGATTTGTTGCTTTTGACACATTGTGGAAAAATAAACTAAATAAACTAAACTATCTGTTGTTAATTGATTACCTGACCAAATACCCAGAGGTTCTCAACTTGCCAGACAAAACAGCTTACTCTGTCATTCAAAAGATGAAATTAGTGTTTGCAAGACACGGGATTCCCAAAGAAATAGTGAGCGTTCCATGTTCCATGTTCCATTTGCCAGCTATGAGATGAAATCATTTGCAGATGCTTGGGAGATTAAGCTCACTTATTCCAGCCCTGGTTTTCCCTCTTCAAACGGAATGGCGGAGCGAGCCATTAAGACTGTTAAACATGCACTAAAGAAAGCAATCCAGACCGGCACTGATCCACATCTAGTGATGTTATCACTGAGAAGCACTCCAGTTACTGGATTGAACCCGCACAAATGTTGATGGGAAGAGTCCTGCGCAGCACACTACCATTTTCTAGTAATGTGTTGAGACAGTCAACTCCACAAAACACTCCAGAAAAAGTACTAGACATGCAATCAAAACAAAAGTTACACTTTGACAAGCGTGCAAGAACACTACCAGTTCTATCTCCTGGTGACACTGTGCATATGCAAACCCGCCGGGGTTGGGAGCCAGCAGTCATCGTTCACCAAAGAGAGGAACCACGCTCCTACACCGTGCAAACACCATCAAGTAATACTCTCAGGAGGAACAGAAGGCATCTGAGGAAAACACACTCAAGTTTGTTTAAGGACCCAACTCTGAATTTGGACTCGGATGGACTATTCTCTCAAAACCCAGAGTCAGTTGATCCACCAGCATGTGATTCCCCACAGAAATCATCTTCTGAAAGTATGGAAAACATAGCACCGTACTTCACACGCAGTGGTCGAGCAGTAATACGTCCTGCCAGATACAGAGACTAGTTAATGTGACAGTTTTGTGTTCATACTGTTGTTTTGATTTTTTAATGGTTTCGTATAAGTAAAGAGTATGTTCATTTTGAAACACTTTAAGAAATAAGTTAAATGTTTGTATGTCTGTGTTTCAGACTACTGCACAAGATGCACATTGTTAAATGTAAGGTTTTTTACAATCTGAATTTGCCTAGCCATTATGTTAGGAGCATAAGACTGTCTAATGTTCAAATTCTTTAGAGGGTGCTTTTGTGTTTAAACAACTGTTTAAAATGTTATGACTAAAATGTCTTGGGAAAAGAGGGATGTGGTATATTGTGATAGACAGCAGTGATAACCACCGCAACCAATAGATGGTGCTGTCGGCCTGTATATGCCATGAGGAGTTACAGAGTAAAAAGCTGTGTCCCTGTCGTCTGTCCTAATTAAGAGACCCATTGATAACACCCACGCTAAAGTAACTCGGAGCAACATCATATGAAGCCACAACATCTGCGATGTTTAATTTGGTTTTTATGTTTGTTTTGATATTTCCCAGATTACATAGGATTGTTGTGAAGTGCACCGCTGTGAATGTGTGAATGAGAAGCGAATGACTGGCGGTTCTGTATTTGAAAATTGTTATCAGAAAAAACTGAGAATGGGAAAAGGACGAAGCAGTGAAGAAAAGGAAAAAAAAATGCATAGGAAGTGTATAGAGGATCTGTGGACACAGAAAGGTTCGCTAAGGTAACAGGAGGTGCAGGTTCTGGTAAAACAGAAGAAGGGGGAACGTGAATGTTAATACTAGTTATAAAAGATTCATTTCAGTGAAATGGTTTATTTTGTTTATGTGTAAGGTACCTAATTTGTTGTGTAATGTCTTTGGTATGGTTTTAAGAAAACGGTTAAAAGTTATTGTCTGCGTCTTGATTGTCTGCGTTTTAACAAACCTGTTGTGGTAAAGAGTGTGAATTGTGCTTTTCGTTAAATAAGGAAAAGCCTAGATTTTGGGATTTTGTTGCTTTTAGCAATTCTCCAAATTCTTTTTTAGAAACAGCAAGTCCTTAATGGTAAGTCAAACTAGGGGTATGAATTTTAAATCATGATGCTCCAATTAGTTTTTGTTTCTTGATTAAAAAGTGAATAACTAGCTGCCAGAATGTACCAGAATGCATGTAAGACTTTGTATTTTTCAAAGATTTTGCTCCACGTCCGTCATATCGTTCAAAGAAAAGTTTAGGGATTTTTTTCCTTGTCTGGCTTTTATCACTGATCAACTGACTCTTGCAGCCACGGCGTTGGCGACGGTGAAAACTGAACATGACACTAATAAATTTTCTAAATATCTTTCCAAGCAGCACATAGCTTTAATTTCGCAAGAAAGGCGAAGAGCAGACCCCCCCCCCCCCCCCCCCCCCCCGAGACCTCATAAATCTTTACGCAGAAAAACCCCATTTGCTTCGTGGGTGAGTGACAAAAGGCGCAGAAGTTTACCCATCCCCCACAGCTCTCTACCTTCACAGGAGGGGGCCGAGTCAGGAGTGACTGACCCTCAGGTCACCTCCTCAAATCAATTGAAGGCATGACTGTACGCATGAAGAATGCATTGGAGCGTCTGGCAGGTGATAAGAGTCGATTTAACATACATCTGATTCATCACTGCAGAAGCACATTTGAAAAAAAATGAAAGGGCAGAGGGAGAGGTTGAATTACTGAAAAACAATTATTTATAATAAAGGTGTTTAAAAAAGCAAATAACATGATAAGTTAAAATACCCTCAGGACCTGCAGCAATGATGTGGCAAGTTAAGGCTGTCGTAGGTCGGGGCAGGAGAAGTGGTAGAAATCCTGGGAAACGTGAGCCACCCAGGAGACCCCCAGCAGCTGTTGGAAATGACATCTGTGGCGCTCCGAACCCTTGGGCATGTGACTGCCCACAACGAGGTACCCAACAGCAGAATGCACATACCAGGGGCAGAGGGCGTGGCGCAAATGAACAGTACCCACGACCACTCCAAGCCCCTCCTCCACCGTGGCAAGGACCACAGGGGTGGCAAGTCGGACAATACCACTTGGTGATGCAGGAGCCATGGACCCTTTCAAGCTCAGAGCTAACTCCATGATGAGTCTAATGGACACTGGTGCAACGTGTTCCTCTATAAACTGCCAGTTACCTCCATCTGCTCTGACAAATGAACATATGACTCCTCAAAACCTGCAAAAGACCATCCGACTGACTTTTGACCAGATGGTGGAACAGTCATTTGTGTATTCACCACACACGCCTGTGACTCTGTTGGGACGGGACATTCTTGTCAAAACAGGAGCCAGCCTTCTCTCGATGCCATGCCACACACCACAGCCAACCCCCACTGCAGACATCTGCTGGATCCAGAGGCCCCTGACAAGCCAGGTTTGTTCCATGAATTTCAGGTATGGAATCCATGAATCCTGTCCTTGAAGCCACATTTTTCCACCTTCGATGACCTGAACTGCACACTCTATTATGACAGAGAGGATGATCAACTGTACCAAGAAGCATTTCATCAGGTAGAAGGCCATGCGTGGCATTTAAACTACACTGACATGTATATTGGTCCAGAGGGTGTAACGGTTTATTGTGCATTCACACACTCACAAATGCAACAGTACTGGATGTAAGACACAACTGTACCGCACATAGAATTAGCACTCCCCCTGGTCATGAGGCTCGGCAACTCTGACCCATGACTAAGCGGGAAGTTAACACAAACTGGCAAAATTGTGCTTTTTCAGGTGTTCACTTTTCTCCCTCAATAAAAATGTACAGGACAACTTTGCCTTCAACGACTAACTCCTGAGTCCTAGAGCGTTTCTGCATTGTCGGTCATCGCAGCAGAGAGAAGACAGATCATGAAGATGCAGAGGTGATGTTAAACACGCTCTCTGATGCTCACCATTACTCTAGTCCTACCCGTCCCTGACCCATATTGCATGCTGTCAACTTTAACCCCACAATGTGTGTGGTTCACTGCCATTGATTTAGCACACGCTTTCTTATGCATTCCATTACATGAAAATAGCAGACATTTATTCGCATTTTAGTACAGAGGTGTAAATAAATTCTTCTGGCATTTTCAATCACTGTTTGAAGTCTGTCCGACAGGATATTATGCTATAAGAAGGTTGTGTTTTGTTGATGTAGGTTGATGATCTCCTGCTAACAACACCAACTGCTGAAATCTGCCTGCAAATAATGAAAGATCTTCTGTTGAAGTTGTATGACTTTGGTTTTGAAGTATCTAACAGGAAATTGCAATTTTGCAAAGGGAAGTCGCATTTCTTGGTAGAACTGTTTCCAGCACAGGATCTAAAATGTCTATGGAGGATAGAATGTCTAATTTGCAGCATAAACATCCGGAGATGGTTTGGACATGTTGGTTTTCTTGGGTCTTTGTGGTTATAGTAGACATTTTCTTCTTTGTTTTGTGAAACGCACTGCCCCCCTGAGGTCAATATTTAACAACAAGGGTGCGACTGACCTCACGGCTGCAAGGCAACGACAATCAGTGGTATCATTTCTTCTTCACGTTCTGACCTTGCCTTTCACAGGAACGTGGACGGGATGCCTGTTCACCTTACCGGTGCACCAAACTGTTTGTTGTTTTTATGTTTTTACTTTACATTTTTTCATTTTATGTGTTTGTGCCTTATCTCTGTTTAAATCTGCAAGGTTTCCCTCCACTAGTGGCCTGGGGTTTCCCCAGTCCAAGAGAGGGAGGTGGACAAAGAGGTCTTAAAGATGAAAAGAGGGACAATGTGAAGGACATTGTTTTATTATTATCATCGTTTAAATGTATTTGTCTAGAAAGAATTTTTAAATGGTAACTCAGATTGACCGTTTTAACTTTTTAGAGCTTTGTGTGTCTTTTCATCTGGTTCTCTCATCCACAGCAAGGATGAATGGGGTTTACGACACTGTCCTGAGGTGATAAGGAATACTGGTGGAGTTAGAATCCACCAAATGATAAACTTTTCTCTTTCTTGAATTTGTGTTCCCCCATTTGTATGCTTTATAAAAACAGCACGAGGGGAAGCAGACCTTTGAGAAGAGAAACGTGGTGGATTTTTTTCCATCACATTTGCTGCTCTCCCCTGTGCATCCGTAAATTGATTCATGTCTCATTGTATTTTGTGTTTTGTTTTTTAAGTTCCTGACCTTAACACTAACCAATATTTAGACCCACACCAGAATCATCTTGGGGCGAAGGTACCTATGCGTGGACACCCCAAGCTCTTTTGCAGCCGTTCTGTTAAATCAACACATGTGTCAGATCTCTAATTATAAGGCTTATTGAGAAGTCCATAGGAGGCAAGGTCCAAGCTTGCCAGAGCTTGTGGGACATGCAGGAGGAGGACGCGAGTTTTCGAGGCCCGGAATGACCTTTTGGATTTTGTTGCATTTTACTTAACAGGATATTGCTATTCTTATTTAGGCAGAACGCAGGAAAGCTTGCTGTTATGTTTGACAATTCTAGTTTTTCTTTTCGTCGTCTGTGTGATTTTGTTCTGCCTTAACATGTCTCAATTTCCCCCTAAATTCTAGGTGTTCCTTTTCCTTACAGGAAGTGCTATTTTTATAGTCTTTATCTTTTACTTTTTAAAATAATTTGAAATTGTATTTGTGTATTTTCTTTATTTACTACTTTATTTCTTGTTTTATGTAACTCTTTATTGACGAAATTGTGCTGAGATTTGGTGATGCATGAGTATCCTTTAGGATGGCTGCCGAGGGGTGCAGTGCCGTCGCAACAATTTATCGTGTCCGACTGTTCAATGAATGTTTCTCACTGATGGTAAAAGTTTTGCCTCAACAGGTATCGCTTGCACACTCATGGCTTGACATATCACCTTTGAAATTCTCATTTATTCCTATTGATTCTGTGTTACAGATTGTGAAGGCTTGCGACCACAGCTGTCACGTCATGTGGACCTGCTGAAATGTTTTGTTATTGTGTGATGTGATAATGTGTTTTTATTTTTTGTGTGATCTCACTTCGTGAGGTCAAGAGAGGGAATTGAAGGAATATATATTTGGTGTCTTCATTTTATTACGTTTTTCTGTCTCACTGAAGTTTAGTTTTATTAGTGTGTGTTGTTCCCGTCCTTTCAACTTTGAAGGAACATCCTGGAGTTGCATATGTGAGGAGGTTTTTATGACTGCAGCTCCAAGCTCATCCCCCTTCAGGGGGAGGAGAGAATTTGATCTTCTAAGGCCATTTGGAAGACTGGGCTGTGATTCTGTCAAGGACCATAAATTAACCATCTCTGGGACTGATTCAAGCTATGGGAACCTCTTCAGGCGTCCGCTCACGTGTGGAGAACAAAGCTTTATGACCTACTGCCTGCGGTGAAGTTCCTGCCGCCTATGGTGGACCACATGGGGATTCATTTCATTGCCGTACCGTGTCCGTCTGTGAAATGACCCCCCCGGACAGGCGGAGCGGAAAGCAGATGCTGTGCTTCCAAATATGGACTGAAGGAAGTAGGCAGGCTTCTCTGCCAGCCAATCCGAACGTCCAGAGGAGGAGTTTGGCCGCCATGTTGTTTACAGGAGGAGGGACTCGGAACACATGTTAAAAGGACCATGTGTCATGGTATTCGAGGCTTTGAGACAGACCCAGATGCTGGAACCCGGAAGGAACACAGGAGAGTTATAAGGTAAGTAATTTGATTTATTTTGTTCTTGTAGGTGATCTCCCAGAGGTGATGTCTTCGGCTTGAGACTCCAGGAAGGTGGCAAGAAGTCGAGGCGTGGCTGGAGGGCTTCTGCGGAGGCTGAGAGGGCATAAACGGCTGGTGAGGAAAGCGTGGATAGAACAGGCGGTTCCGGAGGAAATCCCAGGTAGCACTCGTGATGATTGAGTCCTGGAAGCGAGGTGTAGACAAATTACTAAACATGTTCAACTTTCTTGGCATAATCATGAGAGACCAGACAAGCACCATGGAGGAGCAACGAACTGGCGACAAATACTGGCTGTGGATCTCCTTAAGAAGGCAGCAGGGCAAATGAGGGGAGTGGCAACAGCTGGGAATCCTCCAGAGCAGAGCAGAGTGGCTGACAAGGTGAGTGGCAACAGCTGGGAAACCTCCAGAGCAGAGAGGGGCGGGGCTGACAGAGGCACCATGACAGTACTCCCTCCCTCAACGACCGCCACCGGGCATTCCAGGACGCCGGTCCGGGTGGGCACGATAGAAATCCGAGTTTAGGGAATGGTCCAGAATCATGGAACGGGAGATCCACGAACGTTCCTCTGGACCATATCCCTCCCAATCCACCAAGAACTGGTAGCCAGGCCGCGGCACCGGACGTCCAAAATCCGACTGACCGTGAATGCCGGAGCGCCATCGATGACCCGGGCGGGAGGTGGGGAAGCGGACGGCGGGCACAGAGGGCTCTCATCGACGGGCTTCATCTGTGAAATGTGAAACGTTGGATGTACCTTGAGAGCCGAAGGCAGCTTGAGGCGGACACAGGTGGGGTTGATTATCCGGTCAATGGTGTAGGGTCCAATAAATCGGGGAGCAAGTTTGCGGGAGGTAGCCTGAATGGAGATGTTTCTCGATGAGAGCCAGACCCTTTGACCAGGATGGTAGGTGGGTCCCACCACCCTGTGGTGATTTGCAATCTGGCAGTTGCTCTCCTTGGTGCGGAGGAGAGCTGCCCTGGTCTGGTGCCAAATCTGCTGGCACCGCTAGAGATGGAGCTGGACCGAGGGCACTGCCAAATCGAGTTCCTGTGACGGAAACAGAGGTGGTGAACACCCAAGGCAGGCCTCGAAGGGAGACATCCCTGTAGCAGAGGAGGGATGATTGTTGTGAGCATACTCCACCCAAACCAGAAACTTGGACCAATCCGTGCTGTTCTGAGCGGTCAGGCAATGGAGTGCCGCCTCCAATTTCTGGTTTGCCCTCTCCGCCTGACAGTTAGATTGTGGATGGTAGCCAGAGGTTAGACTGACCGTGGCGCCAAGACAGTTGCAGAATGCTTTCCAAACCTGGGAAGTGATATGTGGGCCCTGTAGAAAATGTATGTTTTAATATCTTGTTCTTTATTATGTTACAGCTTTTATCTTTAGTGTGAAGTGAACTTATTTTGAACTATCCAGATTTATGGCCGTCTGACATTCCTTTTTGCTTTATGGTTGCAGCATCCTGTGAAGAAATAGGATGTTCTTTGTGCAAAGTTAGGTGTTTTCCATAGGTGCAATAAATATGCCATGGACTATATCCGTACCATCTGGTTTGAAGATTCTTCCCCTGGGAAAGTGTGAAGATTCGTGTTCTCATGTGGAGGTTGGAGCTGACCTTTGCTCTGGATACCGGTAAAAGGAAGCTTGAGTTGTCCAGGAATGATTTACTCTGACCAGATGGGGACTCTTTTGATCATCGGACTGGGTGTGCGCCGGTGAAACGGGCCCCCGAGAGGCGGAGCGGATCTGAAGTTGGCAAACGTCAGCTATTGGCCAGAGGAAGCAGGCGGGCTATCAGCTGACGAATCAGAGCGACCAGGGGCGGAGATCCAGCGACCATGATCTTTCCGGAAGGCGGGGATTCAAACACATCTTAAAAAGACTGGTTTCAAACTATTCCATTGTTCTTGGGAAAATCTATGAATAATTCGCATGTAACTTGTGCGTCAGTAGATCTTTACTTGAGAATCCAGATATATCTGCATTAATGTTTTAAACTGTGCTTTAGAACTATTGTCAGGGAAATAAACTCCGTGTATTTTTAAACCGGTTGAATCCTTGTTTGTTTTACCACTCTCGACTATCGAACACGCATGGATGGAAAAAACTGAAAAACGGAAGATTTCTTTCCTACAATTTTGGTGACCTCGAGACGTGAAGTCGGGGGCGGAAGAAAGCGGACCAGACCGGTTGGACCACACATAGTGGCTTATTACGAGATTTCTGAGACTTTCGACGAAAAGTCTGGGGATGCTTCCTTTGCCATGCGGTCGACTTCTTCAGAGGCCTCATTCATAATCATGGTAAGCAGAGCCTTTTGTAAAGTCTGCGTATTGATTAACTCAAATTAAGAGGAGAAGTCGATTGTATGGGTGTAGGAATGTACCCTATACGAACGGGCGAGCGCACCCGAATAAATAAGTTTTGGGTTCACCCTCCCTAGAACAGCGGATTGAACGGTGGCAAAATATAAACTTTGGACGGCAGTAAATTTTGAAAAATTGGACAATTATAAATTATGCAGGTTTTTCGTCTGTTCGGCCTGTAAAAATTGAACGTTGGCAAATTGGGAGCTTGTGATATTTGGAAAGCAGTAAATTGACTAGGTTTGCGTCTGTTCAACCTGTTAAGAAATCCCTTACAAAAACAGAGTTATTATAGGAATTAATTTTGCGCGTCTAGGATTTTCGGAAACACCAAGGAGGCTTCGGCCTCTACAAATTATTTTTTTATACGCGGAGAGAAACCAAAGAAGGATTCAAAATAATCATGAAAGGTGAATTTGACAGATGAGGAAAATTGTGCATTTTGTCAGGACAACAACGACAACAACATGACTTGAAGACTGACTGTACACAATACAGACGTAATCGCTGATGAACGGACTGAATGTATGAGATTTTGGAGACGTGACTGTTTATGAATGAAATGTATGCATGAGATTTTGGAAAGTATGGGATAAAAACTGTTTGAAATCAGCGAATTTTAGCTTTATTTTCCATGTTTCTGTGTGAAATGTTTTCTCTATGGACGTGGCCATCTTGTTTCGATTTAGCCAATAACGGGACGTTTTAGTTTCTTTCAAATGCGTCGACAGCTCTGGTTGGCTTTGTTTGTACCATGTGGTCGGCGTGACGGCGTCCATGCAGACCGAAATGTTCAACCTGCGCTAAACTTTCACGGAACAAAGCTTAAGAGTTTGCGAACTAATTTGTGGTAAAATAACAACTGACATCGTAGTTATTGAGCGTGGTCATGACCTCGGTTGTAAGACGTCGATAAAAACAAATTTCAGTGGTCTTGGTTCGACGAAAAAGATTTTTAAGTAGAAAGGCGTCTATGAGCAGTGCTTCTGACGGAAGTTTAAGCCACAACAGCAGCTTGACTACAGCTACAGCCTGCAGCAACAGTCTCTGTTCTGCCTCTGTTCGAACGAAAATAACTTTCTCGGGAATTTGCCTAAAGTTGGGCAAATCTTTCTAAAACACAGTAAGGTAATATCGGTCCAATATATTTTGTGTAAAATGATTTTGCAATTATTTCGGTTTTCTTATTTTGAATACATCATGTTTCTACTTTATTTGTAATTCCTAATTTAATTACCATGATTTAGTTAAGTTTTGCTAAAAAAAAAAGTAATGCTATTGACACTAATTGTAAGTATTTGTTTGTTTAGATCCGGACTCCCTTAAAAAGAATGTTTGCAATGTTTAATTTAGTTTGTATGTTTGTTTTGATATTTCACAGATTACTTAGTGTTGGTGTTAAAGGATATATTGCTGTTTAAAGATGAAAGTTGAAGCAGATCCCATGTTTTGCTGTAATTATAGTTTGAAAACAGTGTAAGTGGATGTTGTACAGAATGGGGAAAGGACAAAGCAGTGAACTGAAGGAGAAATGAACGGCATTGGAAGTGATAGAGGGTCTGTGGACACAGAAAGGTATGGTAAGGTAAGGTGCTGGTTCTAGTAGAACAGAAAAAGGGGGAACATGAATGTTAATGCTAGTGATAAACGATTCATTTCAGTGAAATGGTTTATTTTGTTTATGTGTAAGGTACCTAATTTGTTGTGTTATGTCTTTTGGTGTGGTTTTGAGAAAACGGTTAAAAGTTATTGTCTGCATATTGATTGTCTCTGTTTTAACAAACCTGTTGTGTGTTAGAGTGTGAATTGTGTTTTTAGTTAAATAAGGAAAAGCCTGAATTGTGGAATTTTGTTGCTTTTAGCACTTCTCAAAATTCTTTTTGTAGGACAGCAAGTCCTTAATGATAAGTCAAAACAATTTGTCTTTGTTTCTGGATTAAAAGTGAATGATTAGCTGCCAGAATGCATCTAAGACAATGTATTTTTCAAAGATTTGGCTCCACATCCGTCATATAGTTCAGAGAAAAGTTTAGGGATTTTTTCCTTTCCTGATTTTCATCATTGATTAACCGACTTTAGCATCCACAATGTTGGTGATGGCGATGGTGAAAACAAAGCATGACAGTAACAAATCTGCTTTAACAACATCTGCAGTAAAAACATGTTTTTTCCAAGCAGCACATAGCTTTAATGTTGCAGGAAAGGCACAGAGCAGAGCCGTCCTGAGACCTCATAAGTCTTTACACAGAAAACCCCCTCTGCTTCATTGGGTGAGTGACAAAAAGAGCATTTCTCAGTTCTTTGGCTTCACAGGAAGGAGCCGTGTTAGGAGTGTCTGACCCTCAGGTCAGCTCCGCTAATCAAATGAAGCCATGACTGCATGCATGGAGAATGCATCGGAGCGTCTGCAAGGTGATAAGAGTCTTTTTAAAATACATCTGATTCATCACTGCAGAGCACATTTGAAGAAAAAGGGCAGAGGGAGAAGTTGAACAACTGAAAAACAGTCATTTATATTGCAGGAACAATCCACTCTGGATAATGAAGGTGTTTTAAAAAAAAAAAAAAGTCCATAAAGGAGTCCATAAATAGGCTGAAGGTTGACGGGGAGACTGGACACAGGTGAGGCGATTATTCCCCGGTAGGAGTGGGAGGAGCTCATAATCCTAACACGTAGTGACCGAGTGGGGTTTTAAAGGCCGTCTTCCACTCGTCCCCCTCACGAATACGGACCAAATGGTATGCGTTACGCAGGTCAAGTTTGGAGAAAGGGGTAGTGAGTACTTATCCTTGACGGTGATTTGGTTCAATTCCCGATAATCAACAGGGACGAAGGGTTTTTTCTTTCTTTTCTACGAAAAAGAAACCAGCACCGACAGGAGATGAGGAGGGGCGGATGTGGCCTAAAGCTAGGGCTTCGTGAATGTAATCTTCCATGGCCTTCTTTTCGGGACAGGAGAGACTGTACAATTTGCCCTTGGGTAGCGTGATGTCGTTAATGAGATTTATGGCACAATTGTAGGGTCTGTGAGGTGGCAAGGCACTGGCCTTGGTTTTACAGAAAACCAACTTGATATCATGATAACAGGGGGGTATTTTAGATAAATCAGCGGTTTCAGTGATATTGGGAACTACAGGTGATACGGTGGGTATAGCGGAATGTAAGCAGTTGGCTAAACAAAAGGTGCTCCAATGAGAGATGCGTGTGTTAAGCCAGTCGATCTGAGGATTGTGACGTTTTAACCAAGAAAACCCCAGAACTATGAGAGTTTGGGGGGTCTGGGTGATGAAAAACTGTAAATATTCTCTATTATTACCTGATGTGATGAATAGGAGGGGCTTCGTACGGTGAATGATTCTGGAAAGGTGTTGACCTCCCAGACCAGCGGCTTTGATGGGCAAAACAGGGAGTTCAGTGGGAAGAGAATACTGATTAACTAATTGCTGATCGATTAGGCATTGTTCAGCACCAGAGTCTATGAGAGCCTTAAATTCATGAATCTTAGCTTGGTGGCAGATCTTGACAGGGGCGAAAAAGAAGGTATCACCATCAGGTCTAGTAGAATCCTTCTTGTCGGGGAGTTTTAAATGACGGTTGCATTGATTTACCTTGTGACCAGGATTTCCACTGTAAAAACACAGACCTTCATCTCTTCGTTTTCTCCTTTCTTCAGTGGAGAGTTTGGAATATCCCACTTGCATAGGTTCCTCCGGGGTGTAGTGGGTGACTTGTCGGTTTAGGTGGTCCCGTTCAGCTTGACGTTCACAAAGTCGAAGATCTGATCGAAGGGCTGCAGTGACAAGTTCTTCAAAATAATTAGCTTCAGGTTGTGTACAAAGGTGATCTTTAATGCGGTCGTTGAGAGATTGGTGGAAGATGCCCTTGAGAGCGCGTTCGGGCCAACCCGCTTCAACTGCCAAAATACGAAAATCAATTACGTGATCTGAAACCGGTCGATTGCATTGCTTGAGGCTCAGCAATCGCCGTACTGCATCTTCCAGCTTACGTGGTTTATCAAATACTAAACTGAATTCTCCTAAGAAGCGGTCAAATGGTAAATGTGAAATGGGGTGAGCAGCTAGAAATGCTTGTGCCCATTGTAAGGCTTTGTTCCGCAGGGCATTAATTATGAGTGTTATTTTGCTGTGATCTAGAGCCCTGCGCGGGACTATTTTCTTCATCCCGCTCCCGCCCGCGCCCGCTGAATTTTTGACCAATCCCGCCCGCTCCCGCAACGTAAGCGTTACACTCCCGCCCGCTCCCGCAAAACTCATAGAATTTAGTCCCGCACAGTAATAGAGATGCATTGATTTTGTATCGTCTCCCGTCCCGCAGGAAAAAAACACGTATTTGTATTGATATTATTACTAAAGAGACTCATGTCCTCCTCCAGCCTCATCTTTTGATGCTTTCCTCCTGTGTAATGTCCAACTTAATTATTAAATATATTTTTACAAATCCTGTTCTGTTAAAAGTGTGCGTGTGTGCGCGCGCAGACAGACGGCCTGAAGCGCGCTCTTAGTAAGAGGCGGGGCGGGGCGCACCCCCAACAACAGGTTAGATGACAGAGGCCATTAGGCGTCTCTACCTGGTGCCTTCACGGAGCTTCAGTACATAAGAATCAAACAGCCGCACGGCCTAACGTAGTCCGCTAATATATATTCATGAGATATTCATGGCAGCACTGATCCCGCGGGGTTTTTTTTTTGCCGCCCGCTCCCGCCCGCAGCACAATTCAAACCGCCCAATCCCGCGAGATTTGGGTTGGGTCCCGCGGGACCCGGCGGGACCCGATCCCAATGCAGCCCTCTACTGTGATCTGTTTGATAATACCTGGGTGCTTGCTGAAATATGAGTTGGCACTGCAGCAGGAAACCACCACAGGCTTCGACATCACCGTAGAATGGTTCTGGCTGTAGATGTAAGTTTTCTGATGGCGGAGCTGTGAGAGGCGCTTGAGCATTTCCGGGTAAAAGGTGGGTTTCAGAGGCATTTCCGGGAGGAGGATGAGCCGTAGCAGCTGTGGATTTGGAAAAATGACCAGATAAAATATTTAGAGTTTGTGAAATACTTTCCATCGTCGTATTGCGCTGAAGACATCTTAGTTATGGCATCCGCTTGCAGGTCGAGTTGAATTCCTTGCTGTGAGATGGAGTGACTGAGCTCTTCCGGGTCAGCTGGGTCAGGAGTTTGGCCAGTTCATTCTGTCATGGTATTCGAGGCTTTGAGACAGACCCAGATGCTGGAACCCGGAAGGAACACAGGAGAGTTATAAGGTAAGTAATTTGATTTATTTTGTTCTTGTAGGTGATCTCCCAGAGGTGATGTCTTCGGCTTGAGACTCCAGGAAGGTGGCAAGAAGTCGAGGCGTGGCTGGAGGGCTTCTGCGGAGGCTGAGAGGGCATAAACGGCTGGTGAGGAAAGCGTGGATAGAACAGGCGGTTCCGGAGGAAATCCCAGGTAGCACTCATGATGATTGAATCCTGGAAGCGAGGCGTAGAGAAATTATTAAACAGGTTTAACTTTCTTGGCATAAACATGAGAGACCAGACAAGCACCATGGAGGAGCAACAAACTGGCGACAAATACTGGCTGTGGATCTCCTTAAGAAGGCAGCAGGGCAAATGAGGTGAGTGGCAACAGCTGGGAATCCTCCAGAGCAGAGTGGCTGACAAGGTGAGTGGCAACAGCTGGGAAACCTCCAGAGCAGGGCAGAGAGGGGTGGGGCTAACAGAGGCACCATGACACCATGCTATGGAAGAAACCTTTGTTCCCAGACAGCTGCATGTAAAGCAAATGTAATTTCTTACGTTTTGCAGACTTTGGATTTGGGAACCCAGATGATCTGTTTTACTTTGTTTTAGAGCTCTTTGTTAGGGACAATAAAAACACTTAATTTTATCTGTTCGCGTTTTCTGGTCTTCATCTCCCGACTCAGATTTTTTTCCTACACTGATTATAAGGAGGACTTGCAATGGAACTTAACATGTAACATAGTCAGATTGATCATATGTTTATGTCATATTAATATATTGATCATGTTTTTTTTTTTTATATAATATTGGTTTTCTGCACATTTTTCAGAAGTTTTGTTTTATTGTCACGTTTAAGGATTTGCCAACATTCTGTGTTTACTGCTGTTTGCAACAATAGGAACCTGTCTTTGCATCTGCACCTTAAACTCTATGGAGTTAATTGTGAGGACTGGCTGCTGAGGTTGATGTGTGGCAGTGTGGAGATCAGGACCATTTATGCGGGGCATAAACAAGCCAAGGCCTGCATCTTCTCTCGGCTCAGCTCAGAGCGAGCTGGCACTCGGTTCAATGTTCGAGGAGCAAATGATGATGGGCAAGTGGCCAACTTTGTGGAAACAGAACAGGTCAGTGTTGTATTTAATAATTTCATTGAGCCTCTTTTTTCTATATTCTTTGAAAATGAATTAAAAGAAAAAACTTTAATAATTGTGTTAGTTTTTCCATTTTCCTTATACTATTGTGGATGCCTTGATTCTTTTAAAAAGTATTATAGCGTAGACTGCTTTTTTCTTTTTTGTTGCTTTATCACAATCTAAAATAAATGTAATTTAATGTTTACTACTAAAATGTAAATAAAATTTTTCAGAGGAGAACAATTTGTTTTCTGTTAAAAAAAAGGAAGTCCTTGTGCTTTGAGTGTTTTTTACAGGTTTGACAGGTTAAGTTTTAGGTACACTGTATAGCACTGTATGCTTGCTCTGACTCCTGATTCTATTTTAAGGTGTCATAGGTCGCCTCTTCCGTCTATGTGGTGCTAGCAGATTTCTGTTTGACTTTTAGCAAAGTGGAATGTAGTCCGTCTGCCTCTGACACAAACAGTAGCGGTTCTAGGCACGGGCCGTCCGGGCGGTGGCCTGGGGCGGAAAACTGAAGGGGGGCGGCACCGGCCGCTCAGCCCTTGTAAAATATTATATGCACCACTATTGGTTTACTTATGTCACAGTTTGTGAGTTTGTAACAGCCTGAACCTGGCCGCGCCGCCGCCCTCGCCCCGCAGCTGCGCTCTCCTGTCTTTGAGAAGTAGACACAAATGTGTGTGAAGAAGGAGAAGGGAGGGGGCGCGGTGTGAGCACGGAGCGCCGCCGCGTTTGCGCATGCGCAAAACCTGACTGACTCATCTTTCAGGGGAGGCG